>NC_060144.1:51279533-51904533 GCF_021461385.2 Schistocerca piceifrons | reverse complement strand
TGAAGGGTAGAGCCACGGGTCGTAACACATCTGAAATATAACGTCCACTGTTCAAAGTGCCGTCAATGCGAACAAGAGGTGACCGAGACGTGTAACCAGTGGCACCCCATATCATCACACCGGGTGATACGCCTTAATGGCGATGACGAATACACGCTTCCAATGTGCGTTCACCGCGATGTCGCCAAACACGGATGCGACCATCATGATGCTGTAAACAGAACCTGGATTCATCCGAAAAAATGACGTTTTGCCATTCGTGCACCCAGGTTCGTCGTTGAGTACACCGTCACAGGCGCTCCTGTCTGTGATGCAGCGACAAGAGTAGCCGCAGCCATGGTCTCCGAGCTCATAGTCCATGCTGCTGAAAACGTCGTCGAACTGTTCGTGCAGATGGTTGTTGTCTTGCAAACGTTCCCATCTGTTGACTCAGGGATGGAGACGTGGCTGCACGATCAGTTAGTTACAGCCATGCGGATAAGATGCCTGTCATCTCGACAGCTAGCGATACGAGGCCGTTGGGATCCAGCACGGCGTTCCGTATTACCCTCCTGAATCCACCGATTCCATATTCTGCTAATAGTCATTGGATCTCGACTAACGCGAGCAGCAATGTCGCGATACGATAAACCGCAATCGCGATAGGCTACAATCCGACCTTTATCAAAGTCGGAAACGTGATGGTACGCATTTCTCCTCCTTACACGAGGCATCACAACAACGTTTTACCAGGCAACGTCGGTCAACTGTTGCTTGTGTATGAGAAATCGGTTGGAAACTTTCCTCATGTCAGCACGTTGTAGGTGTCGCCACCGGCGCCAACCTTGTGTGAATGCTCTGAAAAGCTAATCATTTGCATATCACAGCATCTTCTTCCTGTCGGTTATATTTCGCGTCTGTAGCACGTCATCTTCGTGGTGTAGCAATTTTAATGGCCAGTAGTGTACTTTCGCACTTAGGGCTTTCTTAGGTTCAACAAGGGGACCACAAACTAACCATGAAAAACTGCACCACGTGTGGACTTCAGTCTAAGGTCTCTCGTGACAGCAGATGACGTTATCCAGGCATTCGCCAGATCCAAAACCTTCCATAGGATTGCCCCCTAGGTATAACTCGATACATCACTTGAAATCACCCGTTGTCGTTCACTGTAAAATGGCGTCGCTTTTTATGCCATCTCAAGCGTCGTTTAGGATTGAGCGCTAGAAAATCTTTCGAGGAGCTGCTAGGAAATTGTATACCATTCTTTGCAACGCTTCAGGCACGTGCATTGTGCCAGCTGGACTGTCGATGGCACTTTGGAATTCACGACTGATTCGTTCCGATGATTTCTAGCGAATTTTTAGAATCATCCTCCGCGGTGCTCGACGGTCCCTGAGCGTCAGTACATGAGATGATTATAAAGACTCCGCCTCGACTGCAAATTGAAACCGGATGTTCACCTAGGTTTCGGCGCGGATAACCACGCCTTCTTCGGAACACACTAAAACTACAAACTGACTAAAGAGGCATGGTCTAACATTAATACAGAACGTCCAAAAGGGCAAAAAGACTCGCCTAAAATGTAAAATAAACGGTACGTGTGTACCACGGCAATAGCTGTACTTAGCTGAAACGTCAGAAGCGTGCTTCCTCACCCCGGCCAACGTGCGGTGGGCCGGACGTACGGTTTATTTTACATTTTACGCGAGTCTTTTGCCCTTCTGGGCGTTCTGTATTAATGATGGACCATGGCTCTTTAGACAGTTCGTAGTTTTAGTGTATTCCGAAGAAGACGTGGTTATCCGCGCCGAAACCTAGGTCAACATCCGGTTTCAATTTGCAGTCGAGGCGGATTCTTTATAATCATTAAATTATTCACGATTGCTGACGCGCTGCAATGTTAAAAGTTCTCAGTACATGAGGTCTGTCTGATCTTTCTTTAGCTGCGGTTGTTCCTTCGCTTTGTCCCTTCACAAGCAGGTGACCGAGAGCTGACTTGTGTAGCTTTAGAATGTTTGAAACGTCCGTGACGGATCTGTTACGCAGGTGACACCCAGTGACTTAGTCCACGTTCGAAGACGCCGAGTTCTCCTGAAATGCCGTGTGGCTAGGGTCACCCGACGGGTAGACCGTTCGCCTGGTGCGAGTCTTTCGAGTTGACGCCACTTTGGCAACTTGTCTGTCAGTGGGGATGAAATGATGATGATGAGAACAACACAACACCTAGTCCCTAAGCGGAGAAAACCCACGACCCAGCCGCGAATCGAACCCGGGCCGTTAGGTATGACATTCCATTGCGCTGACCACTCAGCTACCGGGGGCAGACAGTTCTCCTGACAGACCCACATTGCTGTTACAGCTTCTCTACTGGCACCACCCTTCCTTTTATACTGACAAGTCCGCATCTAGTCTAATCTAGTGGTCAATTCCACATTACATAGAAGGATCTGTGTACATATTACCCGATAGTGTAGATGTACAGGGTGGTCATAAACAGTCTGAAAAGCTTGTAATGGTTGTCACGTCCCGGCACAGCCTCACTGTACCAGAATGAAGTAAGTGCGAATTGCGTAGCACAATCGGGACGTTAACGACAATGGGTTAGTTATAAATTGCTGTCAACCTTTATATCGGAGATGAGAGGGAGAGAATCTCATTGGTTTGAAGCAAATAAGTTTCTTGAAAATAGGTTACAGAATTGCAATAGGCAGAAAAGGTTGGCTAGTTTCTATCAAGTTTATTCTCACATATACTTATGTGAGGTGTTGGACCATAAACCCTAAGTAAGATTCAGTCTATTTATTCAGACTTACTACTTCAAAGCTAATTGCTGGTAAATATAAGAAACATGTACAGAGCAATCACTTGCTCTTGGTTAGCACTGAAATCTCTCCAAGTAATTGAGACAAAGACTGACAGCCTCTGTTCAACACTATTCCAATGAAACTCTAAAAATCCTACTTGACCTGCAGTTCCTGAGAGTCCACCAGAGTCTATCGCCGTCTTCTCGTAGTTGAAGTCTTTATCAGCTGTATCGGATGCTATGGGCCTACTCGGCCCCGATGGCGCCTCGCTGCGGAATCCCCAAACTGCCGGCACTGGCTCTGAATCTGCATCTGAATCTCTGCTTCTAACTATTCCGCTGCCTGGCATTTTATTTCGTTTCTCATGTACTTGGGTGCAAACGCGTTAATTTGTTTCACACGACCCTTTCATTTCTAAGTGATCGGATTGCACAAGAATGCCTATGGTTCCACACGACACTCTCGTTTCTAATTGGTCGACTTGCGCAAGAATGCCTTCGGTTCCACATGACACTTTCGTTTCTAGCTGCACACAACTTAATTTGGCTCCACCCGAGTCTTTTCCACACGTGACTAACGCTCTCTCTTGGTGTATTATCGCCCTGGTGTTTGCGTCTTCCACTGCGCAAGTTTGACTCATGCTGCTTCCTTTGGCAGGAAGTCAAACACTGAGTTATTTGATCAACAAGCCACACTTGGCAGCCTCCGCCGCTTATCTTGTCCCTACGTCCTGGTGGACTATTTCTTAATGTCGGCTGGCTGTTTGCCTATGGAGCCTGGGCTCTTATTATGGTCACAAAAGCAAGAATAAAAATTAAAATTTTCCGCGGTCACAACATGGTGTTCCAAGGTACATTGTACCTAAAAATAATTCCAAAGAAAAAATAGATATACTGCGCCGCTCCCAAGCTAATTAGAATCGAAGTTAACGAATCAGGCCGTTACGCGCGCAAATTCAAGCGGCCCGCTGCATAAAATTATTGCACGTTTTTCTCATAGCCTACAAGACTGCTCAGGCTTTGCGCGGGGTTAGATCTTTAGTACTGTCCCGTGCCCAGTTTTTGCATCGCTTTCTTGTTCGGTGTCATCAGACCAAATGAAGAACGTGTTGCACGACACCTACTCTGCAACACCCTTACAAGCTTTCCACACTGCTTATGTGCACATAGCTGCCAGACGAGCGGTGTGGTTCTGCGCAGCTGTGCCCCTGTGGCGGCAGGCAGACCCGCTCAGCACGTTGCGCGGACAGCGCGCCCAATTCTGCGCCGGATATTGCGTTCCGAGTGGCAGGCGGCGCGCGGCGCGGCGCTGTTTCGTGCCCTTTTCGGACTTACAGCAGCCCTCCTGCTCATCATCCACATGCGTGCTCACTGCAGACGTTTATGTGCTTCTCCTAAACTCTGTGATTTCGATAACAAATTCTGGCAATACAGCACGACGCACAACTGTTCAGTGTATGCACGTGTTCAAAACAACTGTGCCGCTTGCTTAGAACGGATTGTACTGGTCAAAACTAGAAAAATAAAAAGCTATAAACATGTGTCTGGAGACATGTGGGCTATTTTACCGTTATGGAGAACGGTCAGAAGGCTATCCTCCTTGTGAAACACCTTACGGGAATGCAGCTGGGTGACGTCTTCGACAACGGCCAATACTTCGACAGGTGCACATCCTATCATTATCAGGTCAAAACTGTAGAAAGTAAGCACTATGCAGGTGAATTTAAAACCACCGTATGCACTGCATCGACAAGAAATCGACACTCATACCAAAACGCAAGTATCACCACGCAACGAAAGATGACCAATGCCAGCCGTTTTCGAAACTCAATATTAATTACCAAAACGCAACACTACCTCTGTCCCATGTTGTTTTATCAGGGAGGTACCACGATTCCAGTTAAATTTTATATAATAATAGCCGTCTCTGTTTGTAAGATCACGTGCTAATTTATTCTCAACAGCTTCCTTAATAACCCTACCACGATAGCTGGCTCGGCTATTGAAAGTTTGTGGGACGCTTATGCTCAATACACGGTCTTGAGGGTCTGACCAATGTGCGCCATGCCAAAAACTCAAGGGATACGGTAGACACCCACCTTACACAAATCAAGATCATCGTTTATAGACCCTAAAAGAGATCTCATTTTAGATCTTCACACTGTGTCTCCGTACGATACGACCAATGCTGTTACAGACTTTACCTGTGTAACGGAAAATGGCTGTAGGCATACGTACCACCTCGTTATTTCCATCACTCATCCGATTCACGTACAGCCGATAGAGCAAAGCACGTCTGATCTTTCACTATAGCCATTCTAGCAAAAGATGATTTCTAGTTCGGCTGATTCCGTTGACTGACGTTCTGGGTTTACAGTGATGTCGGTCGCATTGGACCTAGGTATCGCCGTGTGGTGACAACTACCATCTTGAAGATAGAGATCAGTGTGAGTTGCCTTCCTGTAAACGCCATATCACAACGTACCATCAACCTTCCTCGTGATTAACATATCAAGTGCATGGGGGCTTAATTAAATATATTTTTGATTGAAAATGATTTTTTAGTTTTAGTATGTCTGTCCGATTACGCAGTGTCTCGTAATCGGTTGGCCCTGACTAGTATATTTACGCTATCTGACTGCAAAGAACAATGTAAGAAAATTTCCGTAAACACAGTTAATTAATTAAGACCCCAGCAACTATAAAAATCTACGAAACCAATGAGCACAAGAGTAACTGTTCTGTATGTGGGAGTGTGACTCAACGCCCACATCTGGCACGGTTCTTTTCCAACAAGACAAGAATTTTGATACCAATTATACTGACGTGACAAAAGAAATTTAGAAAAACTATAATTACGCAAGAAAACCAAAATTCACTCTAATACAAGAACACGAGCCAGATGCTTTGTTGACTGAACCTGTAGTGACACATTATTTCAGATACACAACTAATAAAGGAACATTATAAATTTTACCTTCATATATATTGACGAAATGCACTCATTACAATAACATCTGCTATCTCTCCCATCAAATAACTGCATAAAACATGGAACACTCTTTACTACAACATCTTACTCCAACTTCACGACAACCACGATCTCTTAACACACACTGTCCTCTACGAGCTCTCTGCTAGCACTGACTGCCATGAACTCTCAACAACCACTGACCTCTCCGATCTCTCCACAAGCACTGACTTCTCCGATCTCATAACAAGCACTGTGGAGGCGGCTTAATAGTACTCTTTGGCGCACTCTCTGGCGCAGTGGCACAGTGTAGCCACCTTTCACAAGGAAGGGAAGGCATCACTTCCATCGAGAAGTGAATATTCAGGTGGACTGAATTCAGATGATCTAAACAGCTGTTTTATTTCTCCCTTCCATGAAGCGAAACACTCGTCTATGTTTCTATAAACGCACGTGGAGTTCAATGCCGCCGACTGTAGGGCACGTTCCTCGACAGCTTCTACAAACTCATTGGTGATAATAGGTGACGATGGATTCCCTATCGCAGCTCCATCTGTCTGCTCGTATAACTTCTACTGGCTGAGTAAAAAAAAAAAAAAAAATGTTAACCGTAATAAACTTTACAGAATTAGCGCAGGATGCGATGCGAGTGAAGAGGAAGACCACATCAGAACTTACTAAAAGATCAGAGCAAAGCAAACGCAGAACCTCTCGTCGGTGTAAGAAATTCTCGAGTTCTTAATTTGTTGTAAATACCAACCTTCTAATTGGCTCAATAGAGTAGCAAGCTGTTGTGCTACGGTATATGTCGGAACACCAACGTTACTGACACGGTGACTAAGAGGAACCCCTTGCTCGTGTGTATTAGGAGGCGCTGTAAAAGGCTTTAGATGGTCTCTTACGGCAAGGAACTTTTCTTCATCAGGTTGCTACTATTCTTCTCAATCCTTTTGTCGGACGGCTCCGAGACTACCAGACGCCGTTTCGGATAGTAAACACTGTATCTTTTGAGCGCAATACTGCTTGTCCAACACAGCCATAGCGTTCCCCATCGCTAGTGAGAAATTGCACCAACTGAATAGGCACGTGGTCTGACTATCTGCTGTGATGGAAGATGGAGTGATTAACCTCGGACCAGTGCGCCAAAACTCATATCTTCGTTCACTGATCATCCAGATTTTGTTTATGATAGAAGCGGAGAACCTCCTAGCATTAAGCTATCACTACATAGTCAAAACATCACCTTATTATCAATTTTTAGGAAACTTCTGAGTAACTAGAAAGAGCCGAATCATTTCGTAAGGTACAGGCTCCTCGTCTAGTAATTGACTAACGAAGTGGTTTGCGCTAAAAAAAATCAGTTGTCAGATACACCCATTTGAGTAAAGAGAAGCCGTACAGTGAGCATGAGTGGATCGTAGTGCGCTTCTAAGACAGCGACTCTTCGAGCTGTGCAGAGTATAATTGGGCTTAGGAAAGTGCAGTTTCATTGGTGGAATTTTGACAATCCTTGATAACATGTACGATGTGCGACAATAAAGTAATGAGACTGATTTTCTTTGCAAGATGTGGCAACCCTACTGACTTTCGTAGGTACAATATCTTTGACCTTGGTCTATAAGCCGTTTCCAGTCCAAGCAGCACATCGATGCAACGGCTCAGTCATGAGTTGTGCTGTAATAAGTTTACACATGTTTGTGTCTCTCGTCACGGATATGGAACCGCATAATATTGCGCAACGGTATGCCATTTCTTTTTGCGTTAAATTGGGTGGAAACGAGACAACAACTTACTGTAAGCTTCAGAAGGAATTTGGAGAGGAGGTTATGTCAAGAGCTCAAGTTTTTCGTTGGCATAAAATGTTTAGTGAAGGCAGAACGAATGATGAAGATGAAGACCACAGTGGACGATCATCAACCTCACGGACGGATGTCAACTTGGACAGGGTGCGTGAACTCGTACGATCTGATTGAAGATTATCCTTGAAAATGATTGCAGAAGAACTTAACATCAATCGAGGAACGGTTCGTCCGAGCCATCATTGCTGATAACTGGATTCTGCATCACGATAATGCGCCATCCCATACTACTCAGTCAGTACAGCGATTTTTAACCTCAAAACAAATTTCAGTACTACCACAGCCACTTTATTCACCAGATATCGCTCCGTGCGAATTTTTCTATTTCCAAGAGTCAAAACGGCGGTCAAGGGATACCATTTTCAAACAACACAAGATGTCCAAAAAGCTGTGACGAGGGTGTTGGAGGACATTACAGGAGATGAGTTCCAGAAATCTTACCATCAATGTCAGAGGCGCTGGAAAAAGTGTGTGCAATCAGAAGGCAACTACTTTGAAGGAGATAATACTAAACTTGACTAAAACGATAAGCAACATTTTTTTCACATCAGTCTCATTACTTTATTGTCGCACCTCGTATATCAGTGAGCATATTTTAGAATAATAAGAATGATTAGTAACTTAACGCGTATTTTTATAGGCAGACGCTTTATCATATATCTATTTTGTCTGATACAAAGAGCATAATAAACATATATGGCATCCCTGTAAACTTCAGACCACATTGTTTCAGTGAGAGAGTCAGTTTCTTAATAGTACCATTATAGCCTCACAGCAAGAGCAACAGACTCAGTGGCTACGAGCTATGTGCTGAGATGACCATATCACTTAAAGAGGCCAGCTAGGAGGACATTTTAGAAATACTGTGTTTTGCTTTGATTCAGAAAGATAAAACTACGCCCCGTATCAGTGGCGGATTTAAAAATTTTGCGCCCCTAGGCACACTATATTATATGCGCCCCCCAAAAAAACATGTTGTAAGTAACAACTATTACCCGAACACGTCACAATTTCCGTTTTGGGTGGGAGCGCTGTGAGCTGTTTCCGTACTCTGCTATTCGTTGTTCTGTAGGACGCGTCAGCAATCTAGTCGCGCTCAATCAAAATGTAATATCGTTCCTGAACTGTACTTGGTATACGGCAGCGGATGAAACAAACTTAAAACTGCATTATGTTAACACATTTTATGTCGGAACACAACAGAAACGAACACGAAGAAAATAACTTTTCCTTTATGGTCTAAAAATTCAGCAGAGCGTGTAGGAGACAACGGATTTTGTTATACATTCACTTTTAATACGTTCTTTTACACGAAACCGTTGAAAATGAAAATGAAAAAAAAAGTTGTGTTACGGTCTAAAAATTGAAGCGAACGTGCCATACATTTGAAATTAATACGTACTTTTACAGAGATGCGTGGTAAATAAAATTAAACTGTCGTTTTTCGATCTAATAACTTGAATACGTATCAGATAAAAAAACACGTTCGGTATTAATACGTGAATCTATAGGAAAGCGTAAGAACTGAAAATGAAATAGAGATTTCGGTTCACGAACTAATAACTAAATACAGACGAGCAAACACAGAACTGGATTTGCTAATACATAATTTTACAGACTAGTGTGGAAAAATCAGATTTGTTTTATAAGTTATTAGTTAACATGTAAAGCATTAGGGTCTGTGTAGCTAGATGCTGCAAAATAACTGTACACAATACCTTAATACATGTAAGGGGGCCGGCCGGGGTGGTCGAGCGGTTCTAGGCGCTACAGTCTGGAACCGCTCGACCGCTACGGTCGCAGGTTCGAATCCTGCCTCGGGCATGGATGTGTGTGATGTCCTTAGGTTAGTTAGGTTTAAGTAGTTCTAAGTTCTAGGGGACTGAAGACCACAGAAGTTAAGTCCCATAGTGCTCAGAGCCATTTTTTTTACATGTAAGGGCTGAACAGTTTAGTACTGCAGCTTCTGCTCTTTCTAACGGTATTAGTAAAGCTTTTATGTATTTATTAACGCTTTGTCATCTGGGCATACTCTCCGATAACGTATATTTCCGCGATAACTATACATTTCAGCAGACGCCAAGAATACGCATCAGTTGTAATATACTATATTATCAGTAGACTGTACAGTGCAGAGCGGTCTGGGCCATTCGGGTATTGTTTAGTATTGTCGGGCGCCTTCGGTCATGTCTGCACGTAAACGAGGTTTAGTTCCGACTTCTGCCATTGGCAATTGTAAAATAAACAGGCTGTAGTGGCGTGGCAAGTCAGCCAAGCCACTCGGAGGTAGCCGAAGGGCACGCGTTAAGCTCACGCAGGCTGGAGTGAGGTCTGGAACAAGGTAAAGTAATTATCTTATAAAGAAAAGAACGTAGTTCTTGGAATACTTAACTTTAATCCACAATTGGAGAACACCGCTCTTGATGATACATGCTTCACATAATAAATATCAGTTGAATACGGCGCCTTGCTAGGTCGTAGCGAATGACGTAGCTGAAGGCTATACTAACTATCGTCTCAGCAAATGAGAGCGTATTTGTCAGTGTAGCGTCGCTAGCAAAGTCGGCTGTACAACTGGGGCGAGTGCCAGGACGTCTCTCTAGACCTGCCGTGTGGTGGCGCTCGGTCTGCAATCACTGACAGTGGCGACACGCGGGTCCGACGTATACTAACCGACCGCGGCCGATTTAAAGGCTACCACCTAGCAAGTGTGGTGTCTGGCGGTGACACCACACAGGCAATACATAATTTGTAAATCCAATGAATGTGCTCTAAGTTATAATAAAAATCATGTTATAATCTTAAATTTTTAAAACTAATATGAATAAATAAACGAACCCAACAGTCAGCAAAACTTGCGTATGGCTTTGACGGCAGAAATCTCGTTCGTAATATCTTCATAGTTCACACCGTTATCGGTCAGGAGGTCGGTTTCGATGTGAAGAATGAACAAGGCGTTCAGTCTCTCCTGAGAAAACGATTTCAGTCTTTTAAGAGTCGAAAACGAGCGTTCTCCTGAACAATTTGTAAGTGCCATGCATAGAAATATTTTAAGAGCAATTTCAACATTCGGAAACATGGACTGTAACATCTCTTTTCGTAAAAATTTAATCATTTCGACTGGTATATCACTAATCTCAGAAGACTTGAAAAGTTCCGCGAAATGTATACATTCACTAGGGAAGGAAGGCTCTAAATATGTGTCATATGACGCTTGGAGTTTTGCTGCACGTTTAACAATATCGTCAGGTGAACTGTTCTTAAGGTTACTGAAAACATTGAAGGAGTCCAACAGTGTTCTACAGCTTTCCTTCCTCCTCACTAATTCGGCATACAAGTTGTCGAGTACTGGAAGAAATGTTTCGACTCTAAATTTTTCCCTTTCAGTCACAAAAACTTCTACAGACGCCGCTTCGTCGTCATTATGAAGTTTGCGTTTTCGTGACGTTTTATAGGTGTATTCATATTCTACATCAGTCACAATCTCCATGGATTTATTTTCATAATAGTCGAACATGCCACGAATAGATGCAATAAATCCTACAAGTGATTCTTATAATTCATGCATTATTTTAGTATTAATATTTACACTTTGCAATTTCAGATTTACACAACTAGATCTCTGGAGTATGTCCTTCCAAACTGTAATCATGAATGCTCTTTCTAGTCTCCTGAGTTGATTCAATAAAGCTGAAGCCTCATTTTGCACAACTAGTTTTATAAACATATTATTGACAATATGTGTGAAGGCATTGATAACGCCCTGCAAGTTTTCGTATAGACTTACACACGCTTCCTTTCTTGTTGACCAACATGTTTTTGATAATCTGTTTGCTGTTTTGCTTCCTGGTTTCATGAAAGAAATAAGTTTATCCCAGCGCTGTGTAGAAGCAGAGACAAAATTATAAAGGGTTTTGGTTCAAATGGCTCTAAGCACTATGGAACTTAACATCTGAGGTTATCAGTCACCTAGACTTAGAACTACTTAAACATAACTAAGGACATCACACTTATCCACGCCCGAGGTAGGATTCGAACCTGCGACCGTAGCAGCAGCGCAGTTCCTGGCTGAAGCGCCTAGAACCGCTCGGCAACAGCGGCCGGTTTGTAGGTTTTTCACTACATTGAAAAATGAACATGCTTCCCGACAACGGATTGCAACACTAATTCAGAGAATGTGCTGCACAAGGTACACATTTCGCTTTCGGATTTCGTTCTTTAATTCGTGCCTGCAAACCAGTGTAAGTCCCTGACATATTCCTCGCGTTGTAATATGACTGGCCTCTGTCCGCAGCTCGTGGTCGTGCGGCTGCGTTCTCGCTTCCCACGCCGGGGTTCCCGGGTTCGATTCCCGGCGGGGTCGGGGATTTTCTCTGCCTCGAGATGACTGGGTGTTGTGTGATGTCCTTAGGTTAGTTAGGTTTAAGTAGTTCTAAGTTCTAGGGGACTGATGACCATAGATGTTAAGTCCCATAGTGCCCAGAGCCATTTGAACCATTTTTGACTGGCCTCTGCAGTCAGTAATATCAGTGGAATCTGTAGACAGGACTTTTATTACGGCCTCAGCTAAATTTTCGGACTTGTGTCCCGGGTTTGGTAAAACCAGAAGGAAATGTTCAACATGTTCACCATTCTTGTTCACATACCTTAATATGAAAGATAATTGATCAACACGTGAAATGGCCGCAGAAGAACCTACTATTATAGAGAAATATTTGGCCTCTTTTATTTCACTTATGATAAATTTTTTTTTATTCGTTCAGGAAGAAGCTCTATTATTTCATCACAGATTGTTGAAGAAACATAGCTTGTATGTCCCTGGCCTGGATTTCCATATCGTTCAATGTGCTTTGTGAGAAAAGGATCAAACTCGGCTATAAGTTTAAGAGACATCATAAATTGACCAGTATGTATTGAAAAGAATCTTTCAACGTGTCCACGCAACGGAAGTCCACTACTTGTTAGCTTCTTCACTACCGCAAACACCCTTTTCAACAAACTGCGGCAGTACATTTTTTCTGTCTCAATATATGACTCGAAATGGTTATCTATAGTTCCAAGTGACTTTTTTCTTGTTAAGAGTGAGAACTCAGAATTTTTATGTTCAAGTGAATTCTCATGATGAGATAAAATATTAGAAATATTTGTCCAATCTGCAATACCATTAGTATCTATCGCGGCCTTACCTCCGAACAATTTACATCGTGCACAAAAAACAGCACCGGTGCTACAGGAGAATACTAGAAAATCACGCAGAGTTGTTTCACCATTTAAACGTTTACGGTAAAATATTACTTGAAGTCGAACTGGCAACAATTTATGCGAAAAATTTATCTACTCTACCAAGCGTTTTTAAAACATTGGCTTCTCATTCTCTCCTTTCCTTCAATAATTTCCGAAATACCGCCCCACTTACTTTTGTACGTTTGCTTTTTTCACTGTTATTCAATGTTAAGGCACTTACAAAATTGTCAACCAACAGTCAAAACAAAAGAAAAAAATTGTAAAAGGAAAAGAAAGAAATACTGTATCCAGTTCCAATCGTACTACACCGCACATGAGCACAAAGCTTTTTACTTTAAACGCGGCACACGAGCACAAAGATTTTTCCTTTAAACACAGAAATGGAAATGACCGTTTGGCGTTATTGGCCGAAAGGCCCCTTGCGGGGGAAATCCGGGCGCCTTGGTGCAGGTCTTACTACATTCGACGCCACATTGGGCGACCTGCGCGCCGGATGGGGATGAAATGATGATAAAGGCAACACCCAGACCCGGAGCGGAGAAAATCTCCGACCCAGCGGGGAATGGAACCCGGGCCCGTAGGACGGCAATTTGTCACGCTGACCACTCAGCTATCGGGGCGGACTTTTAAACACGGAGCGATGAACTGACCAACCCGGGTTACTCGACGTAACTGTGCTATGAAAGAACGGCAATGCAGAATAAATTAATTTTATTGTTGCCTGTTTCTCTGTTGTGAGTGAACAGTAGAAACGCACGTGCCGGCTGGAATTCGTCTCGTGAAGAAAACGGACAATCGCTTTTTTGGCTTCTGTTTCCAGCGTCGTCAGAATTTTAGCTGGGACGCAAATATTTTCTGAATATTCTTCATACTCTTTCTAATTTAAAAGCAAATAATTTTTGCAGTTTCTTGGAATTTCTTATCCCACTTATTCTCATAACGTTTTAGCGTTTTCTATGGATAGAAAAGACAGACTACAAAGTTTAAGTAGTCTTGTTGGCAGTTGATGTTGTGTGTTGTCATTTGTGTGGACACTGATGTTATGTCTACACGCAAATGCACCTTGTATTCCAATATAAAATAAAAATAACCTTTCCTCGAAGAAAAAAAGCTTAGTTACGAAGTTTTAGATAAAATTTGCAATTCCACATTCTATTCGATCGCACAGAGTGGGAACTTTGATATCGTGCAGGCTGCAGCACAATGAATGTGACAAACAGAAGTTGGTTTCTTCTTCTTTTTTCGCCAAAGAAAGTAACTAAGTAGATAAATAAAATTTTTAAACCGTTCTGAAGTGTATTTCACACGTTGTTAGGTATTCTGCTTATGTCTTCTTCGTGTAAACGTGTGTTTAAAAATCTGAAACATTCCCAGTATCAACATGTTTTGTTATACGGGTGTCATTAAATCAATGCTTAGATCTTGCATCGGCATGATGAAGAAGGTGTCGGGATTCATCATACAATGCAAGGCTCTACCACTGCACCAACATCCAGTGCTGACTGTCACATGCCCACTTTAGTCGTAGCTGTGCATGTCGTGGTGTTAACATTGGTGCATACAAGAGTTGTCAGTTATGCCCACTTTATTCCTAGCTGCCCATGTCGTGGTGTTAACATTGGCGCATACATCAGTTGTCAGTTGCGGAGATCCATCATTAGAAGTGTTCGATGCACTGTGTGTTCAGACATAATTGTGCTCTGCACAGCATTAATGTCTGGTGTCAGTTTCACCACAGTTCGCCAACTGTCCTGTTTTACCGTTCTGCCCAGTCTACGACGTCTGACCTCTGCCACAACCATCCGGATTTGGTTTCACCTTGGTTTTGCCACTTGTTGAAGACACTCACCACAGAACTCCTCGAAGATGATGATGATGATGAGGTTTGGTTTGTGGGGACGCTCAACTGCGCGGTTATCAGCGCGCGAACGAATTCCGAACCTTTGCCCAGCCTAATCTCGCCACTTTCATGATGGTGATGAAATGATGACGACAACACAAACACCCAGTCATCTCGAGGCAGGTGAAAATCCCTGACCCCGCCGGGAGTCGAACCCGTGACCCCGTGCCCGGGTAGCGAGAACGCGACCGCGAGACCACGAGAGAACTCCTCGAACACGTGGCAAGTCGCGCGGCTTCCGAAATGCTCCTGCTGAACGTCTGGGCCAACACAATCTGCTCTCGGTGAAACTCAGCTAGATCTTGCGCCTTCCCCATTCTACACACGGACGTCACGCTCACTGTTACCAAGTGCACCATGCGTGTTTCTGACTAGCAGATACTCATCATCAGGTGACACTGCCATCGCCTCAACTGATTTATATCGACAGTAGTCGATGGTCGTAGTGTCCTGGATGATCAGTGTATAGTACAGTGCATAAATTGTACAGACTGTATCGTTCTTTATTTTCAAATATTTAGTTCTTCTTGTTTCCGTTGGACGCTATCTAAATCTAGAGCCCAGTACGTTGCCCTCGATGGTGAGTGTTCATCGGAGGTGAGGGTATCATATGGAGTGCCCCAGCGAAGTGTGGTAGGTCCGCTGTTGTTTTCTATCTACATAAATGATCTTTTGGATAGGGTGGGTACCAAAGTGCGGCTGTTCGCTGATGATGCTTTGGTGTACGGGAAGATGTCGTCGTTGAGTGACTGTAGGAGAATACAAGATGACTTGGACAGGATTTGTGATTGGTGTAAAGAATGGCAGCTAACTCTAAATATAGATAAATTTAAATTAATGCAGATGAATAGGAAAAAGAATCCCGTAATGTTTGACTACTCCATTAGTAGTGTAGCGCTTGACACAGTCACGTTGATTAAATATTTGGGCGTAACATTGCAGAGCGATATGAAGTGGGACAAGCACGTAATGGCAGTTGTGGGGAAGGCGGATAGTCGTCTTTGGTTCATTGGTAGAATTTTGGGTAGATGCGGTTCATCTGTAAAGGAGACCCCTTATAAAGCACTAATACGACCTATTCTTGAGTACTGCTCGAGCGTTTGCGATCCCTATCAGGTCGGATTGAGGGAGGACGTAGAAGCAAGTCAGAGGCAGGCTGGTAGATTTGTTACTCGTAGGTTTGATCATCACGTGAGTGTTACGGACATTCTTCAGGAACTGAGGTGGGAGTCTCTGGAGGAAAGGTGGCGTTCTTTTCGTGAATCGCTACTGAGGAAATTTAGAGATCCAGCATTTTAGGCTGGCCGCAGTACAATTTTACTGCCACCAACTTATATTTCGCTCAAAGACCACAAAGATAAGATAAGAGAGATTAGGGCTCGTACAGAGGCATATAGGCAGTCATTTTTCCCTCATTCTGTTTGGGACTGGAACAGGGAGAGAAGATGCTAGTTGTGGTACGAGGTACCCTCCGCCATATACCGTATGGTGGATTTCGAAGTATGTATGTAGATGTAGATGAAATCGTTCCGAAGTACCACCAACGCTCGTCTTTCTGTCTTAGGGATGGTAAGGGCATCTTCGTGCCTCCCCTTTTGTGCTTTCCGTGGTGCCTGGTGTCTTATTGTGGCTGGATCTTGTGTTGCCAAACACGAACGCAGCTCACGCTGCGACACCTGTTGAGCTACTCTGTTTAGTGCGCCTGCAGACTGGCTGGACAGCAGACGCGAGACGGTGTTGGTGTCTGCGTGTTGCAGACGGACGACCGGTGCTCGGTGGCCAACTCGCAGGTGCCGCTGCAGGACGACGCCACGTCGCGCGGCTCGGCGCTCACCGAGCAGGAGCCAGAGCGCGGCACGTGGACGGGCCGCTTCGACTTCCTGCTGTCGCTGCTCGGCTACAGCGTCGGCCTGGGCAACGTCTGGCGCTTCCCCTACCTCTGCTACAGCAACGGCGGCGGTGAGTCGCCTCGCCTCGCCTCGCTACGCCAGCTAAAGTGCGCGTCATTCACGACGGCGTCCGAGTTTAGGTTCGTTCTGCGCATCTGACGTCACAGAACACAGTCAGCCAATGAACAGAGAACGACGTTGCCAGAGCTCGACTGCAGTGCAGACCACAGACGAGTGGCTTCAGTTTTAGAAACGTTCAGTCATACATAAAGTAATTTAACAAAAGCAATGTCTTTATAGCAGACTTTCTTTTATAGAAAGTTTGGAAAAAGCATTCTTTATACCAACTGCTTCATATTCTATTAATTAATTAAACCAAACAAGCAATAAGCCTCCTAATTCAGGCAATAGCAAAGAAAGGTGTTTGTATCATTCTCACCAACCGCTTTTTCTCAAAAAAGAATAGCAGTAATTGTTTATTTACTATTGTACTCCGACGAAACTTGAATAATTCATGGTCATACCAACAGTGTTTGTCGGTATTTTGTGTGACGTGTTAAAGTCCTCCAGGAGTTTGATCGATTGACAAGCTGTGTTGGTGTAATGGTTAAGGTGTTTGACTGCTAAGCGAAAAGTTCTGAGTTCAAACCACATTCGAAGCTTAATGTTTTTTTTTTATTTAAAAACAACATCGAAGTGTCTTACTTCATGAATTTTATTTGTTTGAATGTAATTTTTTGAAATTTCTAGTTTTTTGTCTCTTCACTATAATCATAATAAGTTTTCGGTGTTTCTAATTTTGTCCCCCAATATTTATTTTCACAGCAATTAAAAACAATGAAAAGGCACACATACAATATTCATGTTATCATATTGAAATATATTCTTTGTGACAGTATTAAAAGTATTATTTAGAGCAGAATTTCGGCTCGTACATTGCGGAGCTACTTGATTGTCTGACGCAAATCTTTGCTTCGCTGCTTTCGCAACATTGTCATATTCAATGTTTTCGTCAGCTGATCTATGTTTTGGCAAGTATTTGCTGTCCATTGTGACAAACACAAATTTTTTGCGCATTTCGCCTCACTGACAATATATTTTAGTTTCTATGTTTTATTACGTCCACATTTCAGTTTTGTGTACTTCACCAATTTTGTTTAATCAGAACTTTTTAGAAAAAAGCGAAATGGCTCTGGTGTAAATAAAACTTTTATTACAGTCGCGAGAGACGGAATATTTCTCAATATTACATACGACACCTATCTGGTACTTAAATTCAATGAGATATTCTTATGTAGTAAATTTTATATGAAATTTAGATATATTGTCCACATTTCATCCTCAACATTGTGGTAACTAAAATCGACCATACGGAAAGTAAACGCTATGGACTTTTACCTCTGCAAACTCTTCAAAATTTCGTGCAGTGGTTTACTACATTTAATGATGCATAATAACTGTGTTGAACATCGAAACAAAATTAAGTCATTTATGGGGGGAAGGTATCAGTCAAGAAGATGTGTAAAAATCAAATTTTTGGGCCAAATAGTTTTTGTGAAACCGAATGATAAGTGTGACAAAGCAGTCGGAACACCATGTGTCTGCACAGGAGAGCAGTGCAGTGATGACAAAACCGCGCACAATACGGAATGCGGGGAGCACGTCTCTGTAGCAGCGAAAGGGTTAATGCGGCCGTGGTGGCTTTACTTCATAAACTGCGCACTCACCCCTAAACGTAAGTTTGCGAACTATACTATACTATGGCGCTGCTTCTTTTGGCGCGTGCGCCGTTTGCAACGGGCAACGCAGCAATCTCCCCTTCTGGGCGGGCATGCGCGAGCCGCCAACATAAAAGAATTCAACTATAGCGGCTGCTGCCGTGTTGCCAGCTTTCAGCTGCCAAGCGCGAAGGCCTGCACCCGAAACAATAGACCTGCGACAGCACTTAGGCGTCGCCCTTGGGACATACACGTTATTGGCTCAAGGAGATGGGTGAAGCTGCCACGGCATGCCCGCTGCAACTGTCAGCGAGCTTCTTTCGCCGAGTCCGCTCGGTGCACAAAGTTGCGTGCACTCCAGTCGGCCGTGTCCCAGTTCGGAGGCAGAGAGAGGCTGCGCTGGAGGTCGCCATCGTGGGAGTGCACTAAGCCTGTTCCCAACTCAACCCGGTTGACGGACAGTTTACCGTAGGCATCGCACCTACACAGTTTTTCGTCCCCATAATCGCAAATATGCAAAGTGGATCTTGATTACAAATCAGACCACACTCCATTTGATGGCATTGCTCCCATTGTCAATGTACATATTATTCATTTTATAAACTGTACTGAACCGTGAATTTACTTTCAAAACCTTTTCTTAAGAATTTACTTTATTTACTAGCGAGTCATCAAGAACATTAATACATTTAATGACACTATGTGAGCGTAGAAATAATTCTCAATGGTAACTGAAGAAACAAATTAACATTTTTTTTCAATAAATGGAAAATTTATTCCTAAAAGCCTTTTTTTTAAAAAAAAAACAGATTTAAAATTATAATCAGGAAGCACCCTGTAAATATCGAGTTACAATTTATTCAGAGGCAGAAATAACATTTTTTTGATAGTATGAGCTTTCGGGCTGAGAACCTTGCCGCTCCCTTTTAACACAGCCGTAGGCACGAGCGCTCACAACAACCTCAGAGAGACTACACTGGTGCAAATCTGCAACACACCAGATTACTTTAAACTAAAAATTTTAACAGCTCACACAACACATAAACTATGCACCCCGTAAGAGGGGTGGAAATGGTACAAAACACTCACATTAAAAATTATTTGCCACAGAAAGTGCAACTTGTTTTTAAAAGAACTCTTACGGTGGCAACTTTATATGCTAAAATGACCATTTAAATAAAATCCATGAAATGCAGTTTTGCATTAAATGTACCAACATGCTCTGCATTACACATATACCACCTCGCAAAATGATAGGAAAGATAAAAACATATTTCAGAAATTCGGCCTTTACATCTTAAGCAATAAATTCGTTAACACCGAATCCGACAAACATGACAGAGGCAGCTATTAACGTATGGCAGATTAACAGGGGGATTACTGAACAACCCGAACCGCAGATTGCTCTAACCAGTCCCAACTCCACAAGCGAAAAACGGACCACCCAATTCATAAATAACCATCTTCCCGCGGGTGGGCGAACGGAGAAGAATGGTGGGACGACCCGAAAACAAAGCGGCTGGTGACCTCACCAAGAAAACAAGTAGAATTTAACAAGTAAATGAAACAACATATCTCCAGTCACTTAACTTCTAATAAACTGCGATTTCTGGCGAGGACCTGGCGCAGCACCCCCAACACTCTCCCGAACCGTCCGCTGCCAGCCGCTTCAACGGACGCAGGAAGGCGCGCCGATCTCCCGTCTCACGGCGTCGCAGCTCGCCCCGGCCAGCCCGATGTCGTGGTTTGACTCCTGTTGCTCTCGTGTCGACCGCGGCCCACTGGACACACGTGGCGACCTCGCATGCACCGACGCTCAGGGCGAACCAGTCATCTTGTGTCTCAGTGCGCGACCGACCAACCGATCAATCCAACCGCCAATGACGGTTGCCCAAGCAACTCGAGCAGACTGGCGGCCTAACGCGCAGACTCAGATGCAGGAACACAGCGACCACTAGCTGGGTTCTGTTACTGGTGGAGTGGCAAGACTCTCATTTTCTGGCTTTAAGGTCTGATCCAAACGACAGCCATACTAGCACTCCGATGGCAGACAGACACTCGCTGCCGCACAAATGCGAACGAGAGACAGACCAGCAACTGGTGACGCGAGACTGGCCTAGCCTCACTCTGACCAACTGCCGAGCTGCTAGCGCCCCTTAAATACACACGAACAGGCTACCTTTCCCCTTTCCCACCAGACACCAAAGCTGCACTTGCCACAGGGGCGCCACCGCCAGAAACTGAGGGCGGCTGCTTCACACAACGCGCTGCGGCGGGCTCTTCAAAACATTTTTTGACAGGTTCGATGCTGTCCTCGGTTTTGCCCTTCCACTGCTCCTTCCAGCACAAAGTCTCTAGTTACTATAACGTACTGGATGCCTCACTAACCTGTCCCTCCTTCTGGTAAAGTTCTTCTAAAGCTTATTTTTTCACCTGCTTCTCATTTTTTTTAAAGCAAAGCTTATTTGTCTAGTAGTATGCTACATTACACGCTGAGCTTTCCTCGATTGTCACCCAGGTACTGTACACAACTATCCAACATAATGAGTCGTAAACAGAACACTTCTGTAGGCCTGTCTGCAGAATATAGGCCTAAGATACAATTTGTAACAAAAAACCTAATTATATAAGTATAAAAGGACATTCGCCATACACACTTCCGTACTCGACTCAGTTATTGAATACACGTCTCCCAATGAAAGAGTCTCCCTGCTTTCAGTAAAATAAGCTAATAAAGCCTACACTGTTATCAGTGTGCACGCCCCTACAAATCACCACAAAACAATCGACCCTGAAACAACTTCTGGAAACACTAGAAGAAACAACAAATAACAATACCAAGACACCATGTTAAAATCTTATTAGACGATTTTAACGCACAGTTAGGCAAGGAAAAAAAAATTCAGAGGTACCACTGGCCCCCTTACGAAACACAAACTTAACAATAAGAATAGTGAAAAACTAATCGACTTCTACAGAAACTTTGGACTGAGTACTCAATTTCAAAACTTGCACATAAATTAACCAATGGAGATCACCCAGTCTTAGACAAGGTGAACACCAAATTAACCGTGTGGCCACGCGGTTAAAGGCGCTTCAGTCTGGAACCGCGCGACCGCTACGGTCGCAGGTTCGAATCCTGCCTCGGGCATGGATGTGTGTGATGTCCTTAGGTTAGTTAGGTTTAAGTAGTTCTAAGTTCTAGGGGACTGATGACCTCAGATGTTAAGTCCCATAGTGCTCAGAGCCATTTTTGAACCAAATTGACCAAGTCGCAATTTCCAATGAAATCATAAAAGAAATTGTTAGCGTCAGAACCCACAAAGGTGTCTTTGAATCAGATCATCATCTTCTCCAAATAAAAACAAAATTCCAACCTAACAGAATGCTAAAAAGGCCATACAAAAGTACCAAACAAGATCCGGAATATCTGAAACTCAACAAAGAAAAAATCGTCAAGCAAATCAATCAGGAAAAATCAACAGACTGGAAGAAACTAACAGAGAAAATTCAGGAAGCCATCAAATTAGGACAACCCCCTTGCACCAGCAAACATCGCTGGTAGAATGCAACCTGCGATCAGGCAGTCGACGACCGAATAACTGCGTGGAAAAAATTTAGCACTCACAAAACTGAAAAGAACTGGGATAACTTTCTTAAAACCCAAAAACAGCCCTCAAAAATTATTATAGAAGAAAAACGGGGGTATGACAACAGACTCTGCGAAATCCAGCAAGGTTTCATCAAAAATAATACAAAAAATTTCTACAAGACTTTCAGGGAAAACTTACAGGGGTGCCAAGTGCCTAGCTTGTGATTTAAAAAAAGCCCGATGGTTCTTTGGAAACTAATACGAAAAATAAGTGCAAAATCTTAGCCCAAAATTTCAGTTCCCTCCTCGACTGCGAACCACCCCAAGAAAAACTTGTCTTCTCTTCTCCAGTATTCACACACCCGGACTCACATGCCCCGGATCTCGAGGAAATTATGGAGATAGTGAAACAGTTGAAAAATAACAAAGCACCAGGAGAAGGTGGGATCATTGCTGAATTATGGAAACTAAACGATCCCATACTTATGCAGAAACTACATTATATAATGTCAGACATATGGATGACGGAGAATATACCAGATGACTGGAAATCCGCTCTAATTCCCCCGCTACACAAAAAGGGCGACAAGACAGAAATCAACAATTACAGAGAAATTTTCCTGCTCCCAGTCGCTAAAAAAATCCTTTCTAAAGCACTTTTATAAGGGATAGAATCGCAAACAGATCCACTAATTGGTGAATACCAGGCCGGATTCAGAAAAGGACGATCATGTGTGGAACAGATCTGGTGCTTAAGGACGATATTACAAATGAGAAAATACAGAAACACAGTAATTAAAGCCATCGACTTCAGGAAAGCATACGGTTAAGTGGACCGCGAAACCCTGTTTAAAATCATGGAAGAATTTGGGAACGACCGAAAGACACGAAAAATCACAGAATAGGCAGTTACAGGAACAACAACCACAGTGAAATTCATGTGCAAAATATCAGAACCCTTCGAAATCAAAACTGGACTCCAACAGCGGGATGGCCTATCCCTAATGATTTTCAATATTGTTCTAGAAAAGATCATCAAGGAATGGGAATCTCATATAAAGGGCATTCAAATTGGTATCAAAAAAAGAGAACCGAATTAAAGTGCCTTGCTCTCGCTGACGATATTGCAATTATCATCAGCAGCAGAAAAGAAGCGATTCACACAGTGGAAAAACTACATGAAATTTCCCAAAAAACCTGACTACAAATATCTTATGTAAAAACCAAATATATGGAAAGACAGGCAGAAAATAAATCCCCTTTAATCACAAAACATGGTAAAATTGCACAAGTCTGCCCATTTTAAATACTTCGGAAAAATTGTACAGTCCTCAGGCTTAAACCGAATCGCCAATGAAGAAAGAATCACCAAGCTCCAGAAAGCCTACAAGCTAACATGGACACATTACAACAAGAAGTCCATTTCGAAGGACGCAAAATTAAGGCGCTATAGAACAGCGATTCTTTCAGAAGCAATCTACGCAGCTGAAACAATGGTGATTATGGTCATTCAAAAATTAGGGAAATATAAAAGCAAGAAAGACAAATTCTCAGGAAGATTTACGGGGCAATCAACAAAAACGGCATTTGGGTGAAGAGTCCACAAAACGAGCTCTATATAAAGACCAACACAGTAACAGACGAAATCAGGAAACGCCGAGCCAAATTTTACACACATCTACAGGATGTAAAGCTCCCGAAGTGCAAGGAAAATTTTCAATACTAT
Source organism: Schistocerca piceifrons (assembly GCF_021461385.2). Classification (NCBI taxonomy): domain Eukaryota; kingdom Metazoa; phylum Arthropoda; class Insecta; order Orthoptera; family Acrididae; genus Schistocerca; species Schistocerca piceifrons. The sequence goes on along the minus strand of NC_060144.1, from coordinate 51,880,849 downwards.
AACAAAGATTGAGCATCCAGGGAGGACGAAACAATTTTACCGGTTGCTGTTCGTAATGGCTACGGCGCAATGATCAGTAAAACAGGCAGGTATCACATCAACATCCAGAAGTTGCGCACACAAGAAATCGGAAAGGTAAAAGCGATCGAGGCGACTGCTAGACGTGGAAGTACAGTATGTAGGTCGCACAAGTGTAGGATAGCGAGAAACTCACACCTCACGCAGGCTTAAGGAGCGCACCAGGTTATCGAGTTCTTTACTGAAATTAAAATTAGGAGACTGATCAACCGGCCGTAGAACACAATTGAAGTCCCCACCTAAGATACTCTTTGTCAGTGATTTACGAAGCAGGTAAATGATTTTTTCTTTATAGAAATTCGAATATGCGGTAGTACGACCTGTGACAGAAGGGGCATAAAGAAAGAGTAAACTGAGATCACAAAACGTGCACCGCATCCATCAACGGAATGCCTTCCCTATAAAACAAGGCAGTGCCCTTAGAAAGTTCGGAAGCTACATTAAAAAAAAATGGTTGAGAACCCAGAAATGGAAAACTGGTCGAATAAGACTCCCCGTAAAACATCTGCCCCAGACTGATATATAAACCGTCGCAAAGCGGCGAGCCTAAGCTCAGAACATATTCTGTTAATATTCAGAGTAAGAAATGTGTATGCTTGCATGGAACTTCAACCCAGAAAGAAGAACAAAGAACGGAAGAGATCCGTCAGTTGACGGAGCTACATACACGTAACCACACAAGAATCTATAGCTGAAGCAGAGAGAGAAGAACTACGAAACAGAACCCTCATCCTCCCACTGCTATTTCTTCGGCCGTGACGCGGCTCTCTGTAGCTGTTTACCGATTCCAATGCGGCTGCCACGTTCGGTCCCGTGGGAGCATAATGTAGGTATTCCGTTTCAAATTGCGAGGGAGAGGCCTTTACATCCCACTCGTCCGCAGACATTGATTCACAGAGGGACGGTTGGTGAATAACAACGGGATCCACTGTCTCTTGAGAATCGATCAGTTGTTTCATGGGAAAAGGCTGTGACACAGAGGGGGCGAGAGAAGTCGCAGAAGGGGATGGGAAACAGAGTCGACAGGATAAGTGTCCGAGAGAACCGAAGAAGACACGTGGGAAACCGGAAGCGGGTCCCTCAAGGGCACCTCCGAAGGGGCAACAACGCCAGATAAGGTGTCAGGATCTCCTGCACAGGCGTGAAAGCACCTATGGCGTCCTCATCCACGATTTCAGACCGAGAAAGAGAATCCTTTACTGGAGGCCCGTCGGAAGGGCGAGCCAATAGGGGAGGTTCATCTGCCGCATCATCCTGTGTTCGGCGACGCTTGTTGTGAGAAATTATGGCGGGCACATCGGAAGTAACGGCTTCAACATCCCTGCGCAAGGACAGCGGGGGAAAATCACGGGCGTTGTCGGTCACCGAATCACTGCATCGCTCAGTAACAGGGAGCGATTCAGTTAGAGATCCCTGCGGGAGAAGATCAGCGAAAGTCAATTTTTTACGCTGTTCGTGTGTAAGTTTTAATACCAACACACGCGGCGGAGAATTAGTACGGAAATGACCGGTTTGACTGCAATAGTAACATGTTCCTTCTTGGCCACTGTACGTAATATGGACCCTATAACCACATACCTGTAGATGAGAAGGGATATGTTTTTTGACCACCATTTCTACCGACAGAATACCTCTATGGACCTGTAAGCGGTGCTGAGCAGACCAGCGTTCCTTTCGAATATGAGGTATTTCCCCATAAGGAAGGAAAAGAGGCCTCAGAAAACAGTCATCTACCTCGGGCGGAACGTTAAACACCCGGACATTCTTATACATCACTTCCGCATTTGCCAAGAGAACCATACTAGTGGAACCGTCACGGTGCGTAAAGGGTACCTGAGAACCGTAGCGAGAAAGTATCCCATCAACCTGGAGCAGGTCAAGAAACTTAACAAAAACACATACCGGGTGATCAAAAAGTCAGTATAAATTTGAAAACTTAATAAACCACGGAATAATGTAGATAGAGAGGTAGAAATTGACACACATGCTTGGAATGATATGGGGTTTTATTAGAACAAAAAAAAAAAAAACAAAGTTCACAAAATGTGCGACAGATGGCGCTGGACAGCAAAACGTCAGTGACTGCGCATGACAATCGTGTATAAAAGGAGCTATAATGAGAGAGAGAACCCGTCGCTCTTCTATCTTTGTTTCCATTGCTCTCCAGAACGCCTATGACCGTGTCTGGCATCCCAGGCTCCAGACCTATGCTCTCCCCATCAACTTCGTCCGTCTCGTTGCTTCCTTCCTCTCCCATCGTCCCTCCTATGTGACTATCCACAATTCCAACTCCCATACTTTCTATCCCTCTGCCGGCGTGCCCCAAGGTTCTGTCCTTTTCCCTCTCCTCTATCTCCTTTACCCTGCTGATATGCCCAAACCTCCCCCTCCTGTTCATCTTCTTCAGTTCGCTTATGACACCGCCTTCCTAGCCCTTTATCCTACCCTTCAACGGTCCCAACGTACCCTCCAAACCCACCTTGACCAATTCACCGCTTGGTGCAACCAGTGGTTCCTCCATGTTAATCCCTCCAAGACCCAGGCGATCATCAAAGGCCGCACCACCTGGTTCTTCCGCCTCCATGATTTCTACCTCACCATTTATGGTCATCCCATCCACCTCACTCCTACCCTCAAATACCTTGGCCTCACACTCGACCGCCACCTCACCTGGACTCCCCATCTCCCTAGAATCCAAAACAAAGCTCAGAACTGCCTCCGCATCCTGAAACTCCTGTCCATCTGGACGTGGGGTCTGCATCCTTCCACCATCCTTTACACCTACAAATCCATGATCCATCCCATCATTTGCTATGCCAGCATCGCTTGGATTTCTGCCCCTCCCCAGTTCTATAAAGCCCTCCAAATCCTCGAACGCCATGCACTCCGCCTCGCCTTCCGCATCCGCCTTCCGTCCCCCATGCACATCCTCTATGACCTCATCCCCTTCCCCCACCTTCTCCTTTTCCTTGAACAGATCCGCACACTATATTTTGTCCGCCATCTTGATCCCCCTCACCCCCTAGTGTCTCCCTTCCTCTCCACCCCCAACCAGTTGCCGCACCTTTACCATTGTGTTCCTCCCTCTCTCCATCTCCACACCCTCCATCTCCTTTCTCAACACAACTTCCACCATCTACCCCTCCCGGATGATGAGCTTCGCCCTGACATCTACCCTTACTACCAACTCTAACCCCCTCTTCCTGCCTCTTCCTCAGGGCTCCCTCTCCTCCCCCTCCCTCCTTCTGAGCGGCTTTCCCCTCCTACTCCCCCTCCATCTCTTGTGCCTCCTTTCAGTGCCTCTGCGCTCCCTCCTGCCCTGTCATCCCTTTTCCTCTCCTGCCCCATGTGTCTCCTGCCTCTTCGTGAACCCATGGTTGCCCCTCCTCTCTTCATCCCGCCGCTTACCCAGCTGCCCCATGCTCTCCCCTCCTTTTCCATCCTTTCTGACCTTTCCCTCGGCAGGTCCCATCTGGTAGTTTTACTCTTCATCGTGTGTGCTCCAAGTGGGTTTTAAGTGTGTTGTTTCAGAGTGTTTTTAATCCTGTGGCCAACTTTTAACCTGTGCACGCGCATTCAGTGTCTTCTCTGTGTTTCAAGAATCGCCAACTGTGTTTTTTAACTTTATGGTGACTTTTTTACTCTCCCCCATGAACGTATACATGTCAATGTATTTTTACCTCCATTTTCTCCCCTTACTCTGTTTTATGTTCCCCTATTTTTATCTCCTTATGTATGTATCATTTTATTCTTGTTTTAGTTGTCGTGTCACTCGGCTGAAGAGCGGCGGATTGTGCCACTGGCAGCCCTCCCCTGCCCATATGGGGCAGGGGAATGAAATCACAATAAAGAAAAAAAAAGAGAGAGAGAAGCAGATGCGCCAGCAGTCGCAGCATGTTGACGCTACCTAAAAAGGCGCTTTTAATGAAGCTGTATTATCAGAATAGGGAATGTGCTAGTTCAGCGTTACGATGCTATCGCCATAGGAAGGGGATTCGAATGGGTAAAGGTCTGTTGACAATTGCAGCTGAGGTGAGAATGATTTCGAAGTTCGAAGCCACGGGTTGTTTAGAAAACAGACCCCGTAGTGGCCGACCGAGCACAAGGCATGATGCTGCTGAGACAGTTCAGGAAGAAATGGAGACTGTAGCGGGTTCGTCTATGCATGGGGAAGTCAGTGCTCGTGCAGTCGCACGTCGCACCTGCATTCCATACACTACTGTTCGGTTGGCACTTAGGTGTACCCTGCGATGCTATCCGTACAAAATCCATCGGCATCATGAACTGTTACCTGGCGATTTAGTGAAGCGGAGGGCATTTGCGGTGTGGGCGTTTCAAAAGATGGTGGAAGATTACGATTTGTTGAGTAACGTGTTGAGGGCCGACGAAGCTCATTTCACGCTCCGAGGGTCTGTCAACGCCCACAACTGCAGAATTTGGGCTACCGAAAATTCTAGAACCGTCGTGGAAACTCCATTGCACGACGAGAAAGTCACGGTATGGGTTGGATTTACCACATCTACCGTTATCGGGCCTTTTTTCTTCGAGGAAATGAGTGATTCTGACGGCTGAGAGGTACGCCGATATGTTACAGAATCGCATCATCCCCACCTTGGCTGATAAAGACCTGCTGGAACGTACGATGTTTATGCAGGATAGCGCTCCACCCCATATTGCTAGACGCGTGAAAGATCTCTTGCGCGCGTCGTTTGGTGATGATCGTGTGCTCATCCGCCACTTTCGTCATGCTTAGCCTCCCAGGTACCCAGACCTCAGTCCGTGCGATTATTGACTTTGGGGCAAGTGTATCGTGATCGACCGACATCTCTAATAATGCTGAAAGACAACATCCAACGCCAATGCCTCACCATAACTCCGGACATGCTTTACTGTGCTGTTCACAACATTATTCCTCGACTACAGCTATTGTTGATGAATGATGGTGGACATATTGTGCATTTCCTTTGCTTTGTCTTACTTTGTTATGCTAATTATTGCTATTCTGAAGCGCCATCTGTCGGACATTTTTTGCACTTTTGTATTTTTTTGGTTCTAATAAAATCCCATGTCATTCCAAGCATGTGTGTCAATTTGTACCTCTCTATCTACATTATTCCGCGATTTATTCAGTTTTCAAATTTATACTGACTTTTTGATCACCCAGTATAATTCGCTGTCAAAATATGTAGTATGTACCTGATCAGTAGTGACTTTAATTGTATCGACTAACCAGTCCTGTATCTCCAAATAACTGGGCTGGACGTGACGCGTGGATTTGTCGAAGGTGAAGTTGGCAGTACCTGTAAGCAAAATTTTCGTGGAAACGATGGTGGACATCACGGCGCGAGACGACGCCCCGACAGGAAGGGTCGGACGAACACCAAACACTAACCGACAACCAGCAATGCGACGCGCCCAGAGACCAACACGACACTGAACGGACACGAGGAAAACACGCAGCGCTACGGTAGAGGCGGAACTAATACCACAACCTAGTCGCCCGATGCGCGAAGCCGGAATGACCACTCAACTACGGAGTCGGACTGACTTAACCGACAACAACATCCACATTTATCACACATTACGCTACTTTTAAACTAAAAGTGACTACTACAGTTTTGAATTTTAAAAAAGTAAGAGTCAATGAAAAGGTATCTTCCGATGATTTGTGCAGCTAATTCCCAGATGGTGCGTGGCCGTAAACACGAAAATGTAAACGCCACAGAGATATCACTGAACTTAAGTTTTAGATCGCTGAAGACAAGAAACGAAGACCGAAACAGGACGACTAAAATATGAAACAGACACTATCTGGAAATAATGAAAAATCACTGCAATGCGTGAAAAACAGCAAGCGACCGGGCGCCGCGACTGCCAATTTCCACGTCAACTGCAGTTTAGAATCTTCCATTATTCTCCTGGAATTTGCCATTTGGTAAACTGGTCATGAAGTATATGCCAACAGCTCAACATTCTTGCCATATACTGACAAGAATTCGATTTCCCTCCAACATTTACCAAAGTAGTCATATTGTCATATCCTATAGTTCCCCTCACAATGAGTGCAAAACTGTAGAAGTATCAGTCACCAGAACCGCTGCTTCCTGCGATATTTCACCAGCTCGACTACGGGCACTGTCCTGGGACGCATTTGTCCTGCATCTTCGGGCTTATTCTGGCATCACTGCTCAACGCGAACAAATACTATCAAAAATTCTAGTTTATCTGACTCGTGCGTTCTTTTGAGTAGAATCTTGACTCACTCTGACCACGGTAACCAGATAATCCCATCCCGTTGGAACGCTATCTCGCGTTAAGAACGCAAGGAAAACAGCCTGAAATGTTCAGAGACATTCGTTTCCCAGTCTGTCGCGATTGCATTGGGTACGTCCCATATTCCACCGACAGTAACCAACGATGAATACCACAGAATGCCACTCACCGTCCTAGTGGTCTCTAACTCTACATCAAGCTAATGTCCGTTGTCTGTGGTATGATGTCAGCGGTAAACGACGCATGGCACCCAGAGACCTCAACACATATTCCAGTAATCTGTTCCACATAGTTGGTGGCGACAGCCTGCCCTCCCTGCACACTACACTCGGATTTCAGCTGTTGTCTTCCGGTTATTCGCCAGAGCCAGCGACACAGCCGATCTTCTCGATTTACTCCTTCTTAAGGCATCCATGCCTGGTTCTGTTGCCACATTGTTATCTTGAGTCTATCTCGTCACAGTAGTTCTGCAGTCATGGAGCAACACCAACTGTCTACGTAATTTGTCGGTGTGGTTCTCCCATGCCCCTTATGCCAGTTATTTGATCTTTCTCAAAGTCTGAAAGATGACAAGAAGATGCCCGTGCACGTCCTCTGAGCAAGCTGTGTTGTGCTCTGCACTTAAACGTTCCAGCAACGTGAGCACGCAGAGTATCCATTAAGTACTCATACCACTCTTCATCTGCTGAAGTGTATTTCATCAATACTGAAAATAAGCTCGCATCAGAATGAAGTTTTATTCAACACATATTCCAGACATGGCAATTGTAGAATATAAGATTGGCAGCGTTTGGTCAGGGTGTTTACGGTGTAATCCACCAAGTTTCTGTCAGTGTCTACTACAGTGTCCACTGCCTATGCTCGACGCGAACGTGCAATAGCCACTTAGCAACGGCAAGTGGAAGCACTAGCAGTGGAGGGTATGTAAAGGGCGTCAGGGGGAAGTGAAAAAGCAGTGCAGTCATTGGCAGAATGTGATTAATGTGACGCGAAACGGGCATAACCACTTGTTTCCGGCGACCGCTTCGGTCGCAGGTTCGACTCCTGCCTCGGGCATGGATGTGTGTGATGTCCTTAGGTTCAAAAATGGCTCTGAGCCCCATAGCACTTAACTTCTGAGGTCATCAGTCCCCTAGAACGTAGAAATACTTAAACCTAACTAACCTAAGGACATCACACACATCCATCCCCGAGGCAGGATTCGAACCTGCGACCGTAGCGGTCGCGCAGTTCCAGACTGTAGCGCCTAGAACCGCTCGGCCACTCCGGCCGGCGATGTCCTTAGGTTAGTTAGGTTTAAGTAGTTCTAGGTTCTAGGGGACTGGTGACCTTGCAACGTTACTTTCGTGTTCTCGTCAATACGGTACCAGAACGTTTAAGTTCTACCAGTGTAAAGACGGAAGATCCGCGATTCGGAATGTCAGAACTGTGCAGTAAGTAGCGGCAGGAACACCACCACAAAATCACGCAGCACTAACACTCCATCGACCCTCGGAGAGAGATTTTAACCGTGTTCAACCGAATGGTAAGATATCTAACTATTTTTCTCCGAATCATATAGTTTGGGGGAGAGCAGCGAGACTAATTACTTTTGGAAACCTTTTATCAGACAAAGTCTGTTATAACAATAAACTGTTTCGCTTAATAAAACGGCCGCCAGCACAAATCGGGAACAGTGTCTACACAAAAAGGTGAAGTCAATTATCGACACTGAATAAATAACTACTTTCACTTACTACGGTCACTTCGCAGTAAGTACTATTAATCCCACTTTCTGTTACTTATAGAATTTATCACTATACTTCAGTAATTATTTAAAGAAGACACACATATGTTTCAACAAGGATACAAAAACAATATTAAACTTATAGCTATCATTCATATGACCAAAACTATTATTTAACACGACTAAACTTCATTGCTTTAGGACTGTTATTTATTAACGCTTTACTAACATCAATATTTGTCTGGCTTTCTTCGACATGGAGAAGCAACACGAACAATTACTGGTAAGATTCTTGCAGTTAAACAATTATGTTACTTTACTTTCAGAAATACTGTTGAAAACTTATCCTCATGGTCACGCAAAGCGGTGGCGCTTAAACAGATGCGTGCAAACTTTAGTATTTAATAATGATTTTCAGAATTTACTACCAAAACAGTACTCTTACCAGTAATTTACTATTATTCAAGCTTCAATAAACATCAAGATACTCGGAATAAATTCGTTTAGGTGAGGACCCTACTGAGGTAAATGACATAGGAAAATCACGGTTAAACACAAAGGTACATTTAACACTTACATTCCACTGATTGAAGATGGATGGTTCACACTGCGATACACTTCTAAATAAAGTACTTTGCCTGTTACTGATGTCGAAGGTGGCGTGAGGCGGTGCTGCGTAGTAGCATTGCGCAGGTACGGCTCTTGATGTACATAGCTCTGTCTTCCTTTTGGTGGCGACGATAAAATTGCAAATTTCTATTAATTTATTGCCGTACTGCACCAATCATGTAGAACACGTCCGAGGCCAAAAAACCAGTCTTGCAGGTAAATTCGGGGGCTCTAGTGCTTGACCAGCGTAATGCGTGTTCACCACTTGCAGGGCAGCTACCGACTGTGTGAGCCACTTGCGCGCCAAAATCTCACTCGCGCGCCCCACCACCTTTTCCATTCCACCACAGAACGGAGTTCCGTTCTACCTATGACCACTACACCTTTTCAATTTACGCTTTTGCTTACAAAAACCCTAAGTATGAACCATCTACAATTGCATGACAACATATACATACAAAATTGACCTAATTAATTACAGTAGCACTTGAAATATCACATAATTATTAACAAAATATGTTTTAATACATTCATTCCACCTGCGTCAAAGAGGTTATTTTAAATAGATAAACTACACTTAACAAAAGCTTACTCTCGTTACAGTATTTTCTTAATTTTTTCAAAATTATTATGGGACAAAAGAATTTTTAAATTATACAGATTAATGGCAGTATTGTATTTACAATAGCATTACAACCTCAGATGTTGAGTCCCATAGTCCTCAGAGCCATTTGAACCAACTTGTTTTCGAGCCAAGGATGAAATAATTTCCTAAAGGGCTAAGTTCGTAAGCAGTTCAAGTAACGCCGTGAGTAAAGTATACCGTCCAAGGCACAATGGAGATATCCAAAACCGCCGCCGACTAACTGTGTGGTGTACCACGGCTTATAGATGGCAGGGGTGAACGACATCTGCGGAAATACGTGCGGGCGAATGGTTGCGCAACTGTGAGCAACTGATGACCCAGATGAACCGAGGGGCTGCCAACTGTGTCTCCTTAACGAGTGTTCAGCGATCGTTGGTGTGTATGGACCTCCGCAGCAGGGGCCTGGTTCGTGCCCCCATACTGACTGCTGTTTACTGGCGACGAAGGCTGGAATTTGCACGCCTGGATCGCAACTGGACGCCCAGTGAGTGGCGGCGGATGGCCTTTTCAGACGAAACATTTTTTATGCTCCGTTGCACAGATGGTCATCGGCGTGTGCGGCCTTCCGACAGTCGTCGCAACGATACGTACCAGAGGAGGCAGCGTTGTGGACTGTGAAATGTTTTCGTGGCGTTCCCTGCGTGACGTCGTCGCTCTGGAAGGCAGGAAGGCACAGTGCACGAGCACAAGTATTCATCTATCCTTGGGTGCCACGTGCACCACTACGTGCAGTTTGTTTTTACTCGGAATGGTGACATCTACCAGCAGAACAATGCAGCGTGTCACACTGCTTACAGTGCACGTGCGTGATTCGAAGGGCACCAGTTTTCCGCGCTCCCTTGGTCACTAGACTCCCCGAATTTGAGCCCTGTCAAGAATTTGTGGGACCACTTCGATAGGGCAAGATGCAGCTGGCGATGACAGTGGAGTCGGCATGGCTCCAAATCCCTGTCGGCACCTTCCTCACTGACTCCCTTGCTGCACGTCTGCGTTGCAAAAGATAGTTATTCAGGCTTCTGACAGGTGGCCACATTAATGGCTGGACCTTGTAATAAGCATTCTCTATGACACGTAAGGAAAATTATTATAATATTGAAGGTCTGTTCCATAGAGGCGAATTAAATAGCAAATATTTAGCGACAGAAGCATACAAGGAGCTAAGAGCTAGTCCAGGAGAAGCATAATCATTATCCTCAAGACATTATTGTTTATAATGAACAATGACACACAGTGGTTACGGTTACTACAAGCCACACCACAACTTGGGAAACGGGGCCAAATTTCTAGTAGTTTACTGTCGAGTTGAGATTTTCACAAATGTTTTATTCGTATCTTACAGCCTTTTAAACACGCCGCTGACGGCTATCACGTAATTTATAGCAATACAATAATTTTTAAAAAATTAAAAAAACACACAGAAGCTAGCAGTACGGCAATAAACAACCTTCTAAAACACGCCGCTAACGGCAATCAAGTAATTTATAGCAATACAACAGTTTAAAAAAATTTTTAAAAACACAGAAGCTAGCAGTACGACAATAAACTACCTTTTAAAACACGCCGCTAACGGCAATCAAAGTAATTTATAGTCATACAACAATTTAAAAAATGTAAAGAACATTAGTAAACAGGCTACTAAAGTAAATACAGAACTTTATTAATAAAGTACGGTGAGGTAGTGAAGCTACCAACACCACCATTAAAAAAAAAATTAAAGAGGTCTCAGCAAACACACGATTAATGGCAATAAAAGGAATTTACAAACTTGGAGGAATTTAAAAAAAAATTAAACAAAAGTGTCCTGGAATATCATTAGAACATAACAGATATGACGGACACGTGTAAGGCGACCACAAATCACCCACTCAGGGATGCTCAGGCTAGACAGAATACTGACCAATTTAAATACGCCCGTAAATACAATTTCCACACTGCACCGAATTTTAGCCAGCGAAAACTTCTTATAAGATGGCTTAACTTGCTGAGAGAATTAGAGCTAACCTCGTGCAAGGAAACATTACACCACGCACTCCTGAATGAGCGACCACAAGATCAACCAACAAGAAGCATGAATTTACTCATAACCCACGACAGAATAGCGAAACAATTAAACTGCCAAAACTACACTTCCAATCTGACAGTGACGAGAGGAGGAGGAAAGATCACTGTCTTCAATTACACCGGTGCCAGAGACAGGAAACCCGGTCGCCGGAGTCCACAAGGCAGAAGAGACGCTGGTTGCACAAAATTATTACTTAATGATTAAACCTTCCAAGAACTTAACTCGCAATTATGCTCGAGCAGGCAGTACACGACCTCCGCTGGCAAGGATCCACACATCCGACCGCGCACGCGTCGCCAGCGTACCCAACACGCCACGGTCACGCGACAACACGCTCTGTCACCGGAGTTCACGTCTTCTCTGCAACGTTGACGGATAGTGACCGCTCCTTCATGTTAGGTGTCTCCTTTTAAACTCCAGTGTTGAAACGGAGGATTTAAAGAAGCTTGTTAACGCCCCACCACAACTCGTGGGTAGATTTTGTATACAACCAACACGTGGGGAGCTCTTCCGTCAACTCGACCCGCTCGTTACACACAACCGACATACATCACGTGGCGACTCGGTACAATTTACCACGCCTGCTTCGCGCTGGAGAGCCACACTGTCCTCCCGTGTCCACTACACTCTCCCCGCGCATCGCCCCTACTTCCGCGCCATCACACGAGGTCACAACCAGTCAAAGATCTCACTTCCTCCATAGCAGTTTCCCGAAAGCAAAAACGCAGATATAGACAGCAGAGGGAAAAGACAACCAAGCAGCCACTTAATGACAGACAACATATCAAACAGACAGGTCAGGGGAAGAAAAGGAAAACCAATGCAATCTAAACACAAGGTGTAGCACGAGTCGATACACGGCTCAAACAAGTACGACATTTTGGAGCTATACGCGAAAAGTCTGTAATAGTCACATCCAATTCCGGCAGTGCACAACAGCTGACGACACACAAGGATAAGGATAAGGATCCTTCAGTCATTTGTCCATTACATAATGAACTATGAATTTCTGAAGAGATATCGTTTGTTACAGAGCACGTATCCTCTACGAAACTGATTTTGAACACTGTCCTCTGGGATGTCAAGGAAATCACAATAAATAGGACATTGGGAATGGAGGCTGACGTCTTCGTCCAGTGTAACTTGGTATCACATTTTGTACCCGTAGTATTTTGCATTGGGATGGCTGGTGATAGAGAACCTGACCCTCAGCATGCAAGGACTACGTAAAAGCTTCCATCTACACTGAATCGCCAAAGAAACTGGTACAGACATGCGTATTCAAATACAGAGATATATGTTAACCGGTACACTATGGCGCTGCGGTCGGCAACGCTTATATAAGACAACAACTGTCTGACGCAGTTGTTAGACCGGTTTCTGCTGTTGCAACTCCAGGTTAACACGATTTAAGTGTGTTTGAAAGTGGCGTTATAGTCGGCGCACGAACGATCGGACACAGCATCTCTGAGGTAGCTCAACGGTCACAAGGCAGAATATACCGCTGGTACACTTCATTAATGAAGGGATGAATTAAGTTAAACACCACACAGGAAAACAGCTGCAACTCTAGCCGACTTCAATGCACTACGCGCCACGGAGACTTCCTCGCTGCTCTGCCCCAACCGACCGACTGCGTCACACACGGAAACGATCAACAGACCAAATACACGTCGGCCGACGAGACGATCGACCGTACGATCAACCAACAGTCGTTCCCCTCCAGTCTCCTTCCGTCGGACAGTGCATGTGTGTCCCCAGCGGTCTGCAAGTACTGCCCGTCACCACCTCAAAAAAGAAAAAAAAAAAGAAAAGAAAAAAAGTGTGTCAAATCTTATGGGACTTAACTGCTAAGGTCATCAGTCCCTAAGCTTATACACTACTTAACCTAAATTATCCTAAGGACAAACACACACACACACCCATGCCCGAGGGAGGACTCGAACCTCCGCCGGGACCAGCCGCACAGTCCATGGCTGCAGCGCCTCAGACCACTCGGCTAATCCCGCGCGGCTCGGCACCTCACGGGCGCTCCATCCCCGACGCTGCTCCGTGCCCGACTGCACTCCTGGTTCAACTGACTACCAGACACACGACGACCCGGAAATACTATCGATCGCACCAGAGACGGTACGACAGTGCACTTATCGATAAGCGCTGCTGCTACCACTCATTGGCAAGTAAGGCAGAAGTTAGTGACATCAATAAATGGAATAAGAAAACGAGGCTGCAGTACCGTAAAAGAAGATGAGAAACAATAAATGGCATGAGCACGAGCCGCGCACGGCTCAGTAGAGATGTAGGGGGAATTTTCCCATACGACCATTTCACGAGCGTACCGAGAATATCAGGAATCCGGTAAAACATCAAATCCCCAGACATCGCTGCGGTCGAAAAAAGATCCTGCAAGAACGGGACGAGCGACGACTGAAGACAATCGTTCAACATGACGGAAGAGCAACCCTTGCGCAAACTCCTGCAGATTTCAATGCTGGGCCATCAAGAAGTGACAGCGTGCGGACTATTCAACGAACACCATTGATATGGGCTTTTTGAACCCAAGGCCCACATGTGTCCCCTTCATGACGGCACGACACAAAGTTTTACGCCTCGCCTGGGACCGTCAACACCGACATTGGACTGCTGATCACGGGAAACATGTTGCCTGGTCGCACGAGTCTCGTTTCAAATTGTATCGAGCGGATGGACGTGTACGGGTATCGAGACAACCTCATGAATACATGGTCCCTGCATGTCAGTAGGGGACTATTCAAGCTGCTGGAGGCTCTGTAACGGTGTGGGGCGTGTGTAGTTGGAGTGATATGTGACCCCTAATACGTCTAGATACGACTGCGACAGGTTACACGTACGTAAGCATCCTGTCTGATCATCTACATCCATTCATGTCCGTTGTGTATTGCGATGGACTTGGGCAATTCCAGCAGGACAATACGACACCCCACAATTCCATAATTGCTACAATGTGGCTCCAAAAACACTCTTCTGAGGTTAAACACTGCTGCTGGCCAAATGGTTCAAATGGCTCTGAGCACTATGGGACTTAACTTCTAAGGTCATCAGTCGCCTAGGACTTAGAACTACTTAAACCTAACTAACCTAAAGACACCACACTCATCCATGCCCGAGGCAGGAGTCGAACCTGCGACCATAGCGGTCGCGCGGCTCCAGACTGTAGTGCCTAGAACCGCTCGGCCACCCGGGCCGGCGCTGCTGACCACAAAATTCCCCAGACATGAACGTTATTGAGCATATCTGGGGTCCCTTGCAGCGGACTGTTCAGAAGAGATCTCTACCCCGTTGTACTGTTACAGGTTTACGGATAGCCCTGCAGGATTCATGGTGTCAATTCTCTCCAACACTATTTCAGACATTAGTCGAATCCATGCCACGTCGTGTTGCGGCACTTCCGCGTGCTCACGGGAGCCCTACACGATGTTAGGCAAATGTACCAGTTTCATTGGCTGTTCAGTGTATAATGAGAAATGCATACCCATCCAAACAAAGATCAGATACTACAATATATTAATCATGGCTGAAATACTGTATGTATATGACACACACTCCATACGAAAAGCGATGTGGAACGCGTACTGAAGGAATAAAGCAAAATCACGAAAAAAATTCTTGGCCCAAGGCTGACAAAAGAAGGTTACAGATTACACTCTAGTAAAACCATAGAGAAGCTGCAAACCTATCAGCAGATGTCCTAAAAAGAAGGTTAATGTTCTACGGGCACTTAAGCAGGCTACCACCATCAAGACTCACCAACAGACTACTGACATACACACATGGGGTCACGTCAACAATATCGTGGACCAGACAAGTCGCATTCGACCTATAAAAGGCAAAAATCGATCGAATAGAAACTGAAGACAGAAACATACACAGAGACAAGATACGCAAGTGAGGCCAGAGACTGAAGTCCCACAGATAGCAGGAATACGATATGTTCTGTGGCGGAAACCCACCCTGTGGACAGGGTGATGTAACATGGATCAGAGAAATTCAACAGTAGTCTCATTGTGGTATTTTATTCTTTAGCTCTAGTCAGTAGCCACACTATATCGGTTTTGTTTAGCACGTAACCGTACCCGATAATCAATAGCTCCACGAATTCAAATAACTTATAATTCTTATTTTAACTCTCGAAACGCACGTAAAGTTGCTTTAGAATAAACTGATATTTAGTTTTAAGGGTCTGTCTGGTTCTATCTTCCGATAGATTACCGAGCGAGGTCGCGCAGTGGTTAGACACTGGACTCGCATTCGGGAGGACCACGGTTCAATCCCGCGTCCGGTCATCCTGATTTAGGTTTTCCGTGATTTCCCTAAATCAGTCCAGGCAAATGCCGGGATGGTTCCTCTGAAAGGGCACGGCCAACTTCTTTCCCCATCCTTCCCTAATCCGATGAGACCGATGACCACGCTGTCTGGTCTCCTTCCCCAAACCAACCAACCGATAGATTATTTTATCCGTGATAAAGGATTTCAACACTTGGTCACGGTCTCACGATCTCGTTGTGTTTTTATTACACTTATTGTCTGTGTTATACACGATGTCCATAAATTCTCGCTATCATTTCAAATAATTTTAAATTACAAACAATTAGAGATCGAGTTCTCGAAGCCAACTTTCTGTTACGCTAACAATTTCAATGTCTGTCCCAGTGTGTGCACCTAGAACATGAAGACGATATTAGAGTCCTACCTCTGTATGCGTCAGTATTTCAGTGTCAATATTTCTGATTGCTTGGCTGATCCGTGCTCGAACGGTAGCAACGTCATTGACTGGTGTTGCGTACATGCGATCTCTGACCTAAGTGCACAGAAAGCGGTCTAATAGCGTGACATCGGAGAGCGTAGGGGCCACCTCGAGGAAAGTCTTTGACATTGCCTGTCCACAGTTTTTCAACCACCTAATCATGATTATTATTATTTTTTTTTTGTCAGTGGTGCCCTCCTATATTAGCGCCTATAGTTCTGCAGTATCGTTGTGGATCCTGCATGCCAGATGACACATGGCGCCTTCTCCTAGTCTGTCGCCATACTGATGAACTGCAAATAAAATCTGCACGAAAAGGCAAAGGAAAAAAAAACTTTCAGAGCTACTAACCGTTTTACAACAAACCGCGACACTCTATTTGTAGTACTTTTCAAGTTATGGTCTTTTTAAATGTTAGCGGGACTTCAGGGACACCCTGCACAAGAAGGCAGATTTTGTATTTAACCGCAGTAAGTAAATTAGTATATATGACAGGATCTGGTAACAAAAACAAAAATGGTGTTCTTGAAAAGAGAACTACACCTTTAATATTTGTTCGCCGTCGATATCCACTCCCTAGAGCAGAATCAGCTTGAATAAGAGAGGCATGTGAACCGAGTTTTGGCTGCCAAAACGCCTGCAGTTGTTTACAACATTCAATACTTCGCTTACACCTCTTTCCAAATGCTGATAGCTAACAACTGCCATTGTCGCATAAAAATTTACTTATCTCCAATTCTCGTGATATTCATCGCGTGTTTGTTGTGTGTGGTAGACGTCATTATTCCAATTCAGTACGGATTTTTTAGGTACATGAGAGAAGAGAATGGAATATCCTCCTGTCTGCCAGCGAGGAATGTAATTCGTCGTTAGTAATTTAAAAAAAAGTACGGAAGCTAATCAATTCGCAGCGCGTATGTGATTAATGTGTAGCAGTCACGAACGACAGATAAAACATTTAACGAAAATTGAGATCATACAATGGCATATCACGGCACATGTATACTGTCAATCGACTCTTGTGCGCGTGCCGGTTAATTCAAATGTGTGGGCTGTGTATAGGACAGACTCCGTTAATAAACGGCTGTTAACCTAAATCTGTACTATTATGTAGCAACTGCCGCATTAAATACAATTTTCAACAACTCAATCAACAAACAGTATTTTTCGAATGAAATACAAGTCTCATTTAAAAAGTAAATAGAGTTGCATCTTTTCGATCCGCACACCTATGTATGGTATCGAAACAAGCTTTTCCAAACTGCGTACAACATTCTACCGCCTGAGAATATGACCAGTTCTGCCTTGATCTTAGAGGATGAAATGAAGTCGGGTATGGCCTACTCAAAGAGGTCATTTCGGATTTTGTCTTCAGCGGTTTTAGGGAAAAAAGGAAAAGCTAAACCTGGTTGATTTGATCCATTATAAATGGTTTTTGAAAGCCTGCGACTGTGAAAACAACAGGTTTGTTTATAAATAAATGTTCTGCTACCGGTCACGATTTTTTTATTTTACTTTTCGCACGACGCGTTTCGGGAAATGATTCCCATTTTCAAGTGCGTTCTTTGTGTGTATTAAGCTATTTCTATTGTTGTTGTTAATGTGTGAGAGTCTGCTTCATTTCGTTGACTTTTACTGCAATGTATAAGAAACACGCGATTTCTTGTTGGGCATCGATTCTTTGGGTGAAGTTAGTGGCGAAATTTAGAAAAATTTGTACTTACAGTTTTCTAATGGTCCATATGTGCAGAGTCTCTCTCTCTCTCTCTCTCTCTCTCTCTCTCTCCCTCACACACACACACACACACACACACACACACACACACACACACATACTCTATTTATCTTACTCAACAAAATGTTTTGCACAGAGGTTATTTATCTTAATTAACAAATCGTTAAGATAAATAACCTCTGTACAAAAGCATATCATGATCTGTGCTAGATCTACAATGTTATCTCTGTGGACTACCTGGAAGAAGATATTTGTAACTGTTTTGTTTATATATTTTCGATGTGTAAAGTGTACAACAAGTTATCTGTGACGTTTAGTGTGTGAGAGAGACAATATTCGACAACAGACGGCGAGAGTTCCTACTGATTGTCTGCGAGCTTCACAAACCCTACCGTGAACATTAAGATCGTCGGATCTTTCTTCAGTTGAGAACGTAAGGAGAATTATCGGATGGTCCCGTCAACCAGCTCGGGATTTCGATGATCTAACGCACCAGTTGGACATAGTTTGGTACTATATCCCTGAGGATCCAGCATCTATACAATCAATACCAAGCAATTGTTTGCATAGGGGCCAGAGGTTATTGACTTGCTTAATCTGTGAACCTCTTTCTCTTGTATACATCATTCAGTTTTTCTCAAATTGTAATAACTTGTTTGTTTGTACATGTACATCACGTTTACCGATTTCCGTTCCATTCGGATAAGTCCTTCGTGGTGCGTCGTTTCTTTGTCTTTGAGCGTATGATCACGACATGCTCCTTTGACGGCCGCCATCCACCAGGATTGGTTTCTAGACGTCTAGACAATAGTTAAACACTATGCTGTAATCTTTTTTTTCTTCACATTGGTTGCTCTTCCAGTATGAGTAGACGGAGATGTTCAAAGGAAATAAATCAGTAAAAACTACTATGTATGGGCTTGCACGCTTACTCTAGTATCTGTTGTTAACATTTATTTTCGTTTTGATTTGGCTACAGATACATGAAGCGATTTGTTTGTGCAGTCGTAATTACGAGGGCGAATCAAAAAGTAAGTTACACTTCCAAGTTACGGCCGTTTATTAAACCACATACACATAGGCAACACAGCTATGACAACATACAATGTAAGTTCACTTTTCCACATAGTCCCCAAGACGCTGTAAACATTTCTCGGGACTGGTAACCAGCTTTTTGATTCCGTATGCGTAGAAATCACCTCCAGCTTTTGGCAACCACCTTGCTGCAGCTGCTTTCACCTCCTCATCGCTTCAAAATCGTCGTCCATCGAGATCCTCTTTCATGTTGCCAAGCACGTGATCTTCGCATGTCGCGACGTCTACACCGTAGTGAGAATGCTGCCGTACCTCACACTTGAATCGCTGCAGCAGTTCATCTGCAACAGAATTACACCGGCTCTCAGTTTTCCCCGTCGCTTTTGTTTTAATTGCCGGTGCTGCGTTTGGCAGTACGAAACAGCTGATAGTCGCGTCTCTCAGCATAAATTCCGCGTACACCACACACTCCAAGTCAAAGAACACTGTGGTCAAAACTTTTCCTGCTGAAGGTCGGACCTTTACCTTTCTCTTTGTGGTGATGTGGTGTGCACGCATTCCACCGATGTTCTCCTTATTTCGGCTGAGGAGTGGTGGACCCACGTTTCATCCTCTGTGATGATTCGCCACGAAACTTGTTGCCCTCCACAGAATACCGTTCCGAAAATGCCAGTGACGATTGGAAACGTTACCAAATGGTTCAAATGGCTCTGAGCACTATGGGACTTAACATCTGAGGTCATCAGTCCCCTAGAACTACTTAAACCTAACTAACCTAAGGACATCACACACATCCATGCCCGAGGCAGGATTCGAACCTGCGACCGTAGCGGTCGCGCGGTTCCAGACTGAAGCGCCTAGAACCGCTCGGCCACACCGGCCGGCGGAAACGTTACCCCTTGTGAACATCGGTGAGCAGCCATTGGACCGATATGACACACAGTTTCCAATATCCACGGTGCTGGTGAATAACACACTGCCATACGAAACGTTCAGCGTGCTGTCAATTTCCTGCAGAGTTACGCGCCCATCCCCTCTGATGACCACATCCACACGCTCAACGTCGCTGACCTGCCTTCGTGATGTTCATCAGTGGGATCCGTGCACCCGGTGTCAAACCGATTTCAAAACTTTGCAATACCTGAGCGAAAGTTGCGCGCTTACCATACACAGCAGTGACTTGTCGATGAATGTGCAGTTGAGTCGTTTAGGCTATAGAAATCTGACCTTTGGACGCACCTCTAATTTGGAGTGAACGTCCAGCTATTTATTTTATTTAGCGTATGGCTATACATGCAACATTAATGCATCAAGTGTTAGACATTAAAATCTTATAACAATCATAAATATAATTTATGTTTATATTGGTCAGTTAAAAGGTTATATCGAGGTTTGAGTTCCATTCTAGCGCCGATGGGGATGCCTCCAGGAAGTCGGACCAGTTCCCTGCATATGCTTGCAAGGGGCATTCACCATGGATGTGTTGGATCGTCTGTGTAGGGGCACCGCAGTCGCATTCTGGTGACATCGCTCTTCCCCGTTTGTGTAGTGAATCCGCACACCTGCCATTTCCAGTACGTATTCGATTTAATGCGGACCATGTTTTCCGTGTTAGTTCCATTCCAGAGATGTTGCAGTTATAGCTCTCAAATCAGGTCTGTAGTTGGTCATTTGTCTTTTGGTTCCAATCTAGTCTCCATTGTTTCATGTGGTCATAGTTATTATTTTGAAGCTGCTCAGCTGTGCGTATGGGTGGCTTTCTTGATTTCAATCGAGTGTGTCGCAGTTGTGAGAATTCTTCTTTAATTGGTAGTTCTGGTTTTGTCTCAATCTTTCTGAATTCGTGCAGTAGGGCCGCTTTTCTACGCAGGTCCGGGGGCAGGATGTTACATAGCACCGGTAACCAGTACGTGGGCGTTGATTTAACAGTTCCAGAAATCAACCTCATTGTGTTATTTAATTGCCTGTCAATAAGTTTGGTGTGACAGCTATTAATCCAGACTGGAGCGCAGTACTCAGCCACAGAGAACACTAAGGCGATAGATGAGGTGCCTAATGTTTTTGCGTTAGCTCCCCAAGTAGTACCGCAAAGTTTTTGGATGATGTTATTCCGTGTTCCAATTTTTGCAGTGGTGTTCTCCAGATGTTTTCGGTAAGAAAGAGTGCAATCCAATGTTATACCAAAGTACTTTGGAAACTTATTATGTTTGAGGTTGGTGTTTCCGAGTTTTATGTTAATAATTTCATTTGCCATTTTGTTATTAAGATGGAATGTACATACTTCAGTTTTGTTAGGGTTTGGCTTGAGTCTCCATTTCTTGAAATAATTGTATAGTATTTCAACGTCATTATTAAGGACTTCCTCTGTATTGAAGAGATACTTGTCTCTGGTAGCCAGTGCTATGTCATCCGCATAGCAAAATTTTCTTGACTTTGTGTTTGGGATATCTGCTATATAGAGGTTAAACAGAAGAGGGGCCAATACGGAGCCTTGCGGAAGCCTGTTGTTAATAAGTTTTGTTTTGCTTGTCTTTCCGTTTAGGGTGACCTGGAAGGTTCTGTTACTCAGCATATTATGTATTAAGGATGTTAGAATCTGGCAAGGAATCACTCTTAAGAGTTTGTAAATTATTCCATCTCTCCAAACAGTATCATATGCAGATGTTAAGTCTAGAAATACAGCACTTGTTTTCAGTTTCTGTTGAAAGCCAGCCTCTATGTAGGATGTTAATGCCAGAACTTGGTCACAGCAACTACGGCCAGGTCTGAAGCCTGCCTGTTCTATAGGTAAGTTCTTCATAATAATGCCGCTAATTCGATTATGGACAAGTCGTTCGAGAAGTTTGTATGTACAGTTAAGAAGTGCTATTGGTCTGTAGCTTAGCGGTTGGTCTGCTGGTTTCCCTGGGTTCAGCAAAGCTATTATTCTTGCCTTTTTGAATTCTCTAGGGAGATGGTTTGTAGTCAAAATGTTCGAAAAGAAATTTGCCAGCCATTTGACTACGTTCTTTCCAGCGTAGGTTAGAAATTCTGGATGTATGTTGTCAAAACGTCCAGCTGACGCGCCATTGAGTCTAGCTCCCTCTGCACACGCAAAACGACGGGCTACCACTCCACCCGTGCTACTGGTCGCGTCAGCAGTTACTGTCTGTCGCGTGCTGCACGACACACAGTGTGCTCTCGCGGCGAGCTAGTGTAACTTACTTTTTCATTCGCCGTCTGTACTATCCTATCGCACGTTTTAAGTGAACGTTTTCGCCTCTTGCCGTAGGCTAAAGTTGCGGTGCTAATATTCTGTTTAATTATTCTCAACTGCCAACTTTAAATGACATTTCATGATCTCTGGAATTAATAAGTTAATAAATGCAACGGATAATCCTAGTCGCACCTTTTTCCTAAGCATTCAGCGCAGAAGTAGGTAACCACTTGCTTTAAACATGCCCGTAACCATGCTGACACTAAATCCAACTAATTATTTGATTTCATTTCACTTAATCTGGTTGCTACTCTCTTCTCTTATGGAGGTTATATATAGTCTTCATCATCCAATTGATAAAGGGCCGGTTAGGAATTGTCATGAGCAGCAAGTAATTAGCATGAGTGAACTTCTTTTATCGTATCAAACAACATTCTCTGTGAGTTTGAATAACATGGACTTTAATCAAAATTAGTTCTTAATCGGAATAACGTAAATATTAGCCACATGGAATAACTAATAAAATAACTTCACTTAATCGGTCTCTTACACATGAATTATCCCTTGGTGCCACTGTCAGGAAGGCAAGAGAAGGAAACACTCTCAGAACAGCACAACATATTCATTCAGTGACACAGGTACGGACGTTGAAAGCACCCGCGCACTACTGATAAGAAAATGGCTCTGAGCACTACGGGACTTAACTTCTGAGGTCATCAGTCCCCTAGAACTTAGAACTACTTAAACCTAACTAACCTAAGGACATCACACACATCCATGCCCGAGGCAGGATTCGAACCTGCGACCATAGCGGTCGCGCGGTTCCAGACTGAAGCGCCTAGAACCGCTCGGCCACCTCGGCCGGCCTGCTGATAAAACTGTGTTAGCATACGTCATGCGAAAGCTCTGCATCAAAGATGCCTCAGCTTACACTATTTACGTTAGCTCGTGAAGTGAATAGGAAAGGTTGAATTAATGAGCAAATACACGTTCAAAGAGGAGTGTTTCATTACGATTAATAATACAGAAAATGTTTTCTCCCTTGAACTAATGAGTGAGCATACATGGGGCAGTACCCACTTTTTGCGTTAACACTCCGAACTGCTATCACTCAAGCAAAATCCCAGCCTTATACGTAGCTGAACGCCGTTGTACTTCTGATACTGAAATCGAAAGATGGGGGAGCGGATGAAAAACTATGAGCACAGGTACCACACGTAAGTTTGCTAAGCACATAGCTACCTCTCCCTCACAAGGAATTAATTCAAAACTACACAAAATTCTCGCAAAACCTTTTGTATCCTGCCCTCTCGTCGAATATAGGGTGTCTAGGAAGCTGTCCTACCCCCATGAACCATGGACCTTGCCGTTGGTGGGGAGGCTTGCGTGCCTCAGCGATACAGATGGCCGTACCGTAGGTGCAACCACAACGGAGGGGTATCTGTTGAGAGGCCAGACAAACGTGTGGTTCCTGAAGAGGGGCAGCAGCCTTTTCAGAAAGTTGCAGGGGCAACAGTCTGGATGATTGACTGATCTGGCCTTGCAACACTAATCAAAACGGCCTTGCTGTGCTGGTACTGCGAACGGCTTAAAGCAAGGGGAAACTACAGCCGTAATTTTTCCCGAGTGCATGCAGCTTTACTGTATGGTTAAATGATGATGGCGTCCTTTTGGGTAAAACATTCCGGAGGTAAAATAGTCCCCCATTCGGATCTCCGGGCGGGGACTACTCAAGAGGACGTCGTTATCAGGAGAAAGAAAACTGACGTTCTACGGATCGGAGCGTGGAATGTCAGATCCCTTAATCGGGCAAGTAGGTTAGAAAATTTAAAAAGGAAAATGGATGGGTTGAAGTTAGATATAGTGGGAATTAGTGAAGTTCGGTGGAAGGAGGAACAAGACTTTTGGTCAGGTGAATACAGGGTTATAAATACAAAATCAAAGAGGGGTAATGCAGGAGTAGGTTTAATAATGAATAAAAAATAGGAGTGCGGGTACGCTACTACAAACAGCATAGTGAACGCATTATTGTGGCCAAGATAGACACGAAGCCCGTGCCTACTACAGTAGTACAAGTTTATATGCCAACTAGCTCTGCAGATGATGAAGAAATTGATTAAATGTATGATGAAATAAAAGAAATTATTCAGGTAGTGAAGGGAGACGAAAATTTAATAGTCATGGGTGACTGGAATTCGGTAGTAGGAAAAAGGAGAGAAGGAAACATAGTGGGTGAATGTGGATTGGGGAGAGAAATGAAAGAGGAAGCCGCCTGGTAGAATTTTGCACAGAGCACAACTTAATCATAGCTAACACTTGGTTCAAGAATCATAAAAGAAGGTTGTATACATGGAAGAATCCTGGAGATACTAGAAGGTATCAGATACATTATATAATGGTAAGACAGAGATTTAGGAACCAGGTTTTAAATTGTAAGACATTTCCAGGGGCAGATGTGGACTCTGACGACAATCTATTGGTTATGAACTGTAGAATAAAACTGAAGAAATTGCAAAAAGGTGGGAATTTAAGGAGATGGGACCTGGATAAACTGACTAAACCAGAGGTTGTACAGAGTTTCAGGGAGAGCATAAGGGAACAATTGACAGAAATGGGGGAAAAATACAGTAGAAGAAGCATGGGTAGCTCTGAGGAATGAAGTAGTGAAGACAGCAGAGGATCAAATAGGTAAAAAGACGAGGGCTAATAGAAATCCTTGAGTAACAAAAGAAATATTGAATTTAATTGATGAAAGGAGAAAATACCCCGGAGATTCTGTGTCCCATCGCTCGTGCGTACACTATAGCACTAGGTTCAAATGCACTTAAATGTTGATAACTTGCCATTGTAACAGCGGTGTCCGCTCTAACAATTGCGCCAGACATTTGTCTTATATAAGCGTTGCCGACCGCAGAGCCGTATTCTGCATGTTCAGATATCTCTGTATTTGAATACGCGTGGCTATACCAGTTTCTTTGGTGCTTCAGTGTATTTGTTAACGTGAATGTGACTCCCGTTTTACTGGATCAAGATATTAGGTATGCAAGTTCTGTAGCACCTATAATTAAATTATACTTGAAAGCCCTTAAGAATATAGTGTTTCAAGTTTTGATTTTAGAGTCGTATTTCACATGTCGAAGACACAGTTAGCGAAAAACTTTTAAAGTGCAGGGTAATTCAAAGTGAACGGTACGAAAAGGAAAGTATTTCTGTGACTACAGTGGTGACTTTATTTCTGAAGTACACGTATAGACTGAAAGGCTAACTCTCATAGTTGCTGTGGACAATTACAGATGTTCGACGTGGGCTCCATTTGTGACGCTAGAGATGTCTACACAGTGTACTGACTGAATATTCTGCCAGACACGTTTCAACGCAGTCCGATCAGTGGAAGTAATCGCGCCGAATATCCGCTGAAAGTTCGGCGGAAATAGGTATACGTAAGCCATGTCATTCATATATCCACGAAAAAAAAATGAATCCATTGGTGCACGGTCAGGCGATTTGGGGAGCCACAATACGAACGGGACTTCATTCGATCCGGCCGAGCAATCCAGCGCTGTGGAAGATGTTCGTTGAGGTGACTACGTACAGGATTATGGCAATGTGGCTCTGTCCTGCAGCAGAATGAAGTAGAGTACCTCCTGTGTCAAATGGGGCAACAACCAAAGAGAAATAAATCGAGATAGATTATACCTGTAATGGATGATTCGTCGAAAAAGAAAGATTCTGCGGTTGATTATGACAAAGAAAACATTTAGCTTCGAATAATCACGTTCATGTTCCAGAGAGGAGAGCGTGTGTTGTGTACCGCAACATTCTCAAATTATGCTTGTACACTTTGTCACTTAGACGAAATGTAGCTCCTTCAGAATTTGTCTGCGAAACTACCGACCTCGAACCGGGCTTGAAAATCAGTGCCCAATTTTCTGCATTTGGGTTTATCGGCTGGTTTCAGCGCCCGCAACATTTGAATTCTCTAAGCCTTGGACTGCTAACCCCTGCGCAACTTACACCAAACTGCTGGTTGCGACACACTTTTGTGCTGGTAGGACGTGTAGATTTTCTGAGCTTCTTTCGTGGATCGTACAAGTGCTTCCCACGACTTCATACTCGACGGATGGCCGTCCTGTGACTTTCTTCCTGCTCCATTTGTTGTAATGGTGAGGAACCACTTTATATAACTTTCCCCGAGAATGTCTTTGAACCATGGTTATTGATGATATTTTTGTATATTCTGACACAATACGCCTTTTCAGTCCCGTATGCCACTATTTCGCATATTAACGCCAAGGATGAATAACAGCAGCGACTCTTCATTGTTTCATTCATGCCAAACTGAACTGTGAGAATTAACCTTTCAATTGTATATGTACACTACTGGCCATTAAAATTGCTGCACCACGAAGATGACGTGCTACAGACGCGAAATTTAACCGACGGGAAGAAGATGCTGTGATATGCAAATGATTAGCTTTTCAGAGCATTCACGCAAGGTTGGCGCCGGTGGCGACACCTACAACGTGCTGACACGAGGAAAGTTTCCAACCGATTTCTCATACACAAACACCAGCTGACCGGCGTTGCCTGGTGAAACGTTGTTGTGCTCCCTCGTGTAAGGAGGCATAACGCGTACCATCACGTTTCCGACTTTGATAAAGGTCGGATTGTAGCCTATAGCGAGTGCGGTTAATCGTATCGCGACATTGCTGATAGCGTTGGTCGAGATCCAATGACTGTTAGCAGAATATGGAATCGATGGGTTCAGGAGGGTAATACGGAACGTTTTGCTCGATCCCAACGGCCTCGTATCACTAGCAGTCGAGATGACAGGCATCTTATCCGCATGGCTGTAACGGATCGTGCAGCCACGTCTCGATCCCTGAGTCAACAGATGGGGACGTTTGCAAGACAACAACCATCTGCACGAACAGTTCGAAGACGTTTGGAGCAGCATGGGCTATCAGCTCGGAGACCATGGCTGCGGTTACCCTTGACGCTGCATCACAGACAGGAGCGCCTGCGATGGTGTACTCAACGACGAACCTTGGGTGCATGAATGGCAAAACGTCATTTTTTCGGATGAATCCACGTTCTGTATACAGCATCATGATGGTCGCATCCGTGTTTGGCGACATCGCGGTGAACGCACATTGGTAGCGTGTATTCGTCATCGCCTTACTGGCGTATCACCTGGCGTGATGGTATGGGGTTGCCATTGGTTACACGTCTCGGTCACCTCTTGTTCGTACTGATGGCACTTTCAACAGTCGACGTTACATTTCAGATGTGTTACGACCCGTGGGTCTACCCTTCATTCGATCCCTGCGAAACCCTACATTTCAGCAGGATAATGCAGGACCGCATGCTGCAGGTCCTGTACAGGCCTTTCTGGATACAGAAAATGTTCGACTGCTGTCCAGGCCAGCACATTCTCCAGATCTCTCACCAACCGAAAACGTCTGGTCAGTGGTGGCCGAGCAACTGGCTCGTCACAATACGCCAGTCACTACTCTTGATGAACTGTGGTATCTTGTTGAAGCTGCATGAGCAGCTGTACCTGTACACGCCATCCAAGCTCTGACTCAATGCCCAGGCGTATCAAGGCGGTTATTACGGCTAGAGGTGGTTGTTCTGGGTACTGATTTCTCAGGATCTATGCACCCAAATTGCGTGAAAATGTAATCACATGTCAGTTCTAGTGTAATATATTTGTCCAATGAATACCCGTTTATCATGTGCATTTCTTCTTGGTGTAGCAGTTTTAATGGTCAGTAGTGTATATTCCTGACACAAAGTCACTTTGTCAGAGAAATACACCGAGGCGACGAAAGCCATGGGATAGCTATTTTCATATATACTGAACGAGGGTAGTATTGCAAAAACAAGGTATAAAAGGGTATTGCACTGGTGGAGCTGTGGTTTGTATTCAGGTGATTTATGTGAAAAGGTTTGCGACGTGATTATGGCAGCACAACTGAAATTAACAGACTCTGAACACGGAATGGTAGATGGAGCTACACGCGGGGGACGACATTCCCTTTCGGAAATCTTTAGGGAATTCGATATCCTGAGATCCGCTGTGTCAAGTGAATATCACATTTCAGGCATTATCTCTCTTCACGGATAACGCAGTGGCCGGACGGCCTTAATTTAACGACAGAGAGCAGTGCCGTTTGCATGGAGTTGTCAGTGCTAATAGACAGGCAACACTGCGTGAAACAACTGCAGAAATCAGTGTGGGACGTACAATGAACATATACGTCAGGACAGTGTGGCGAAATTTGCCGTTGTTGGGTTATGACAGCAGGCGACCTATACGAGCGTCTTTACCAGCGGCCCTATTCTGTATCGTTCATATCGATCGGTGTAGTTGGTTCGTTTCGGTAGTGACATCATTTTCGGTTCTTTATCGAAATATCCTATTCAGTAAGCTTCTGACGAGGGAACCTCCCCATCGCACCCTCCTCAGATTTAGTTATAATTTGGCACAGTGGATAGGCCTTGAAAAACTGAACACAGATCAATCGCGAAAACAGGAAGAAGTTGTGTGGAACTATGAAAAAATAAACAAAATATACAAACTGAGTAGTCCATGAGTAACATATGCAACATCAAGAATGAAGTGGGCACAACAGCGCTGTGGTCCTGTGGTTAGTGTGAGCAGCTGTGGAGCGAGAGGTCCTTGGTTCAAGTCTTCCCTCAAGCGAGAAGTTTACTTACTTCATTTTTGCAAAGTTATGATCTGTCCGTTCGTTCATTGACGTCTCTGTTCACTGTAATAAGTTTAGTGTCTGTGTTTTGCGACCGCACCGCAAAACCGTACCATTAGTAGACGAAAGGACGTGCCTCTCCAATGGGAACCGAAAACATTTGATCCAGGAAAACATGTCTGATATATTCTATACGACACTGGTGACGGCATGTGCGTCACATGACAGGAATATGTTGTCGACCCACCTAACTTGCACACTTAGCGAATGGGTAAAAAGATTCTTCTACCTTGCCCGATTTAGGTTTTCTTGTGGATGTGGTAATCGCTCCCAAAAAAGTGATGAAAACATAAGAGTATGCCACATTAACTGCAACAAATGAATGCAACAGTTTCACAGTCGCACAGTTTTCTCTGTGCTCTGTCAAAACATATGTTTTTTAACGTCTTCAAATTTTTCTGTGTGTAGACCGTCAAATCCTGTATATGTTCAAGCAAATCTGAACATGTCCTGGAATTTTGGAGAGCGAAGTTGATTATGTGTGGGTGCCTGAACTCTGCTAATTGTCTGAAAATAAAAAATTAAACTTTTCGCTCGAGGGAACATTTGAACCAAGGACCACTCGCTCCACAGCTGCTCACGCTAACCACGGGACCACGGCGCTCTTCTGCTTACACTGTCCATCATGTTGCTTATGTTACACATGGACTACTCAGTTTGTATATTTTGCTTATTTTTTTCATAGTTCCACACAACTTCTTCCTGTTTTCTCGATTGATCTGTGTTCAGTTTCTCAAGGCCTATCCACTGTGCCAACTTATAACTAAATCTGAGGGGGTGCGATGGGGAGGTTCCCTTGTGAGACCTTTTACCGAACGGTCCTCCCACCGATTTTACGACAATTGTACCGAGAGGTTTTGGATTTCGGTGTGGCCCTATCGATCGGTGAGCTGTAGTTTATGTACACCTATAATTTGTTATTTTTAACATATTTAGCGGTTTTAGCTTTGGATTTAGTGATTGTGTTACTAAAGGATCACCATAGGTCGCATCCAGTTGGAATGTGAGTTCATAATATACTATTTTCCTTTGTTAGAAATATGGTTAGGTTAGGTTGTTACTGTGAATGATTACATCCAAAAAGAAAACGTTTTCGGTAAATATTCTCTCAAAATACATGTTACTTTAATGCAAATAATAATTTAAAGATCAGTAAATAGCAAGTCATCGGCTCTGCTTACATACATTTACAGGAGTGTGAACTGACGTTACTAGTGACTTTGTGCACTTTTTCCCACAAATGGATTAATTATTTATTATCGAAACGTGTTAACAACTTTCAAGTAACAATGGAAAGCAATTATGTGAAACGTGATATTAGAAACCTTCCAAACTATTACGTATTTCTGACTTACGCAGCATCGTTTGGCAACGAAGTCAGCCTACGTTCCTCTACAGAATACTACAAGAATTGAGGACTGTGTGTCTGTTCTTTGGGGTGGCCAAGTGGATAGCACGCGGGTTCGCACGTGGGTAGATGCAAATCTTTTTTTTCCTCTTCATATATGCAACACGTTTTATTCTTGTAAGTTAAGATTTTTCTGCAATATTCGTTATTACTTACATGTAAGAAGGCACTTCCTCAGTAATGATTTCGCGATTTCTCTGTGTTTAAAATATGAAATATGAAATTTCTGTGAGTGAAACAACCGACAATGACCTTTATATTTTTTCTTGTCAGAAATAATTCACCATTTTTTCCGAATATGTAGCGATTTCCGAGTATGCGCTTAGACAGGAATCTAAGAGCACAACTTAAATTACTGGGAATGTAACTAGCAGCAGTCATCTTCATAATCTTGCTTCTCACAAGTCTTTATCTGCAATCGAATCCTCACCAAAAGTAGAAAAAGATGAAAGATCTCCGCCATAATATTTTTAGACTGTTCAATAATAAGTGCT
The DNA here is from genome assembly GCF_021461385.2 of Schistocerca piceifrons. Lineage (NCBI taxonomy): Eukaryota > Metazoa > Arthropoda > Insecta > Orthoptera > Acrididae > Schistocerca > Schistocerca piceifrons. The sequence goes on along the minus strand of NC_060144.1, from coordinate 51,850,031 downwards.
TCTCCATAAGCAGGGTTGCTGCAATCTTTAACGATCTTTCAGTGTCACTGAACTGTGAACCTACTAACCTCATTTTCGTCCGACATTTCCGCTGGTATTTTAGCAACACTTCGTACTGAGAAAACGCAAGTTCGGTACTGCGAAGAATAGCGCGCCTGTTTCGTCTGCTAGCTGCTTTATGTTCGTGGCGCTGTGAACGCTGCAGTGCGCATGCGCGGATGTGCGGCCACTTGCTTTTGATTGGCTTGCGCGACGCGAACCGACAACAGCGCTTCGGTTCTCTAGACCCGAACGGTATCGCTACCGAAATGCATACTGCATAAAAATGGGACTCTAATTCGAGTACTAGACCGTTCGGTGCTCTTGAGTACCGAAACGATCGGCACAATGGCGGAAAGATACAGAATAGGTACCCAGCACGACATCGCCTGCAGCACCTCTCTTGGGCTCGTGACCATATCGGTTGGACACTAGGCGACTGGAAAACAGTGGCTTGGTCAGATGAGTCCTGGTTGCAGTTGGTAAGACCTGATGGTAGGGTTCGAGTGTGGCTCAGCCTCCACGAAGTCATGGACCCAAGGTGTAAACAAGGCACAGTGCGAGATGGCGGTGGTTGCAGAATGATGTGGGATTGGTTTACATGGAATGAACTGAACCGAATGTTCGGCTAGCTGGAGACTATTTGCAGCCATTCGTGAACTTCATGTTCCCAAACGATAGATGACAATGCGCCATGTCACCGGGCCACAATTGTACGTGACTGGAACATTCTACACAATTCGTATAAATGGCTTGTCCACCCAGATCGCCCAACATGAATCCCATCGAACACTTGTGGGACATATCGTGAGTTTAGTTCACGCACAAAATCCTGCACCGGCAACACTTTCGCAATTATTAACGGTAATAAAGGCAGCGTGGCTCAATAGTTCTGCAGCGGACTTCCAACGACTTGTTGAGACCGCGCCACGTGGAACTGCCGCGCTACTTCAGACGAAAGGATGTGTGACACGATGTTAGGAGGAATCCGATGACTCTTTCACCTCAGTGAACTTCCTTTTTATCCCATTCATTTTGAATCACTTTGTATTTTCCGGCTCGTAATAACAGCTGTCATAGTCAAAGAGAACTGTACCCGATATACAGGGTGGTCAATTGATCGTGACCGGGCCAAATATCTCGCGAAACAAGCGTCAAACGAAAAAACTACAAACAAAGAAACTTGTATAGCTTGAAGGGGGAAACAAGATGGCGCTATGGTTGGCTCGCTAGATGGTGCTGCCATAGGTCAAACGGATATCAATCAACTGTGTTTTTTTTTTAAAGGAATGTTTTAGTTGGACCACTTTTTTCGCTTTGTGATAGATGGCGCTGTAATAGTCACAAACATATGCCTCACAATTTTAGACGAACAGTTGGTAACAGGTAGGTTTTTTAAATTAAAATACAGACCATAGGTACGTTTGAACATTTTATTTCGGTTGTTCCAATGTGATACATGTACCTTTTTGAACTTATCATTTCTGTGAACGCATGCTGTTACAACGTGATTACCTGTAAATACGACATTAATGCAATAAATGCTCAAAATGATGTCCGTCACCTTCAATGCATATCTCAATACGTGTAACGACATTCCTCTCAACAGCAAGTAGTTCGCCTTCCGTAATGTTCGCACTTGCATTGAGAATGCGCTGACGCATGTTGTCAGGCGTTGTCGGTGTATCACGTGACCGAATATCCTTCAACTTTCCCCACAGAAAGAAATCCGGGTAAGTCAGATCCGGTGAACGTGCGGGCCATGTTATGGTGCTTCGACGACCAATCCACCTGTCATGGAATACGCTATTCAACACCGCTTCAACCGCACACGAGCTATGTGCCGGACATCCATCATGTCGGAAGTACATCGCCATCCTGCCATGCACTGAAACATCTTGTAGTAACATCGGTAGAACATTACGTAGGAAATCAGCATACATTGCACCATTTAGATTGCCATCGATAAAATGGGGGCCAGTTATCCTCGCCCCCATTATGCCGCACCATACATTAACCCGCCAAGGTCGCTGATGTTCCACTTGTCGCAGCCATCGTGGATTTTCCGTTGCCCAATAGTGCATATTATGCCGGTTTACGTTACCGCTGTTGGTGAATGACGCTTCGTCGCTAAATAGAACGCGTTATTTCTCTTGTGCCCAGTGGCAGAACTTTACACGCCGTTCAAAGTCGTCGCCATGCAATTCCTGGTGCATAGAAATATGGTACGGATGCAATCGATGTTGATGTAGCATTCTCAACACCGACGTTTTTAAGATTCCCGTATCTCGCGCAATTTGTCTGCTACTGATGTGTGGATTAGCCGCGACAGCAGTTAAAACACCTACTTGGGCATCATCATTTGTTGTAGGTCGTGGTTGACGTTTCACATGTGGATAAACACTTCCTGTTTCCTTAAATAACGTAACTATCCGGCGAACGGACCGGACACTTGGATGATATCGTCCAGGATACCGAGCAGCATACATAGCACACGCCCGTTGGGCGTTTTGATCACAATAGCCATACATCAACACGATATCGACCTTATCCGCAATTGGTAAACGGTCCATTTTACGAGGTGCATTCAAGTTCTAAGGCCTCCGATTTTTTTTTCTAATTAACTACTCACCCGAAATCTATGAAACTGGCGTTACTTCTCGACGTAATCGCCCTGCAGATGTACACATTTTTCACAACGTTGACGCCATGACTCCATGGCAGCAGCGAAGGCTTCTTTACGAGTCTGTTTTGACCACTGGAAAATCGCTGAGGCAATAGTAGCACGGCTGGTGAATGTGCGGCCACGGAGAGTGTCTTTCATTGTTGGAAAAACCCAAAAGTCACTAGGAGCCAGCTCAGGTGAGTAGGGAGCATGAGGAATCACTTCAAAGTTGTTATCACGAAGAAACTGTTGCGTAACGTTAGCTCGATGTGCGGGTGCGTTGTCTTGGTGAAACAGCACACGCGCAGCCCTTCCCGGACTTTTTTGTTGCAGTGCAGGAAGGAATTTGTTCTTCAAAACATTTTCATAGGATGCACCTGTTACCGTAGTGCCCTTTGGAACGTAATGGGTAAGGATTACGCCCTCGCTGTCCCAGAACATGGACACCATCATTTCTTCAGCACTGGCGGTTACCCGAAATTTTTTTGGTGGCGGTGAATCTGTGTGCTTCCATTGAGTTGACTGGCGCTTTGTTTCTGGATTGAAAAATGGCATCTACGTCTCATCCATTGTCACAACCGACGAAAAGAAAGTTCCATTCATGCTGTCGTTGCACGTCAACATTGCTTGGCAACATGCCACACGGGCAGCCATGTGGTCGTCCGTCAGCATTTGTGGCACTCTCCTGGATGACACTTTTCGCATTTTCAGGTCGTCATGCAGGATTGTGTGCACAGAACCCACAGAAATGCCAACTCTGGAGGCGATCTGTTCAACAGCCATTCGCCAATCCCCCAAAACAATTCTCTCCACTTTCTCGATCATGTCGTCAGACCGGCTTGTGGGAGCCCAAGGTTGTTTCGGTTTGTTGTCACACGATGTTCTGCCATCATTAAACTGTCGCACCCACGAACGCACTTTCGACACATCCATAACTCCATCACCACATGTCTCCTTCAACTGTCGATTAATTTCAATTGGTTTCCCACCACGCAAATTAAGAAAACGGATGATTGCACGCTGTTCAAGTAAGGAAAACGTCGCCATTTTAAGTATTTAAAACAGTTCTCATTCTCGCCGCTGGCGGTAAAATTCCGTCTGGCGTACAGTGCTGCCATCTCTGGGATGTATTGACAATGAACCCGGCCTCATTTTAAAACAATGCGCATGTTTCTATCTCTTTCCAGTCCGGAGAAAAAAAATCAGAGGCCTTAGAACTTGAATGCACCTCGTAACACCGTTAATGTATCACGAAGCAAATACCGTCCGCACTTGCGGAATGTTAGGTGATAGCACGTACATATACATTTGTGACTATTACAGCGCCATCTATCACAAAGCGAAAAACGTGGTCCAACTAAAACATTCATATTTATTTACGTACTACACGAATATGTATTAAAAATGGGGTTCCAATTTTTAAAAAACGCAGTTGATATCCGTTTGACCTATGGCAGCACCATCTAGCGGGTCAACCATAGCGCCATCTGGTTTCCCCCTTCAAGTTAGACGAGTTTCGTTCTTTGTAGTTTTTCCGATTGATGGTTATTTCGTGAGATATTAGGCCCGGTCACTATCAGTGGACCACCCTGTACAATTTTTCAAGCCTGCTTTCTCGCTTGTTACTGTAGTTTCCTTTTGCGTAGTTCAAATGTTACCAACTTTAGAAACTCTTTGAGTACTGTGAATGTTTTCCTAGGCTCACAGAATCCGACAAAAGACTGATTGGCATTTCTGACGTGCCATCTCTGCAGAAATGTCCCAGTACGACGACCTGGAGCGTGGTGCCTCCGGCGTGGGGGGATTCGCACTCCACTGGCTGCACTGCGGCGGTGTGGGTGGGCGCTCAAGACGCGCTGATTGGTGGGCTTAGCGGGCTGCCACCTCCGGCCCTCCGCCCTCTGGAAGTAGCACCGAGATCGTGCCAAGGCCGCCTCTGTCTTCCCAACAGTGGCCAGTTCCTCACAATGAAGACTGACACATGAAAAACCGTCGAGTTCTTCGACGGCGCAAAAACAAATTTCGTACGTGGCAATATCGTCTCCGTCGAACATTGGCCTGTCGATCAGCTGCTGCTTCTTCCTCCGGCTAATTAGAACTCTGATAGTAGTGCTAATGGCCCACGTGCCTACAACACCGTTTCCCAGACGTCTGATTCTGGAAAATGTAGGAGCTACTTCCGTTCCTACCATTTTATGCACAATATTTGGACGGCCGATCCCGTCGTCTACTTCAGTTGCTGCTGGTTTTCGTGACGTGCCCGGACAGCCGTCTCAATAGCGGTATGTCAATTTAGACAATACGAACGTCTGCTGCGAGTTGTGCTGTCATCTCCACATGCTGCCTTTTGTTGTCAAGGCAGTTTGTACGCACAGACATCTAAAAATCTGAGAGGTATTATTAATGCCGTTGTTGTTGCGGTGATCTTCTGTTCGAGGATTAGATTGATGCATCTCTCCACAGTAATCTCTCCAGTATTCAGTTGGACTTCTTACTGTTGGCAGAAGAGCCAACACCGTGTTACTAGAGGAGGCCGAAATGCACGCTTTTTAGCCCACGCAGGCTGGCGTGAGGAGGGAAGAACGATACTGACGTGAGGTCTGGAACATAACAAGGAATGAGAATTCAGAAAGCGGACGTAATTAGTTTCATACTTAACTTTAATCCATTAATGTATACAGTGAACCATCGCTAGCAAAGTCGGCTGTACAACTGGGGCGAGTGCTAGGGAGTCTCTCTAGACTAGACCTGCCGTGTGGCGGCGCTCGGTCTGCAATCACTGATAGTGGCGACACGCCCGATCACTTCCGTCACTCAGGTTGTGACAGCAGTTTCTCTTATGCACAATTATATTCAACACCGACGCCTTCTTAAAAGAAAACATTGTCCGTTGTGGGCTGTACATGCAAATCATTTACATGGCCTGATCGCTTTAATGTGACCACCGCCTGTGTTGGGTGTCAATGTGCAGTAATGACTCACAGACGGTAGATGGCAGCATTAGCAGTGGAAGGTATATAAAGCGTTTCTGGGGGACGCGGAAAATTGTGCAGTCATTGTAGTAATGTGAAAACGTAGCTAGTTACCTGGCGTCCAAAAGGGCGTGACCATCGGCTTTCTGGGAAAGGGTGGAAGCATTTCCGAAACGGCTAAGTTTCTTAACTGTTCACGTGCTGCCAAGGTTAAAGTATACCGTGCACAGCAAAATGGCGCTGAGGCAGTTGTGATGCACCACGGGCGACAGATGACAGTGCTGAACGACGGCAGTGGCGATGTGTACGGGCGTATAGACGTGCAAGAGCTGAGCAACTGACAGCCCAAGTGAACCAAGGGGCTGCCAACAGTCTCTCCTCAACGACTGTTAAGCTTTGTTGCTGCATATGGGCCTCCACTGCAGCTGCCTGTTTCATGCACCGATCCTGACTGCTGTTCATCGGGCACGAAGGCTGGAATTTGCATGCCAGTGCCACAACTTGACGTCCACTGAGCGGCGATACATGGTCTTTTCAAATTAGTCACGTTTTGTACTCGATCGGCCACAAGGTCGTTGGAGTATACGGCGTGAAACGACTGAAACCAAAGAGTCCAGGGGCCCTATTCTGTATCTTTCCGCCATTGTGCCGTTCGGTTCGGTACTCCAGCGCACCGAACGGTCTTGTTTTCAAAGGAGAGCCCCAAAATCATTATGTATGCATTTCGAAAGCGATGTCGAACGGTCCTAGCGAACCGAAACGCTGTTGTCAGTTCTCCTCGCGTCAACCAATCAAAAGCAATCTGCCTCAGATCCGCGCATGCGCACTGCAGCGCCACAGCGGCACCAAACCGGAGCGGCTTGCAGCCGCCACAGGCACGCTATTCTTCACAGTACCGAAAAGTGTGGTTAGAGTACGTAATACTGTTCAAATTGCGCTGACCACATGCTCCCATGAATGCATGATAACGATAGAATATTGATGGTGTTCTGGAAATTTTCATAAATCCCACATTATATCATTTCATTCTAATACACCTCGACGTCTTGTTTTGGATTTTACGTTTCGGAATATGAGTTAGGAATTTAGAGTAGTACCACACTGTGCAAATACATGTATAGAAACACCCGAAAATTTCGTCAATTTTTCTGTTTTCCGCCATTCCTTAGTAGCTTCAAAATTCATGGAGGTACGTTCCGTCTATGCAACTAATTTGAAGACAGTTTCTTTATCGTCATACGGGTTTCACTTCTTTTATTCGTGAAGACGCTGCACAAATAAAAGAAGCGAAACGCGTGCGGCAATGAACAAACTGCCTTAGTTGCATAAACGGAACACATTTCTACGAACCCAAAAAACCTCGTGGTCGAGCGGTAGCGTTCTCGCTCCCCGCGCCCGGGTTCCCGGGTTGGATTCCCGGCGGGGTCAGGGATTTTCTCTGCCTCGTGATGACTGGGTGTCGCGTTATGTCCTTAGGTTAGTTAGATTTAGGTAGTCCTACGTTCTAGGGGACTGATGGCCATAGATGTTAAGTCCCATAGTGCTCAGAGCCATTTGAACCAACCAAAAAATTGTTTAAGAGAGTATCAAAGAATAGGAACATGCATAGAATGTGGTTGTACCTTGCTCCTAGAATTCTAAATGATGAAGTAGCCTACTTCCCTATATGACAGATTAACTATTTGGTTCATAAAAATAAAATTAAATAAAACGACTTTTCGAGAGCATGTGGCGAGTGTAGCTACAGAAGTTCGTTGTAGTTTATAATATGCAACTGATGAATCAAAATGTTTCATATCTGGTGGTATAGTTTAAAAATATTGTGACGGGAATCTTTCATCTCTGTCTACTGTTCTTAAGGATTCGATCGCAGATAAATCCTTGTGGCAAACTATAGTATAAAGACGATTTTTGCTAGTTTCATTCGCCATAGTTTATGTTATGCTCTTGGATTCCTGTCTGACCACATACTCTGAAATCGCTACGTATTCAGAAAAAAATGGTGAATTATTTGCGACAAATAAAAATATAAATGTTACTGTCAGTTGTTTCACACAGAGCAATTTCATCTTTCATTTCTTAAACATATGGAAGTCACGAAATCGAAGATACTCATTACTTAGAAAGCGCGCTCGTATGTGTGAACAACAACGAATATATCAGAAAAATGTTTAACTTTGACGCTTAACAAAGTCTCAAAATGTGTTACAAACACGGAAAATAGAAAAAATATCTCTATACCCAGCGGTATGCGAACCTACGATCTTCGATGTGGCGGTTCGATGCCTTACCCACTGCACTTCTACAACTTTTTTTTTTTCATTTTGTTGGATACTGTTCGTTGCATTTGTTCGAGGTGGACGTCCCATGACACCCGTTTAAGTTCATCGAAGATCCGTTAACTCAGTTTTTTTATTGCAGAGGCGGCTAACCCCCTGACACTGACCAACCGTGCCAGCATAACTCAATAGTCTGCAGTGCAATTCCAGTCGAGAGAGACGCAGGCTGAATTCGTTGTCGAATGATGGGGGCGGAAGCCGTAAATGGATGAAGTTTTGGAAGGTTTCCTCTATCGGAATTCACAAAATTCCTTCGCATTTTTTACTTAAAAGTTTTAAACGCGTTTTGATAGTTAATCAGTAAATCTTTTGTGGAAAAAAGTACGTGAAGTCGCTAGTAATTTCAGCTAACATTCATGTGCTACACGTGAGCAGAAACGACCTTTTGAAATTTAATAATTTTTTAAACTCTTAATCACCTAAAATCAACAGGTATTTTGTGAGAATATTTACCGAATCTGTTTTTTATGTTATAATCATTCACAGTAACAACTTCTAACAAATGAAAAGTCTATTATGAACTCACTTTTCACCCGAAAACGTCCTGGTGATTCTTCAATAACTTCGCGCCATGGATCCTTAACGGAGAAACCTCAGCACATGCGCGCTGTTAAAGGTGTTTCTTCCGCTTTTGACAAACGGTCACATTAAGGTGACTGGTCCGTGTAATTGTTGTGCAATTTGACAATTTCTACTATCAGGCCATTATCATGTACCTACGCAAAGAACGACGTAGTGGTCGAAAGTGGCGAATACCACAAGAAATAAATGATACAAATACACAGCCTAAAACGGACAATGTTTTCTCTTACAAAATACTTGGAGGATGTGGACCCAAATATAAACAAGATCCTGCTCCTTAGTTATTCAATCAACCCGCATAAATTTCAACGTTCTCGTGCAGCACCGCATTTCATATCTGGTTTATACCTGAGCGAACACAAGCCAACGATATCAGAAAAGGAGAATTCTGTCTGCCGTGAACGGCAGGTGAGCGCGACCATCGTGTTCAACACGCATTCGCTATTGTTCACTCGTGTTCCGCTGGTTGTCGGACTTTTAGCGAACCATCAAAAAAGTCCTCTCCGCTTCTGCGCTAGCAGTACACAATGCGTTCGTCTGCTATCTTGTCTACTTCTCTTGTTGACATGAGTTGTGTAAGCGATGGGGCAGTCTACAGAGAATGTAATTTTGCTTTTTTATTTATTCGTGTGGCTAGGGCCCCCTGTCGGGTGCCGGTCTTTCAGTTTGCCGCCACTTCGGCGACCTGCAGTCGATGAGGATGATAGGAGGATGAGGAGGCCAGCACAACACCCAGTCCCTGGGCGGAGAAAATTCCCAGACCCAGCCGGGAATCGAACCCGGGCCCAGAGGATTGAGAATCCGTCACGCTGACCATTCAGCTACCGGGGGGCGGACGTAATTTTGCTGACAGATTAACAGAGATATACACACATCAGAAAAAAATAGTCCATTAAATAGGGCATGCAGACACGCAAATAAAATTCCCTTCACCAATATTTCGGCCGCGTATCGTCCGGCCATCCTCAGAGTGAGTCACATGATTGACGACAAGATGCAAAGCGCAGCGGTACTGCGTATGCAGGTCACAGATGCTGGTCGGCGGCAACGAAATACGCTTACACATGCGCCGCCTGTGGCGAAGGCGTCCAGACATTCGATACGCTTATCGGTGTATGACCGGCGCCGGTGACACCATGACTTCTCTGCAGTTTAATTACCCCGAGATCCGGATTCCAAGCTTGTCCAAATTAAAACCATTATCTCAGTTTCTTAAATTATTAGCTAATCTAATCTCTGTAGCTTCCTTGAAGACATATTCCCAAAATGAAGAGGTGGATGTTAAAATATTCACATCACTGTAATTCATGGAATGCCCTGTCTGGCTGTAATAAGCTTGTGCATCTTCGATGCTCCACACATCTCTCATGAACGGTACCTGTTGTTTGACCTATGTACAACTTGTCACAATCTGATACACATCCGCTTTACGAAACTGTAAATCGTCCTTCACAGAGCGGAGTAAAGCTGCAACCTTCGTGGGAGGCCGGAAGATCGCCTTAACACAGTGTTCCACAACAATACGGCCTATCTTCGAGGAAAGAGCACCCACATAGGGCAAAAACGCACTAGATCTGAAGGAATTACTACCTTCTTCCCCATCACATACCTGCATTATAGTTTTTGCACTGAATGCTGTACGAATTTGTTGCGGGGAAAATCTATTCCATTTAAAAATGCTCTTGAAGTATGTGAGCTCTTCTTGCAAATTATTTTTATCGGATATACAGTGCTTCCTATGCACTAAGGTCTTAAGGACACCTATGGTCTGTAAAAGGTGAAGGCAGCAACTGGCGTGTAGACACAGATTTGTGTGTGTTATTTCCGATGTACAGCATGTCCTAATGTGCCAGCAACTTTACGGCGAACGACAACATCCAAAAAGGGGAGGCAGCCGCCTTTTTACATTTCCATAGTAAATGTCCTTAAGACCTGGGAAGGACGATTTACAGCTTCGTAAGGGGGGTGTGTATCAAATCAATAGGTCAAACAACACGCGCCGTTCATGAAAGGTGTGGAGCATCGAAGATACACACGCTTATTATAGCCAGACAAGTCAGCTGTGGCCGAACATTGTATTTATACTGGGCATTCCATGAATTACAGCGATGGGAATATTTTAACATCCACCTCTTCCTTTTGGGAATCTGTCTTCAAGGCAGCTATAGAGATTAGATTAACTAATAATTTAAGAAACGGAGATAATGGTTTTAATTTGGACAAAGCTTGGAATCCAGCTCTTTGGGTAATTAAACTGCACAGAAGTCTCATGGTGTCACCGCCGCCGATCATACATCGATAAGCGAATCGAATGTCTGTACGCCTTCGCCACAGGCGGCGCATGTGTAAACGTATTTCTTTGCCGCTGACCAGCATCTGTGACCAGCATGCGCAGTACCGCCGCGGTGGAGCATATAAGGCCGCGCTTTGCTACTTGTCGTCAGAACTTCTGAGTATAGAAGTTGACTGTGGATCACAGACGCAGTCCCTTTGACTGTTCAGAGACGTCATTAAAAACGCCCAAAGATGTAAACAACTATGCATGGGCAGCGCCTATTACACGGAGGGGTTCCGACAGCCGATCAGTTCCAGTCATTCGATCAGGAAAGAAGTACACGGCTCGTGTTGTCTGTATTTCAATACCGCGATTCTATAGCGCGCGCATTATTACTTTGTGCCAGGAAGGGCTCTCAACAAGGGAAGTGTCTAGGCGTCTCGGAGTGAAACAAAGCGATGTTGTTTGGACATAGAGGAGATACAGAGAGACAGGATCTGTCGATGACATACCTCGCTCAGCCCACCCAAGGACTGCTAGTGCAGAGGATGACCGCTACCTAAGTATTATGGCTAGGACAGAAACACCACCTTGTTGAATAATGCTTTTCGTGCAGGGGCAGGACGTCGTGTTACGACTCAAACTGTCTGCAATGGGCTGCATGATGCTCAACTTCACTCCCGACGTCCATGGCGAGGTCCATCTTTGCAACCACGACCCACGCAGCGCCGTACAGATGGGCCCAACAACGTGCCGAATGGACCGCTCATGATTGCCATCACGTTCTCTTCACCGATGAGTGTCGTATATGCCTTCAACCAGACAGTCGTCGTAGACTTGTTTGGAGGCAAGCTGGTCAGGCTGAACGCCTTAGGTACACTGTCCAGCGAGTGAAGCAAGGTGGAGGTTCCCTGATGTTTTCGGGTTATGTGGGGCCGAGGTACGCCGCTGGTGGTCTAGAAAGGCACCGTAACTGCTGTACGACACGTGATTGGCATCCTCCGACCGATAGTGCAACCATATCGGCAGCATACTGGCGAGGCATTCATCTTCATGGACACTTCGCGCCCTCATTGTGCACATCTTCTGAATGACTTCCATCAGGATAACGACATAGCTCGCAGCATTTTCTCCAGACATGAACCCTATCGAACATGCCTGGGATAGATCGTAAATGGCTGTTTATGAATGATGTGACCTACCAATCACTCTGAGGGATCTACGCCAAATCGCCGTTGAGGAATGGGACAATCTGCACCACCAGTGCCTTGATGAACTTGTGGATAGTACGCCATGTGGAATATAGGCATGCATCAATGCAAGAGGTCGTGCTACTCGGTATTAGAGGTACTGTTGTGTACAGAAATCTAGACTATCACCTCTGAAGGTCTCACTGTATGGTGTTACAACATGCAATATGTGGTTTTGATGACCAATAAACAGGGCGGAAATAATGTTTATGTTGATCTCTATTCCAAACTTCTGTACAGGTTCCGGAACTCTCGGAACCGAGGTGATGCAAAACTTTTTTTGATGTATGTAATAGGTCTTACTGCGATCCACAGCCCAGATACCGAAGGAAAAGAAATATGACTGGGAAAAAATTGACGATGCTTTCAAGGATTAAACTGGGGACTTGAAAAAAAACGATAATTTCGTTAGATCCTTGCATGAACTTTAAATAAAGAAAATAGGCACAAGCTTCGTATTTTCTTTTATTAAAAAGGAAACGCACTACAGGTTTCTTCTCGGGGAAAATTAGTTCCCGCAAAAATACAAAAATACTCGAGGCAACCTCACGACTGTTCTGAGGAAGACATGTTGCAGAGACACAAATATATGTTTATAGCAATTGTGTGATACGCCCCCTAAACCCGCTTTGCAGAATAGGTAATAGGATTGTTGAAAGGGCCAAAGGTTGAGATCAGTTTCTCCTTCTAATTGTCATTTATTGTAATTTAATAACCTTTACAACCAAAGTGGCACATAGACGGACCTTTACCGAATGCAACTCTTTCACGGCTGAAGGCCTCCGAACAAGAAATCTTAACAAATCAACAAGATAAAAATCCATTTAAGATAGCAATAAAATAATTTAAAAGGAAAACCAGCAAACATATGCAAACTGCAATACACATGGCTGGGGGCCACAATTAAATTTCAAAATCTTAGAATATATTTCCATAGACTTTTAAAGGCAGAAGGCCAGAAAGTTTAACAACAAGAAATCTTAAAATCAATAAGATTAAAAAGCAATTATAGAAGCAAATCAAATAAATAAAAAACGTATCATGGCTACGAAGAAAGCCTTAAGGCTAAGCAGATAGAACATACAAATGCAAGGTAAAATACCAATGGCTAAAGCCACAATTAAGTTTCAAAATTTTAAAATATATTACGATGATCTTTTAAAGGCAGAAGGCCGCAATGTTTAAGCTTGAAAGAAAAATTTAAAAATTAAACACCGGTGGCACTCAGAAGCCTCCAGGTAGGTCGGTCTGCCCTCATCCACTTAGGAGAGGCAGGTGGTGAGCCAAACTGTTATAGTATAGTTCATGAACTATTATAGTATAGTAACCATTATAGTATAACGCTTGATCCGTCGGAACCCAACCAGCGGGCAGCCACGGACCGACTGACACAACGACTTGCTTCCCGTTAAGGAGGCGGCTACGCGATGTCTTCTGCCCAGAGTCAGAGATGCAGCATTGTTCGCAGAGTCGCCACAGTGATCTCTGTGTTTGTCTCACGCAACACGCTCCAACCGTTGCCTCCTCTGCTAACCGGCACGGTGGCATAAGCGCTACACCGGACCACTGTTAATGCGCCGGCCGTGGTGGCCGAGTGGTTCTAGGCGCTACAGTCTGGAACCGCGCGACCGCTACGGTCGCAGGTTCGAATCCTGCCTCGGGCACGGATGTTTGTGATGTCCTTATGTTAGTTAGGTTTAAGTAGTTCTTCTAGGGGACTGATGATCCCAGAAGTTAAGTCCCATAGCGCTCAGAGCCATTTTTTGAACTGTTACTGCCGCTAACTGTCCCTAGTAGAGTTTGTGCGCACAGAAAACTGTCGCTGTTGCCTCTTCATGGAACACTTGTGACGCTTGCTGTATGCCGCCCATAATAAACACTGTAGTGGATAAATACCTCCCCCCCCCCCCCCCCCCCGCCGCCAGCATACATAAGCCATCATGAAAACTGCCGACAAATTTTCTACGTCCATCCAGAAGCGGACGCTATAGACCGCCAGGCCACAATGCCGCTATCGGCTGGATCGGCACGTGGTGCACTTGCCGCTCGTTGTCAGTCCTGCCTTCTTGTTTGCACACCTCTTCCATCTGACCGACAGGGCCACCTCCACCAATATCCGTTATAGTAATTTAATCATTTGCTATCTTTTGCAATATAGTGTTACTAAATAAAAATTCAGTAATGAAGAGACAGCATAAATAAAGTCGCCAGTATGGTTAGAGTGGTTATTCAATAAGTTATTTTTTAAATATCATTACGGGGAATTAGGCATCTCTCCACCAATTCTGGTGCGGGGTTTCCTCTCTGCCTCGCTCGAGAAGAAAGTATCTCAGTGTGAGGCGACGTGGCCCTCTGTTATTAGTGGAGTGTGCAACCAGCCAGTCAGCACTCACGGCTACAGCAGTGAAGTCAGATCTATAAGGACATTAAATCATGACCCATAAGATAACATAAATGTAAAGCTCGTCATCATAGACACAGAGAGAATGAAAGTAAATTCCACCTCCAGGGTATGAAAACTTAATGGGAAGTGTTGGTAAAAAAATTACTCACCCCAGCCTCATGACTTGCATAGTCCGTGTTGTTTTGTTCTGTAACTTATTTTTCAATACTCAGTACAGGAGACAGCAACAGTAGAGCACACTGAATCCAGTCCTGAAAGCCACACTGCGCACTGTATTCATTGTCCAAGCCTTCAGAATACAATGTACGCGTGTTTCAATCTTAAATGTTGCTAGCCTTGTCACTTTAGAGTTGGAAGCTTTGTCGGCAAGGGAAGTTGCGAACTAAATTAGTGTGTGCCACAGCAGCGTCGCTCCAACATTCAAACGCTACTGTGGCACTGCGGTGGTTGCCCGCAGTTAACGACACCAGCTGCTCACCACAACCTCTTTTTTTTTTTCTTTATTGTGATTTTTATCACCTTACACAAGGCGGGCTGTCAGCAGCTGAGTACGCCGCTCTTCAGCCTTGGGATTTACAATAAGTGATAAATAGAGGTGGCACAGAGAATACAAGCAAAACGGCGGGCAAAACAATGTAGACACTAAAAAACAAAAAACACGGAGCCGTTCACGCCTGACGAGAAAACATCACTGACACTAGTTGACACGGCGCACAAAACATGGATGATGGCGATGGTACACGTGAACAGTGGCGACGTGACGGCGAAGAAACACTAAACACAAACGAAGGCACACACACGAGACACTGACGGCGATGACCTCCGGCGCGCGAATGTTCACTGTGCATGTGCGAGTCCGGGGACCTGCCAAGAGAGGAGGAGGAGGAAGGGGAGTGGGAGAGCGAGAGGGGATAGCAGAGAAGCCATGGACAGGGGAGAGAGAGGGAGGGAGGAAGGGGAAAGGAAGCCCGGGGGAAGAGGGGTGGAGGGAGGGGATGGGGAAAAGGAAAGAGAAGGGAAGGGAAGAGAAGGGAGGGAGGGTGCCTAAAGAAAGGGACACCAGAAGTGGGGGGGGGAGCAGGGTCAAAGTTGATAGGAGGGGTAGATGAAGGGGAGGAGGACATCATCAGGGAGGGGGAGCTGGTGGGAGCCACCTTGGGAGAGGGTATGGAGAGTTGAGAGATGGAGACCGGGTGGGACGTGGGAATACAGGCGTGGCAGCGGGCGGGGGTGGCAGAGGATCGGGGAGACGAGCAGGTGAGGAGGATCGAGTTTACGGGAGGTGTACAGGATCCGTATACTTTCAAGGAAAAGGAGGAGGTGGGGGAAGGGATGAGATCGTACAGGATCTGCATGGGGGAGGGGAGACGGATGCGATAGGCGAGGCGGAGAGCATGGCGTTCAAGGATTTGGAGGGATTTATAAAAGGTTGGGGGGGCGGAGATCCAAGCCAGATGGGCATAACCAAGGATAGGGTGGATGAGGGATTTATAGGTGTGGAGGATGGTGGAGGGGTCCAGACCCCACGTACGGCCGGAGAGGAGCTTAAGGAGACTGAGTCGGGAGCGTGCCTTGGCTTGGATTGTCCGGAGGTGGGGAGTCCAGGAGAGGCGACGGTCGAGGGTGACG
Source organism: Schistocerca piceifrons (assembly GCF_021461385.2). Classification (NCBI taxonomy): domain Eukaryota; kingdom Metazoa; phylum Arthropoda; class Insecta; order Orthoptera; family Acrididae; genus Schistocerca; species Schistocerca piceifrons. The sequence continues at coordinate 51,833,876 of NC_060144.1, read as the reverse complement.
CCAAGGTACTGAAGGGTGGGAGTGAGGGCGATAGGACGGCCATAGACCGTGAGATAGAAATCAAGGAGGCGGAAGGAAGGGGTGGTTTTGCCTACAATGATCGCCTGGGTTTTGGAGGGATTGACCTTTAGCGACCACTGGTTGCACCAAGCGGTGAACCGATCAAGATGGGATTGGAGAAGGTGTTGGGAGCGCTGCAGGGTGGGGGCAAGGGCAAGGAAGGCGGTGTCATCGGCCAACTGGAGAAGGTGGACGGGGGCTGACGGCGGCGGCATGTCCGCCATGTACAAAAGGTACACAAGGGGGGAGAGGACGGAGCCTTGGGGCACACTGGCGGAGAGGAAAAAGGTGTAGGAATCTGTGTTATGGATGGTGACATAGGAAGGACGGTGGGAGGGAAAGGAGCCGATCAGACGGACGTAGTTAATAAGAAGGGCGAAGGTTTGGAGCTTGAAGAGGAGACCGGAATGCCATACGCGGTCATAAGCACGTTCGCGGTCCAGGGAGAGGAAGATTGTGGAGCGACGGGAATTAAGCTGTTCGGAAAGGAGACGAGTGAGGTGAAGGAGAAGGTGGTCGGAAGAGAAGGACGGCCGAAAGCCACACTGGGTAACGGGGAGGAGGCGGTGCGTGCGGAGATGCTGGTGGATGCGTCGGGTGAGGATAGATTCCAGGACCTTGCTGAAGACCGAGGTAAGGCTGATGGGACGGTAGGAGGAGACGGCAGACGGCGGTTTGCCAGGTTTAAGGAACATGAAGATATGGGAGGTTTTCCACAGGTCGGGGTAGTAACCGGTGGACAGGACTACATTGCAGAGTCTGGCCAGGGTGGAGAGGAAAGAGACAGGAGCTTCACGAAGCTGACGGTAGGTGACACGATCGTGACCAGGAGCAGTGTTGCGTTTTGTGCGGAGTGTAGCAATGAGATCCTGTGTAGTGATAGGGGCACTGAGTTCCGTGTGTGCAATGTTGTCCAAGTACTGGAAACCAGGAGCGAGGGGAGGGACAGAGGTGTCAGTTCAATCGCGAATATCCGGGAAGAGGGAGTGGTCGAACTGGGGATCATTAGGGATGGAAAATACATCAGAGAGGTAGGAGGCAAAGTGATTGGCCTTACTAAGGGTGTCAGGGAAAGGGTGATCATCATGGAGAAGAGGATAGTAGGGGGAGGGTTTAGTTCCGGTAAGGCGACGGAAGGCTGACCAGAACTTGGACGAGTTGATAGGTAGGGTAGCAGTTAAACGGGTGCACGTCTGTCGCCAGTCCCGGCGTTTCTTAGCCGCGAGCAAATTACGAATGTGTCGCTGGAGTTTCCGGTGGCGTCGTAGTGTGTCCGGGTCACATGTGCGGAGGAAGGCACGGTAGAGACGGCGGGATTCACGGAGGAGGACGGCCTGTGGGGGTAAGGTAGGATGGTGGGGGTGGATGGCGACAGTAGGGACGTGGGCCTCCACAGCCTCAGACAAGGTCTGCTGGCGAAAGGAGGCGGCATGGGTGACATCATCGGGGTGGTGGTAGGTGAGGGGGTGGTTATTGACCTGGGTGGAGAGGGTATCGCCGTAGGCATTCCAGTTGGCACGAGAATAGTCATGGACGTACTTAGGGGGAGGGTCATGACGAGGGTCGGGGCGGGGGCGACGACCGTCTGAAACGGTGAGGAGGACAGGGAGATGGTCGCTACCAATAGGCTCCAGGACATCCACCGTTATGTGGCCAAGGAGGTTGGGGGTGGAGAGAATAACATCGGGAGTGGAGTTGGATTCGGGACGGGTGTGCTGGGGGATGGGAATGAGGTCGCCTTGAAGGGAGGAGAGGAACCGATGCCACCGCTATAACTGGGCAGCGGAACGACTATGGATGTTGAGGTCGGTGGCGATCATGTAGGAGGAGAAGGTACAGTCGACGTGGGAGAGGAAGTCGAAGGGAATAGGGGCGTTGGGGCGGACATAGATGGTGGCGCAGGTAACGGTAAGGCCGGGGAAGAAGAGACTAAGGATCAGGTGTTCGGTGGGGTCGGGAAGGAGAGGTTGGAGCCGAACGGGGATCTGGTGGTGGTGTCCAATGGCAACTCCGCCACGCGCAATCGGGAGGGGATTATCGGAGCGGTGGAGGAGGTAGGACGAAGTGTGGATGGTGTGGTGGGGTTGCAGGAAGGTTTCATTGAGGAGGAAGGCATCCACGCGGTGGGTGGCCAGGGTGTGTGGGAAGAGGTTCTTGTTGGCGGGAAGAGAGCGGATGTTGTTGAAAAGGATACGGTGCTGCCGCTCCATGACGGGGATTTAAACGAGGGTGTCAAGACGGGAGAAGGTGAAATGGGCCTGGTTGTTGGAGTAGGTGGCGTACATTTTGAGTTGGAAAACGGAACGGGCGGCGAGGGAGATCTGTTGGAGGACAATGGTGAGGAACCACAACCTCCAAATTATGGCTCTTAAGAGTGCCAGTGAGAATGCGACAGACTGCGCGCTGCTGTTTTGGACGCAAGTGAGGACACACACAGTACCAAACAATCAATTTGTCTTCTTGGCGTCCTTTACGAACTACGTATACAGGGTGGTCCATTGATCGTGACCGGGCCAAATATCTCACGAAATACGCGTCAAAAGAAAAAATTACTAAGACGAAAACTTGTATACCTTGTAGGGGGAAACCAGATGGCGCTATGGTTGGCCCGCCAGATGGCGCTGCCATAGGTCAAACGGATATCAACTGCGTTTTTTTTTTTTTTTTAAATAGCAACCCCCATTTTTATTACATATTCGTGCAGTATGTAAAGAAATATGAATGTTTTAGTTGGACCACTTTTTCACTTTGTGATAGATGGCGCTGTAATAGTCACAAATATATGGCTCACAATTTTAGACGAACAGTTGGTAACAGGTATGTTTTTCAAATTAAAATAAAGAACGTAGGGTACGTTTGAACATTTTATTTCGGTTGTTCCAATGTGATACATGTACCTTTCTGAACTAATCATTTCTGAGAACGCATGCTGTTACAGCGTGATTACCTGTAAATACCACATTAATGCAATAAATGCTCAAAATGATGTCCGTCAACCTCAATGCGTTTGGCAATAAGTGTAACGACATTCCTCCCAGCAGCGAGTACTTCGCCTTCCGTAATGTTAGCACATGCATTGACAATGCACTGACGTATGTTGTCAGGCGTTGTCGGTGGATCACGATAGCAAATATCCTTCAACTTTCGCCACAGAAAGAAATCCGGGTAAGTCAGATCCGGTGAACGTGCGGGCCATGGTATGGTGCTTCGACGACCAATCCACCTGTCATGAAATACGCTATTCAACACCGCTTAAACCGCACGCGAGCTATGTGCTGGACATCCATCATCTTGGAAGTACATCGCCATCCTGCCATGCACTGAAACATCTTGTAGTAACATCGGTAGAACATTACGTAGGAAATCAGCATACATTGCACCATTTAGATTGCCATCGATAAAATGGGGGCCAGTTATCCTCCCCCCCATTATGCCTCACCATACATTAACCCGCCAAGGTCGCTGACGTTCCACTTGTCGCAGCCATCGTGGATTTTCCCGTTGCCCAATAGTGCATATTATGCCGGTTTACGTTACCGCTGTTGGTGAATGACGCTTCGTCGCTAAATAGAACGCGTGCAAAAAATCTTTCATCGTCCCGTAATTTCTCTTGTGCCCAGTGGCAGAACTGTACACGCCGTTCAAAGTCGTCGCCATGCAATTCCTGGTGCATAGAAATATGGTACGGATGCAATCGATGTTGATGTAGCATTCTCAACACCGACGTTTTTGAGATTCCCGATTCTCTCGCAATTTGTCTGCTACTGATGTGCGGATTAGCCGCGACAGCAGCTAAAACGCCTACTTGGGCATCATCATTTGTTGCAGATCGTGGTTGACGTTTCACATGTGGATAAACACTTCCTGTTTCCTTAAATAACGTAACTATTCGGCGAACGGACCGGACACTTGGATGATATCGTTCAGGATACCGAGCAGCATACATAGCACACGCTCGTTGGGCATTTTGATCACAATAGTCATACATCAAGACTGAGCCACATCGCTGGCCGATCATCAGCGATCGACTTGTTATCTTTGGCGCATGCCCAGGCATGAGCATCTTTGCATTTTCGGCTGGGGCGCGCGGGACGGCGAGAGGCGGTCGGTTTGGGGCGGCCGGCGAGACTGGCGGAGTTGTGGCTCGGGCGTAAGCACATGTGTGATGTCTGTTACGCTGTTGCTGTTTGCGAATCGTGAAACTCCTGCGGCGGTTACTGGTTGCCTGGAAGGCATTTCGTATAAACTGTGCCAAGCCTCGCAGTGAGAGGGGAGTCTGGAGTGGGTGTTGGCCTAGATGTTTGTACAAATTGAGGTGCCTGTGTGAGAAGCACGGCGTATGCCTGTTGGTTGCTTCGTCCCTCCGGCAGCCACTGCAAGCGGATGTTCGGCCGGAATGTCTACACTTCGTGGTGAGCATAGTGTGCACAAGTTCTCGTAGGATGTGCTCCCAGCCTGACTCTTAGCCTGTGTTATTTGTGGGTGCCGACCCCTTGTATGTTACTACTTCCGGGTGTCCTGTAAGATTTCACAGCAAAACTGTGTTTTTGTGGCATTCTGTGTTTCTGGCTCAGCCTCCGCCTAGAAAAGGGAAAGATTTGGAATTCGTTACTGCTGTATTTAAACATATAAAAAAATTGGTTTTTTTTCTTCCTGTTTAATGCCAGACAGATTTAAATTTAGTTGACCTGGTTATTGGCTTAACTCGCGCTTCACGCACTAAGTCAGCTGATATTGATTTTCTTTTTAAATTCCTGTATAATGTCAGACAGATTCAAATGTAACTTCATTTATGTATTTGAAATAAATGTGTTGGATTGACCTTAATGAATTACGTGCAATCGAAGTAAGGGACCCAGTCGTTCATTAGTGCTTAACAGTGGCGAGTGGTTCGGGTTGTGAGCCCCGGGCTCGTACCAAACACGATATCGACCTTTTCCGCAATTGGTAAACGGTCCATTTTAACACGGGTAATGTATCACGAAGCAAATACCGCCCACATTGGCGGAATGTTACGTGATACCACGTACTTATACCTTTGTGACTATTACAGCACCATCTATCACAAAGCGAAAAAAGTGGTCCAACTAAAACTTTCATATTTCTTTACGTACTACACGAATCTGTAATAAAAAATGGGGGTTCCTATATAAAAAAACGCAGGTGATATCCGTTTGACCTATGGCAGCGCCATCTAGCGGACTATCCATAGCGTCATCTGGTTTCCCCCTTCAAGCTAGACGAGTTCCGTTCTTTGTAGTTTTTTCGTTTGACACTTATTTCGTGAGATATTTGGCTCGGTCACTATCAATGGACCACCCTGTATATATAGGTTTGATCTAATACCGGAATCAGCAAATGTTGGTGCTATCTGCTATAGGTCGTAGTCCCAGGATAAGTTGGAGATTTGCATCAGTCGCCATCGTGTCCGGATGCCCAAAGTGGTCAAGCCAGGTTCTGGTCCGTGTGCGGCACAAATTTTCAACTTTCTGCATTGATTTATTTCAGCGCCCTCTAGCAGCCAATGTCCGTCTTTCGTTTGATTCATAGAACAGATACGATTCATAAGTTCCGTGTTTTAATTGGGTGTTTCTGTTTTTCATTGTAGTTTCTGAATACCAGGTCATAACTAAAAATTATTTGGTCACGTTTGACAGAAAATAAAATAAATTAGTGTTACGTCCGACAGTAAAACTTTTGGCGTTTCAGATCTTGTTGAAGCGCATCGAGTCCTGTTAGCCAGTAGTTACTATAATGTAAAACACGTCGTAAGAGCCCTCAGCTCTTCTACCTGCTGTATAAGTTGCTGAAGGCGGGGGCGGGGGGGGGGGGTATTGGGGGACCTTTCCTCGAGCTCTTGACAGACGGCGCAGTTTGGAGGACATACGGGCAGCGTGCGGGCCGCGCGCGCCGATAAGCCGGCCGGCCAGTGCTCGCTTCAGCGCCGGCATTCTTTGCCGTTTTGGGCGCGGGGGAGGGGTGGGGAGGGAGGCGTTCATTTGCGCGCCATCGACCGGGCCAAATGTCAGCCGGCGCGCGGCTCGCGGCTAATGAGAGAGCCGCCGCTCTGGCGTTTAGCCCGCTGCCGCTGTATCAAGACCCTCAGCCCCCGGCCTATTGCCGGCTCTCTGGCCCTCTCGCCGCCAGCCCGCCTGCCGACTCGAAAAGCGCACAGGACGGGTCTCGTAACTGGAACTGCACTACGCAGCCCCCCTCACTCTCTATCAATATGTGACGAAGGCGAGCTGCAAACTGTCTCTACCAAACAAATGGCGTTCACGCCTGTCTACATGCAGGCCAAGTGTTCCGAGCTATTCATTGGAGCCCATTAAACCATTTTATTATGCTATTTGACTATCACTCACCAATTCAGTAAATACGAGGCCTGTTCGCAAAGTAAGGTCCGATCGATCACGGAATGGAAACCACGGTGAAAATCTAAAATGTTTTATGTGCAGCAGTTAGCTACACCTTCCAGCTGCCTATCTACACAGTCACCACATTTGTCATAGTGTGTCACCAACTTTCCACAAACGGAAACTAAATAATTGACTACCACAGGGATCTGTTTTAGCCCCATCACTATTCAATTTATATATTAATGATTTACCAACCACAATATCAACTAAATTCATCCATGCTGATGACATCGCACTGGTAGCACAGAGCAGTAATTTCGAAGACGGTGAACGAATTCTTACGGAGGATCTGGAGAAGATGTCAAGTTTCTTTAAGACCTGGAGATTGATCCCAAACACATCAAAAACCGAAGTCTCTTGTTTCCACCTAGCGAATCATGCTGCGAACTACAAACCAAGAGTTCTGCTCAATGGACAAACATTGAGGTACAATACTTTCCCAAAATATCTCGGAATCACTCTAGATAGAACCCTGAGCTACAACGAGCACATCACCAAGCTTTCTCATAAAGTTGCTGCAAGGAACAACATACTACAAAAGCTCAGTGGTACCATCTGGGGAACCTCTGCTGACCGTCTGCGTTTAACTGGCATCAGTCTTGTGTACTCTGCTGCCGAGTACTCTGCACTGAACGACACAATGCGCTGTATTACTGGTTCCATCAAATCAACCCCATGCCACTGGTTACCTGTACTGAGTCACATCCCTCCACCTCACTTAAAGCGGAAACAAGCTCTACCGAGGGAGGCCAAGAAAATCTCTGCGTCACCATCTCTACCACTGCATCAAGAATTCTGTCATCCGCCACAGCAACGATTGCGATCAAGAAGACCAGCAAGTGTTACTGCAGCACAACTCATTGCGGATGGTTTTGATCTAAATGAAAGCTGGAAGCATGAATGGACAACAAAAACATTGGGAACAAGAGCCCATCACATCGATCCCACAAAGAAGCCAAAAGGTTTTGACCTACCGAGGAACCTTTGGTGCCGCCTCAACAGGTTAAGGACTGGCCTTGGTTGTTGTAGCTACTTCAGGTACAAATGGGGCTGGATCAGTTCACCAATGTGTGAATGTAATCAAGAAGAGCAGACAACTGAACATTTAGTCCAACACTGTCCACTTCATTCATACCCTGGAATTCCCGACGACTTGTTCACTCTCACACCCAGCTTAATTAATTGGTTGAAAAACACGGACTTTAAGGTTTAATCTTGTCTTATATCATATGTATATTGTATAAAATCACTTGCCTTGTATCAACTGTATATTGTATAAAATCACTATACGATTAAATAAATAAAATCAACTTTCTACCACCCTGTGGTTTCCGCCAATTCCCTACTTTCGTCTGCGACACACTGTCTGCTCCAAATTGTTGTCCTCATACAGGTTCACATGAGCGAAGGCATCGTTGTAGCAGGACTGAATACCGTAACATCCAAATCCACAAAAACTAAACGCAAAATATATCTATTTAAAGAAGCGGTTAAAAATCCACAGGACGTTTTCCTAGGAGACAGCGTCCATTCCTTCTACTCTGGAAACCCTGATTTAGGTTTTCCGTGATTTCCCAAAATCGCTTAAGGCAGATGCCGGAATGATTCTCTTGAAAGGACACGGCCGATTTCCTTCCCCATCCTCCTCTAATCCGGGCTTGTGCTCCGTCTCTAACGACCTCGTTGTCGACTGGACCTCCAATTTGACTATGCAGGCCTAGAGCACCTGTGGTTTAAATTCAAAGGAATATACGCCAAATAAATTAATAAAGACTGGTACTGATCCCCCGTGGTACACAAAACAGTTCGGAACCCGAATTTGGAACCAACGAAAAAAAGCAATTCCACACTTAAAGAATGCAAAATTCCAAGATGTTTTACTGAAGCTCGAAACTTAGCGTGGATAGCAATCCGAGATGTTTTTAATAATTCCCACAACGAAAGTCTGTCTCGAAAACTGACAGAAAATGGAAAGAGATTGTGGTAAATTGTTAAGTACACCAGCGGCAGAACACAGTGAATACGTCCACTGTGTGATAGCAGAGGTAATATTACTCATGGCAGCGCCACTACGACAGAGTTACTATACACGGCCCCTCCCGCCGGAGGTTCGAGTCCCCCTTCTCCTTTGGCCATGCGCATGTGTGTCGTTCTTAGCATAAGTTAGTTTAAGTAGTGTGTAAGTCTAGGGACCGATGACATCAGCAATTTTATCCCTTAGGAATTCACACACATTTCAACATTTTGAACTAAGCACGGTTTTCCGGAGTTGCTTCACAAAAGTAGACGAAGTAAATATTCCAAAATTAGAATCAAGAATAACTGCCCACATGAGTAACTTAGAAGTACTTATCCCAGGTATAGCGAAACAGCTTAAATTATTTAATAAATGCAAGTCCTCCGGTCCATATTTTGCACCGGTTAGGTTATGCTGACGAAATAGCACCATACTCAGCAGTCATATACAACCGCCCGCTCCACAAAAGATCCGCACCTAAAGGCTGGAAAGTTGCACGGGTCACCGATACTCAAGAAATAAAATAGGAATAATCCAGTGAATTACCGATCTATATCACTGACGTCGATTTGCAGAAGGATTTTGGAACACATACTGTGTTCAAACATTATCAATTACCTCTCAGATAACGATTTACTGGCAAATCGTCAATATGGATTATATCGTTGTTGTCAGAGACAATTAGAACTTTATGTACATGAAGTAATGAGCGCAGTGGGCAGGGAATGTAAAATTGATTCCATATACTTGGATTTCCAAAAGGATTTTTACACCGTTCCTAACAATCGACTTCTAATCAAATTGTATCCCTATGGATTATCGTCTCAGTTGTGCTTCTGTATTCGTGATTTCCTGTGAGAAAGGTCACAGTTCGTTGTAACTGACGGAAAATAATAGAGTAAAACAGAAGTGGTATCTGACGTTACCCAAGGAATTGTTATATGCTTTCTGATGTTCCTGATCTACATAAACGGTATAGAAGATAACCTGAGCAGTCCCCTTAGATTCTTTGTAGATGATGCTGTCATTTAGCTTTTCGTAAAGTCGTCAAGTAATCAAAACAAACTGCAAAATAATGTAGACAAGATATTTGTATGATGCAAAAATTGATTGCAAATAATGAAATCTGTGAAGTTATCAACACGAGTACCGAAAGGAGTCTGCTAAATTTCGGTGACTTGATAAATCACACAAATCTCAAGGCTGTGAATTCACTAAATACTTGGCAATTACATTTACCAATAACTTAAATTGGAACAACGATAAAGATTAAGTTGGGGGAAGGCAAATCGAAAACTGCGTTTTATTGGCAGTACACTCAGAAGACGCAACAGGTCTACTAAAGAGATTGTTTGCACTGCACTTGTCCTTCGTCTTCTGGAGATTGCTTCGTGGTGAGAGATCCACATCAAATATTATTGACGGAGGACATCAAGAACGTTCATAAAATGGCAGCTCGTATTAGCGCAAAATAAGGGGAGAGTACCACGGATATGATGTATGAACAGGAGTGGCGTTCATTAAAACAAAGACATTTTTCGATGGGGCAGGATCTTTTCATGAAATTTGAACTTTCTCCTCTGAATAAGGAAATCTTTTTTTGGCACCCATCTTCGTAGGGAGACTTGATCATTGTAATAAAATGAGGTAAATCAGAGCTCGTACAGAACGATTTAAGTGATCGTTTTTACTGCACACTGTTCGAGATTGGGACAGTAGCTTGAACGTAGTTCGATAAACCCTATATCAGGAACTTAATTATGAATTCCAGAGTAGTCATGTACATGTGGATAAATATCAGAGGGCGCCAATTCCGGCCTGTATGGCGGGTGATCAAATACCTCTCATTGCAAATGCTACAGGGGCGTCGTTATAGTGCCTGCAGTGTGGCCGAGCAGTGTCGAGAAGAAAGAAACGCAGGACAGTTACGTTAAACAGAGTGCATGAAATCGCGCGGTACCACTCAGCAGACACTTCCCACTCGGAGGGAGACTCTGTTGTGTGGACACCTTTATTTGCTCGCTGTGTGCTCGGAGCTGGAAAGTGCGACCTAGTGCGATCGCCAGGCGTGCTAGAGACATCGCGCAACACATCAGTGCAAAGCTTCATTGGGTTTTCACGGTTCTAATTTCGCGGCCGGTCAGAGGTTGTTGGAAGAAAAAGTAGCCCTCACACGTACTGTACGATTAACAGCCGAAATATCGGAAGAAGAAGTATTTCTGTCCCAAATGCACGCCCAAAATATGGTGGAAAATTCTGTCGGCTGAGAAAACTTCAATAGTTGATATCACCAGTAACTCACGCTATGAATGGATATGTGACTCATTGAACAATAACAGCCGGGTTTAGGAAACCAGTGACGATGCGTGAAATACACTGCTTTCCATGTGACAATGTATAATCCCCCCCCCCCCATGAACCATGGACCTTGCCATTGGTGGGGAGGCTTGCGTGCCTCAGCGATACAGTTAGCCCTACCGTAGGTGCAAACACAACGGAGGGGTATCTGTTGAGAGGCCAGACAAACGTGTGGTTCCCGAAGAGGGGCACCAGCCTTTTCAGTAGTTGCAGGGGCAACAGTCTGGATGATTGACTGATCTGGCCTTGCAACACTAACCAAAATGGCCTTGCTATTCTGGTACTGGGAACGGCTGAAAGCAAGGGGAAACTACAGCCGTAATTTTTCCCGAGGGCATGCAGCTTTACTGTATGATTAAATGATGATGGTGTCCTCTTGAGTAAAATATTCCGAAGGTAAAATAGTCCCCCCCCCCCTTCGGATCTCCGTGCGGGGACTACTCAAGAGGACGTTGTTATCAGGAGAAAGAAAACTGGCGTTCTACGGATCGGAGCGTGCAATGTCAGATCCCTTAATCGGGCAGGTAGGTGAGAAAATTTAAAAACGGAAATGGATAGGTTAAAGTTAGATATAGTGGGAATTAGTGAAGTTCGGTGGCAGGAGGAACAAGACTTCTAGGCAGGTGAATACAGGGTCATAAATACAAAATCAAATAGGGGTAATGCAGGAGTAGGTTTAATAATGAATAAAAAAAATTGAAGTACGGGTAAGCTACTACAAACAGCCTAGTGAACGCATTATTCTGGCTAGGATTGACACGAAGCCCACGCCTACTACAGTAGTACAAGTTTATATGCCAACTAGCTCTGCAGATGACGACGAAATTGATTAAATGTATTATCAGATAAAAGAAATTATTCAGGTACTGAAGGGAGACGAAAATTTAATAGTCATGGGTGACTGGAATTCGAGAGTAGGAAAAGGGAGAGAAGGACACATATTAGGTCAATATGGATTGGGGCTAAGAAATGAAAGAGGAAGTCGCCTGGTAGAGTTTTGCGCAGAGCATAACTTAATCATAGCTAACATTTGGTTCAAGAATCATAAAAGAAGGTTGTATACATGGAAGAATCCTGGAGATACTAAAAGGTATCAGATACATTATATAATGGTAAGACAGAGATTTAGGAACCAGGTTTTTAATTGTAAGACATTTCCAGGAGCGGATGTGTACTCTGACCACAGTCTATTGTAGATTAAAATTGAAGAAACTGCAAAAAGGTGGGAAATTAAGGAGATGGGACCTGGACAAACTGAAAGAACGAGAGGTTGTACAGAGTTTCAGGAAGAGCGTAAGGGAACAATTGACAGGAATGGGGGAAAGAAATACAGTAGAAGAAGAACGAGTAGCTTTGAGGGATGAAATAGTGAAGGCAGCAGAGGATCAAATAGGTAAAAAGACGAGGGCTAGTAGAAACCCTTGGGTAACAGAAGAAATATTGAATTTAACTGATGAAAGGAGAAAATATAAAAATGCAGTAAATGAAGCAGGCAAAAAGGAATACAAACGTCTCAAAAATGAGATCGACAGGAAGTGCAAAATGGCTAAGCAGGGATGGCTAGAGGACAAATGTAAGGATGTACAGACTTATCTCACTAGGAGTAAGATAGATACTGCCGACAGGAAAATTAGAGAGACCTTTGGAGAAAGGAGAACCACTTGCATGAATATCAGGAGCTTTGGTGGAAACCCAGTTCTAAGCAAAGAAGGGAAAGCAGAAAGGTGGAAGGAGTATATAGAGGGTATATACAACGGCGATGTATTTGAGGACAATATTATGGAAATGGAAGAGGATGTAGATGAAATGGGAGATATGGTACTGCGTGAAGAGTTTGACAGAGCTCTGAAGGACCTGAACCGAAACAAGGCCCCCGGAGTAGACAACATTCCATTAGAACTACTGACAGCCTTGGGAGAGCCAGTCCTGACAAAACTCTACCATCTGGTGAGCAAGATTTATGAGACAGGCGTAATACCCTTAGACTTCAAGAAGAATATAATAATTCCAATCCCAAAGAAAGCAGGTGTTGGCAGATGTGAAAATTACCGAACTAACAGTTTAATAAGTCACAGCTGAAAAATACTAACGCGATTTCTTTACAGACGAATGGAAAAACTGATAGAAGCCGACCTCGGGGAAGATCACTGTGAATTCCGTAGAAATGTTGGAACACGTGAGGCAATACTGACCCTACGACTCATCTTAGAGGAAAGATTAAGGAAAGGCAAACCTACGTTTATAGCATTTGTAGACTTAGAGAAAGCTTTTGACAATGTTGATTGGAATACTCTCTTTCAAATTCTGAAGGTGGCGGGGGTAAAATACAGGGAGTGAAATTCTATTTACAATTTGTACAGAAAGCAGATGGCAGTTATTAGAGACGAGGGGTATGAAAGGGAAGCAGTGGTTGGGAAGGGAGTGAGACAGGGTTGTAGCCTATCCTCGATGTTATTCAATCTGTATATTGAGCAAGCAATAAAGGAAATAAAAGAAAAGTTCGGAGTAGGTATTAAAATCCATCGAGAAGAAATAAAAACTTTGAGGTTCGCCGATGACATTGTAATTCTGTCAGAGACAGCAAAGGACTTGGAAGAGCAGTTGAACGGAATGGACAGTGTCCTGAAAGTAGGGTATAAAATGAACATCAACAAAAGCAAATCGAGGATAATGGAATGCAGTAGAGTTAACTTGGGTGATGCTGAGGGAATTAGATTAGGAAATGAGACACTTAAAGTAGTAAAGGAGTTTTGCTATTTGGGGAGCAAAATAACTGATGATGGTCGAAGTAGAGAGGATATAAAATGTAGACTGGCAATGGCAAGGAAAGCGTTTCTGAAGAAGAGAAATTTGTTAACATCGAGTATAGATTTAAGTGTCAGGAAGTCGTTTCTGAAAGTATTTTTATGGAGTGTAGCCATGTATGGAAGTGGAACGTGGACGATAAATAGTTTAGACAGGAAGAGAATAGAAGCTTTTGAAATGTGGTGCTACAGAAGAATGCTGAAGATTAGATGGGTAGATCACGTAACTAATGAGGAGGTATTGAACAGAATTGGGGAGAAGAGGAGCTTGTGGCACAACTTGACTAGAAGAAGGGATCGGTTGGTAGTACATGTTCTGAGACATCGAGGGATCACCAGTTTAGTATTGGAGAGCAGCGTGGAGGGTAAAAATCGTAGAAGGAGACCAAGAGATGAATACACTAAGCAGATTCAGAAGGATGTAGGCTGCAGTAGGTACTGGGAGATGAAGAAGCTTGCACAGGATCGAGTAGCAATGACAGCTGCATCAAACCAGTCTCAGGACTGAAGACCATAACAACAATGTATAATCACAAAAAATAACAATACCTGGAAACGTTTAATTTCGTGCGTGATGGAACATAGCCAAACAGTAGAAAATATGATGCGGTATAAATAAGACAACGAAAAACCATTACAGACGAAGTTTACATTTTGCTAAATTGGATCACTAACCGAACAATAGAAAGTAAATGTCTCAGTAACAGCCGGCCGCGGTGGCCGAGCGGTTCTAGGCGACTGCTACGGTGGCAGGTTCGAATCCTGTGTGTGATGTCCTTAGGGTAGTTAGGTTTAAGTAATTCTAAGTTCTCGGGGACTGATGACCTCAGATGTTAAGTCCCATAGTGCTTAGAGCCATTTGAACCATTTTTTCTCAATAACATCTACATGACTACCACAAGCGGCTTCAGAACATATACAACGATTTAACTGTTGTGTTTATGCGCTCAATATGTAGTCAGTGTTTCTCTTCTTTCAATGTTGTTATCAGCATGGCAGTCGTCTAGGCAGGAGAACTGTATGCTGAGTGCAAAACGATGTTCAGTCAGATTTTCACGACTGTTTGCGTTAGATTTCTCGATAGATCGAAAGACGTCTATTGGGATTTTGCAGGCTGGGCTGTGACTAACCGAGATACAGGATATTCAGCCTCATACACATTTTGACGTAGGAGCTGCAAACCTCACCAGTTGCACAGTTAAAGCTGTACAGTCACGGCTAGTCGCCCTGCATGTGTACCACCATTTCCTTTATGTCGCTGCTGAGTATTTCTGGATGCCGAATCCACGGCTACAAATTGTTGAACTGTCGGTGATCAGCTGAACATTTAACCACATTACTATGTACGTCTACAAATACATACACACTCCGCAAGCCAACCTACGGTGCGTGGCGTAGCGTACCACATACCACTACTCGTCATTGCATTTCCACTCGCAAACAGAGCGGGAGATCAACGACTGTCTATATGCCTCCGTATGACCCTGAGTTCTTGTATCTTATCGTCGCGATCCTTACGCGAAAAGTGCGTTGGCGGCAGTGAAATCGTTCTGCAGTCAGCTTCAAATGCTGGTTCTCTAAATTTTCTCAATAGTGTTCCTCGTAAAACACGTCACTTCCCATGTGAGTTCCCGAAGCATCTCCGTAATATTTGCGTATTGTGCGAACCAACCAGTAACAAATCTAGAAGCCAGCCTCTGAACCGCTTCGACGTCTTCCTTTAATCCTGCCTGGTGCGGATCCTGAACACTAGAGTAGTATACATGAATATGACACATTAGCATCCTATATAAGCAAAACAAGGATAATGGAATGTAGTCTAATTAAGTCGGGTGATGCTGAGGGAATTAGATTAGGAAATGAGGCACTTAAAGTAGTAAAGGAGTTTTGCTATTTGGGGAGCAAAATAACTGATGATGGTCGAAGTAGAGAGGATATAAAATGTAGGCTGGCAATGGCAAGGAAAGCGTTTCTGAAGAAGAGAAATTTGTTAACATCCAGTATTGATTTAAGTGTCAGGAAGTCATTTCTGAAAGTATTCGTATGGAGTGTAGCCATGTATGGAAGTGAAACATGGACGATAAATAGTTTGGACAAGAAGAGAATAGAAGCTTTCGAAATGTGGTGCTACAGAAGAATGCTGAAGATTAGATGGGTAGATCACATAACTAATGAGGAAGTATTGAATAGGATTGGGGAGAAGAGAAGTTTGTGGCACAACTTGACCAGAAGAAGGGATCGGTTGGTAGGACATGTTCTGAGGCATCAAGGGATCACCAATTTAGTATTGGAGGGCAGCGCGGAGGGTAAAAATTGTAGAGGGAGATCAAGAGATGAATACACTAAGCAGATTCAGAAGGATGTAGGTTGCAGTAGGTACTGGGAGATGAAAAAGCTTGCACAGGATAGAATAGCATGGAGAGCTGCATCAAACCAGTCTCAGGACTGAAGACCACAACAACAACAACAACAATGCGGTCTCCTTTACAGGTGAATCAACTTTTTTTATATTATCCCTATAAACTTAGGTTCACCATTCGCCTTTCCTGCTACAACCCTTTTATGCTTGTTCCATTTCATATCGATTTGCAAAGTTACGCCCAGATACGTAAATGACGTGACTCTTTCGAGCAGGACATTGCTAATGCTTTATCCGAGCATTACGGGTTTGTTGTTCATACTCGTCCGCATTAACTTACATATTTCTACAGTCAGAGCTAGCTGACATTCATCACACTAATTAGAAATATTGTCCAAATCATCTTTTATCCTGCGACAGTCATTCAACTTCTACACCTTCCGGTATACCACAGCGACATCAGCAAACAATCGCAGATTGCTGCACCCACTGCGCGCCAGATCATTTACGTATATAGAAAATAAAAGCGGTCTTATCGCAGTTTCCTGGAGCACTCCTGACGATACCCTTGTCTCTGATGAGCATTCGCCGTCGAGGACAACATACAGGGTTCTGTTACTTAAAGTATTTTCGAAACCACATATGTCTGGGAACCTATTCCATACGCTCGTACCTTCGTTAATAATCTGCAGTGGGGCACTGTGTAACATTTTTATCGGAAATTTATAAATATGGAACCTGTCCGTTGGCCTTCATCTCCTACATTCTGTGAGGAAGGGGCAAATTGGGTTTTGCAAGAGCGAAGCTTTCTAAAATCATGCTGATGCATGCACGTAAGCTTTTCGGCCTATAGGAAATTTATTGCATTGCAATTCAGGATATGCTCAATAATTCTGAAGCAAAGCGGTATTAAGGATATTAGTTTCTAATTTTAATTTTACGGTTCCGTTCTTTTACCCTGTGGTTTTTTTTTTTTTTTTTTTTTTTTTTTTTTTTTTTTTTTTTTTTTTTTTTTTTTTTTTTTTTACAGGCGCTTAGGGCTTTGCGCTGGGCGAGAGATTTACAATCAATGCAAGCCAAAACGGAATTAGGATTCCATGCGGATCCGTCGGCTTTTTCAACTCTTTCATTTGTCTCTCAACGCCAGGGCTGCTTATTACTGTGTCGTCATTACGCTAGAGCGACGCTCAAACAAGGGTAATTTTAAAACTTCCTGGCAGATTAAAACTGTGTTCCAGAGCGAGACTCGAATTCGGGGCCCTTGCCTTTAGCGGGCAAGTGCTGTACCATCTGAGCTACGCAAGCACGACTCACGACCCGTCCTCACATCTTCAATGCTACCAGTACCTCGTCTCCTACCTTCCAAACCTAACAGAAGCTGTTCTGCGAAACTTGCAGAACTACCACTCCTGGAAGAAAGGATATTGCCGAGACATGGCTTAGCCACAGAGTACGTGATGTTTCCAGAATGAGATTTTTCAGTCTGCAGCGGGGTGTGCGCTGATATGACACAGAGTTTTAATCTGCCAGGAAGTTTCATATCAGCGCACACTCCGCTGCAGAGTGAAAATCTCATTCTGAAAACGGTAATTTTGTACGATACTTCTTTGTGAACGATTTCGTAAACACGAAATTTAGGACTTCCGCTTTCGTTTTGCTACCTTCTACTGCCAACCAATACTGGTCAACAAATGGCTAGATAGAATCCTTAGATCTACTTAGCGGTTTTACCTATGGAACACCTCCGATTTTATCCCGACCTGATCTGATCGAATAGCAGTCCAACATTTATTATTAACATGACCGTGAACCTAATGGGGCTGGTAATCGGAATTGACTGCTACGGAAGTTGTTACTTTCCACTTCGTTCTGCTCAATACTATAATACTGAATGTCTGGTAATGAGGAACACCAACACAGTTTTACTAATTACGAACTTATATTCTTCTCAAAACACAAAAAAGGAGACAGCCACTGCCTTCGTCATACATATCTAATTACGGCTAATCTCAGCACAGGCTTTCTTCATTTTCCATTATCGTCACATGCTAATCCATCACTGCATTCAACACTGCAATCCAAGGTTAGGCCGGCGCGGTAGACGCGAAACCAAATATCTGCACTAGTAACGTCACTGATCACTTTCATAATGATACTTCTTCACTTTCCCGGTATTAATCTATTACGTAGGGGTCTAACCACGGCGATGGCGACACCCTTCTCCGTTAAAGCCCTGTATTTCAACAATGGCCTTCACACACATAAACCCGCCAACCACACTGGCGCATCTCGACACTCGCTCTCTCAACACGTCGCAATCGATTGTTCGTCCTATCGACCTGTGCCGAGTGCAAAGTTATAGTAAGGGCCTATAGACCCCTTACACCTAGGACCATAATTTTCTGAAGTTCTCGGCCGGATCTTTCGCTATGACGGTGGTAGCTGTGGTATGCTTCGCACACAGATCTTCTACAGACGCACGAATCTCTGCTAACGTTTGCCTGACGTTATTTGCGCGTTCTCTTTTGAACCGAGAGTGTAACAGCCTCTGCTTCCTCAGAAGTTTCAGAATTTTGTCAAAGCACGTTGGGTCTTTTCCGTTCTACATCCATTTACTAGGCACACGTCTGTCCAGAACATCATTTGCAGTGTGTTGAAACTTTACACAGAATTCGTTTATGTCTGTAATAATGGAATTAAATCATGCCCACTCATTGCCTGAGATACTAACATATGCTTAAATGCTATTTCTAGCAGAAACACTCTCCTACACTTCTTGACTGATTTATTAACTTTCTTAACCATAGTGACTATGTGACATTATGATCACTGATCTCCGTCTCGATATGGACGCCATCGATAAGATTCGGCCTGTAACTACAAGGTCTAAGACATTTCCATTGCGTGTGGACTGCTCTGTCTCTGCATCCCAGTTCGATGGTCATACGGCCTTTGATGCCATTCAACTAGCTCGGAAAGCCCATATTTCTGCTCCCAAGAGCTGGCCTGCTGCCAAACATGCCGTTTGTGAGCGACGCCTGCCGCTTCAGGCCGTGTGATGTTCCGCCTTGCTCCTTCCTGGCGAAACATCGGTTTACGGTGAAACAGTCAACGCAGTTGCTGCAGTGTAATAAACACCTGCAGCCTGAGCACTATGGGACTTAACATCTGAGGTCATCAGTCCTCTAGAACTTAGAACTACTTAAACCTAACTAACCTAAGGACATAACACACATCCATGCCCCAGGCAGGTTTCGAACCTGCGACCGTAGTGGTCGCGCGGTTCCAGACTGAAGCGCCTAGAACCGCTCGGCTACACCGGCCGGCTACTACAATGTCATTTATTAAATGGCACCACTTTCGGTGCTCTACTGCACCATCTTCAGGCCTTAGCTGACGCTGAGGGGGTCTGAGTTGATAGTTGATGGTTGGAAAGACAACATCGCTGTTACATATAGTTATTGTGGTGTCACCGCCAGACACCACATTTGCTAGGTGGCAGCCTTTAAATCGGCCGCGGTCCGTTAGTATACGTCGGACCCGCGTGTCGCCACTGTCAGTGATTGCAGACCGAGCGCCGCCACACGGGAGGTCTAGAGAGACTTCCTAGCACTCGCCCCAGTTGTACAGCCGACTTTGCTAGCGATGGTTCACTGACAAATTACGCTCTCATTTGCCGAGACGATAGTTAGCATAGCCTTCAGCTACGTCATTTGCTACGACCTAGCAAGGCGCCATTATCAATTGCTATTTATCTTGTGATGCATGTACCGTCAAGAGCGACGTTCACCATTTATGGATTAAAGTTAAGTATTCCACAGCTACGTCCTTTTTAGCTAAAGTCTAATTCCCTTGTCCTGTTCCAGACCTCACGCCAGCCTGCGTGAGGTAAAACGCGTGCCTTTCGGCTTCCTCTCATACCGGTGTTGGCTCTCCTGCCAACCCACAACAGTTATAGATGTTGGCCACTGATGAATCGTGTATACGGATGTTTTTAACCCCCTCAGCGTCAGCTAATGCCTGAAGATGGTCGACTGGAGCACCGAGACTGGTAGCCATATAACAAATGACGTCGTAAGGGCGGCTATAGGCATTCCACTTTATTGCACAAGTGAACGGCCGAAGTCCCTCAGACCTTCAATCATAATTGCTGTAAGTACTGCGGTAAGAAAACGAACATCAGTAGCTTGATATTACTATTCATGAGTGAGGACGAAACACCACAGACCTTCCGCTACTGCTTGGTGATATGATCCTGCACAATACAATGAAAGGGTCGCTTCTGTGAAACCCCGTACTTTTTTTTTCCATTGCGAGCCAGAAGTCCGAAATTTGGCTCAGAGGTGCCTTCCTCTGTAATGGTGCAAAAGCGGGCGCTCTACGACGTCATCTTCGAGGTCGACAACGTATGAAACTGCAAGACGACTACGGAAGTTCACGTGAGGGGTGAAGTGGTGTTAATGTCACTTTGGCACCAAATTTCACCACAATTTCGCCCAAGCTACCGTGTACGTGTCACACGATGGGAAGGTCGTCACAGCCCCTCTTTTGATCCTCTACGATGGAGGTCAGAACCACAACGCCCAGCGGTCGGATTCACGCAATTTTCTTTTGGGTGAACGAGGAGAACATTTCAGATATATCGCAGCTCAGAATCGACACTAGAAGGCCTCGGGGTCTGGCATAAAGACGTCAATGAAACCACCTCTTTCCTCGGAGCGTTGATTTCCACACATCTGCTGGTTGAAAACGACAGTTCACAGTGTGGTGAACAACGAGACAACGGTTCTTGACGTTCCAGGCCTTCTCCAAGGACATAGTGAGACTGCAACCACATTGAATGTCATCTGACCCCTTGGACTGTAGCACGAACGAAAATTTTGCTCTGGTATACAGGCTGGGACCACTAGGAACCGTTCAAAGCTATTCGACGAATTTCAACGTGATCCGAAGCAGTAGAGGCTATTCACGTTTTTTCAGCCCTTGCCTTTCATGCTATCCTGTAACCTGATCACTTGAGGCGGGGTGAAACATTGAAACATGTGGGGATAAAATGGCATAAGGTCCACCTGAGAGCCCACAGTTCGGCAACGCATTCGGTCCCATGCGAGATGGTTTGTTAAGCCCTTTAAAAATACGATCTACACCTGTCCAGCTACATTGTACAATCTCCTACAAATTTAACATATTCACAGGTACCATTACCTTTAATCCATATAAATACAGTTTCATTAACTGATATCTTATGTCTACTACGTGTATACAAGGAGAAGGGTGAGAGTGACATATATGTTGATTTGCCGAAGTCTTTATTTGCATTTTCTGCCACATGATATGTTCGATAGGCTATGATGTCACGATCGACGAAGCTTTCCAGTCCGGATACATTCGGTACGCCTGTACTACCACGTACAATAGCGACTGTTAACCATCCGTTGCCATGGGTAAAGGAATCATTGATGTCGATGCTGAAGTTCAGTCTGCAACCACAGAAGACTGCGGGTCCATCCAATAGAGAAGGTGCAGCGACAGATTTGATAGTATTCTTTTTCTTGTCGGCGGCAGATGTTGTCATTTCAACGTCTTCAATTGTTTTATATATTGTCTGTCTTGCACGACGACGGTATCTTCTGTAAGGCATCTTGATTTCAGATTTGATAGTATTCTTTTTCTTGTCGGCGGCAGATGTTGTCATTTCAACGTCTTCAATTGTTTTATATATTGTCTGTCTTGCACGACGACGGTATCTTCTGTAAGGCATCTTGATTTCAGATTTGATAGTATTCTTTTTCTTGTCGGCGGCAGATGTTGTCATTTCAACGTCTTCAATTGTTTTATATATTGTCTGTCTTGCACGACGACGGTATCTTCTGTAAGGCATCTTGGCAGCGTTCAATGCAGTTGCCTGTGCAGCAGCAGCAGCGCGAATGATCCGCTGCGCGGGCAGCGCTCGCTTTTAAAGACGCGCGCCAGCGCGCCGGCAGATAAGGGACTTGGAATTTCACAGTGCCAGCCGCGCGTTATCCCGGACGGGCGCACTAGCCGTACTAGGTGCGCCCGTCGGCTGTTTGTCGGCCAGTCCGCGGCTGGCGCGCTGGTACGCCTGTACCACCACGTACAATAGCGACTGTTAACCATCCGTTGCCATGATGTTGTCATTTCAACATCTTCAATTGTTTTATATATTGTCTGTCTTGCACGACGACGGTATCTTCTGTAAGGCATCTTGATTTCAGATTTGATAGTATTCTTTTTCTTGTCGGCGGCAGATGTTGTCATTTCAACGTCTTCAATTGTTTTATATATTGTCTGTCTTGCACGACGACGGTATCTTCTGTAAGGCATCTTGATTTCAGATTTGATAGTATTCTTTTTCTTGTCGGCGGCAGATGTTGTCATTTCAACGTCTTCAATTGTTTTATATATTGTCTGTCTTGCACGACGACGGTATCTTCTGTAAGGCATCTTGATTTCAGATTTGATAGTATTCTTTTTCTTGTCGGCGGCAGATGTTGTCATTTCAACGTCTTCAATTGTTTTATATATTGTCTGTCTTGCACGACGACGGTATCTTCTGTAAGGCATCTTGATTTCAGATTTGATAGTATTCTTTTTCTTGTCGGCGGCAGATGTTGTCATTTCAACGTCTTCAATTGTTTTATATATTGTCTGTCTTGCACGACGACGGTATCTTCTGTAAGGCATCTTGGCAGCGTTCAATGCAGTTGCCTGTGCAGCAGCAGCAGCGCGAATGATCCGCTGCGCGGGCAGCGCTCGCTTTTAAAGACGCGCGCCAGCGCGCCAGCGCGCCGGCAGATAAGGGACTTGGAATTTCACAGTGCCAGCCGCGCGTTATCCCGGACGGGCGCACTAGCCGTACTAGGTGCGCCCGTCGGCTGTTTGTCGGCCAGTCAGCGGCTGGCGCGCTGGTACGCCTGTACCACCACGTACAATAGCGACTGTTAACCATCCGTTGCCATGATGTTGTCATTTCAACATCTTCAATTGTTTTATATATTGTCTGTCTTGCACGACGACGGTATCTTCTGTAAGGCATCTTGATTTCAGATTTGATAGTATTCTTTTTCTTGTCGGCGGCAGATGTTGTCATTTCAACGTCTTCAATTGTTTTATATATTGTCTGTCTTGCACGACGACGGTATCTTCTGTAAGGCATCTTGATTTCAGATTTGATAGTATTCTTTTTCTTGTCGGCGGCAGATGTTGTCATTTCAACGTCTTCAATTGTTTTATATATTGTCTGTCTTGCACGACGACGGTATCTTCTGTAAGGCATCTTGATTTCAGATTTGATAGTATTCTTTTTCTTGTCGGCGGCAGATGTTGTCATTTCAACGTCTTCAATTGTTTTATATATTGTCTGTCTTGCACGACGACGGTATCTTCTGTAAGGCATCTTGATTTCAGATTTGATAGTATTCTTTTTCTTGTCGGCGGCAGATGTTGTCATTTCAACGTCTTCAATTGTTTTATATATTGTCTGTCTTGCACGACGACGGTATCTTCTGTAAGGCATCTTGATTTCAGATTTGATAGTATTCTTTTTCTTGTCGGCGGCAGATGTTGTCATTTCAACGTCTTCAATTGTTTTATATATTGTCTGTCTTGCACGACGACGGTATCTTCTGTAAGGCATCTTGGCAGCGTTCAATGCAGTTGCCTGTGCAGCAGCAGCAGCGCGAATGATCCGCTGCGCGGGCAGCGCTCGCTTTTAAAGACGCGCGCCAGCGCGCCAGCGCGCCGGCAGATAAGGGACTTGGAATTTCACAGTGCCAGCCGCGCGTTATCCCGGACGGGCGCACTAGCCGTACTAGGTGCGCCCGTCGGCTGTTTGTCGGCCAGTCCGCGGCTGGCGCGCTGGTACGCCTGTACCACCACGTACAATAGCGACTGTTAACCATCCGTTGCCATGATGTTGTCATTTCAACATCTTCAATTGTTTTATATATTGTCTGTCTTGCACGACGACGGTATCTTCTGTAAGGCATCTTGATTTCAGATTTGATAGTATTCTTTTTCTTGTCGGCGGCAGATGTTGTCATTTCAACGTCTTCAATTGTTTTATATATTGTCTGTCTTGCACGACGACGGTATCTTCTGTAAGGCATCTTGATTTCAGATTTGATAGTATTCTTTTTCTTGTCGGCGGCAGATGTTGTCATTTCAACGTCTTCAATTGTTTTATATATTGTCTGTCTTGCACGACGACGGTATCTTCTGTAAGGCATCTTGATTTCAGATTTGATAGTATTCTTTTTCTTGTCGGCGGTAGATGTTGTCATTTCAACGTCTTCAATTGTTTTATATATTGTCTGTCTTGCACGACGACGGTATCTTCTGTAAGGCATCTTGGCAGCGTTCAATGCAGTTGCCTGTGCAGCAGCAGCAGCGCGAATGATCCGCTGCGCGGGCAGCGCTCGCTTTTAAAGACGCGCGCCAGCGCGCCAGCAGATAAGGGACTTGGAATTTCACAGTGCCAGCCGCGCGTTATCCCGGACGGGCGCACTAGCCGTACTAGGTGCGCCCGTCGGCTGTTTGTCGGCCAGTCCGCGGCTGGCGCGCTGGTACGCCTGTACCACCACGTACAATAGCGACTGTTAACCATCCGTTGCCATGATGTTGTCATTTCAACATCTTCAATTGTTTTATATATTGTCTGTCTTGCACGACGACGGTATCTTCTGTAAGGCATCTTGATTTCAGATTTGATAGTATTCTTTTTCTTGTCGGCGGCAGATGTTGTCATTTCAACGTCTTCAATTGTTTTATATATTGTCTGTCTTGCACGACGACGGTATCTTCTGTAAGGCATCTTGGCAGCGTTCAATGCAGTTGCCTGTGCAGCAGCAGCAGCGCGAATGATCCGCTGCGCGGGCAGCGCTCGCTTTTATAGACGCGCGCCAGCGCGCCAGCAGATAAGGGACTTGGAATTTCACAGTGCCAGCCGCGCGTTATCCCGGACGGGCGCACTAGCCGTACTAGGTGCGCCCGTCGGCTGTTTGTCGGCCAGTCCGCGGCTGGCGCGCTGGTACGCCTGTACCACCACGTACATTAGCGACTGTTAACCATCCGTTACCATGATGTTGTCATTTCAACGTCTTCAATTGTTTTATATATTGTCTGTCTTGCACAACGACGGTATCTTCTGTAAGGCATCTTGATTTCAGATTTGATAGTATTCTTTTTCTTGTCGGCGGCAGATGTTGTCATTTCAACGTCTTCAATTGTTTTATATATTGTCTGTCTTGCACGACGACGGTATCTTCTGTAAGGCATCTTGGCAGCGTTCAATGCAGTTGCCTGTGCAGTAGCAGCAGCGCGAATGATCCGCTGCGCGGGCAGCGCTCGCTTTTATAGACGCGCGCCAGCGCGCCAGCAGATAAGGGACTTGGAATTTCACAGTGCCAGCCGCGCGTTATCCCGGACGGGCGCACTAGCCGTACTAGGTGCGCCCGTCGGCTGTTTGTCGGCCAGTTCGCGGCTGGCGCGCTGGTACGCCTGTACCACCACGTACAATAGCGACTGTTACCCATCCGTTGCCATGATGTTGTCATTTCAACGTCTTCAATTGTTTTATATATTGTCTGTCTTGCACGACGACGGTATCTTCTGTAAGGCATCTTGATTTCAGATTTGATAGTATTCTTTTTCTTGTCGGCGGCAGATGTTGTCATTTCAACGTCTTCAATTGTTTTATATATTGTCTGTCTTGCACGACGACGGTATCTTCTGTAAGGCATCTTGGCAGCGTTCAATGCAGTTGCCTGTGCAGCAGCAGCAGCGCGAATGATCCGCTGCGCGGGCAGCGCTCGCTTTTATAGACGCGCGCCAGCGCGCCAGCAGATAAGGGACTTGGAATTTCACAGTGCCAGCCGCGCGTTATCCCGGACGGGCGCACTAGCCGTACTAGGTGCGCCCGTCGGCTGTTTGTCGGCCAGTCCGCGGCTGGCGCGCTGGTACGCCTGTACCACCACGTACAATAGCGACTGTTAACCATCCGTTGCCATGATGTTGTCATTTCAACGTCTTCAATTGTTTTATATATTGTCTGTCTTGCACAACGACGGTATCTTCTGTAAGGCATCTTGATTTCAGATTTGATAGTATTCTTTTTCTTGTCGGCGGCAGATGTTGTCATTTCAACGTCTTCAATTGTTTTATATATTGTCTGTCTTGCACGACGACGGTATCTTCTGTAAGGCATCTTGGCAGCGTTCAATGCAGTTGCCTGTGCAGTAGCAGCAGCGCGAATGATCCGCTGCGCGGGCAGCGCTCGCTTTTATAGACGCGCGCCAGCGCGCCAGCAGATAAGGGACTTGGAATTTCACAGTGCCAGCCGCGCGTTATCCCGGACGGGCGCACTAGCCGTACTAGGTGCGCCCGTCGGCTGTTTGTCGGCCAGTTCGCGGCTGGCGCGCTGGTACGCCTGTACCACCACGTACAATAGCGACTGTTACCCATCCGTTGCCATGATGTTGTCATTTCAACGTCTTCAATTGTTTTATATATTGTCTGTCTTGCACGACGACGGTATCTTCTGTAAGGCATCTTGATTTCAGATTTGATAGTATTCTTTTTCTTGTCGGCGGCAGATGTTGTTTTTTCAACGTCTTCAATTGTTTTATATATTGTCTGTCTTGCACGACGACGGTATCTTCTGTAAGGCATCTTGGCAGCGTTCAATGCAGTTGCCTGTGCAGCAGCAGCAGCGCGAATGATCCGCTGCGCGGGCAGCGCTCGCTTTTATAGACGCGCGCCAGCGCGCCAGCAGATAAGGGACTTGGAATTTCACAGTGCCAGCCGCGCGTTATCCCGGACGGGCGCACTAGCCGTACTAGGTGCGCCCGTCGGCTGTTTGTCGGCCAGTCCGCGGCTGGCGCGCTGGTACGCCTGTACCACCACGTACAATAGCGACTGTTAACCATCCGTTGCCATGATGTTGTCATTTCAACGTCTTCAATTGTTTTATATATTGTCTGTCTTGCACAACGACGGTATCTTCTGTAAGGCATCTTGATTTCAGATTTGATAGTATTCTTTTTCTTGTCGGCGGCAGATGTTGTCATTTCAACGTCTTCAATTGTTTTATATATTGTCTGTCTTGCACGACGACGGTATCTTCTGTAAGGCATCTTGGCAGCGTTCAATGCAGTTGCCTGTGCAGTAGCAGCAGCGCGAATGATCCGCTGCGCGGGCAGCGCTCGCTTTTATAGACGCGCGCCAGCGCGCCAGCAGATAAGGGACTTGGAATTTCACAGTGCCAGCCGCGCGTTATCCCGGACGGGCGCACTAGCCGTACTAGGTGCGCCCGTCGGCTGTTTGTCGGCCAGTTCGCGGCTGGCGCGCTGGTACGCCTGTACCACCACGTACAATAGCGACTGTTACCCATCCGTTGCCATGATGTTGTCATTTCAACGTCTTCAATTGTTTTATATATTGTCTGTCTTGCACGACGACGGTATCTTCTGTAAGGCATCTTGATTTCAGATTTGATAGTATTCTTTTTCTTGTCGGCGGCAGATGTTGTCATTTCAACGTCTTCAATTGTTTTATATATTGTCTGTCTTGCACGACGACGGTATCTTCTGTAAGGCATCTTGGCAGCGTTCAATGCAGTTGCCTGTGCAGCAGCAGCAGCGCGAATGATCCGCTGCGCGGGCAGCGCTCGCTTTTATAGACGCGCGCCAGCGCGCCAGCGCGCCAGCAGATAAGGGACTTGGAATTTCACAGTGCCAGCCGCGCGTTATCCCGGACGGGCGCACTAGCCGTACTAGGTGCGCCCGTCGGCTGTTTGTCGGCCAGTCCGCGGCTGGCGCGCTGGTACGCCTGTACCACCACGTACAATAGCGACTGTTACCCATCCGTTGCCATGATGTTGTCATTTCAACGTCTTCAATTGTTTTATATATTGTCTGTCTTGCACGACGACGGTATCTTCTGTAAGGCATCTTGATTTCAGATTTGATAGTATTCTTTTTCTTGTCGGCGGCAGATGTTGTCATTTCAACGTCTTCAATTGTTTTATATATTGTCTGTCTTGCACGACGACGGTATCTTCTGTAAGGCATCTTGGCAGCGTTCAATGCAGTTGCCTGTGCAGCAGCAGCAGCGCGAATGATCCGCTGCGCGGGCAGCGCTCGCTTTTATAGACGCGCGCCAGCGCGCCAGCGCGCCAGCAGATAAGGGACTTGGAATTTCACAGTGCCAGCCGCGCGTTATCCCGGACGGGCGCACTAGCCGTACTAGGTGCGCCCGTCGGCTGTTTGTCGGCCAGTCCGCGGCTGGCGCGCTGGTACGCCTGTACCACCACGTACAATAGCGACTGTTAACCATCCGTTGCCATGATGTTGTCATTTCAACGTCTTCAATTGTTTTATATATTGTCTGTCTTGCACGGCGACGGTATCTTCTGTAAGGCATCTTGATTTCAGATTTGATAGTATTCTTTTTCTTGTCGGTGGCAGATGTTGTCATTTCAACGTCTTCAATTGTTTTATATATTGTCTGTCTTGCACGACGACGGTATCTTCTGTAAGGCATCTTGGCAGCGTTCAATGCAGTTGCCTGTGCAGCAGCAGCAGCGCGAATGATCCGCTGCGCGGGCAGCGCTCGCTTTTATAGACGCGCGCCAGCGCGCCAGCAGATAAGGGACTTGGAATTTCACAGTGCCAGCCGCGCGTTATCCCGGACGGGCGCACTAGCCGTACTAGGTGCGCCCGTCGGCTGTTTGTCGGCCAGTCCGCGGCTGGCGCGCTGGTACGCCTGTACCACCACGTACAATAGCGACTGTTAACCATCCGTTGCCATGATGTTGTCATTTCAACGTCTTCAATTGTTTTATATATTGTCTGTCTTGCACGACGACGGTATCTTCTGTAAGGCATCTTGATTTCAGATTTGATAGTATTCTTTTTCTTGTCGGCGGCAGATGTTGTCATTTCAACGTCTTCAATTGTTTTATATATTGTCTGTCTTGCACGACGACGGTATCTTCTGTAAGGCATCTTGATTTCAGATTTGATAGTATTCTTTTTCTTGTCGGCGGCAGATGTTGTCATTTCAACGTCTTCAATTGTTTTATATATTGTCTGTCTTGCACGACGACGGTATCTTCTGTAAGGCATCTTGGCAGCGTTCAATGCAGTTGCCTGTGCAGCAGCAGCAGCGCGAATGATCCGCTGCGCGGGCAGCGCTCGCTTTTATAGACGCGCGCCAGCGCGCCAGCAGATAAGGGACTTGGAATTTCACAGTGCCAGCCGCGCGTTATCCCGGACGGGCGCACTAGCCGTACTAGGTGCGCCCGTCGGCTGTTTGTCGGCCAGTCCGCGGCTGGCGCGCTGGTACGCCTGTACCACCACGTACAATAGCGACTGTTAACCATCCGTTGCCATGATGTTGTCATTTCAACGTCTTCAATTGTTTTATATATTGTCTGTCTTGCACGACGACGGTATCTTCTGTAAGGCATCTTGATTTCAGATTTGATAGTATTCTTTTTCTTGTCGGCGGCAGATGTTGTCATTTCAACGTCTTCAATTGTTTTATATATTGTCTGTCTTGCACGACGACAGTATCTTCTGCAAGGCATCCAGTCCGGATTTAATTGAAGACGTTGAAATGACAACATCTGCCGCCGACAAGAAAAAGAATACTATCAAATCTGTCGCTGCACATTCTGTATTGGATGGACCCGCAGTCTTCTGTGGTTGCAGACTGAACTTCAGCATCGACATCAATGATTCCTTTACCCATGGCAACGGATGGTTAACAGTCGCTATTGTACGTGGTGGTACAGGCGTACCGAATGTATCCGGACTGGAAAGCTTCGTCGATCGTGACATCATAGCCTATCGAACATATCATGTGACAGAAAATGCAAATAAAGACTTCGGCAAATCAACATATATGTCACCCTCACCCTTCTCCTTGTATACACGTAGTTCTAGCGTCTGCTTGCGGACATGTGGAGCCTAAGGGCTGTCGGCAGACTTGCTTCACCTCAGGCGCATATTACGAATCGAAAATACGGGAGATGTTCTGTCCACCGTGGAGATGTTCTGTCCACCGATACGTGTAACTTTTCTGTATGTTTTGCAGTTTTCGCACAGTCCTCTTCTGGTACCTTGGAGATACTTATAAACAATCCTGCATACTAATATTTAATCTTTTAGATCGGGTTAGAGATGAAGGACTATCTTTCCTGAGTCATCTGACCTGGACGAGAATAACAAAAAAGTTGTTCATATGGCTCTGAGCACTATGGGACTCAACTGCTGAGGTCATTAGTCCCCTAGAACTTAGAACTAGTTAAACCTAACTAACCTAAGGACATCACAAACATCCATGGCCGAGGCAGGATTCGAACCTGCGACCGTAGCGGTCTTGCGGTTCCAGACTGCAGCGCCTTTAACCGCACGGCCACTTCGGCCGGCCGGGAATAACATACCTCTTTCAGAATAAGAAAGTGTTGGACAGTTACAGGAGGGCGATTTTGATGGTACCACGTCACCAGCTCGTGCCTTATCGCTCCAACAGGAGAATCTGTGCGATTCAGTGATGGATATGTTCACATGTTTCCTTTTGACGGACAGTACTGAATTCACTTTCCATGACCGTAATGTGTTAATCCGAATTCTGCTCTAAAAACTAACTGAAAACACTGTTGACCACAATAAAATATTTACTGGCAATGGCAATCGGTTGCGTTAAAAATGAAACCATCTTCTGACCATATATATCAAGATGGCAGATGGTGACTGTGATGGGACCTGGTGTTGCGGATCCACAAACGTCATCTGTTAGCAATTGACGTTCACGGATCGATGATACGTGCTCTATTCCCCACCACCGCCTGCCATCATGGTGTAGATTATCTTAACTTGGTCACATTTTCACCGAAACCGGTTGCAATTGCCAATAAATATTTTATTGTGGTCAAGCATATTTTTAATTCAATTTTAAAATATTCGTTGGAGATCGCTGATATTCTCCACGAGAAATGTTCTAAAAAATTAACAGTTCTCTTTATTCTGTTGTTAGCTTCAGACATTTCCTTGAGTAATGTTGCCAAAATAATGGTAATTAATGTTCTTCAGAGTAAAATTACTGATTCTGAGGAGTAGACGGTCAGTTATTCATATGCGGAAAAAGCTGGTGAGAGGACGTGTGAGGTTTCTGCCACATGATTTTAAAATAGAACAAGAAGCGTATAAATGAAATAAAAATACTAAAATTAAGGATGAAAAATCGAAGTACACTCTAAGACAAAAAAAGCAAAGGTTCACGAAGGAATTACGCGAATGGGTCGGAAATCTGTACGTGTGATGTTCATGTACAGACAAACAAATTACTAAAATTTTAGAAAAAATTGGATAACTTATTCAAGAGAAAAATCTTCACAAATTGGAATTGTCTTAAGTGATGAGGCCCGCTTCCAGCTGGGCTCCAATGAGCGGCGAAGACGTGTCTGGAGATGTCCAGGGCAGCGGTGGGGTACCAGCCTGACACTCGTTCGCCATACTGCTTGACAAACGGGAGTGAGGGTCAAGGATGTCATAGCAGCAGCCCTTTGGTTGTCATCCGCAGCACCCCTAGAACACAGTGGTACGTCGACGATATTCTACGCCTCGTTATGCACGGAAAGCCATCCTGGGTTTACATTTCACCAACATAATGCCCCTCCGCTAGAGGTGGATCAACGCGTTATTGACTTGCTCAATTTTTCCCTTGAATAAACTAACTAATTTTGCTGAGATTGTAACAATTTGTTTTTCTGCAGATATACATCACATCTACCCGATTACCGTCGTAATCGGATATTTCCTTCATCGTGCGTCTTTCTGCTTTAGAGTGGATACTAGTCATGAGTGAATATTATTTTGCTGGTAACCAGTAGATACAATAGATTGTTCCAGCATCACATGACAGGCGGAAAGGTTTAAAAGTGCCTCAGGATTTGATCAGTCTTGTACCTTTCAATGCCGTTGCTCATGTATATTATTTAGTTTCTTTTATATGAGGATCGTTCAGTAAGTAATTCCCCACATTTTTTTCTCAGAGCATATTTATTATTAAGAATCAGAATTTGGTGACAATATACATCAACTTGTCTTGTCCATATCCTATTTTTCTATGTAGTCTCCATCACATTCTACGGCATAACGCCAACTTTGTGGATGATCATCTATTTCCTTCTGGTAAAAGCTCTTGTCCTGTAGGCGTACCGGTAGCCATGTTTTCACTGCATGACTGACACTCTCGTCATCTTCGAAGTATGTTCCCCACAGAGAATCTTTAAGCGGCCCAAAGAGATGGAAGTCCGAGGATGCCAGGTCTGGACTGTAGGGTGGATGAGGCATGAGCAACTGTTTGAAGCCGGCCGGTGTGACCGAGCGGTTTTAGGCGCTACAGTCTGGAACCGCGCGACGGTTAAGGTCGCAGGTTCCAATCCTGCCTCGGGCATGGATGTGTGTGGTGTCCTTAGTTGGGTTTAAGTAGTTCTAAGTTATAGGGGACTGTTGACCTCAGAAGTTAAGTTCTATAGTGCTCAGAGCCACTTGAACCTGTTTGACTATTCGAGAGTATCGATCATTTCAGACGCACTTCCAATGCTTACCGAGTTGATACATTTACCCTTCTCCACCAAAGGTAACAATTTTTAACATCGTCACTGAATCACCCACTATAAAGAGTGATTACAGGGAATTAGATTAAGAAATGAGACACTTAAAGAAGTAGATGAGTTTTGCTATTTGGGGATCAAAATAACTGATGATGGTCGAAGTAGAGACGATATAAAACTAGACTGGCAATGGCAAGAAACGTTTTTCTGAAGAAGAGAAATTTGTTAACATCGAGTATAGATTTAAGTGTCAGGAAGTCTTTTCTGAAAGTATTTGTGTGGAATGTAGAGACGTGTGGAAGTAAAATATGGACGATAAATCATTTAGATGAGAAGAGAATAGAAGCCTTCGAAATATGGTGCTGCAGAAGAATGCTGAAGATTAGATGGGTAGATCACGTGACTAAAGGAAAGGTACTGAATAGAGTTGGGGAGAAGATAAATCTGTGGCACAACTTGACTAAAAGAAGGGATCGTTTGATAGAAAACGTTCTGAGGCATCAACAGATCATTAATTTAGTACTGGAGGGAAGCGCAGAGGGTAAAAATCGTAGAGGGAGACCAAGGCATGAATACACTAAACAGATTCAGAAGGATGTAGGTACTTATTCGGAGATGAAGAGGCTTGCACAGGATAGAGTAGCATAGAGAGCTGCATAAACCAGTCTCTGGACTGAAGACGACAACAACAGATTGATTCACGTGTCCCTACCCATGCCTTTGATGCAACCCACATCGCCTTCAAAAACCACGCAGGTGATTTTCATATTCTATCACTCGCTACATGCAAACTGTTAGTCGTACCGAAAAAATGATCGATAGGTATTTGTAGGAACTTTAATATAGTTAAATTTTGTACTGGAATACGTTTTCGCTGTAGGCCACGGTTTACGAGTTGGTCAAGAAAAACGCGTTTGTAGGTCATTTTTGCACGTTTCACTTGGATAATTCGAAACTGTATCACAGTGCAAAATTTAACTACATTAAATTTTCTACAAAATGGACTAACAGTTTTGCACGTAGCGAGCGAGATAATATAGATACAGGTTGATAATAATAATAATAATAGTTATTATTATTATGTGCAAAAACGTAAATCAGTTACAAACTACGGCGTTCGTACACTTTATTCAACATATAAACGTCACTACAGACGTTCGAATTTAGGTTATGACATGTTCGATATGCCTGCCATCATTGTCGGTGATGTGGCGCAGACGAATTTGGAAATTCTGCATGACCGATGCAGACATGACCTCCTGAATGGGTGTTTCCAGCTCAGCAGTGGTTTTGGGGTTATTGCTGTACACCTTGTCTTTAATGTAGCCCCACAAAAAGGAGTCGTATGTGTTCAGATCCGGAGACTATGGCAGTCAATTGAGGCCCATGCCAGTGGCCTCTGGGTACCCCAGAGCCAGAATGCGGTCCCCAGAGTACTCCTCCAAGACATCACTCTCCTGCTTCGATGGGGTCGAGCTCCACATCTTGCCGAAATCAGAGTCACTTTGTATAATGGGGATGAAATCACCTTACAAAACCTTCATGTACCGTTCGGTAGTCACGGTGCCATCAAGGAATATCGCACTGATTATTCCGTGACTGGACATTGCATACAACACAGTCACCTGTTGAGGGTGAAGAGATTTCTTGATCACAAAATGTGGATTATCAGTCCCCCAAATGCACCGATTTTGTTTATTGACGAACCAGTCCAAATGAAAGTGGGCTTCGTCGCTAGACCAAACCATGAATGCGCATATTAATTCCCATCATACCCCGCGGTCAACCGTGCAGTTTGAACGTCCTAACGCAAACCGTTGAGAAGTTATTACGATTTTATTTCATATAGTTCAATAATTGCTACCCTTTATCATACTCGTTGAATTTGGGGGCGTTGTGGGTTGCATTAAACCGATAGGCAGGGGTAGCTCGGTCAATCTGTATACCTAACATTTCCTTAACGTCAGAATTGCGGCTTTGTGGTTACGAGTCAAAAATGTTTGTATCACAAGAGCATCTGTTGTTGGAAAACCAGACGTTGTGCATCAGCGTGCGCATCTCTTTCTCGGGAGGAAGAGCAGTGGTGTGCGAACACATACTGCAAAGCTCCCCTGCGCCTACACCCATTTCGACCGTCGCACGCGTGGTAGCGGCAGAAGTACGGGATTAAGCGAGAGGCGCGCACGTCTGAGTGTGTCGTACGGATATCAGAAAATGACGTGCTCCGTTTTGCCACGGGTTGCCAATGAGTGAGCGACGCGGCAGCCCGCGTTGCGGCGGGGCTTGCAGGCGCCGGCCGCGCGACCCCTGACCTGACCTTTGCCGGGGGCTGCTGCTGCTGCTGCTGCTACTGGCGCTGCTGCTCTCTCTGGTCCCTGCTGCCGGCGCATGCGCTGTGCCGCGGCTTTTGCTACGAACTTCACGGTTCATCACTTAACTACAAAAAATCACCTTGAAGGTAAAATCTTCTGTTCTTAGGCATCGTCACGTTCCTCTTCAGATATATCCATACACATTCCACATTTCAACCTCTCTGCTAACATCATCTTCAGGCATTTCTGGTGTTACCTGAACACTGTCAAAGATCATTGTCGCATCCACTTATAAAAAGGTAGTTTTCCCGCCCTTATTCTGAAGAAGTTGGGATGTTGGACGAAACGTTTTCGCCGCGCGGGATTAGCCGAGCGGTCTAGGGCGCTGCAGTCATGGACTGTGCGGCTGGTCCCGGTGGAGGCTCGAGTCCTCCCTTGGGGAATGGGTGTGTGTGTTTGTCCTTAGGATAATTTAGGTTAAGTAGTGCGTAAGTTTAGGGTTCAAAAAATGGGTCTGAGCACTATGTGACTTAACGTCTGAGGTCATTAGTCCCCTAGAACTTAGAACTACATAAACCTAACTAACCTAAGGACATCACACACATCCATGCCCGAGGCAGGATTCTAATCTGCGACCGTTGCGGTTGCTCGGTTCCAGACTGTAGCGCCTAGAACCGCTAAGCTTGGGGTCTGATGACCTTAGCTGTTAAGTCTCATAAGATTTCACACACATCTGAACATTTTTTTTTTTTTTTTTTTTGAAACGTTTCCGTCTACTATTGGTGGGCCATCGTTGAGAATAGGTAGCGAAACGAGCAGAGCGAGAGAGGGGCAAAGTTATTAAAATACTGTCGTATGCAGAGGTGGCTTCGTGGTAGTTGTTTCTTTTCCTAAGAATAGAAGATCCAAGCAGAGGGTTCGAAGCGTTTATAGTGTAAGAATAAATTTCAGGGGAAGGTAATTCCTGCTAAAAACCTGGAACGGATGACAGTGGCTATAAAATCCTGCGGACCTACGTGGAACTACCTCTCGCTGCTGCAACAAAAATCAGGCTGGGTTCTACGGAACAGTTGCTTTTCTTTCTGCGGCATGACTGTTCAAAGTGTGATCCTAGTAAAGACTTACTTAAATTTTCGAAAAGGCATAACATAAAGTTGTTGGTTGGCTGCTGTCTTAAGTAGAAATGATGAAACATAAATATCACCTGGTGACGTATTCCGAAGGACTACCGTTGTTATATGGCTGTAGACGAAGACTGGCTGCGTTATCGCGCAGCAGAGTCAGAACTGTAGTTGAACTAATGGTCTAGTGGAAATGAAAGTGTGTTGCATAATAAAGTTTTCTATAGTAAAAGTCCCCCCCATGAACCATGGACCTTGCCGTTGGTGGGGAGGCTTGCGTGCCTCAGCGATACAGATAGCCGTACCGTAGGTGCAACCACAACGGAGGGGTATCTGTTGAGAGGCCAGACAAACGTGTGGTTCCTGAAGAGGGGCAGCAGCCTTTTCAGTAGTTGCAAGGGCAACAGTCTGGATGATTGACTGATCTGGCCTTGTAACAATAACCAAAACGGCCTTGCTGTGCTGGTACTGCGAACGGCTGAAAGCAAGGGGAAACTACAGCCGTAATTTTTCCCGAGGGCATGCAGCTTTACTGTATGATTACATGATGATGGCGTCCTCTTGGGTAAAATATTCCGGAGGTAAAATAGTCCCCCATTCGGATCTCCGGGCGGGGACTACTCAAGAGGATGTCGTTATCAGGAGAAAGAAAACTGGCGTTGTACGGATCGGAGCGTGGAATGTCAGATCCCTTAATCGGGCAGGTAGGTTAGAAAATTTAAAAAGGGAAATGGATAGGTTGAAGTTAGATATAGTGGGAATTAGTGAAGTTCGGTGGCAGGAGGAACAAGACTTCTGGTCAGGTGACTACAGGGTTATAAACACAAAATCAAATAGGGGTAATGCAGGAGTAGGTTTAATAATGAATAGGAAAATAGGAATGCGGGTAAGCTACTACAAACAGCATAGTGAACGCATTATTGTGGCCAAGATAGATACGAAGCCCACACCTACTACAGTAGTACAAGTTTATATGCCAACTAGCTCTGCAGATGACGAAGAAATTGAAGAAATGTATGATGAAATAAAAGAAATTATTCAGATTGTGAAGGGAGACGAAAATTTAATAGTCATGGGTGACTGGAATTCGAGTGTAGGAAAAGGGAGAGAAGGAAACATAGTAGGTGAATATGGATTGGGGGACAGAAATGAAAGAGGAAGCCGCCTTGTAGAATTTTGCACAGAGCACAACATAATCATAACTAACACTTGGTTTAAGAATCATGAAAGAAGGTTGTATACATGGAAGAACCCTGGAGATACTAGAAGGTATCAGATACATTATATAATGGTAAGACAGAGATTTAGGAACCAGGTTTTAAATTGTAAGACATTTCCAGGGGCAGATGTGGACTCTGACCACAATCTATTGGTTATGACCTGTAGATTAAAACTGAAGAAACTGCAAAAAGGTGGGAATTTAAGGAGATGGGACCTGGATAAACTAAAAGAACCAGAGGTTGTACAGAGATTCAGGGAGAGCATAAGGGAGCAATTGACAGGAATGGGGGAAATAAATACAGTAGAAGAAGAATGGGTAGCTTTGAGGGATGAAGTAGTGAAGGCAGCAGAGGATCAAGTAGGTAAAAAGACGAGGGCTAGTAGAAATCCTTGGGTAACAGAAGAAATACTGAATTTAATTGATGAAAGGAGAAAATATAAAAATGCAGTAAGTGAAACAGGCAAAAAGGAATACAAACGTCTCAAAAATGAGATCGACAGGAAGTGCAAAATGGCTAAGCAGGGATGGCTAGAGGACAAATGTAAGGATGTAGAGGCCTATCTCACTAGGGGTAAGATAGATACCGCCTACAGGAAAATTAAAGAGGCCTTTGGAGATAAGAGAACGACTTGTATGAATATGAAGAGCTCAGATGGAAACCCAGTTCTAAGCAAAGAAGGGAAAGCAGAAAGGTGGAAGGAGTATATAGAGGGTCTATACAAGGGCGATGTACTTGAGGACAATATTATGGAAATGGAAGAGGATGTAGATGAAGATGAAATGGGAGATATGATACTGCGTGAAGAGTTTGACAGAGCACTGAAAGACCTGAGTCGAAACAAGGCCCCCGGAGTAGACAATATTCCATTGGAACTACTGACGGCCTTGGGAGAGCCAGTCCTGACAAAACTCTACCATCTGGTGAGCAAGATGTATGAAACAGGCGAAATACCCTCAGACTTCAAGAAGAATATAATAATTCCAATCCCAAAGAAAGCAGGTGTTGACAGATGTGAAAATTACCGAACTATCAGCTTAATAAGTCACAGCTGCAAAATACTAACACGAATTCTTTACAGACGAATGGAAAAACTAGTAGAAGCCAACCTCGGGGAAGATCAGTTTGGATTCCGTAGAAACACTGGAACACGTGAGGCAATACTGACCTTACGACTTATCTTAGAAGAAAGATTAAGGAAAGGCAAACCTACGTTTCTAGCATTTGTAGACTTAGAGAAAGCTTTTGACAATGTTGACTGGAATACTCTCTTTCAAATTCTAAAGGTGGCAGGGGTAAAATACAGGGAACGAAAGACTATTTACAATTTGTACAGAAACCAGATGGCAGTTATAAGAGTCGAGGGACATGAAAGGAAATAAAAGAAAAATTCGGAGTAGGTATTAGAATTCATGGAGAAGAAATAAAAACTTTGAGGTTCGCCGATGACATTGTAATTCTGTCAGAGACAGCAAAGGACTTGGAAGAGCAGTTGAATGGAATGGACAGTGTCTTGAAAGGAGGATATAAGATGAACATCAACAAAAGCAAAACAAGGATAATGGAATGTAGTCTAATTAAGTCGGGTGATGCTGAGGGAATTAGATTAGGAAATGAGGCACTTAAAGTAGTAAAGGAGTTTTGCTATTTGGGGAGCAAAATAACTGATGATGGTCGAAGTAGAGAGGATATAAAATGTAGGCTGGCAATGGCAAGGAAAGCGTTTCTGAAGAAGAGAAATTTGTTAACATCGAGTATAGATTTAAGTGTCAGGAAGTCATTTCTGAAAGTATTCGTATGGAGTGTAGCCATGTATGGAAGTGAAACATGGACGATAAATAGTTTGGACAAGAAGAGAATAGAAGCTTTTGAAATGTGGTGCTACAGAAGAATGCTGAAGATTAGATGGGTAGATCACATAACTAATGAGGAAGTATTGAATAGAATTGGGGAGAAGAGAAGTTTGTGGCACAACTTGACCAGAAGAAGGGATCGGTTGGTAGGACATGTTCTGAGGCATCAAGGGATCACCAATTTAGTATTGGAGGGCAGCGTGGAGGGTAAAAATCGTAGAGGGAGACCAAGAGATGAATACACTAAGCAGATTCAGAAGGATGTAGGTTGCAGTAGGTACTGGGAGATGAAAAAGCTTGCACAGGATAGAGTAGCATGGAGAGCTGCATCAAACCAGTCTCAGGACTGAAGACCACAACAACAACAACAACATAGTAAAAGTGATACCGATTGTATATACAGGGTGTCCCAGTAGCGTTTCGAAAGACTTCAGGTAGCTGTAGTGGGGTATCTTGAGGAACAAATCGAGGATGGGTATCCGTGTCCGAGGACGTCACCCAGCAACGTAACAAAGTTATGGAAGCTGGCCACAGTAGGCGAGTCGTCTCGCAATGTTGTTTGCTATTCAGTGATCGCGACCGATTCCCACGATTGCTAGTGGAGAATAGCTGCTGCGTAGAAAGGCTTTGTATCCTATGAATTCAGTGCCCTGTTCCCTCGGTGGAGGACGGTTTCGGATACAAGTTTC
This sequence comes from Schistocerca piceifrons, assembly GCF_021461385.2. NCBI lineage: Eukaryota > Metazoa > Arthropoda > Insecta > Orthoptera > Acrididae > Schistocerca > Schistocerca piceifrons. Next base: position 51,794,022 of record NC_060144.1, on the reverse strand, counting down.
CGTAGCCGGCCGAGGTGGCCGAGCGGCTCTATGTGCTTCAGTCAAGAACCGCGCAGCTGCTACTGTCGCAGGTTCGAATCCTGCCTCGGGCATGGATGTGTGTGATGTCCTTAGGTTAGTTAGGCTCAAGTAGTTCTAAGTCTAGGGGACTGATGATCTCAGATGTTAAGTCCTATAGTGCTCAGAGCCATTTGAGCCATTTGAACAAGTTTCCGTCTGTAGTTTATTTTTCTCCTGGCACTCTATAAACTCTCCATTATTTCTCCGTATACAGGAGAAAAATAAACTATAGATGCAAACCGGTGTCCGAAACTATCATCTATCGAGGCAACAGAGCATCACATTTATAAGAGACAGTAGCTACTAGCTCAATCTTCTCCGCTAGTGTTCGTGGCGATCAGTCGCGATCAACGAGTAACGGTGTTGCGAGATGTTCCGCCTACGGTCCGTCAGTGTACGAAGTCACGTTTGCAACTGAAGGAGAGGCCTATTAGAAGATACCAGCGGCTATAACTTCGACGCTCTAAAACAGGGCCGCACGAGATGCATGCACCGGTGCATCGCACAGTGCAGAGTGCAGAAGACGGCTGCGCCATGTTGACGACGGTGCAGACCCCCCACTCCTCGGCTTTGCGCAACAGCGCTGCCTCTCACTTCCTTAGCTTGTGTCGCTCGCGCCGCCTGTCTCGACCTGTTCCAAAGCTCTTACCCTGTTGTCTTCGCCATTGCCAAATACTAATGTACACTAGGTGGAGAGCTTAGTTTGGTGTACCGGTACAAAAGAGATTTATATAATAAGTGTAATGGTAACAATTTTAAATTTGGTTTCAACGCAAATGTATCTTCCTATGTGCTCTTTATTTTATTTGCAATTATGCTACTAAGATCTGGAACACGAGATTGGCTGACAGCAATTCTGAGAGAATTTTTAAATTACAATCAGAAATACTCGCACGCAATCTAGTTTTTGTACAAGACAAAACAGAAAAAAACCTTTCACATACCCAAGTGGAACCAAACATAGAAATAATCTTCGCTGCTTCTCTGTGTAATTTGGTAAATTCTGCCTTCGGCAAATTTCGGTAGAACTGGAGCAAACCTTTTGTATTGTAAAACACATCCATTCGGTGAACATCGCTTTGCAAATCAGTTAGTTTGAAATGTAAATCTGAAGGCGCACTTTCAATATCCATCGAAAAAGGTTTCACAAAAACGTCGAGAATTGGTTGCAGGTAGGTAATTTCCTAAAACAATAACAAAGCCAATGTTAATAAATGAAAGTAATGTAAGCCGTTGTTTCGAAGTACTAAAATGCGATAGATTTTAATAAACATGTAATTTGTACTATTGGTTTTAATGTAATGTTACACTTGCATATGTAACGCAAACTCCTTTATTTAGTTGTATGTCATATACCGGCACATTACCTGGAATCGGTCGTTAAACGCATTTTCAAGGGATTGAAGCACCGTTTTGATTAGAGCGGTTATAAAAATCAGGCTGTTTTAATAAAGGTACAATTTATATCTCGCATACCTAGTTCAGGAAAGGGTTGCGTATTTTTATCTGAAAGGTTGTTTTTGAGGAGCTTCAGTTTATACTGGAAAGCGTTTATTTTGCTGATCATATCGTTGATGACATTGTTTTCTTTTTGGAGTTTCAGACTTCAATCATTTAGGAGAGCCATAATGTCTGCTAAAAATCCTAAATCAGCTACCCACTCAGGGTCATGAATAAGTGGCTCCGGACGTCCTTTGCTCTCCAAAAACTGGGCCACAGTGTGGCGTGGTCGAAAAATTCGGGATGTCACTTTCCCTTTGCTCAGCCAGCGCACCTCAGCGTGGTAGCGAATATCTGGATACTCCTCTTCAAAGGAAATCAGAAATTCTTTGAATTGACGATGAGTGAGTCCATGAGAACGAATGTAGTTCACGATACGCACCACTACGTTCATCACATTTTGAAGACCGATAACTTTCGCACAAAGAGCCTCTTGGTGTGCAAAACAATGAATTTCTGCAGTAGGCCAAATAACCCTTTTGCTTTACCGCACATTGCTGGTGCTCCGTCTGTAGTTACGGAAAACAGCTTTTCCCAAGGGAGTCCTATTCCTTAAGCTGCCATTTCAACAGCTGCTAAAATATCCGCCCCTGTAACAGTGTCCTTCAACGAAATCATATCCAGGAGCTCTTCCGTTACATGTAGGTCGTCGTCCAAGCCACGCAAAAATATTGCTAACTGAGCCGTGTCGTTAATATCCGTGGACTCATCAAGTGCGATGGAGTACGCTAGGAAGTTTTCAATTTTGGTTGCCAGTTGTTCATGCAAATTCTCAGCAATGTCGTTGATTCTCCGATGTATTGTCATTCTGGAAAGTGGTATTCTGCTGTACGCGGGAGCTAATGTGGGATCCATTGTCTCTACTACGTCCAACATAATGCTTTTTATTAAGGGCCCGTCCATAAATCGCCTACCAGCTCTTGCTAAACGTAGAGCAACTTTGTAACTAGCTCTGAGAGTCCTTTCGCAACACCCCTCACCTTCTTCACCCTAAAGTAGAGAAAAAAAGATACGTTAAAAATAATTTATGCGAAAACGAAAACTAAGGAATCTAAACAAATGTTATTTCGTTTCGCATGACCTTTAACCAAAATATACGTGCTAAAGTACTTGCAACAAACCTCGTTTGTAGATACAGAATTCTCTTCTGCAAGAGTTTGCAACTTCCGTAATTCTTCCTCTCTGGCATCCCCTGTTATATCACTATACTTTTCTGAATGCAATTTGCTGTAGTGCCTTTCAATAGACGATTTTTCTGACACACGTAATTAGTGTACCGCAGATTAGACATTTGGCTTTATCATCGCAACGCACAAAAAAGTAGGAGAGTTCCAATTCCGGTTTAAATTGACTTTCGGTAATTTTCCCTTTTCTTGGAGTAGATGGTTCCATTATTCCGGTAATTGTCTCGCGCTTACGTATTCCAATGTTTACTAAGCCGTCTGGCAGCGCATTCGGCACCGCGACAACGTCGGCCTCACCCAGCAAGCCGAGTTGAGGCGAAGTATGCCGAGTTGAACCGATGCGCTTTGCAGGCGCTCGCTTTGCACGCGTGCGGTTTTCCGTGTTTGTGCGGCCCTGCTCTAGAACCTCGTTGGATGACGGTCCCAGACAGGGGTTCCTACGCTCTATTTGTTCCTCAAGACACCCTCTACACCCTCTCGAAGTTTGTCGCAATATATCTGCGACTCCAGGCATACACAGAGTGGACAAAACTCTGGCCTAGAAGATACGCGGACGGAAAAAAATCGCAACGCCAAAGAGGTGTTGTACAACATAAACGAAAGTTAGCAGGCGTTTTCCTACATCCGGAAGATGACGTCTATTCAGATTCCGGGACAGTGGCGTAAGAGCGCCTCTAGTAGCGTCATTATGAAGGAACAAATCACGTTTGCTTTAAGTACGTGCTGTAACCGTTCTGAGCGTTAGTTACCTTTGAGATTATGCGTGGTGAGTAGATGTTAGTCAAGAATACGTTTAAGGCGACAAAGACGCTATCATCAACAATTTACTCAGTTTCGACGAGGTCATGTAATAGGGCTACGAGAAGCTCGCTGTTCCCTCTGCGGTACTCCAGAAAGACTTGGCAAGAATGTTGCGACTGTACGCGACTGCTGGCAGCTGTGATAACGAGAATACACGGTAGCAAGAATACTTAGTATTAATTGTCCTCCCGTTAATTCAGATTACCCTATGTTAAAGGTATGGTACAAAGTTCTGTGTCGTTTAGGTGTACGAGTGTCTCCAAGTTAGTTCACTCTGTACCGTCTCTCGCATGACACGAGGACTACTGGATGTGCCGCGGAATGTGTTTCCTTTCACAATATAACAGCTTCGGTTATTTTTATGGACGAATAATGAAAGAGTGCTACGTAGCTGGAGCCACGACGTAATTCATAACTTGTAACTTTACATTTTGCATGAAGGAGGGTGATTTATTTTTACAATTACGATTGTTTTTACACTTATGATTTATCCAACATTCTGTAAGAAGAATGCATTCCTCCATTAGTATGTGTTCTGATATGATCATTTCATACATTTCACATCTCATTTTTCAACAGTTTCCATTATACAGGGTGTTACGAAAAGGTACGACCGAACATTCAGGAAACATTCCTCACACACAAAGAAAGAAAATATGTTATGTGGACATGTGTCCGGAAACGCTTACTTTCCATGTTAGAGCTCATTTTATTACTTCTCTTCAAATCACATTAATCGTGGAATGGAAACACACAGCAACAGAACGTACCAGCGTGACTTCAAACACTTTGTTACAGGAAATGTTCAAAATGTCTTCCGTTAGCGAGGATACATCCATCCACCCTCCGCCGCATGGAATCCCTGATGCGCTGATGCAGCCCTGGAGAATGGCGTATTGTATCACAGCCGTCCACAATACGAGCACGAATAGTCTCTACATTTGGTACCGGGGTTGCGTAGACAAGAGCTTTCAAATGCCCCCATAAATGAAAGTCGAGAGGGTTGAGGTCAGGAGAGCGTGCAGGCCATGGAATTGGTCCGCCTCTACCAATCCATCGGTCACCGACTCTGTTGTTGAGAAGCGTACGAACACTTCGACTGAAATGTGCAGGAGCTCCATCGTGCATGAACCACATGTTGTGTCGTACTTGTAAACGCACATGTTCTAGCAGCACAGGTAGAGTATCCAGTATGAAATCATGATAACGTGCTCCATTGAGCGTAGGTGGAAGAACATGGGGCCCAATCAAGACATCACCAACAATGCCTGCCCAAACGTTCACAGAAAATCTGTGTTGATGACGTGATTGCACAATTGCGTGCGGATTCTCCTTAGCCCACACATGTTGATTGTGAAAATTTACAATTCGATCACATTGGAATGAAGCCTCATCCGTAAAGAGAACATTTGCACTGAAATGAGGATTGACACATTGTTGGATGAACCATTCGCAGAAGTGTACCCGTGGAGGCCAATCAGCTGCTGATAGTGCCTGCACATGCTGTACATGATACGGAAACAACTGGTTCTCCCGTAACAAAAAAAAAAATGGTTCAAATGGCTCTGAGCACTATGGGACTTAACGTCTATGGTCATCAGTCCCCTAGAACTTAGAACTACTTAAACCTAACTAACCTAAGGACATCACACAACACCCAGTCATCACGAGGCAGAGAAAATCCCTGACCCCGCCGGGAATCGAACCCGGGAATGTCCCGTAGCACTCTCCATACTGTGACGTGGTCAACGTTACCTTGTACAGCAGCAACTTCTCTGACGCTGACATTAGGGTTATCGTCAACTGCACGAAGAATTGCCTCGTCCATTGCAGTTGTCCTCGTCGTTCTAGGTCTTCCCCAGTCGCGAGTCATAGGCTGGAATGTTCCGTGCTCCCTAAGACGCCGATCAATTGCTTCGAACGTCTTCCTGTCGGGACACCTTCGTTCTGGATATCTGTCTCGATACAGACGTACCGCGCCACGGCTATTGCCCCATGCTAATCCATACATCAAATGGGTATCTGCCAACTCCACATTTGTAAACATTGCACTGACTGCAAAACCACGTTCGTGATGAGCGCTAACCTGTTGATGCTACGTACTGATGTGCTTGATGCTAGTACTGTAGAGCAATGAGTCGTATGTCAACACAAGCACCGAAGTCAGCATTACCTTCCTTCAATTGGGCCAACTGGCGGTGAATCGAGGAAGTACAGTACATACTGACGAAACTAAAATGAGCTCTAACATGGAAATTAAGCGTTTCCGGACACATGTCCACATAACATCTATTCTTTATTTGTGTGTGAGGAATGTTTCCTGAAAGTTTGGCCGTACCTTTTTGTGACGCCCTGTATGTCAACCTCTTCTGTTAGACTGTGGTCTGCATGCACATTAGCTCTTTATATCTCTTTATGTTATATTTTGTGTAGTGTAGCGACCATTCCCCACCTTGCTTTATTTCTGTATTATTGTCAGAGCGGTTGTGGCCATTTAAGTACAGAATATTCCTTTCGGTAATGATGTCTCTACGGAGTACATTAGGAAGCAAGTTTGTTGTCTGTTATCTTGAGGTACTGTTGCGTTTCAGGAATTAAATACGTACGTCATTTCTGAACGTGTTCCATCTGTAGATTTTAAGTATTTAAGTGTAGCTCAAGTAATTGGTAGAGTATTTGTTATTGCTGACTGCGTCTTACAATGCGCGCTCTATTTTATACGATGTATTTCGTGGCTGCGTACGCCAGACACACACTACATTGTATAGTAGTTGATCTTCTAATGTACACGGATCTGATGAAGGCATCGTTGAAGTGCCGAAACTGGTAGCATAAATAAAGATATATAAGAAATGATTAAAATTCTGCTGTTCCTTGGGTTTTCTCTACATTGTGTTTGATCAGCCTATAGACTGCAATCATTTTATAGTCAAAGTCGGAAAAATTTGGTTCTGTTTGACGGAAACATTTCTTAACTTCTCTACAAAAATAAAATCCCTGATATGGGAGCGTTCTGAGCCCTAACTTGTTCGAATCAAGTTATCAACGCAGTCACTACATCTTGGTTTTTACCCGTTCATATAGGTTTCCTTTCTAGCGCTCAAACATTTCCCTTGTTGACAGTGCACAGTTAGCAATACAAAACTGCTTACAGATTTCCCATTTCTGTTTTCTTAAGCAACTCTACCTGCATCCTAAGTGATTTTATATATATATATATATATATATATATATATATATATATATATATATATATATATATATATAAAAACTGGTGTTTTGTCCTTATAGAGCGCAGTTGCACTAAACTACATGGCCAATTCCTTTTGCTGCCTTCCTTGCTGCCCAAACTTCCCTCATTCGCTGTGTTTCTGTTACCGGTCCTCTGTCCATGCTTCTTGTCCGCTTCGTGTCTTCGGCTTCATCTTGGTTGCCTTTTTGGTTGCCCATATTTCTTTCATCTTGTGATCTTGTTTGCGTTCTTCGATCCATTTTACGCCTGTTCGTTTGCCACAGCGTATCTCATGTAGTTTACTTTTCTTAATAACGTTTCTGAATTTTATTCTGTCGTTTATTGTGTCTAGTATGATGCTGAGTTGGTTCAGGTAGTTTTTTTACCTCTGCCACCCATTTGTTGTTTCTAGTGGTTACCCAGTCAAAGATCTGTTTGGCCAGTCTGTGTGATGGCATTCTTTATAGGTGTCCATAGAATTGTAGTCTGCGTTTTCTAATCTTTTCTGTGATTGTCTCCGTTTACTTGTATAGTTCCTCTGTAGGTTTCTTGATCTATATTCCATTGCTGTTATTTGCGCCAAATATTTTCGTAAGTATTTTCCGTTCTACTTTTCTTGTTGTCTGATACGCGTATGCCCTATGATTAGTGTGGTCTCTGCTGCATACAGTGCTTCGGGGAGCACCACCGTGTCGTAGTGGCATAATTTTGCTTTTTGTGAGTTAGACTTCTTGTTGTAATGATTCCACACTACTTTATATGCCTTGTCCAGTTTAGTTTTTCTTTCTTCGTTTGAGTCTTTGTTATGTCCGCTCATTTGAAGTGTTTCACCGAGGTATTCTAAGTTTGCCGTTTCGTAAATCGTGCCGTACTTTGTGTTCAGGGATGAGAGTTTCTTTGTCCTTATAAACTGTGTCTTTTCGTAAGAGATCTATAGTCCAGTTTTGGAAACAATTTCGTGTGGTTTTTCAATAGCTTCTTTTGTTTAGTTTATACCTTTAGTGACAATCGCCAAATCGTCTGCAAAAGCCAGGCATTTAATCTGTAGATTCTTAATGTTATCCTCTGTTTTATTATTTTCCATTCTTTTACTACCTTATCTGACACTAAATTGAAAAGGAGAGGTGAGGTGAGAGGCCATCGCCTTGTCGGACACCTGAGCGAATTTCAAAGGGCTCTGTCAGTTCCCCGTATAACTTTACTTTGGAGGTCGTTTTGGTCAAGGTTTGCTCTATGATAGTTCGTGTTTTGTTGTCTACTTTGTATTCAGCTAGAATTTTGAAGAGAATTTTCCGGTCGATAGAGTCGTACTCCTTTTCGATGTCGACAAAGTAAATGATCAGGTTCTGTTTGTGTTGTAAAATCATTTTCAGGTTCCAAATTTGTTCTGCAAAAGACCGCCCTTTGCGGAAGCCTGCTTGGTATTCCCCAATCAAGTGGTCAGTCTTGCATTCTGGTCTGTTTAGTAAAGCTTTAGAGAGGATCTTGTATGTGACCGGTAGTAGGGATATTCCTCTGTAGTTGTTGGGGTCAGTCTTGTCACCTTTTTCGTGTCGTGGGTGTATCAGGGCAGTTTTCCAGTCTTCAGGAATTTTCGTGGTCTCCCAGATATCTTCCAAGATCCTGTGGATGTCTTTGGTGAGTTCTGGGTGTTGTAACTTCCAGATTCCTGCGATGATGCCGTCTTCTCCTGGGATCTACGACTCTTGAGTGACTTGATGATTTTTTTAACTTCTTCTTGAGTTGGAGGTTTACTATCTGGCGTACGTACTTGTTTCTGTCATCAGCTCTTCCATAGGGGTCTCCATGTTGAGGAGTTTTTCAAAGTACTTTGCCAGAATGTCACAATGTTTTTGGTATTGGTTTCTAGGGTTCCATCCTGTCTTCTGAAGCACAAGTTGGGTGGTTGGTATCCAGTGACACTTTCTCTGAATGATTGGTAGAAGTTTCTTCTATTGTTCTTCGTGAATTCCGATTCGATCTCTATCAGTCGCCGTTTATCATACTGTCGTTTTTCACTGCGAATGATTTTGGTTGATTGTTTTTGTATTTTCATCCAATTCTCTGGGGATTTATGGCTACTAAATTTTTTCCCTGCACTGATTCATTGGTCAATATCTTGGTCACATATGTGGTTCCACCAACGGTGTTTCCTTGTGCGTGGTGCTTGTGCTAGTTTCATGGGCTGTCTTTGTGTCTGGTTTAGAGTAAGGTATTCTGGATCTGATGTGACAATTTTTTTCTTCTAGAGCTTTTTCTTGCGCAAAAGATGAATCCTAATCTGTAGTAGGTGGTAGTCTGATTCGAAGTAGCCTTTACGTATGTCTATGTGCAAAATTTCTTTTTGTGAGTCTTTCTGGACTATTACGTGGTCGATTTGTAGTTCTTGCTTTCCGCTGGGAAATTTCCATGTGATAAGATTCCGTGCTGTTTTCTTGAATTTTGTTGACATAATGGTGAGCCCGTGGCTTTTGCAAAAAGTCTATCAGGTATTTTCCATTTTTGTTTGTGTCCTTGTGTGGAGTATGTTTTCCTGTGGTGTGTCTGTATACCTTTTCTTTTCCGAGTTTAGCGTTGAAGTCTCCCAGAACTATTTTGACTCTATGTGCAGGAATTTTCCTGATAGTTACTTCCATTGTCGTCCAGAAATCATCAATTTCGTCCGGGTATTTCTTGTTGTAGTCATTAGTCGGTACATGTGCGTTGATTACTGTATAGGATTTGTTGGCTGATTTCACTGTGATGGTGCTGATTCTTTCGTTTGGTGGCGAAAAGTCGATTATGCTGTCCGTCATGGACCTGTGTACTGCAAATCCTATGCCAAAAAGCCGTAAGTTTTTCAGTTGTCTCGATGGTTTTCCTTTGTATATTCTAAAGTTCTCCGGGTTGAAATGGTCTTCGTCTGTGAATCGTGTTTCTTGCAGTGCACATATTTTGATTAGAAATTTTTGGAGAGTGTCTGAGAGTTGTTTCATCTTTCCTGTCTTCATCAGTGTGTTCACGTTGAGTGTGCCGATGTAGTGTTTGCGTTTGGTCTTGAGGTAGTTTGAGAAGCTCCGATTCTTTTCATGATATCCGTGAGTCCACGGAATCCGATGCTCACGACGATCCCAGTCTATTGACTGGGGCCCAGGGTAGTGACATTTTCCTCGTTGTACCATCATGATGATTAGTAGTTGGATGTATGGCATGCTGCCGACTACAACTTGACTTACCAGATCATGATGTTGCTTGAGGCCGCCACTGACTTGTGGAGCAGACGCCTTTCGTAGCCGCCCACTGTAGGAACGGACGCTACTAGTAGTTTTGGTCCGCCCCGAGTATTTCATTTCCTCGGCACCACCTGTATCTAGGAGGCATTCGCCTATCAGCCACCTGGGGAGGCGGTCGGTTGCGGTTCTACTAACCGCCCCGAGGAATATTTTATGTATGAGGTAAAATACCAGCGGCGGCGAATATTGTTTACGTTGTTCGGCCAAACGAGCAAAATAAATCAGTAAATCTGGCTGACGTTGCTGAGAAAGAAGGCGTATTTGTTTGTCGGAGAAGCGAAAACTTTTCGTATTAAAATACTTCTGTTTGGTCTTAAAAAGGAAAACAGTGTTAAATTACGTACAATTTCGCCGGTACTGCAGTGTGTTTGTGTTAACCACATGAAATATTTTCCGTGCCACTTGTATTTTGCCCACCATATATTTTGAAGCTGTATGCACAACTATGCATGGCAGGCAGTCTCTGTTGACAAGAACGATGTACTCACATTTGTTATTCATTTGAAAATGAGCAATGCTCGATGCTTAGTGAAGTTAAACATTAAGATACAACCTTGTGGAAAGATCTTTCTTGAAATTTATCGGGGCTAGCGTGTCCACCCAGAACACGACGATTCACGTTACACATTTGGAAGATAATCAAGATTAATCATTAAATTTGAACTGTTTACTCTGATTATCTTCCAATTTAATCATTAAATTTGAGCTGTTTAAATTTATGGAATTTAATCTAGATGGAAGGCATTCTAATGTCACATTCATTGCCTCAGGCAGAAACGGAATGCTGCTTTCTTCAACAGCAAAATACTGACCGATGTCACTGATACCTTTATGAAAGCCGTTTTCACTCTGCCAAATGCTAGAAGAACGACAGCACCTTTTCTCCCCCTCCACGCCCCCCATCAACCATGGACCTTGCCGTTGGTGGGGAGGCTTGCGTCTCCCAGCGATACAGATAGCCGCACCGTAGGTGCAATAACAGCGGAGGGGTATGTGTTGAGAGGCCAGACAAACGTATGGTTCCTGATGAGGGTCAGCAGCCTTTTCAGTAGTTGCAGGGGCAACAGTCTGAATGATTGACTGAACTGGCCTTGCAACATCAACCAAAACGGCCTTGCTGTGCTGGTACTGCCACCGGCTGAAAGTAAGGGGAAACAACAGCTTTAATTTTTCCCGAGGGCATGTAGCTCTACCGTATGGTTAAATGATTATGGCGTACTCTTGGGTAAAATATTCATGGAGATAAAATAATCCCCCATTCGGATCTCCGGACGGGGACTACTCAAGAGGACGTCGTTATCAGGAGAAAGAAAACTGGTGTTCTACGTATCGCAGCGTAGAATGTTATATCCCCTAATCGGGCAGGTAGGCTAAAAAAATCGAAAATGGAAGGGGATAGGTTGAAGATAGATATAATGAGAATTAGTGAAGTTCGGTGGCAGGATGAACAGAACTTCTGGTCAGGTGAATACAGGATTATAAATACAAAATCAAATACGAGTAATGCATGTTTAAAAATGAATAAGAAAACAAGAATGACGGTATACTACTTTGAATAGCATAGTGAACGCATTATCGTAGCCTAGATAGACACGAAATCCACGACCACCACAGTAGCACAAGTTTATATACCAACTAGCTCCGCAGATGATGATGAAATTGAAGAAATGTACGATGAGATAAAAGTAATCGTTCAGATAGTTAATGTAGACCAAAATTTAATTGTGATGGAATTCGACAGCAGTGAAAGGAAGAGAAGGAAAAATAGTAGGCGAATATAGACTCGTGGAAAGAAATGACAGAGGAAGATTCCTGGTAGAATTTTGCACAGCGGTAACATTTGCGTTAAGAATCATAAGAGAAGACTGTATACGTGGAAGAGATGTTGAGATACTCTAAGGTTTCAGATTGATTGTGTAAGGGTAAGACCGAGATGTAGGAAAAAGATTTTAAACTGTAAGACACTGCCAGAGGCAGATGTGAACTCTGATCACAATTTACTGGTTACGAACTGTAGATTAAAACTGAAGAAACTGCAAAAAGGTAGGAAATTAAGTAGACGGGACTAGGATAAGTTGAAAGAACCAGAGGTTGCTGAGAGTTTCAGATGGAGCATTAGGCAACGGCTTACTATAGCAGGAGAAAGGAATACAGTAGAAGGAGAATGGGTAGTTTTGAGAGACAAAATAGTGAAATAGTGAAGACAGCAGAGAGGGGAAAAAAAAGAACAAGGCCTAGTACGAAGCCTTAGACAAGGGAAGAGAATTGAATTTATTTGGTGAAAGAAGAGGAGAAAATATAGAAATGCTGCAAATGAAGCAGGGAAAGGAAATATAGACGTTTAAAAAATGAGACTGACAGGAATGGCAAAATGGCTAAGCAGGAATGGCTGCAGGTCAAATGTAGGGGTTTCGCCTTTATTGAAAAGAGAGGCAGCTGCATGAATATCAAGACCTCAGGTGGAAAACCAGTCCTAAACTTAGAAGAGAAAGCTGAAAGTTGGAAGGAGTATATAGAGAACCTATACAAGGGAGATGAATTTGAAGGCAGTATTATAGAAAGGGAAGTATACGAGATAAAGGTGAGATGGGACATGTGATACTGCGAAAAGAATTTGACAGGGCTCTAAAGATCTAAGTCAAAAAAAGGCCCCAGGAGTAGACGACATTCTGTGAGAACTACTATGGGAGAGGCAGCCACGACAAAACTCATCCATCTGGTGTGCAGGATGTATGAGACTGGCGAAACACCGTCAGACTTGAAGAAGAATATAATAATTCCAATTCCAAAAAAGGCAGGTGCTGACAGATCTGAAAATTGCCGAACACAAATCACGGTTGCATAATACGAACGCGATTTCTATACACAAGAATGGAAAGCTTGTAGAAACTGACCTCAGGGGCAGATCAGTTTGGATTCTGGAGAAACGTAGAAACACGCGAGGCAATACTGACCCTACGACTTATCTTAGAAGACGGGTTAAGGAAGGGCAAATCCACGATTATTACATTTGTAGACATAGAGAAAGCTTTTGATAATGTTAACTGGAACACTGTCTTGTATAGAAACCTGATGTCAGTTACAAGACTCAAGGGGCATGAAAGGGAGACAGTGATTGAAAAGAGAGTGAGACAGGGTTGTAGCTTATCCGCGATGTTATTCAATCTGTACAACGAACAAGGAGTAGAGGAAATCAAAAAATTTGGAGTAGGAATTAAAGTTCAGGGGAAAAAAATGAAAACTTTGAATTTTGCCGATGACATTGTAAGTCTATCAGAGACTGCGAAGGACTTGGAATAGTTGAAGGATAGCATCTTGAAAGAAGGATATAAAACGTACATCAACAAATGAAAAACGTAGGTAATGGAATGTAGTCGAAATACACTGAAGAGCCAAAGAAAATGGTACATCTGAGTAATACAATGTAGAGCCCCCGCGAGCACGCAGGAGCGCCGCAACACTACGTGGCATTGACTCAAATAATGTCTGAAGTAGTGCTAGAGGGAACTGACTCCATGAATCCTACAGGGCTGCCCATAAACCCGTAAGAGTAGAGGGGTCGGAGATCTCTTCTGAACAGCACGTTCCAAGGCATCCCAGATATGCTCAGAAATGTTCATGTCTGGTGAGTTTGGTTGCCATTGGAAGTCTTTAAACTTAGAAGAGTGTTCCTGGAGCCACTCTGTAGCAATTCTGGACGTGTAGGGTGTCGTATTGTCCTGCTGGAATTGCCTAAGTCCGTCGGAATACACAATGGACATGAATGGATGCAGGTGATCAGACAGAATGCTAACGTACGTGTCACCTGTCAGAGTCGTATCTAGACTTATTAGGGGTCACATACACTCCTGGAAATGGAAAAAAGAACACATTGACACCGGTGTGTCAGACCCACCATACTTGCTCCGGACACTGCGAGAGGGCTGTACAAGCAATGATCACACGCACGGCACAGCGGACACACCAGGAACCGCGGTGTTGGCCGTCGAATGGCGCTAGCTGCGCAGCATTTGTGCACCGCCGCCGTCAGTGTCAGCCAGTTTGTCGTGGCATACGGAGCTCCATCGCAGTCTTTAACACTGGTAGCATGCCGCGACAGCGTGGACGTGAACCGTATGTGCAGTTGACGGACTTTGAGCGAGGGCGTATAGTGGGCATGCGGGAGGCCGGGTGGACGTACCGCCGAATTGCTCAACACGTGGGGCGTGAGGTCTCCACAGTACATCGATGTTGTCGCCAGTGGTCGGCGGAAGGTGCACGTGCCCGTCGACCTGGGACCGGACCGCAGCGACGCACGGATGCACGCCAAGACCGTAGGATCCTACGCAGTGCCGTAGGGGACCGCACCGCCACTTCCCAGCAAATTAGGGACACTGTTGCTCCTGGGGTATCGGCGAGGACCATTCGCAACCGTCTCCATGAAGCTGGGCTACGGTCCCGCATACCGTTAGGCCGTCTTCCGCTCACGCCCCAACATCGTGCAGCCCGCCTCCAGTGGTGTCGCGACAGGCGTGAATGGAGGGACGAATGGAGACGTGTCGTCTTCAGCGATGAGAGTCGCTTCTGCCTTGGTGCCAATGATGGTCGTATGCGTGTTTGGCGCCGTGCAGGTGAGCGCCACAATCAGGACTGCATACGACCGAGGCACACAGGCCCAACACCCGGCATCATGGTGTGGGGAGCGATCTCCTACACTGGCCGTACACCACTGGTGATCGTCGAGGGGACACTGAATAGTGCACGGTACATCCAAACCGTCATCGAACCCATCGTTCTACCATTCCTAGACCGGCAAGGGAACTTGCTGTTCCAACAGGACAATGCACGTCCGCATGCATCCCGTGCCACCCAACGTGCTCTAGAAGGTGTAAGTCAACTACCCTGGCCAGCAAGATCTCCGGATCTGTCCCCCATTGCGCATGTTTGGGACTGGATGAAGCGTCGTCTCACGCGGTCTGCACGTCCAACACGAACGCTGGTCCAACTGAGGCGCCAGGTGGAAATGGCATGGCAAGCCGTTCCACAGGACTACATCCAGCATCTCTACGATCATCTCCATGGGAGAATAGCAGCCTGCATTGCTGCGAAAGGTGGATATACACTGTACTAGTGCCGACATTGTGCATGCTCTGTTGCCTGTGTCTATGTGCCTGTGGTTCTGTCAGTGTGATCATGTGATGTATCTGACCCCAGGAATGTGTCAATAAAGTTTCCCCTTCCTGGGACAATGAATTCACGGTGTTCTTATTTCAATTTCCAGGAGTGTATCTCTCCAACTACACACGCCCCATACCATTACAGAGCCTCCACCAGCTTGAACAGTCCCCTGCTGACACGCAGTATCCATGGATTCATGAGTGTCTCCATACCCGTACCTGTTGTGCCCATACCATTTGAAACGAGAATCGTCCGACCAGGCAACATGTTTATAGTGATCAGCAGTCCAATGTCGGTGTTGACGGGGCGTAAAGCTATGTGTCGTGCAGTCATCAAGGGTACACCAGTTGGTCTTCAGCTTCCAAATCTCGTATCGATGACGTCTCGTTGAACGGTTCGCGCCCTGACACTTGTTGATGGCTTAGCACTGAAATCTGCAGCAATGTGCGGAAGGGTTGTACTTCTGTCACATTGACCGATTCTCTTCAGTCGTCCTTCTTTCAAGACCCTTTTCCGGCTGCAGCGAAGTCGGAGATTTGATGTTTTACCGGATTCCTCCTATTCACGGTACACTCGTGGAATGGTCGAACGGGAAAATCCCCACTTCGTCGCTACCTCGAAGATGCTGTGTCCCATCGCTCGTGAGCCGACTATAACATGACGTTCAAACTAACCTAAATCTTAATGATCTGCCATTGTAGCAGCAGTACCCAATCTAACAACTGCGCCAGGCACTTGTCTTCTAAAGGCGTTGCCGACCGCAGCGTCGTATCCTGTCTATTTGAATACGCATACCTATACCAGTTCCTTTGGCGCTTCAGTGTAAATCAGGTGATGCTAAGGGAATTAGATTAGGAAACGAGACAATTAAAGCAGTTGATGAGTTTTGCAATGTGACCAGCAAAATAACTGATGATGACCGAAGTAGAGGGGTTATAAAATGTAGACTGGTAATGGCATTTCTAAAGAAGAGAAATATGTTAACATCGAATATAGATTTAAGTGTTAGCAAGTTTTTCCTGAGCTTATTTGTCTGTATGAAGCCATGTTATGAAGCGAAACGTAGACGATAACAGTTTAGACAAAAAGAATAGAGTCTTTTGAAATGTGATACTGTATAAGAATGTTGAAGATTAGATGGGTGGATCACATAGCTAATGAGGAAGTGCTGAGTAGAAATTTATGGCCCAACTTGACCAAAATATGGGATACGTTGACAGGAAAGATTCCGAGATATCAACGGATCACCAATGTAATACTGGAGTGAAGTGTGGGATGGTGGAGGTGGTAAAAATCGTGGTAGTCATTTGGGGATGAAGAGTAGTGAGGAGAACATCAAACTAGTCTTCGGATCAAAGACCACAACAACAAGAACAACAGCAACGTTCCTATCGTAGTAATGGTGTGGTACACGAGTAAGGAACGCCGCAAAGGTCGTCGTTACGTAATTCTAACCATGGTTGCCACTATCACCATATTGAGCGCGCAATACTACCTGGCCCTTTTGCAGGGGATGCTTGGAGCGAAAGTACGCGACCGCCGCCTAGTTTAATGTCTATTGGTGACGCTGGGGGGTAGAGGAGGACGTGTATTAGAAGCAAGCGGCGCCACTTTCTCGCAGAGCAGGCGACGTACTGGAGTCAACATTGAATTCAGAGTACCTGCTACAGTGTCGCAGCGTGTTGTATTCTTTAGTAACTAAGGTTGGCAGTGGGTGGGAACAATCCTTACCGGCCAGAGGCCAGCCGACTTCCCTTTGCTTTCTTCTCACGTTTTGCTTTTAAAAAGTTTTGAGCAGAAACGAATAATCTGTCAATTAAACCACGAATTTTTACAATTAATTTGAAGGCCTTGCTAGTGGCACACTTTTCGCTCGTATAAGGGACGTTCAAAAAGAAATAAGCTGGAGGCATAATTACAGAAACGAGTACCTGTATGTTAGAAGCATTGACCCTGGCTGTTGAGACACTTGTCCCACTGTGACACAAGGCGGTGAATGGCTGTCTCATTAAATTCCCGGGGCTGCGATGTTAACCAGTTCCGCACGTACAGCTGGACGTCGTCGTCCGAGGTAAATCGTTTGCCCCTCAGAGCCTTTTTAAGGGGACCAAAAATGGCGAAATCACAGGGAGAGAAGTCCGGGCAGTAGTGAGGATAGCCGAGAACCTCCCATTTGAATTTCTGCAGGAGTGCCGCGATTGTGTTGGCCGTATGAGACTGCATTGTCGTGGAACAGAATGACCCCACAGGTGAGATTGCCTGGTCGTTTTGGTTTGATGGCTTGGTGAAGGTTGGTCAAGGTTTGCGAGTAACGCTGGGCATTCACTGTTGTCGTGTGCTGCACGAAGTGAATCATAAGGGGGCCATCTTGGTCAAAGAAGAACGTCAGTATAACCTTTCCTGCACTCGTGTGGATGAAATTGGCCTTTTTTTTTTTTTGGTGGTGGTGACCCTGGATGCTTCCACTGGAGACTTTGTCGTTTTGATCCTGGTTCGAAGTGATGACACCATGACTCACCTCCAGCCACCACTCGTGCCAGGAACGCATTCCCTTCCTGGGCATAGTGCTGCAGACGAGCAAGACAGTGGGCCTTTCGACATGCTTCCTGGTGTGGTTGAAGACTGTGGGGCACCTACTGGGCACACACTTCTCGCATGTGCAGTCGTTCCTTCATGATGGTGTGAACACTTCCGACGCTCAATGCGACCACGGCGGCTATGGCTTTCAATGTCACTCGGCAGTCCTGGGTAATGAGAGCATCCACCAGCTGGACGATGTCATCGGTAATGCAGTGTGGTGCTCCAGACCGTGCATCATCTGCTAACGACACCAGTCCCTCCCTGAAGCGCTTGTGCTACGCCTTGACCCTTGCAAGGGACATGCAGTGTTCGCCGCACACTTGTGACATTAGTCGATGAATGTGCGTTCCTCCTTCCGCTGTCACAAAACGAACAACCCCTTTTTGCGCCTCTGTTGACGCCTCCATGTCCCTGTTTGCAATGTGACTTGCACCGGTGGACGATTGATGCATGCTGCTGCTAGCTCTGTATAGTCACGTGACGTGCACGCGTGCCCTCTAGCGACGGGCTGTGACCTTCCACGCTCTGGTCGGAAACACACCTCGTCACACACGCCACTATATTACCTTCCTGTCACGGGTTTGTGCATTGCACACTACGGCTCGTTTACTTTTGAACGCCACTAATAGAATTCAGTTAACTTCTCACGGTGTATTTAAACTCCCACGACAGTAGCGGAGAAAGAGTGCGTGTAATTTTTTATCTGAACTGGGGAAACGCTTTGTTCACGTAGTACAGGAACAAACATGTGAAATAGTACGTTCAACTCTCCTGCGTCTTCTGGGTGAAACATCAATAATCCACGTTTTTAAATTACTAACTAACGTCTCAACAATTTTCAGTATAGACAAGAGGAATATGGAGAATTACCAGAACCAGTCATATCCATTATACTGTGGGACACATACATACTATACGTTTGCTTTGTTCTTAGCTATTGGGCGACGTAACCACATTAATTACATTCTTTTAAGTGTAATAAGTACAGAAGTACTGCCCTTTTTAAGTTATAATCCTTAATACAAACACGTCCATGTAGCACGACTTCCTACTCATATCGATTCCTACTCGTCTTCCATTACACACGCTCAAACGGAAGTTAAGGAGCACCTCCTGTATATAATGACTTACCATGGTTGAGATAGCGCCTCTGAACTGAAAAAACAAATATGATAAACACATTTCCCTGTTTCACCATGCACAAACGAACAGAGGTCATAAGTTGACTACTGGCCCAAATTATTAAATGCGTAATAAAATAACACAAGAGCATCCACAGAACCCTTCAGAGGAAACTGTTTTCTTATATTAACTTATACTGACAGTTGCTAGTGCCCACTTCAAGATTGTAAGCATAACAAAAGTAATGAAACTACATAATCGCAATGCCTACGCAGTTTGCTTAACATCGAAGTGACAATACGTACTTGCAAGTACAATGCCACAACGAGTGTGAACCACACCTCCATATATGAAAATACAAAAAAAATCGTTTGTCCTTTAATATTTTCTGAAAAACCTCGGAAAAATGGGAATGAGTTCGTCGTCATTAAACGACCATTATGAAAAAATTGGGAGCATTTTCGAAGATCCGATTGGAAAAGGAAAGTTTTGCTTATTACAATTGAATGTTTGTCACAGCTAGCGTGCGTAATAATTAACTGTTTGTAGTTTGTTCTTGCCAACATTTTTCGTAATTTGGCGAATACAGTATATTCCACTTATGTTAAAAACTGTTTAACACTTTCATAGCTGTCGACACGTTCCATACTCGCTCTACGTTTACACGATTATTTCCACAACAAACACGATCCGTTCATTTCCGACAGTCTCTTAATTACCTAGCGCCTCAAAACGCTGTTATTCGGAAATTTTCACTAATAACGCGACACGGTATTATCCAATTAATTTTGTGGAACAGTGTTCTCTCCAGTAGATGAACTGCGGCAGGCAATAGAGTTTTAACGAGTTTTTCTTATTAATTTTTTCCACTTTAATCATGGCTACATAATCCGCCATAATTTAAAATATATTCTTCACTTTTAAATACGCCCAACAGGTTTTCCCGTTTCCGATTGTTCCCTCCAATCTGCGACGTAATTGTCACATACAACAGAAAGTAGTTAATTAATTAAATGTCTTCAGTTGTATCGGAATCTGAGAGTATCTCAGTATGTTCTGCATAGTTCGAATAATTTTATTCGCCTCTGCTCAAGCCCTAAAGTCCATTTTAAAAGAATATTTTTATTATTAGATGGGAGACGTTTCAAAACAGGCTACCCGCATAGTGAACAAAAAAACCAAAAATCAGAGAGTTCATATTCCAGTTCTAGTGAAGAAACACCATTTCTCCTAAATTATACCTTTCATAACAACTACGAATGAAAAACAAGAGAAATCTGAACGTATACAAATGGATACCGACACTCTTCCGGTATATGCTCTATGCATAGACAGGAAGGTGTCTATCTGTCGTTGATCATACGCCATACAGCAGCTTGAAGCTTAGGGATATACGTCATCAGCAGGTGTTCTAACCATGTTGCATAAAAATCTGAAAAAATCACTGTCTCAAAGGGGAAAGATTGAGGAATTAAAAGTTTCCGAAAAACTGCAGTGTCTGAAGTGGAAAATGTAAAGTGCGTTTCATTAGGTACGGTAACATACCACTTTTTGTCACCTTTTACTACACAAAACACTGCCTGACAAAACGAGTGAAGCATCCAGAAAGGAAGGAGGAAAATAAATGAAATTTTATGTAGCTGCGTTTATCCGTCCTCATCGCGACGTAAACATCGTCCACGCCACTATCTTTGTTGGGCAGTATCCGTTATCGTGCACAATTTCACTGGATAGTGACATGAACGAACTTAATTCGCTAACGGTGTGCAGTATTAGCACAATATTAACAAGCGTGCACTCGTTGTTCAGTTCCTGAGACATTGTCAATCTCTCACGACTCCCTCTGACAATTGTTTCTATTATCACCGCACTCGTACATTGTCGATGTATTTAGCACAACTATCCTATATATAAGCTCTATTAATATCGTATTACAATAACACTCTATGGCTACATTAGATAAAGTAATCATTATTTTATTATATATATAGACGCAGCCGTAAGTATAGTTATCTACACTCAGTCATGGCATTGTTTTAGTTCGTCCTCTTTACCAGCAGATGGCTTATGCTTTGTGCTGTAGAGCAAGACTGCACATTTACAAGCGTGATAAGAATGAAGAAGAATGCATCACACAGAAACCACGAGTCCTCAATGAGACAGGTGTTTCTTTACACTGAGTGAGGAGGGAGGACTTTTTAAGAATTTGAAAAGACGGATCTAAAGGTCACGTTGTGTTCACTGCATTAAGTCAGACATAGCGATACTCGCACTTTTTTATATTTAATTCTGCCCAGATAATGACAAGTTGCTCGATGAATATTAACATTCACATTAGATGCGATACTTGCAGAGGAAAAGCTTTTTTTTTTTTTTTGGTCATCAGTCTACTGACTGGTTTGATGCGGCCCGCCACGAATTCCTTTCCTGCGCTAACCTCTTCATCTCAGAGTAGCACTTGCAACCTACGTCCTCAATTATTTGCTTGACGCATTCCAATCTCTGTCTTCCTCTACAGTTTTTGCCCTCTACAGCTCCCTCTAGTACCATGGAAGTCATTCCCTCATGTCTTAGCAGATGTCCTATCATCCTGTCCCTTCTCCTTATCAGTGTTTTCCACATATTCCTTTCCTCTCCGATTCTGCGTAGAACCTCCTCATTCCTTACCTTATCAGTCCACCTAATTTTCAACATTCGTCTATAGCACCACATCTCAAATGTTTCGATTCTCTTCTGTTTCGGTTTTCCCACAGTCCATGTTTCACTACCATACAATGCTGTACTCCAGACGTACATCCTCAGAAATTTCTTCCTCAAATTAAGGCCGGTATTTGATATTAGTAGACTTCTCTTGGCCAGAAATGCCTTTTTTGCCATAGCGAGTCTGCTTTTGATGTCCTCCTTGCTCCGTCCGTCATTGGTTGTTTTACTGCCTAGGTAGCAGCATTTCGTAACTTCATTTACTTCGTGACCATCAATTCTGATGTTAAGTTTCTCGCTGTTCTCATTTCTACTACTTCTCATTACCTTCGTCTTTCTCCGATTTACTCTCAAACCATACTGTGTACTCATCAGACTGTTCATTCCGTTCAGCAGATCATTTAATTCTTCTTCACTTTCACCCAGGATAGCAAAGTCATCAGCGAATCGTATCATTGATATCCTTTCACCTTGTATTTTAATTCCACTCCTGAACCTTTCTTTTATTTCCATCATTGCTTCCTCGATGTACAGATTGAAGACTAGGGGCGAAAGGCTACAGCCTTATCTTACATCCTTCTGAATACGAGCACTTCGTTCTTGATCGTCCACTCTTATTATTTCCTCTTGGTTGTTGTACATATTGTATATGACCCGTCTCTCCCTATAGCTTACCCCTACTTTTTTCAGAATCTCGAACAGCTTGCACCATTTTATATTGTCGAACGCTTTTTCCAGGTCGACAAATCCTATGAAAGTGTCTTGATTTTTCTTTAGCCTTGCTTCCATTATTAGCCGTAACGTCAGAATTGCCTCTCTCGTCCCTTTACTTTTCCTAAAGCCAAACTGATCTTCACCTAGAGCATTCTCAATTTTCTTTTCCATTCTTCAGTATATTATTCTTGTAAGCAGCTTCGATGCATGAGCTGTTAAGCTGATTGTGCGATAATTCTCGCACTTGTCAGCTCTTGCCGTCTTCAGAATTGTGTGGATGATGCTTTTCCGAAAGTCAGATGGTATATCGCCAGACTCATATATTCTACACACCAACGTGAATAGTCGTTTTGTTGCCACTTCCCCCAATGATTTTAGAAATTCTGATGGAATGTTATCTATCCCTTCTGCCTTATTTGACCGTAAGTCCTCCAAAGCTCTTTTAAATTCCGATTCTAATACTGGATCCCTTATCTCTTCTAAATCGACTCCTGTTTCCTCTTCTATCACATCAGACAAATCTTCACCCGCATAGAGGCTTTCAATGTATTCTTTCCACCTATCTGCTCTCTCCTCTGCATTTAACAGTGGAATTCCCGTTGCACTCTTAATGGTACCACCGTTGCTTTTAATGTCACCAAAGGTTGTTTTGACTTTCCTGTATGCTGAGTCTGTCCTTCCGACAATCATATCTTTTTCGATGTCTTCACATTTTTCCTGCAGCCATTTCGTCTTAGCTTCCCTGCACTTCCTATTTATTTCATTCCTCAGCGACTTGTATTTCTGTATTCCTGATTTTCCCGGAACATGTTTGTACTTCCTCCTTTCATCAATCAACTGAAGTATTTCTTCTGTTACCCATGGTTTCTTCGCAGCTACCTTCTTTGTACCTATGCTTTCCTTCCCAACTTCTGTGATGGCCCTTTTTAGAGATGTCCATTCCTCTTCAACTCTACCGCCTACTGCGCTATTCCTTATTGCTGTATCTATAGCGTTAGAGCAAACGTATCTCATCATTCCTTAGTACTTCCGTATCCCACTTCTTCGCGTATTGATTCTTCCTGACTAATGTCTTGAACTTCAGCCTACTCTTCATCACTACTATATTGTGATCTGAGTCTATATCTGCTCCTGGGTACGCCTTACAATCCAGTATCTCATTTCGGAATCTCTGTCTGACTATGATGTAATCTAATTGAAATCTTCCCGTATCTCCCGGCCTTTTCCAAGTATACCTCCTCCTCTTGTGATTCTTGAACAGGGTATTCGCTATTACTAGCTGAAACTTGTTACAGAACTCAATTAGTCTTTCTCCTCTTTCATTCCTTCTTCTACTTCTTCCCCAACAACTGCATTCCAGTCGCCCATGACTATTAGATTTTCGTCCCCCTTTACATACTGCATTACCCTTTCAATATCCTCATACACTTTCTCTATCTGTTCATCTTCAGCTTGCGACGTCGGCATGTATACCTGAACTATCGTTGTCGGTGTTGGTCTGCTGTCGATTCTGATTAGAACAACCCGGTCACTGAACTGTTCACAGTAACACACCCTCTGCCCTACCTTCCTATTCATAACGAATCCTACACCTGTTATACCATTTTCTGCTGCTGTTGATATTACTCGATACTCATCTGACCAGAAATCCTTGTCTTCCTTCCACTTCACTTCACTGACCCCTACTATATCTAGATCGAGCCTTTGCATTTCCCTTTTCAGATTTTCTAGTTTCCCTACCACGTTCAAGCTTCTGACATACCACGCACCGAGCGAGCTGGCGCAGTGGTTACCACACTGGACTCGCATTCGGGAGGACGACGGTTCAATCCCGTCTCCGGCCATCTTGATTTAGGTTTTCCGTGATTTCCCTAAATCGTTTCAGGCGAATGCCGAGATGGTTCTTTTGAAAGGGCACGACCGATTTCCTTCCCAATCCTTCCCTAACCCGAGCTTGCGCTCCGTCTCTAATGACCTCGTTGTCGACGGGACGTTAAACACTAACTTTTGTGGCGGCGTTCGTAGCGACAAACAATTCGCTGTAGAAACGGCTTACGAAGTCACCGCCACACTTTTAATAGCGGGCCGACCGGTCCGCTGGAACAGTGAACAGAAAGATGAAAACCCAAACACTCTGATTAAATAAAAGTCGGTACTTATCTTTATTAACGAAGATACAGAAACACAGTGGTGAACTCCGTGTCTACAGAAATCTGTCTAGTTCGAGTCGGAGCGGCTAGGTCAGCGTCGGCTGACGACAAACAACAACTCTGCTGCGATGAACACACAACTGACTAGCAAGTACACAATTCGGTGGCGAGTATACAACTGAGCGGCGAATACAGAACTGTCCTAGCGCTCGCGACTCCAGCGCTTAAGAACCCAGAAGCCAGCGGTGGCGCGCGCAGACTTGCGGCGATTTCCTGTCTCGCTGGCGCTGCTTATGCGGACGGCGTCCGGACTTTGATGCTGCCAACCTTTTGGCAGCGGGCTCGGGCGGCATTACTGGCTAGGATATAACACTAACCACCACCACCACCACCATTCCACGCACCGACTCGTAGAACGTTATCCTTTCGTAGATTATTCAGTCTTTTTCTCATGGTAACCTCCCCCTTGGCAGTCCCCTCCCGGAGATCCGAATGGGGGACTATTCCGGAATCTTTTGCCAATCATCATGACACTTCTTCAATTACAGGCCACATGTCCTGTGGATACACGTTACGTGTCTTTAATGCAGTGGTTTCCATTGCCTTCTGCTGATTCTTCCGCCTTAAGGAGCAATTTCCCACCCCTAGGACAAGAGAGTGCCCTGAACCTCTATCCGCTCCTCCGCCCTCATTGACAAGGCCGTTGGCAGAATGAGGCTGACTACTTATGCCGGGAGTCTTCGGCCGCCAATGCTGATTATTTATCAAAATTTGGACAGTGACGGGGATCGAACTCGGGACCGAAGACGTTTTGATTATGATTCAAAGACTCTACCCCTAGACCACGGATACTACTAACCTAAACGAGCATTATTCCGCTAACGTCCATCTACTACGGTATTTTCGGCGACGAAGAGATTAACATTCATTTATATTTATGACCTTTAGATTTTACCTCTTTGTTACTATGTTTTCCACAAATTTCAACTCACTGATAGTACTGTCTTTTCTCAACCCTACAAATGTCAAAAGTTATTTGTCCTCATGAATATACTAATATACGTTTGACAATGATTGAAATCTTACTTCGCAGCCTTCGGCCGAAGGGTGCACGAAGTCCAGTATTTTCTGAGTCCAGGAGCGAAACGGAACATCGGAATCTGGAATACACTACTTTTGTGCAAAAGAAGTAATTTTGTAATAACCACTTTTGGACAATTCGGAATAATGATAATGACCTGCGCAAAGCCTAAGTCATCGTACTGCAGTACAACCACAGTTGGTGTTAGTTAGCCACATACTGATGCAATATAAAATGAAGTCAGTGTAGCAGTTGACATCAGTAGCAATAACTTAACTGTGCAACAATAATATGATAATCTAATATTTTACAATATGGTGAACAACTGCACAAATACTCAAAATTTTATCGTGTGCAACACATGGCATGCACTTATATGAAACACGTTTGTTTAATGTGTTCAGAAAATAACAAAACGTTCTGAAAGAAGCAATAAATGTATAAAACCACATTTCCGTAAACCACAAGACAGTTCAAATAAACCTTTATCAAGAAAAAGCGTTAGAGTTACATTTTGTAAAATAAGTGTTGATAGTGTCTTATGTAGTCAGTAGCACCAACACTACATTTGAGCGGACTTGAAACTTACTCTTGCTGTGCAGGCAGGTTTTTCATCCAGAAACCATGTCTATTTCTATCTAACCACAATAATAGCTTCAGGCTCACATTTTATTGTTTATTGTATCATTGTCATAGCATGTCACATCTTTGCGCCGTAATCCAAATATTTTCGTGCCAGCCCTTTCTCCGGAATTCTTTTAGTTCCACCATCATTGAACATGCCTCTCAGACGGTTTCCTCACATTTTATATCAACTAAAACGTTCTGAAAGTTACCTCTGTCGTGTTAGAAACAGTTTACGAAAGTTTTCTCACAAATAATAAAATCTGTACAATTAAGTACGTATCATAATTGTACGGAAAAGGACAGATGAAACAAGATTATCGTATGTCTGCGTCTGGGGCTGTTCGGCCACCAGAAGCGAGTTTTACTAATTGGCGCGACTAGCGCTTCAGTAGCTTGAAGATGAGATAAAGTGGTTAGAACAACGCAGACGCCCATTCCCAGAGGCAGAAAATCGTGACCTGTCCAGAAATCGAACATGTGAACCCGTGACTTAAGGCATTCACACCAAACACTTTTCTTTACATTAGTTGCACTTTATTTTGATTAAATAATTTTTCAACTATTAACAAAACAAAACAGAACTTAAATACAAACAGCCTGATTTTATCACGTCACTTTTTTTAACAACATTGCTCTCACTACATGAGAGTCCATATGCTGCTTTGTTGGGGGGTGCAGTTGGTGTAGTGTATAGCACAATGAGCTTGGCCCCAGTGTGCTCAAATTGTAGCCGAAAAGCTGCGAGTTTTCTGGCTGTACCGAATAGGAGGGTCATTGGATGCTTTAGTAAAACGTAGTCTCACGGTAAACTCGAATTTCACCGCCGTAAGTTTCATGGTAGGTTACAGTAAATCAAACTTCCCACCTTAAATATGTACCGGGATTGATAAACACGGGGATTTTAGAAAATAATGTCTGCGATCACTTTCCATAGTACAGCTGCAAGCAACTTGCATCTAACGATGTCTCGTATTCGTTGTCCCGATTGCTTTCTTCTCTGTTGCCCGCAGCCTTCGATGTGCAAAACAGTAAACAGTAGACAGCGAAGTAGGAAATGGCTAAGAATCCAGAGTTACTGAAATTAAGTTGGTAAATGTTAGGATGCCACATGATTTTATTTCTATTCACACAGCCAAAAATCTAGAAACAGTTGTTAGATGCAGTCTACCATCGTTAATCGCGCTACAATTTCCAGATTCTAACTGAATTTATAGCATCACACAAAGTAACCACAAATGTGATTCACGCGATCTCACAGATCACAGTCCGTAACTCGTGGTCTAGTGGATAGCGTTGCTGCCTCTGGATCATGGGGTCCCAGGTTCGATTCCCGGCCAGGTGGGGGATTTTCTGTGACCGGAGACTGGGTGTTCGTGTTGTCTTCATCATCATCATTCGTGTTAGTGGCTCTATTGTAATGTGTAACAATAGGGCTTTGTACGGGCGCTGATCACCACGCAGTTGACCGCCCCACAAATCACACAGTTGACACACATCGCACAAAAACTTTTTCCGAGGCTACTTTTAACGTTTCGATTAGTTTTTACCCTAATTCGCACTCAACACATTAAAGTATGCGTTCCCTTCTTGGATACGAATCGGTGACTCCTAGTGAGTTAGCTTCAGTCTGGTGCCCGCTCGCTCAGCAAGCCCCTGTGACTGGCTCCGTCGTTTTCCGCCAACGGCTAGTAACGCTGAGATCTGTCTTTATTCTCTTACGTATGGATTGGAAGTTACTGATATTGTTATTAACAAGCTATCAGAGCAAGGAACAACAGGGGCCTTTTAATATTTAAACAATAAATATAACTGCTATCCAGAGAATAACAGATGTTCCGGTCTATCGTGGGCGGGGCTACAGCGGCCATCTTTGTGCCAACACTCAGTGTGCATCCAGCGGTGGCAGCGTCTGATCTGTGTCTCTGCTACTTTGCTGTCTGTGACGTGTGAAAATGTGCGCTGTAACAGAAAATCTCGCCACTTGAGAGGTGCCTTCTATGACACGGCTTTTGTTGGCAAATGTAGCGTCGATAGTTCCGATGCCACAGCGTAGATTGGCACTACGAGAGCGGACGAACTACGCCGACCACAGCGCCCTCTATCCGACGCTGTGGAGCTCAATGGGCGCCTCTCTGCTTTCTGTCCACTTGATCAAGAGCAGACGACCAAGCAACTTAGCTTCCACTTGTAGGGGGAGGGGGCTAGCCATTACAGACTTTGCCTTTGTTACTTCAATAATACGAGGCGTGGTTCTTTTTTTTGTAATTAAAAAAAAGACGTGCTAAGATATCTCAATAATTTTATTTTTACATGAAAGCCTGTATCTTAATCTACGCACTGACGCCATTACAGTCGGATTCTTCCTTGTTTACGTTGTGTGCTAAGTGTTTAAGATGCCTCCGATAATCGTGAGTCCCGGCGACTGTGAAGTACGGGCTCTTATAAGATTTCTTAGTGCTAAAGGCCTAAAAACGATCGACATTCATCGTGAGATCTATGCAGTTTACGGAGAAAACATTATGAGTGACGGAATGGTAAGAAAGTGGGTGAGAGCATTTAAAAATGGCCGCACAAATGTGCATGATGAACAAAGGTGTGGGCGTCCTTCGGTCGTTAATCAAAGTTTGGTGCAGGAAGTGGACAATAAGGTGAGAGAAAACAGACGCTTTACGATTTCCTCCTTGCGGGGTGACTTTCCTAATGTTTCTCGTAGTGTTTTGTATGGCATTATGACCGAGCACTTGAATTACCGAAAATTGTGCGCACGTTGGGTACCGAAAATGTCGACGGATGTGCACAAAACCAAACGTTTAGACAGTGCATTGACTTTCCTTGAGCGGTATCACAACGACGGTGATGATTTCTTAAGCCAAATTGTTACGGGAGATGAAACATGGGTGGGCTATGCCACACCAGGATCAAAGCAACCGTCCATGGAAATTGAGCAAGGGCATCGTTTTACTGTAAGACAATGCCCCTCCGCATGTGGCGATTCAGACCAAAGATCTCATCACATCTTTTCGATGCGACATTCTAGATCATCCACCCTGCAGCACCAATCTTGCGCCCAGTGACTACCTTCTGTTCCTGCACTTGAAGAAACACCTGGGCGGTCAGTGTCTTCAAGACGATGACGAAGTCAAAACAGTGGTGATGCAGTGGTTGTCAAGTCAGGCGGCAGACTTCTATGAGGAGGGTATTCAAAAACTGGTACAACGTTACGACAAGTGCCTCAATATTGACGGAAATTATGTAGAAAAGTCGGTTAAGGTACAGGCTTTCATGCAAAAATAAAATTGAGATTTCTTAGCACGTCTTTTTTAAATTGCGAAACGGTAGTTACTTAAAAAAACACGCCGCCAACTACCATTAACTGTTAGCTTTGATACATGGGCAACGGCTTCGCACCTACGTGCTCATCTTTACCAAAAGTTACATATATGTCATTCACTAATATTCTCTATTAAATGTGCTTTTACTTTACATGCAGTACCAAACTGCTTTACCTCTCCTGTTCCTACTCCTACTCGCTTCCTTCATTCGGCATATTTTGCAGATCACAGGAGCGGACCCACGTGCCGCCTTCCAGGCGGGATAGAAAAGCAAAAAACTGCAGTTGAAATTTATCGCGACCTTTGATGTGCAGAGAATAGAAATAATGAGCGAATATGGCAATGTTGCACTGATTTCAGAAATTGTCTTACCACTTTTCACTATAATGACCGAGGCGGGAGGCCTAGCCTTGTGACTGACTGATGATGAAAATTAACGACCAAATTCGTGCATATCGTCGTTTCACTGTTACAGAACTTTCGTAACATTTTCCCCAAATTTAACAGAGTTTGTTGCCTGAAATTGTGGTATAGAAGCTAGGCTGCCACAAATTTTGTGCTAGGTGGATTCCCAAAATCCTAACGGAAGACGACAAAACAATAGAGACTCGCTGCAGCACTGATCTTCGTCGAATATTACGAGAGAAATGGTAACAAAGTTATCGGTATTATCGTAACTGGGGACGAGACCTGAGTGAAGCATGTCAATTGCGAAACAAAAAGGCGGTCGATGAAATGGTGACACACAAATTATCCCAAGAAAGAAAGGAAGGAAGCGTTTACGAATGCTCTCAGCAAGAAAGAGTTTTGCGACTCTAAGGGAGTGATTCCCGTTGACTTTCTTGAACATGGCTCAACAATTAACAGAGAGGTGTTGCCAAACACTGAGAAAGTTCACGCGGGCAATACAAAACAAGCGGTTAGGGAAACTTAGCACAAGAGTTTTGTTGTTTTACGAGAACGTGCGTTCACACGCGGCCAGTCGTACCCAGCAGTTCCTATGGGATTTTGGATTGGAGATTGAAAGTTTACCGTCCAACCTCCTTGCCTAGGGACGCCAGATGAAAGTTGATGTCGTCAAGCCCTGAATGAAAATTGTGCAACGGATAACTGGGGAGGGGAGCTTGAGAGCGCTACCTAGAGAGCGTGCCCTTTCTGTACGGTACTAGGCAAGGGGCTGGAGGGCTCACACGCTGATGTGTGGCTCCCTGCATTCTCTAGCTTTTATTTTAAATGAATTCCTTTAACTTGACTTCTTTGTGATTTTTAAGGTATGTTAAAGACTGATGACAATTGATTACGTATTTATTTTAAATATTATCATTCGATTTTACAGCGATCAGCAATTGTTCCAGTTTACAGATATTACAGTTTTACAACTTATAGCTTGGGTATATTTAATACCAATCTGCACGCACTTTTCTACGGGCAAGACGGAATTGCGTTGACCAAATGTATACCACCAAAGCCTCCCAATGTTTTACATAGGACATCCACTACGTGAGGAGGATAACAGGCAAACTGGGGACCAGATACATTAACACAGGGGGTCAAATTTCCGAAATTAAACGAGAACCTTAATTTCCTTACACAATCCGAAGCTGTAAATTAAAGAATTAGTACAAATATTCAAATACCTATCTTCCATGCTGGAACATTGAGACAGACGCACTGAGGGGACGTCTGCTCATTTACCCGTCTTCTGTAACACTCCCTGAACGTAGCGGGCACCCGGAGGTCTTCCTCGGCCCCGGTGGAGGGGGGTAGTCGAACCACTTGGCCGTGACCAACCACTCCACCCCCAAATCTTGTGACACTGGAAAGTCTGTGACTTTTACCTGCCTGTGCTGTCTCTCTGATCCTCTACCCAAGAGTAAGGTTGGCACTACTATACTACAGAACTACTTCCCAACAAAGATTTGGCCACGCTTTACGGAAAGGTGTGAGGAGGATTAGGAAAGTTCATCTGCAGATTCACATTCACGTACAAGAAATGCATAATACACGACACATAAATACGTATTATGAAGCCTGACATTTCTTTCCATCCGTTCACATGGGTTATGTTGCACCTGCGGCCGGCCGCGTCGTGTAATAAAATTGGCTGCGGAGCCGCCTCTGTTTCTATTTCCCGGTGCGAGCGAGCACCGAAACATGCTGTTTATAGAGCGGAAACTACTGTACCGTTTCAAGATGTTTGATCTCCACCATACAGCCCGGATTTAGAAACGAGCGACTTTCACCTCTACCCAGCAATGAAGACACGTCTCACTACACAACGCTTTGATATTGACGCCGAATTGCATGCTGGTATAAACCAGAGGTTGCAATCACCGGTGGCAGATTTCTTCAGACGAGGTAGTGAAAAACTTGTGCCACAGAATAAGAAGTGCCTCTATTTGAATGGCGAAAAATGTAGACGATAGTTTAAGAATATACCTTTACAATTTATGTAATAAAATTTATTTTTTTCTATATTGTTAATTTTTTATTTCGATATGTCTGTTACTTTCTGGATAAGCCTCGTATAAATGATGGAAGCTATGCTGCCTCGTTCCAAGCCTCATAGGTGAATCCCTGCTGTCTCTATTTGCTCCAACGCAACACTGTCTCCACTCGTTGCACAGTTCTCATGCTCTAAGACCATCTGTCACGTGACGCAAAGTCTACACTAATCGCTATATTAGAGTAACTTGGATCTTCATCTACTGATTTTCAAAAGTAGCAGTAAAAATGTAATAAAATGCAGGCGGAGACTTGGCCTGAACGCCAGCAGGCGTCCTGGCCGCCGTCACTTACCAGATGTGAACACATTGATGCAACGACCTCCAGACACGTTGTTGTACTCAGAGGTCTACTTCATACCCCACACCTAATTTGTGTATTCAATGGGCTTTTGAACACACTATCTGCTGTTGAGATCCTATATGCGTACTGTGCGACCAGAAAATCCTGAAGTAAAATGTTGCTTGTTTGCCGAATATTTAACGCTGGGCGGGCACGCAGAATGTCCCGAGATTGTCCCGACAATATTAGCATGCTGTACTTCATACAGCTTCATCTCATCATCGTCCGATCCTGCAAGTCTGGAGAGAAGCACCGGAAGCGGATAGGCATAGCATGATATGCAAACGTATCTACAAATTTTCCGGAACTAACGCCAAACAAGTTAATGATGCAGCAGCACTTGCTATGTATTTGCCACCTGGCTGTACGCTATTTTAAACGTAAATTATCCTCTGGAATCCAGAACTTGTTCCTGCTTCCAAGATTATTCAACACCATACATATTAACTTTGCCTGAATGACTTTCAGAAATAATAAATTTTTCATCAAGTGATAAAACCACAGTCCATATGTCTGCAGACACACTTCAACATTCCCCATCTTCTCGTCCGTGTAAAAATATCATAGTTTCAAGTTGCAGTCGAGAGCACTAAATACACAGGTTTTACCACAGGAGCTGACGTCAACTACAATACTTGCCACACCTCTACAGTGTCATCATCACTGGTTCTCCATAGTCATGGAATCCTTTGAGTCTTCACTCCCAGAATTTCCTGAATTTTCTTTTAAGACTTAACTACACACAGCTTCATGTGCATTGTCCAACCTCACTTGCAGAGGGTGTATATTTTTGGTAGCTATAAAATATCACTATATCACATCCATATTTGCTACTCTTCACGACCAGTAGACCACGACCTGCGGGCTAGCACAAAGTAAAATGTACACTTTAAATCAATGATCTCTGAACCATGCAGAAAGAACTCGATAGTAAAGTTTGACTCGTAGTGACATCTGACTAGGAATTATTTAGCGACGTAAGATCACCTATAGTCATGACACTCTTCCTCACATTCGCTATACTCTGCACAGCAGCGTGCCAATGGGCAGTAAGCTACACTGGTGGATACGACACCCGATGAATACGAATAATAACAGCTAACGTGATTTTCACAAAACCGAGTGTATGTAGTGCAATAAATAACGGGAATAAGTAAATAACATTTGTCTTTATTTAGTTTACCAAAGACTTTGGAGATATGAAACGGTACATTATAGGGCAGTTTACTTAAGATTCATTAGTAACGTACAGATATTTACTGATGAATGACTTTTTCCTTTGCAAATAAAAAGTTGTTAGTAAACAGCACACCTTCTGAAGAAAGATGTCGTATATCTACTAAAGAACGTGAATTTTTCTTCGTTACACAGGGTTATTACAAATGACTGAAGCGATTTCACAGATCTACAATAACGTTATTATTTGAGATATTTTCACAATGCTTTGCACACACATACAAAAACTCAAAAAGTTTTTTTAGGCATTCACAAATGTTCGATATGTGCCCCTTTAGTGATTCGGCAGACATCAAGCCGATAATCAAGTTCCTCCCACACTCGGCGCAGCATGTCCCCATCAATGAGTTCGAAAGCATCGTTGATGCGAGCTCGCAGTTCTGGCACGTTTCTTGGTAGAGGAGGTTTAAACACTGAATCTTTCACATAACCCCACAGAAAGAAATCGCATGGGGTTAAGTCGGGAGAGCGTGGAGGCCATGACATGAATTGCTGATCATGATCTCCACCACGACCGATCCATCGGTTTTCCAGTCTCCTGTTTAAGAAATGCCGAACATCATGATGGAAGTGCGGTGGAGCACCATCCTGCTGAAAGATGAAGTCGGCGCTGTCGGTCTCCAGTTGTGGCATGAGCCAATTTTCCAGCATGTCCAGATACACGTATCCTGTAACGTTTTTTTCGCAGAAGAAAAAGGGGCCGTAAACTTTAAACCGTGAGATTGCACGAAACACGTTAACTTTTGGTGAATTGCGAATTTGCTGCACGAATGCGTGAGGATTCTCTACCGCCCAGATCCGCACATTGTGTCTGTTCACTTCACCATTAAGAAAAAATGTTGCTTCATCACTGAAAACAAGTTTCGCACTGAACGCTTCCTCTTCCGTGAGCTGTTGCAACCGCGCCGAAAATTCAAAGCGTTTGACTTTGTCATCGGGTGTCAGGGCTTGTAGCAATTGTAAACGGTAAGGCTTCTGCTTTAGCCTTTTCCGTAAGATTTTCCAAACAGTCGGCTGTGGTACGTTTAGCTCCCTGCTTGCTTTATTCGTCGACTTCCGCGGGCTACGCGTGAAACTTGCCCGCACGCGTTCAACCGTTTCTTCGCTCACTGCAGGCCGACCCGTTGATTTCCCCTTACAGAGGCATCTAGAAGCTTTAAATGCGCATACCATCGCCGAATGGAGTTAGCAGTTGGTGGATCTTTGTTGAACTTCGTCCTGAAGTGTCGTTGCACTGTTATGACTGACTGATGTGAGTGCATTTCAAGCACGACATACGCTTTCTCGGCACCTGTCGTCATTTTGTCTCACTGCGCTCTCGAGCGCTCTGGCGGCAGAAACCTGAAGTGCGGCTTCAGCCGAACAAAACTTTATGAGTTTTTCTACGTATCTGTAGTGTGTCGTGACCATATGTCAATGAATGGAGCTACAGTGAATTTATGAAATCGCTTCAATCATTTGTAATAGCCGTGTACTTTCAGTCAAATCTCTGAATGTGGGACGGAGGATGCTTGTATGGAGTCCAATACCTACATTATTCATCGTATCAAATAATCCACCACAACTGTAGCTAAACAGAAAATCACACAGACGTGACAGTAAAACGCTCATGCAGTTCAGGCTACGGAGTAAGGAAATTCGGCTGTTTTCAAGCTGGGTATACAAGTGATAGTTTTTCACGCTCACAGGGCTTTTGCGAGTAATACGTATCGTGTAAACAGCACCGAACGCCAGCTCGTCGGCGCTGTCCGAGAGTGGCGCAAAATGTTAATCGCTTTCTGCGAGTCTAGACCTCGCTTTCTGCGAGTCTAGACCTCTCATGTAGATGACAATCTCTATCTCTCTGGAGCTGCTCACCGTAGCTCTTACATAAGAAAAGCTACACTGGCATTGTCGGGAGAGCTGAGAATACTCCGTGAATTTCAGCCGCCGTATTGCGTCTAGGATTTGTACTGAATTTCACAGTTTTTACGCTACCTCGTCTCGACACTATAGTGGTTTCGTGCATAAATTCGTATCACTTTTCCTAACAAACCCAACACATACACGTAATAAAGAATTTGGGCATCAGTAATATATTCTCCTTCACCATTTACAAGTCTGCAGTATTGGGGTAACTTTTCGATTTCGCGACTGTAGAAATCACGTGGTTTTGAGGCGGAGAATCATCGAAACATGTTCGGAGCGTGTTTTTATCCGTAAAGAAAACTCGTTCAAGGTTGTTCGATACAGAGCGGAAAAAGTGAAAAATCTTAGAGCGCAATATGAGGTGAATAAGATGGGTGCGGAATGACTTCCCAGTTTCCCAACCGAACACCTGTACAGTGTATTTTGTCAGTCTAGCGAATGGAGCGGCATCACTTCACTATTCTCTGGTCACTATTCTTGAACTGTGTCTGCATGACGCCTCAGTTGTTGACAATGGATGTCAGCAGCGATGGTTGCACCTAGGAGAAGCAGTTTGCAGTGCACCACACCGTCGCTGGTCTGCCAGACGCGTAACATTATGTTTCGTGGATGTCCCCGGCTCCACATGGGGCGTTGCCGCTTTCACTAGATGAAATATTGATGTGTCATTATTAGTTGCACTGAGGCGACATCTTTGAGAGTGTATCAAAATCTGAAGATGCTCATTACTGAGTGAAACCGGTCATCGTCAAAGGAATTTACACTACCGACCATTAAAATTGCTACACCACGAAGATGACGTGCTACAGATGCGAAATTTTACCGACAGGAAGAAGATGCTGTGATATGCAAATGAGCATTCACACAAGGTTGGCACCTGTGGCGACACCTACAACGTGCTGACATGAGGAAAGTTTCCAACAGATTTCTCATACACAAACAGTAGTTGACCGGCGTTGCCTGGTGAAACGTTGTTGTGATGCCTCGTGTAAGGAGGCGAAATACATACCATCACGTTTCCGACTTTCATAAAGGTCGGATTGTAGCCTATAGCGATTGCAGCTTATCGTATCGCGACATTGCTGCTCGCGTTGGTCGAGATCCAATGACTGTTAGCAGAATATAGAATCGGTGGGTTCAGGAGGGTAATACGGAACGCCGTGCTGGATCCCAACGACCTCGTATCACTAGCAGTCGAGATGACAGGAATCTTATCCGCATCGCTGTAACGGATCATGCAGCCACGTCTCGATCCCTAAGTCAACAGATGGGGACTTTTGCAAGACAATAACCATCTGCACGAACAGTTCGAAGACGTTTGCAGCAGCATGGACTATCAGCTTGGAGACGCAGCGGTTACCCTTGACGCTGCATCACAGACAGGAGCGCCTGCTACCGTGTACTCAACCACGAATCTGGGTGCACTAAAGGCAAAACGTCATTTTTTCGGATGACTCCAGTACTGTTTACAGCATCATAATGGTCGCATCCGTGTTTGACGACATCGCGGTGAACGCACATTGGAACCGTGTATTCGTCATCGATATACTGGCGTATCAGCCGGCGTGATGGTATGGGGTGCCATTGGTTAAACGTCTCGGTCACCTCTTGTTCGCACTGACGGCACTTTGAACAGTGGACGTTACATTTGATATGTGTTACTACCCGTGGCTCTACCCTTCATTCGATCCCTGCGAAACTCTACATTTCAGCAGGCTAATGCACGACCGCATTTTTGGGTCCTGTACGGGCCTTTCTGGATACAGAAAATGTTCGACTGCTGCCCTGGCCAGCACATTCTCCAGATCTCTCACCAACTGAATACGTCTGGTCAATGGTGGCCGAGCAACTGGCTCGTCACAATACGCCAGTCACTACTCTTGATAAACTGTGGTATCGTGTTGAAGCTGCATGGGCAGCTGTACCTGTACACACCATCCAAGCTCTGTTTGACTCAACGCCCAGGCGTAACAAGGCCGTTATTACGGCCAGAGGTGGTAATTCTGGGTTCTGATTTCTCAGGATCTATGCACCCAAACTGCGTGAAAATGTAATCACACGTCAGTTGTAGTATAATATATTTGGCCAATGAATACCCGTTTATCATCTGCATTTCTTCTTGGTGTAGCAATTTTAATGGGCTGTAGTGTATATTGTCATCAAAGACTGGAATAAAAAAAAACATAACAATTGCTGCTTTGTTTGGACTCGACCATTCCTTTCTTTTCCTTATGTTAGTATAAAAACACCATTTTTGTCACCAGTAATGATAAATAAATGTAGTGTGACTAGGGCCGCCGGTCGTGTAGACCGTTCGCCGGGTGCCAGTCTTTCGATATGACGCCACTGCGGCGACTTGCGCGTCGATGGGGATGAAATGATGATGATTAGGGCAACACACCACCCAGTTCCTGAGCGGAGAAAATCTCCAACCCAGCCAGTAATCGAACCCGGGGCCTTAGGATTGACATTCTGTCGCGCTGAGCACTCAGCTACCGGGGGCGGACGCCAGTAATGATACAGGATAGTAATGGTCGTTGTTGTTCACGAGTCACTTGACGACGAGCAAGCAGATATGCATTTATGGCTAACCGCTGATATTTGAGATAGAGCATATCGTACCCGTACACCCCATTTTTGAACCTCGCTCATTGCAAGCAAAAGTCGCACAATGGTGAAACAATCACAGTTCCTCACATTTGCTAGTTCTCGAATACAATGACGTGGATTATTGCATTAAAACTATCTTCATCAAACCTCGAAGGTTCCCAAACGTGGAGAGCCACTAATGTGAAAACGATCTTCCTTAAAACGAGAAAACCAAAGTCTTGTCGTGCTCTGTCCGATGCCAGTATCCCCCTACACGGCGCAAATATTTCTGGCTGCCTCCGCTGCTGTCACCCCTCTATTGAAAAACAGAAGAACGTGTCGGAAATGTTCCGATTTCTGTACTTGGTAATTTTCTAGAGTTCTCACCTCCACTCACTACCTCAATACCACAAAATAACAATACCTAGACTCAATTGGCACCAGTTAACTACAAATAAAATATGACAATCCACAATTAAACTCAAAGAAAGTAGAATACCAATATGCAAAACAAAAACGCTACGAACATATGCAGCAACCTAATATTTTGCCGTACGGACGCACACATTAAATGAAGTAATCACGAAACTGCATGCTTTCAGTCACAAATTGTGACCGTGGCGTGTTGCTTAACAGAGAAATCGCCCATTTTACCTCATCGACGAACAGCACGAGCAATTAGCCTGTTTCGTAAGTTATTGACTTAAACAACGCAACGCAGCAAAGAATTTATAAAAGCATCATGCATATATTATGTAGGACTAATAACGGAAACAAAATTGCACCGATGAGACTCGGTGCTTTTTATCCATTGTGCCACCTTCATACTGCATCTCACTGTTTTATAAATACCGGGTGATTATAATTAAAGTGCAGCTACTTCCAGACGTCCTGTGTGGGCTGTAATTATCGTATGGCAGCGAAACTTGGTAGATGTGCTAATCCGTTAATGCCGAACCGATTTCAGCCGGAAAAAGTTGGTTCCAGTTTTGGCCACTAGCGGCAAATCTGGGTGCTGTGAATGCAAATAAGACGTACAGAAATGTTTCCATGAGTAGTGAATTAGGAACGGGACATGGATAGAAAAGGTCAAACATGTGAGAAAGGCATACTATTGTTTTTATTATTAACCACCGCTTACACACTTCGTTCAGCATCAGCACCAGAGACTTCGACGTAATGTTGTACCCGTAAAACGACGTGATCAACAGTTGCTCGCAGTAGCTCCAGTGGAATCTGAGCAACGTGTTCCTGTATACTGACCCTCAGATCAGGTGGAGACCGAAGATGTTCCTGGCAAACGTGTTCTTTTTTATATCCCCAGAGCCGAAAGTCACTTGAATTGAGATCAAGTGATCTTGCAGGCCGTACCTGTTCCAGACCTCACGCCAGCCTGCGTGAGCTAAAACGTGTGCCTTTCTGCTTCCTCTCATAGTGGGTTGGCTGTCTTGCCAATCCACAACAACACTGACAAACAGGTGAATGAGGCTCGAACCAGGTCAGAGGTAAGACAAACGTCTAATGACATCAGTCGATCCGTCGTAACCTCCCCCCACCGTGATTACCCTGTTGCTTACTACATAGCAAACATGTTTTCGAGCATCTGCAGCACGGAAACAGTGTACTCACTCCCCTCTACAAGTTGTAGAAGTCTGTAATGGAAGTTTCCCTACGCCCTGTATGAGAGTACTTTTGTAAACCCTGGTCGCCAATTTTGTAAAGCCCTTTTTGTAGTAACCAAAACCAACTGCGGGAACGCCTTGGGCTGCGGATCGGAGCCGCCAGGCGGTGCAGCCGCCGGCGGTGGAGCACGCACCACCGGGTAAACACAGGACGAGTCGGACGACAGGCCAACGACAACTGATGACAACCGACCACGACCGACACAACTAGGAACAGATAAACAATGGAGGCTTGTGTAAACCACAACACCAAACACCAACAGTAAATCCAGTCAGAACAAGAGCCAGGCAAACGTCAACAACCAGCAACGACCAGAACTCAGTACCGCCGAGATAGAAACGAAATCCAGAGCGAGTACCAGACTGACAAGACTAGGTTTTTTTTATCTTTATTGTGATTTCATTCCCCTGCCCCATATGTGCAGGGGAGTGCTGTCAGCAGCACAATCCGCCGCTCTTCAGCCGAGTGACATGACAACTAAAACAAGAATAAAATAATACATACATAAGGAGGTAAAAAAGAGAACATAAAACAGAGTAAGGGGAGAAAATGGAGGTAAAAATACACTGACATGTAGGCGTTCATTGGGGACAGTTAAGAAAGTCACCAGAAAGTTAAAAAACACAGTTGGCGATTCTTAAAACACAGAAGACACTGGATGCGCATGCAAAGGTTAAAAGTTGGCCACAGTATTAAAAACACTCCGAAACAACACGCTTAAAACCCACTTGGAGCACACACGACGAAGAATAAAACTACCAGGTGGGACCTGCCGAGGGAAAGGTCAGAGAGGATGGAAAAGAAGGGGAGAGCATGGGGCAGCTGGGGAAGCGGCGGGATGAAGAGAGGAGGGGCAACCGTGGGTTCACGAAGAGGCAGGAGACACATGGGGCGGGAGAGGAAAAGGGAAGACAGGGCAGGAGGGAGCGCAGAGACACTGAAAGAAGGCACAAGAGATGGAGGGGGAGTAGGAGGGGAAATCCGCTCAGAAGGAGGGAGGGGCAGGAGAGGGAGCCCTGAGGAGGAGGCAGGAAGAGGGGGTTAGAGTTGGTAGGAAGGGTAGATGTCAGGGCGAAGCTCATCATGCGGGAGTGGTAGCAGGACTAGGGCAGAGCGGGTCCCTATATACGAAACCGGAGGGAGCGGCTACTGGCCGCTGTCTGTCTGCACGTGGCGTAGCGGTGGCGCCCTCGCTGCGCGGAATAGCCTCCGCGGAGGCGGAGCCCTCTATGGGCTGACCACGTCCATTTGTTCTGGCGCGTGTTCGACTTCCACGGTGGTAGGTACTAGACTTTTCGCTACTGCTGTGGAGGTCGTGCCACTGTTTCTACGGCAGGCCGAGTTCATGAGCTCGTGAAACGGCTTCTGGCGCAGTACACCGCTAAGACAATTTCCCCCAGCCACTATTACGCACCTATGCCCCAGGGTCAGATAATAGGAGAACGAAAGTTCTACAACACTCCAACAAATCAGTAAAAAAAAAAATCACACAAATGAGTTCAAAAGGTTTACCTATCTTTGTGACTATTTGAATAATGAAGTCTGGAACACTGCATGTAAAATAGACAAAGGAGGCCCTCAATGGTTAAGCGCAAATAATCGTAGGTAACCTTCACAGTACACAGCAAATTCAATTTACAGCAACTGTCTGTTCACTTCTGAGAGCTCACTAAGCGATGTTGCCTGTCTAAGTCAGCCCTGGACGATGATCTATAAGGATGTGGCGAGAGCTGCTCTTCTGTTTTCCGAGAAGGCTTCTGTTGGTTGTCGTCCGGTCAATGGCGGATTGCACTCGGCCGGCAATTGGCCGAGGCGAAGTCTATATCTTCATTCTCAGCGCCGCTCGTGGCGCTGGTGGAACTCACATAAGTGGCGAGTTTCTATGGCACTAGCAGTAGCTCGCATCTTTGCCCTGTAACCTCCCAACAATAGAAAAACAAAAAATTAATAATTCAAATGGCTCTGAGCACTATGGGACTTACCATCTATGGTCATCAGTCCCCTAGAACTTAGAACTACTTAAACCTAACTAACCTAAGGGCATCACACACATCCATGCCCGAGGCAGGATTCGAACCTGCGACCGTAGCAGTCGCGCGGCTCCGGACTGAGCGCCTAGAACCGCTAGACCACCGCGGCCGGCGTATAAATAATTATTGCATTCATTGACATTCAGTATAACCTACCAACAGAAATTCTGTAACCTACCAATAATAAAAATGCGACGAATCTCTCAATAAAATTGTGGCTCTATTATAACCTTTCAATAATTGACTGGGTGTGAATCTAAACTGGTAAATTTGGACGTCAACAATGCTGCGTCTTGGCCCTGAAAATTCATTCTGAAGAAAATGAAAAATTCTTACCTCAATAAGGTCGCTGCATAACGGATATATGTCTGCTCCTATAAGAAAATTTTCGGGCACAGCCCAGTGCAATGCTGGCCGATAGATTTGTCATGTATAAAAGAAACAACTGATTTTTCTTTACAATAATCGGGATGACCATGGATTAGAGAAATTAGAAAATACTTTAAATTGAGATGAATGATTGTCAAAAGTTACTTTTTATAAGAAAGATTATTATTTTTTTAAAAAGCATTTACATGGGACTTGATATAACAATAGTACATATGCGCAAGATTACTTTTGCCTTATACTACATCGCTCAGGCACCGCCATCGCTCCTCACGACCGGCCCAGGCAACTCGATACACCAGACTGCTCGCCACTCCTTACTCCTATTGCTACACAGTTCCTACTGCAGCCAACACTGCTCTCTGGTCTGAGATTCTCTTATGGCTTACATATCGCAGGCAGCGCGTGAGCAATCCATCGAAATTACATGTGCTCGAGTGCGCTAGCAACAAATTCCTTAGTCATGGACCTCTTACAGCACCTGTGGTGCATTCGCCCTGGCTGTGTCTCGTTCGGACGACACAGCAAGTAGCAAACCTTCTGAGACAAACTGTCACTTATATTCCAGCTATTACACTTACTCCGTGATGATTCATGTCTGTCGGTAATTCACCGATCCTTGGAAACAAAACTATAACAAATATTTCTTAAATCAAGTAGAATAATATTTAAAAAAAGAAATATTAATCTTACGATTGGCTTTCTCGCCGCTAGGGGTGCTAGTGTCGTTCCAACTCTTCGACGACGATAACTTTCAGGGCAGTGTGTCGCCACTGTTCGTGTTAGAATGCACGAAGATTAAGAACTGCGCTGGAGCACTTAAAGACGACACGCGCAATAAATCAGGCAGATGTTAGTTCTTTTCAGTTACAAAACACAGACATTAGCCCCCCCCCAGGACGGGCGTCCAGTCACAGACGTTTCACATTAATCGTGCTTACTCTATTTACTCGTACATTTGAATGGCTTTTTTAAAATATATATATATATATTATTTATTTCCAATCATAATAATTAAACAAGAATAACCCACCACCTTAGTGATTAGTGTGTCCTAATATTCTACAATGTTATTTACAATTGCAGCTACTTCATATTAATTTGCATGACTACAGACACTATTACTTGTGTTAATGGGCAGACTATTTCTGATGTTAGCATTACTTTCTAATGACTACTGGTGATTAGTGTTAACTGCCTGCAGCTTTACATGTGTGCCAGTGTTAGTATAAACCTACTTGAGCGCCTTGCTCATCGAGCTAAACCCGATGAGCGTGCCTCTGACACAAGGCAGGCAAGGAATTCATTGTCGCTGCAGGTTCCTAGTCTAATAATCTATTTTACTCTACTAAACTACTAACTAATCTACGTCATATCCGGTGCATGTGTCAAATCCATGAAATAGATCACCCCAGACCCCCTAGTCCCGCTCGTGGCGGATTCCAACTGTTTACCTCGGGGAAGATCAGTTTGGATTCCGAATAAATATTGGAACACGTGAGGCAATACTGACCCTACGACGTATCTTAGAAACTAGATTAAGGAAAGGCAAACCTACGTTCCTAGCATTTGTAGACTTAGAGAAAGCTTTTGACAATGTTGACTGGAATACTCTCTTTCAAATTCTGAAGGTGGCAG
The DNA here is from genome assembly GCF_021461385.2 of Schistocerca piceifrons. Classification (NCBI taxonomy): domain Eukaryota; kingdom Metazoa; phylum Arthropoda; class Insecta; order Orthoptera; family Acrididae; genus Schistocerca; species Schistocerca piceifrons. Next base: position 51,750,192 of record NC_060144.1, on the reverse strand, counting down.
GGGTAAAATATGGGGAGCGAAAGGCTATTTACAATTTGTACAGAAACCAAATGGCAGTCATAAGAGTTGAGGGACATGAAAGGGAAGCAGTGGTTGGGAAGGGAGTGAGACAGGGTTGTAGCCTCTCCCCAATGTTATATTGAGCAAGCAGTGAAGGAAACAAAAGAAAAATTCGGAGTGGGTATTAAAATTCATGGAGATGAAATAAAAACTTTGAGGTTCGCCGATGACATTGTAATTCTGTCAGAGACAGAAAAGGACTTGGAAGAGCAGTTGAACGGAATGGATAGTATCTTGAAAGGAGGATATAAGATGAACATCAACTAAAGCAAAACGAGGATAATGGAATGTAGTCGAATTAAGTCGGGTGATGCTGAGGGTATAAGATTAGGAAACGAGACACTTGAAGTAGTAAAGGAGTTTTGCTATTTTGGGAGCAAAATAACTGATGATGGTCGAAGTAGAGAGGGTATAAAATGTAGACTGGCAATAGCAAGGAAATCGTTTATGAAGAAGAAAAATTTGTTAACATCTAGTATAGATTTAAGTGTCAGGAAGTTGTTTCTGAAAGTATTTGTATCGAGTGTAGCCATGTATGGAATTGAAACGTGGACGATAAATAGTTTAGACAAGAAGAGAATAGAAGCTTTCGAAATGTGGTGCTACAGAAGAATGCTGAAGATTAGATGGGTAGATCACATAACTAATGAGGAGGTACTGAATACAATTGAAGAGAAGTATGTGGCACAACTTGAGTAGAAGAAGGGACCGGTTAGTAGGACATGTTCTGAGGCATCAAGGGATCACCAATTTAGTATTGGAGGAGAGCGTGGAGGGTAAAAATTGTAGAGGGAGACCAAGAGATGAATACACCAAGCAGATTCAGAAGGATGTAGGTTGCAGTAGGTACTGGGAGATGAAGAAGCTTGCACAGGATAGAGTAGCATGGACAGCTGCATCAAACCAGTCTCAGGACTGAAGACCACAACAACAACAACAACAACAACAGTCGACCTATCCACGAACAGGCGGTACGGGATCGGAGTGCTGGACGCAATTGGTGATTAGCAACTACTCACGAAAGTCTCTCGGGAATATTGTCAATACTTTTCGTGATACCTTATTGGCTGATGTATTCAGTGTTTGAAAAGTCTCCCGCGCGACCGCTACGGTCGCAGGTTCGAATCCTGTCTCGGGCATTCATGTGTGTGACGTTCTTAGATTAGTTAGGTTTAAGTAGTTCTAAGTTCTACGGGACTGATGACTTCAGAAGTTAAGTCCAATAGTGCTCAGAGCCATTTGAACCATTTGAACCATTTTGAAAAGTCTCTTCTTGTCCCAGTAGGTCGTAAGTATTGTTACTCGGCAGTTGTTGTCGTAGTGCGGCTGCTACATCATCGAAAAGGGGGCACTCGTAAACCACATAGTCAGGAGTACCCTCCGATGCGCCACACTCACACGTGGGCGTCGCCCTTCTCCCAAACCGACATAGATATGTCGGATAGGGGCCATGACCAGTGAGGAAGTGAAACCATCTCCGAGTCGGCTCAAAATATTTCATTCCCATTCTCTCTCTTACATTTGGTAAGAACTGAGAAGTCCTTCTGGGGGTTTCGTCCATCTCCCATAACTCCTGCCATAATCTTCACCCCTCCTCCTTATTTGAATGGCTTCGTGCCTCAAGGGCGAGTTTCGGAGCTGCTTTAGTGGACAGTCCGTCGGCCTTTTTTCTGCCCGCAGTGCCACAGCAGGTTGCTCGCGGTGGCACACGGCTGGGGGGGTGCGCGGACAGGTCGCCTTGTTTTGGCAGGCGGCGCGCCCTGCCGTCCACGACACGCGGCGCGGGCAGCCGAGACCCGGCCGCCATCCGTCAGTGCATTTCCATATAGATGTCAGCCGCAGCCGGCGCCGCTACATCAGTAAACATGGACCGCCCAGCCACAGCGGCGCGGCGCCAGGTCAGCGGCAGCGGCGACCGTCCACCACCCACCGCCGACCGTTCCTCATCTGGCCGCCGCCTGCGCAGGCCCTGCCGACGCTTCCACCGTCGTGTCCATTATAATTATCCGGGCTGTTATGCTGTGGTCGGTTGATGAATTCTGTGTCAATTCCCAACGTTTCGTCTCCGACTGCGGGAGACATCTTCGAGGGGGTCCGTAGCTCGATAGAAGCTCCAACACACCCACTGGCTCGCTGCTGACTGCCGCTAAATTCCGTGTCGGCGCGCTCCCGCGCCGCGGAGTGACGTCACGTGTTTTCAAAACGTCAGTGCAATTGGCCGCTGTCCGTCGCCGTCGATCGTCGTTGCCATCACCCAGTAGTAGACTGGTGGTACACATCTTCTTTAACACCGGCTTCCATATACCGTTTAATTTCACGCCGTCCTCCTTTCGATTGAAATTCTTTTCTGGAGACTAGAAATCTACTCTGTAGGAATCAGCATAGGTTTCGAAAACGACGATTGTGTGAAACCCAGCTCGCGATATTAGTCCACGAGACTCAGAGGGCCATAGACACGGGTTCCCAGGTAGATGCCGTGTTTCTTGACTTCCGCAAGGCGTTCGATACAGTTCCCCACAGTCGTTTAATGAACAAAGTAAGAGCATATGGACTATCAGACCAATTGTGTGATTGGATTGAAGAGTTCCTCGATAACAGAACGCAGCATGTCATTCTCAATGGAGAGAAGTCTTCTGAAGTAAGAGTGATGTTGTGACTTGGCAAGACAGCCAAGCCACTATGAGATAGCCGAAAGGCACGCGTTTAAGCTCACGCAGGCTGGCTTGAGGTCTGGAACAGTTAAAGGAGTTGAGTCTAGTAAAAAAAAGTACGTAGCTTCTGGAATACTTAACTTTAATCCATAATTGGTGAACATCGGTCTGACGGTACATGCATCACAAGATAAATAGCAAATGATAATGGCGCCTTGCTAGATCGTAGCAAATGACGTAGCTGAAGGTTATGCTAACTATCGTCTCGGCAAATGAGAACGTAATTTGTCAGTGAACCATCGCTAGCAAAGTCGGCTGTACAACTAGGGCGAGTGCTAGGACGTCTCTCTAGACCTGCCGTGTGGCGGCGCTCGGTCTGCAATCACTGACAGTATACTACCGGACCGAGGCCTATTTAAAGGCTACCACCTAGCAAGTGTGGTGTCCGGTGGTGACACCACAAGTGATTTCAGGTGTGCCGCAGGGGAGTGTCGTAGGACCGTTCCTATTCACAATATACATAAATGACCTTGTGGATGACATCGGAAGTTCACTGAGGCTTTTTGCGGATGATGCTGTGGTATATCGAGAGGTTGTAACAATGGAAAATTGTACTGAAATGGAGGAGGATCTGCAGCGAATTGGTGCATGGTGCAGGGAATGGCAATTGAATCTCAATGTAGACAAGTGTAATGTGCTGCGAATACGTAGAAAGAAAGATCCCTTATCATTTAGCTACAGTATAGCAGGTCAGCAACTGGAAGCAGTTAATTCCATAAATTATCTGGGAGTACGCATTAGGAGTGATTTAAAATGGAATGATCATATAAAGTTGATCGTCGGTAGAGCAGATGCCGGACTGAGATTCATTGGAAGAATCCTAAGGAAATGCAATCCGAAAACAAAGGTAGTAGGTTACAGTACACTTGTTCGCCCACTACTTGAATACTGCTCACCAGTGTGGGATCCGTACCAGATAGGGTTAATGGAGGAGATGGAGAAGATCCAACGGAGAGCAGCGCGCTTCGTTACAGGATCATTTAGTAATCGCGAAAGCGTTACGGAGATGATAGATACACTCCAGTGGAAGACTTTGCAGGAAAGACGCTCAGTAGCTCCGTACGGGCTTTTGTTGAAGTTTCGAGAACATACCTTCACCGAGGAGTCAAGCAGTATATTGCTCCCTCCTACGTACATCTCGCGAAGAGACCATGAGGATAAAATCAGAGAGATTAGAGCCCACACAGAGGCGTATCGACAATACTTCTTTCTACGAACAATACGAGACTGGAATAGACGGGAGAACCGATAGAGGTACTCAAGGTACCCTCCGCCACACACCGTCAGGTGGCTTGCGGAGTATGGATGTAGATGTAGATGTATTACGGTAATATTCCGCTTCGTCAAGATCCTCCCTATTCTTTCCGTTACATTTTTACCAAACGGCAGGAAAACCTTAGATTTTGTAGTAGGCTGTACGTCACTATGATTTCTGTGTGGCTGCCTCAACACACGTTAGCGGCAGTCAGTAGCGAGCCAGTGGATGTGTTGGACCTTCTATCGAGCTACGGACCCCCTTGAAGATGTCTCCCGCAGTCGGAGACGAAACGTTGGGAATTGACACAGAATTCATCCACCGACCACGGCATAACAGCCCGGATAATCATAATGGACATGTTGTTTCCGGCCGTGAAAATCTACATTTGGTTCCACCGTCCTCATTCTAGGCCATTTCCAAAGAACACCGCGCTGACAGCATTTGTATCTGCCACATTGCCTCAAGTACACTGACGTGACAAAAGTCATAGGAGAGCGGTATGCACATATACAGATGGCGATATTACCGCATGCACAAGGTACAAAAGGGCAGTGCACTGGCGGAGCTGTCATTTGTGTTCAGGTGATTCGTGTGGTTTCCAACGTGATTACGACCGCGCGACGGGAATTGACAGACTTTGAACGTTGCATGGTAGTCAGACCCATGCGACATTCCATTTCGGAAATCCTTAAGGAATTCGGTACTCCGACATCCACAATGTCAAGAGCGTGCCGAGAATACAACATTATCTCTCACCGCAGACAACGAAATGGCCGACGGCCTTCACTTAACAACCGAGAGCAGCGACTTTTTGCGTAGAGCTGTCAGTGCTAGGAGACAAGCAACACTGTGTGAAACAACCGCAGAAATCAATTTCCAACATACGACAAACGTATCCGTTAGGACAGGGCTTCACAACATACGTGCTCGCGGAGCAAGCTGTGAGCAACAAGGCGCGAGCACGGAGCAGCGCGAGCACGCTACCCCCACTACCGGACCAGAGTGGGGAGTGGGGAAAGTCACGTGGGGCACACAAGAGCTGCCGCCAGTCAATGTAAATCCGCGGCCACCTGCAAGGATATCACTCACGAATTATTACTGCGACAAATGAAACAAATAAAGGAGAATGTACACATGCCACATAATTTTATTAGCTTAGTGTATGCCTCTACATTCGCATTAATTTGTGAGCTGTTACACAATAAAAGGTGTCACTGAAGTGTGGGATTCTCGGTTATCTTGTCCTTTTGGCCCTTTACAATTGCGTCTATGTTCGGAGTAATTGTTCTTGTGCATTTTAGGCGCAGGGTGCAGTTTAAATTTCGATCAGACAATGCGTTTCTCAGGCACGTCTTGTTACATTTCATTGCAGAGAACAGTTGTTCACAAACATACGTGGAACCGAACATTGATATTATTGTAGCCGCCAGTTTCTGCAAACGAGGAAATCTATCCTGAGGGAAGTGTCTGTAGAATTCCAAAATGTTTTTCTTGTTCTGAAATTTGTCTCTGTATTCTCTGTCACACTGCAGGTCAATAATTTCTTGCTGCAGCTCAGGACGGATCTCGTAAATATTCGCTGAATATGGAGAGAACAGATCAAAATCACTGTCTAGTGCTGTCAGATCTTGAAAGCGCTGATCAAGTAAACTATGTGAATAACGTTCACAGGCTTTGTGAACATCTTGCATGGATGATAATTTAGGAAAATGAGCTAGGTTTCCTGTTTCCAGCTGACTCACCCAAAGTGTCAATTTCATTTTAAAAGCTCGTATTCGATCTATGAAATGAGTAATTAGCAGATCTTTACCTTGTAGTAAAATGTTCAAAGCATTCAGATGGCTAGTTAAATCTGCTAAGAACGCGAGATCACATTCAAACGTGCGCGCGCATTTCCCCTCCCTCCCCTCCCTCCCTACTGCGCGACCTTGCACCTGATCGCGAGCACGTGCCTGAGCAGACGCGAGTACTCGCGCTCAAAACCGGCCAGTTGTTAAGCCCTGCGTTAGGACAATGCGGCGAAATTTAGCATCAGTGGGCTGTGGCAGCAGACGACCGACGAGAGTGGCTTTGTTAGCAGCACGACATCGCCTGCAGCGCCCCTCCTGGGCTCGTGACTGTTTCGGTTGGACCCTCCACCACTGGAAAACCGTGGCCTGGTCGGATAAGAGCTGATAGCGGTGTGTCGCAGACTCCCTGAAGCCATGGAACTGCTTACAAGGCACTGTGCAAGTCGGCGGTGGCTCCATAAGTCTGTGGGCTGCGTTTACGTGGAATACACTGGCTCCTCTACTCTAACTGAGACCATTTTCAGCCATTCGTGGACCTCGTCTTCCCAAACAACGATCGAATTTTTGTGGATGACGCCGCACTATGTCACCAGGCCACACTTGTTCGCGATTTGTTCGAAGTACAGTTCGGACAATTCGAGACAATGACATCGCCACCCAAATCGACCGACATGATGAATCCCATCCAATGGGATATAATGGAGAGGTCAGTTCGTGTAAGAAATCCTGCACCGCGAACACTGACGCAATTATGGACGGCTGTAGAGATAGCACGGATCAATATTTCTGCAGGCAACTTCCAGCGACTTGAGTCCATACCACGCCGTGTTGCTGCAATTGTGCTGGTAAACAGGAGATTCGATACGATATTAGAACGTATTCCATGACTTGTCACGTCAGTGTATAAAGTCTGGTCTATACGGAGACACTGAGTCTTGTAGGGAAGCAGCCTACTCACGCTGTAGTAAATTCACATCAGTCTTTCCATTGTGTGCCAGCCAGTCCGCTGTACCTAGCTCTGACGTCATAAATGTTGCGCAATACTTTTAAAATCAAGTAAATAACCTAAAATGTTTCTAGCATGTCAGGAGTAATACTAAATTAACATGTGTTGAATGTCAGTTCAATAACTTTAACCATTTTCGAAATTTGGACGTTTTTCTGTAAAAATCATTGGCGCAACAGAAAAGAGCTAGAGATTTAAAAATTTATACTTAGATTCCTTTTCAATAATAATTTAATAGAAACAGTACTTTGGATCTCACAAATTAAGATTTTAGTTAAAATTCGTAATTTTCTGGTTTTTGTCTTAAAAATTAGGAAGCAAGATAGATTAAGTAGGCTAATAAATAAGACTAAGATGTTTATATTTAAGTAGAATGGAGATCCGCTATAACCATAAAGATGTGAGATGTTTCATTTGAATAACTATAAAACTATAGCGATAGCGTATCTCCAAAGGGCAAGTTCAGAACTCGTCTACTGCGTACAGTGTAATTAAATTAATTCTCTCGCCCAGAATATTTAACTTAGCCACGTCAAACTTATATTATGATTACTTACCTGTGTGCTGAATGCACATTTAAATTGAGAGCTTCATCGGCCATCAGCAAAAGAAGCTATGATTTATTCAATAATTTAAAGTGGTGCATTACTAGTCCAGCAGCTAGTCGGGAGAGCCGATTTGATCAGGCGTTCCCTTAGCCGTCCGCACCGCGGCTTTATATATAAGAGCGCTACGAGAGGAAGCAAGGCCCCAGTTCTCTCCAGACGCTGAATAGCACGCCATCTGTGTCGGGAGTCGCGTCGCGTCGGTATCATTGCTATAAACAGCCTCGGATGCCGTATTAAGTTACTCGAGATATGCGTAACCATGAAATCATTTTCGAGTGAAGTGTTAATTCTGGGATGACTTTAATTATCGATCTTCAGTTTGCGTATGTCGTATTTTCACGTGCCGTCGCGGGACAGACATTCTACCATTATTTAGCGTGGCGTTTGATGAGCATTATCATCAAATTATGGCGAGCATTCATTTAAACATTTAATTTGGACAGTTATAGTTGCATCAGCGCATTAGACTCTGAACTGCTCTGTTAGTCAGGTTGTGTGGATTCTTTTTTTTCATCTGTGATTTTCAGAATACAGACAACGTTTTTTTTTTTTTCACGATCGTTTTTGATTATGAATCCCAGACAATCTCCTAATTCCTCAGAGCTATAAGCTGTAGCTATAAGTGTATTTCTCAGATGAAGTGGGCACTAGGAATTCTAATTACAGGCTTCACGTTTTGCTAATCACTTTCTGGTTGCCAATATTGTAGTTAGAGAGCCAGTGTTGAGAACGGCAAAAGACAGCATAAATAATAGGAACTGGTTTTGCATTCAAGAACATTTATATAAAGAATTTCACCAGCCGCCCCACATATGGTGCATCGGCCGTGAAGTGTTTCAACATTCAAACATTTATACAACAGTAAATTTTCTAACCGCCGCCCCACAGTCTCTTGAAACCAGTGTTGCGAAGCTAGTTTCCTAAATGGCTGTTAACACGGTGACATCGGTGTTCGCTTCAATTTCGACATTTTATGAGTACCGGAGCACTACTTTCGTCTCTGCCTGTGGCATAGGTCATAGGTAATGGCTATGGCAGTTACATATGTTACATAGGTAATGGCCAAGCTCAGCCTTTTCTTCCTGAAACCTGTACTAAAGAAAGAAAACATACTTATTTAGCCGGCCGCGGTGGCCGAGCGGTTCTAGGCGCGCAGTCCAGAACCGCGCGACTGCTACGGTCGCAGGTTCGAATCCTGCCTCGGGCATGGATGTGTGTGATGTCCTTAGGTTAGTTAGGTTTAAGTAGTTCTAAGTTCTAGGGGACTGATGACCACAGTAGTTAAGTCCCATAGTGCTCAGAGTCATACTTATTTAAATTCGGGGCTGGAAAAGGGGAAGCTGTTAGCACAAGTGAGCAGCAACAGAATCATGGTAGATTACTCAGTAAGCTGCTTCAACCATCGAACAGTGACGTCCGAACAATATTCACCAACTGCTGTTTAGATCTGGTCGGCAGGTCCAGTTTAAAGGTAACAAGCCGCGCGGAGTGGCAGCGCGGTTTGAGGCGCCATGTCACGGACTGCGCGGCCCCTCCCGCCGGAGGCTCGAGCCCTCCCGCGGGCATGGGTGTGTGTGTTGTTCTTAGCATAAGTTAGTTTAAGTAGTTTGTAAGTCTAGGGACCGATGACCTAAGCAGTTTGGTCCCTTAGGAATTCACACACATTTTTTAAAAGGTAACAGAGAATTGCGACTAGACTGCTCCGTCCGATCATGTCCGGTACTGCCGACAAATAAGTCGCAGTCTGGCTGAAGTACATCCGAGTAGACAGTGTGGTCATTACCTCATCAGAGCAGGGCCCGCCAGCTGGTGCAAGTTACCGCCTAGTGCGCTCCGACGCGGAGTCGAAAACTAAGAATAAAAATGCTCGCGCTCACGCATCAATAAAGAACGAACGGACTCTCAGAGTGCGTATTGTGGTAAAATTTTACGTGCCACAGAGCAATATTCTCTGTGAATATTGTTCTGTACATAATCGAGGAATATTTTATGTTTAGATAACGACTGGAAAGTTTCACAGGCCACATCAATACACAGGAAAGGAAATGGAACTATGCTGAATTATAGACTCATACCACTAACATTGACTTCTGTATGATTTTCCAACAATACGAAATTCCTGGAAGAAAATTATCGATTCACACATTACCGTCACCAATTCAGAAAATATCGTCCTTGAGAGTCACAACTGGCTCTTTATTCACCCAAAATAATACCATCGACAGAGTGGATTCCAGTTTCTACACTTCCAGAATGCTTTTGACACCGTCCCTCATAGGCGGCACCCAGTCAAATTGCGCGACTATAAGGTATCATATCAGTTGTGCAAATGGGTTCGTGACTTTCTGTCGGACACTTCAGAGTTAGTAGTAGTTGACTGAATGTCATCGAGCAAAACCGAAATTATGTGTAGAATTTCCCAAGGAAGTAGCAAAGGCTTTCTCCTGTCTCTAATCTATATAAACGATTTAGAAGACAGTCTGACAAGCACTCTTTTAATGTTGGCTGATAATGTGGTCCGTTACCGTCTAGTAAAGTCATCAGAAGATCAAAACTAGCTGTGAAATGATTTAGAGAAGGCATCTGTGTGGTGTGAAAAGCGGCAAGTGACCCTTAACCGATGGAGTGTAAGGTCCTCCATATGGGCACTAAAAAGATCCCGGTTACACGGTAAATTGCACAGATTTAAAGGATGTAGATTCGACTAAATACCTACGGTTTACGATGAGGAAGAACTTAAATTGGAGCTGTTGCATAGAAAATATTGTCGGGCAGGCATTTTATTGGCTGAACACTGAGAAGATACAACAAATCTACCAAACAGACTGCCTAAAATTCGCTTGTCCGTCCTCTTCCGCAGAAATTCTGCGTGTTATGGGATCTTCATCATATGTGATTGACGGAGGACACTGACACAGATAAAAGAAGGAATCTCGAATTGCATTATCGTGAAACAGGGGGTCCGTAGCTCGTGATCTAATGGATAGGGTTGCTACCTCTGAATCACGGGGTCCCGGGTCCGATTCCCGGCTGGGTTGAGGATTTTCTCTGCCTGGGAACTGGGTGTCGTGAGCTCGGGTGGCAATCATTAAAATTAAGGCGTTATTCGCTGCAGCGACATCTTTTCACCAAATTTCAAACACCAGTTTTCTTCTCGGAATGCGCAAACATTTTCTTCGCTTTCATCTACATAAGAAGAAATGACCATCGTAATAAAATAGGAGAAATCTGAACTGAAGGTGTTTATTTTTACCAACTGCTATTCGAGGGTGGAACAGCGCAGAAAGAGTCTGATGGTGGTTCTGTGTACTCTGTGCCAAGCATTTAATCCTGAACTGCAGTGTAGACATGTAGATGTAGATATGGGTTACTTGTGTTCTCCGTACACGTGTGAGCACTGGGATCAAGTGTCAGACTTCACTAAATCTCTGGCGCTCGATCCAGTGGGTCCTGGTACTTTTTATTTTTTGCTTTTTATTTATTTATTTATTTTTGCCGCTTATAACTGCTTTCATCTCTTTTCAGTGATTTGCTAATGCGAGAAATTCGTAGTTGCACGTTAAACTTGCGAACAACAATCCTAATGTCGAAGGAAGGAAAGACATGACACAGGCAACAGAACCGTACTTAGCGAAACACTGTCGAATTCAAGTCAATCCTCAGGATGAGGATAGCTTTACATTTTTTGTGTCAAAAAGAAGAAAAGATTTGTAACAACTGTTTTAAAAAGGGATACGGAGTACTCCATATCAGCGACCTCAGTAGTCATTAGAAATCGTGAGACAGCAGAACGGGGCGCTCCGCGGAACTCAAGGACTTCGAACGTGGTCAGGTGATTGGGTGTCACTTGTGTTATACGTCTGTACGCGAGATTTACATACTCCTAAACATCCCTAGGTCCACTTTCTCCGATATGATCGTGAAATGGAAACGTGAAGGGACACGTACAGCACGAAAGCGTACAGGCTGACCTGGTATGTTGACTGACAGAGACTGCCGACAATTTAAGAGGATCGTAATGTGTAATAGGCAGACATCTATTCAAACCATCACACAGGAATTCGATACTGCATCAGGATCCACTGCAAGTACTATGACAGTTAGGCGGAAGGTGAGAAAACTTGGATTTCATGGTCGAGCGGCTTCTGTTAAGCCACACATCACGTCGGTAAATGCCAAACGCCGCCTTTCTTGGTGTAAGGAGCGTAAACGTTGGACGATTGAATAGTGTAAAAACGTTGTGCGGAGTCAGCAATCACGGCACACCACGTGGGGATCCGATGGCAGGGTGTGGGTAAGGCTAATGCCCTGTGAACGTCATCTGTCAGGGTGTGTAATGCCCAACAGTAAAATTCGGAGGCGGTGGGTTGTGGTGTGATCGTATTTTTCACGGAGAGGGCTTGCACCCATTGCTTTGCGTGGCACTATCACAGTACAGACCTACGTTGATGTTTTAAGCACCTTCCTGCTTCCCACTGTTGAACGGCAATTCGGGCATGGCGATCGCATCTTTCAACACTATCGAGCACATGTTCATAATGCACGGCCTGTGGCGGAGTGGTTGCACAAGAATAACATCCCTGTAATGGACTGGCCTGCACAGAGTCCTGACCCGGATGTTATAGAACACCTTTGGGATGTTTTGGAAGCCGTCGTCGTGCCATGCCTCACCGACCTACGTCGATACCTCTCCTCAGAGCAGCACTCCGTGAAGAATGGGCTGCCATTCCCCAAGAAACCTTCCAGAACCTGATTGAACGTATGCCTGTGAGAGTGAAAGAAGTCATTAAGGCTAAGGGTGGGGCAACACCATGCTGAATTCCAACATTAACGATGGAGGGCGCCACGAACTTGTAAGTCGTTTTCAGCCACGTGTCCGGAACTTTTGATCACTTTGTGTATATTGACAGATTATCTTGTTTATGATAATGATGGCTGAACATCACGCTTAGCGATTAAATTACTTTCAGAAATACATAAATCAGCGCAACTTCATTTATGTCTCGACACGTACCTGGATTTCGCCAATCTTCAGTTCACCCGATGCGAATGAGACAACCACATTGAAAATTCTTCGTTAACAATTCAAAAAAGCGGTTGTTAAGATCTGTGTTGTATGTAAATGATGGTCGAACAAGATGCTGAGCACAGAATGAAGGGAAATCGCAGAATTCAAATTGAAGCTGACATACTTCTACTGTCGATAAGTACGTAGCTATGTTGGGCAAACTGAAAAGTCTGGAATGCGCCTTGCCGAAAGTAAGGATCAAAAAAGGAACTGGTTGCCGTGTTTCCTGAAGTAACTTGACTGTTTCCTTGTCTCTGTTGGGACAGTTTTCTGGGGTGGTTTTTACTACTGCTACTACTACCACCAACTACTGCCGTTATATCACACTTCAGCCAACTGACAGAAAACTCTTGATACAAAATGCGTTCCAAGCAAAATAAGTTCATATCTTTTTCGTCCGTCAGTTCCGCGCGCTGATCAGCAGCTTCATCATCTACTTACGAGATCTTTCTTAAGAAAAACGTCATCCCACAAACAGCACTCTGACACGGAAAGTAACAAAGACTTTCTGTGCTTATACACATTTGTACCGGGGCGGTAATCTTACGCCCTCGTCCGGTCCCGTTAGTATCTTTACAGTCAAACATGTTTGAAGTAGAATTATATTCAAATAGCCTGACACATAGGATTTTTGTTTCATCAAACTGAGCGTGTGTAATGTCATCGCAGCCTAGCGTTCTGAAGCCTATCCGTTGATCGTAATCGGTGTATATGACAGTACGAGCCTTCTCTCTTTTCCTGTGATTTGGTTATTCTGCCCAGTTGCTACTCTGAAGTTGCTGAGTCTTCTTAGATTACAACAATTGCCCACATGATGTGATTAATTTACAGGTTCCATGTATTTGTTAATCAGTGCTTCAAAAATGACGCCCAGGACTTAAGGCGTTTTCTAAACGCCATTGATAAAGTTGACAGTCAGTTCTTCTACTACATTGTCTCTGCGATAAAAATTTCATGACACCGTACTCTCATAAAGTTATTTGTAAAATTAGTTCAAGCTCTGATCGGCAAGCAACCCTTTGTCGTGTTGTACATCGGATACACGTAAGCTATGGCTCTGTGGCACTCCTAAGTTTGGATGAAGATTTCATTTCATGGCAGCGTGGAGGGTAAAATTCGTAGAGGGCGACCAAGAGATGAATACACTACACAGATTCAGAAGGATGTAGGTTGCAGTAGGTACTGGGAGATGAAGAAGCTTGCACAGAATAGAGTAGCATGGAGAGCTGCATCAAACCAGTCTCAGGACTGAAGACTACAACAACAACAACAACAACAACAATGTCGCACTTCTAATTGAGAAACACATAGTCACTGGACAGTGTACCATTACTATACCTGTCGCACCGCAGAGCTTCGTAACGAACAAGCGCTTCAGTATGGAAAGGAAGAGGAAAGCACTGTCGGTCTGTCCGCAGACAGCCAATGGGGACCTACCGACCGACCATCAAGTATACCTCAGCCAACGGCGTCGTCTCAGTGCAGTGCTTAGGGTCGTAAGATCTGCACACCGTTTTCCCGGCCGTTGTCGGTTTATCCGACCTCGCGCCGCTACTTCTCACAGAAGTAGCTCCTCATCACAAAGCAGGCATCACAAAGCTGAGTCCTGTCACGAAGGAGAAATGTCGGACAGTACCAGGAATGGAACCCAGGACCTCCACATGGCAGTAGCTAAGCTGACCACTGAGGCGTAGGGCCGATCACGCGTCACGATACTCCATGCTTAAACGAAGACAATTTATCCTAGAAACCATATTTCTATGTTCGCCCTATTTTATCTTTAGCTTCATGATACACAATGTATTTTCTTTATAAAGGATTTACGAGGGTTGCCCAGAAAGTAATGCACCGCATTCTTTTTCTTCTACAATTCCTTTTGTACATACTGAGAATTACACACACGAAAGAATGGTGTTTCATCTACATACGCTATTTTTCCACGTAATCTCCATCCCGTTGCCGGCCGGAGTGGCCGTGCGGTTCTGGGTGCTACAGTCTGCGGCCGAGCGACCGCTACGGTCGCAGGTTCGAATCCTGCCTCGGGCATGGATGTGTGTGATGTCCTTAGGTTAGTCAGGTTTAATTACTTCTAAGTTCTAGGCGACTGATGACCTCAGAAGTTAAGTCGCATAGTGCTCAGAGCCATTTGAACCGTTTTTCCATCCCGTTCTATGGGCTTCCGGCAGCGCGAAACAAGGGCGTATATGGCCTGTCGGTGCCGAGCCTTGTCCTGGTGGCGGAGCCAGAATGACCTTCTTATCGCCTCCAAAATGTCTTCCAAGAATGGCATCCTTTAATGGCCCAAACAATTGGAAGTCCGAGGGGGCTGTCTGTGCTGTAGGGTGGATGGGTAACGCTGGCCAGTCCTGTTTTGCGATGTTTTCTGCAGTCCCCAGACTTGGGTGGGGCCGAGCGCTATCGTTTTGTAACATCTCCTGGTTTTCTGTAGCGCCCAAGTCGCCAGAACCGTGTATTGAGTTTTGTTAAAGTGTAGACATGTGGTTTTGAATTAATGGTACCGCCTCTTGGCATCATATCAACGAGGATCACACGTTCACACCCCCTGAAGACGGTGATCTTGACTTTACCAGAGGAAGCAGTTGCTTTGAATTTTTTCTTCTGTGAACCCAGGTTTCATCACCTATCACAATCCGGGACAACAAGGCCACCCTGTCAGCTTCATAATGTTGCAACAAAGCAAGAAGAATGTTTTTTCTGTACGATTTGTGACCCAAAGTTAGACACCGTGGAACCCATCTCGCACACGCGTTTGAATACCCAAGAGTGCGGAAAATTGCATCCTCACCTCCTTTGCTGATTGACAGATACAATGCCAACTGCCGAGTCGTAGGGCTTCTGTCCACGCGAATGACAACATCAGCTCGCTGCTGAAAGCCGTGGATGGTCCCTCCGTCCACTGCAAATCGCGGAGCTCCGCCGAACCGTCTTCTGATGACCTCAACCTCCGTGCCCTGCGGCTAATTGTACTTCTGTCGACAGCAGATGCTCCATACACTTTGCACACGCGTTTGCGAATATTCCCCATAGTTTCTTCCTCTGCAGTGAGAAATTCAATAACGGCACTTTGCTTGTAGCATGCATGACTTACAGACGCCATTGTGAAGCTGTCATGCAGCTACGCTATCTGTCGGAAGTGACAAACTTGGCGCGCTCACACACGAGACTTCAAATAATACATACGTAACGTTTCGCATTCGTAGCATTGTTCTCGGCTGAAAAAAAAAACCGGCGCATTACATTCTCGGCAAACCTTATATAAAACAAAGGATGTAACGCATTCAGTTATTTAAGGTATACTGGACTCAAGTAGCAATGAACTACATTCTACTTCTACCAACAATTTTACAACCATAAGTGTGTTCTTCATGTACAGCTATAATTCATGTATTCCACGTATCTAAGGTATCACACAGAATATACCACAAGACAAACTTATTTTCACCAAACTTACTCTAATACTTTTTTTTAAACTTTCCTTTGACATTTGCATTAAATAAATAATTCTCATCAACTTGGCAGAAACAAATTATATAGAACCCCTTTAACAATTGTTAAGTATTCAATTCTTTGCAACCTTAAAGAAGTATTTAAATATTATGTTCTTCATATTATTAAAAAAAACATTAACAACTATATACCAATAAGAATGTAATAACAAGAAATCTTTGCTGTTAAATTTTGAAGCATCCGACCCACCTTACATTTCAAGGCGGTCGGTTACTCTGTACTGTTAATAAAATAAATAAAACAAAGTAATACAGAATGGGTGAGGAAGAAAGATCGAAGCCATAACAGGTGATAATGTTAGAGATTCTGAACAAAACGCGTCGTATGGACATAAGCGCTATTCCGAATGGTTTCCGAGATAGAACACATTTCAGGTACATTGCTATTTAGTGTCTGTATCATTGAAACATTGTCATTGTTTGCAACGTATCATAACAGTGTGGAGCAAGTTGAGACGAAAAATTTCGTACAGGAGACTTCCGGTCTGCCTAGCCGGGAAATTATCTGAAATTGGCCAGCAAAAACTACCTTAGGTACAGCGCGCTACCATCGCGCGAGATTTTCAATATTTTCGTGCTCTCTTCACACAAAATATTAGTCCTCGATACAAAATGAACAGGATCTTTCTTTAGGAAATTTAATGTAGTTTAATTTTTTTGGGACATGTTTACGTTTTAGGGTGTGGGTTTCGAGCTATTCAAGAAAAACGTACAAAAGCCATATTAAATGTGTTCTGTCTGAGAAACGATTCGGAATGTAGCATACATCCGTATGTAGTTTTTTTGTTCAGGACCAGTATTACTATTACCCCTCAAAGCACGTATCTTTCAACTCCTCCTGACCCACCGTGTGTTATACACTCCTGGAAATGGAAAAAAGAACACATTGACACCGGTGTGTCAGACCCACCATACTTGCTCCGGACACTGCGAGAGGGCTGTACAAGCAATGATCACACGCACGGCACAGCGGACACACCAGGAACCGCGGTGTTGGCCGTCGAATGGCGCTAGCTGCGCAGCATTTGTGCACCGCCGCCGTCAGTGTCAGCCAGTTTGCCGTGGCATACGGAGCTCCATCGCAGTCTTTAACACTGGTAGCATGCCGCGACAGCGTGGACGTGAACCGTATGTGCAGTTGACGGACTTTGAGCGAGGGCGTATAGTGGGCATGCGGGAGGCTGGGTGGACGTACCGCCGAATTGCTCAACACGTAGGGCGTGAGGTCTCGACAGTACATCGATGTTGTCGCCAGCGGTCGGCGGAAGGTGCACGTGCCCGTCGACCTGGGACCGGACCGCAGCGACGCACGGATGCACGCCAAGACCGTAGGATCCTACGCAGTGCCGTAGGGGACCGCACCCCCACTTCCCAGCAAATTAGGGACACTGTTGCTCCTGGGGTATCGGCGAGGACCATTCGCAACCGTCTCCATGAAGCTGGGCTACGGTCCCGCACACCGTTAGGCCGTCTTCCGCTCACGCCCCAACATCGTGCAGCCCGCCTCCAGTGGTGTCGCGACGGGCGTGAATGGAGGGACGAATGGAGACGTGTCGTCTTCAGCGATGAGAGTCGCTTCTGCCTTGGTGCCAATGATGGTCGTATGCGTGTTTGGCGCCGTGCAGGTGAGCGCCACAATCAGGACTGCATACGACCGAGGCACACAGGGCCAACACCCGGCATCATGGTGTGGGGAGCGATCTCCTACACTGGCCGTACACCACTGGTGATTGTCGAGGGGACACTGAATAGTGCACGGTACATCCAAACCGTCATCGAACCCATCGTTCTACCATTCCTAGACCGGGAAAGGAACTTGCTGTTCCAACAGGACAATGCACGTCCGCATGTATCCCGTGCCACCCAACGTGCTCTAGAAGGTGTAAGTCAACTACCCTGGCCAGCAAGATCTCCGGATCTGTCCCCCATTGAGCATGTTTGGGACTGGATGAAGCGTCGTCTCACGCGGTCTGCACGTCCAGCACGAACGCTGGTCCAACTGAGGCGCCAGGTGGAAATGGCATGGCAAGCCGTTCCACAGGACTACATCCAGCATCTCTACGATCGTCTCCATGGGAGAATAGCAGCCTGCATTGCTGCGAAAGGTGGATATACACTGTACTAGTGCCGACATTGTGCATGCTCTGTTGCCTGTGTCTGTGTGCCTGTGGTTCTGTCAGTGTGATCATGTGATGTATCTGACCCCAGGAATGTGTCAATAAAGTTTCCCCTTCCTGGGACAATGAATTCACGGTGTTCTTATTTCAATTTCCAGGAGTGTAGGTGTAATAATAAACCCATCTGGATAGCCGTGCGTCTTAAAGCGCCGCCTCCAGGAGAGGGAGAAGCACCGGCCAAGGATCGACTGCGTCCGGCGGATTAAGGACGAGGGTCGGTATGCAGCCAAGCCTGGATGCGGTTTTTAGAGGGTTTCCCACACTCCACCAGCGTCTAGGTGAATACCGGCCTGGTACCCGCATTTGCACGATTCGATTTCACATGAATAACACTACTGGAAGACAGTTGGGGTACACACAGTCCATCCTGGCGGGTATCGTGGTGGTGACAGGAATGGCACCCGGTCGCCCTTTAAACACATCCGCTAATAACCGTGCTGACCTTGCGCCGTTGCGAGACAAAGGCTCAAGAAAAAGATTATGAATGGTTTGATTGATTGATTTGGGGGAAGCGGACAAAAAGTGAGGTCGGCCGTCTCATCGGTTTGGGAAGAATGGAGAAGTAAGTCGGCTGTGCCCTTTGAAAGGAAAGGAACCATCCCGACATTTGCCTCAAGCGATTTACGGAAATCACGGGAAACCTAAATCAGGGTGGCCGGACGCGGTTTTGAACCGTCGTCCACCGAAATTCTAGTCCAGTGTGCTAAACACTAACGTTTTCCACATCTAATGTCCGCACCACTGTGGTGCTGCACTGAACTACGGCATCTTGGTACTCAAATACAATCGAGCTGCCACTGTGGTAACAGACTGAGCTACTCTGTAACACTTGGGATGTCCGACCATCCAAATTTAGACCGTCCGTTCTTTCCCTGAATCGCTTGAAACGAATGCTCGCATGATTCCTTTGAAGGGGACGGCCGATTTCTTTCCCCACCCCTTCCCAGCTGCCCCTGCACTCTATCTCTAAAGACCTAGTCGTCGACGGAACGTTAGACTGTAATCTTCCGTCCTAGTCGCTGGTCGTTGTGATTCTACTTTCAGTATGCATGTTACGTCTTACTCTCTGACACCGTTCTCTGTTACATAGTTTGACGAGCATCATGTTGCGTTCATGTTTCTGTGGCACTACACAGCCACTTAAAGAGCCTTCCTGTAAAATCTTTATCATTTCAGCGAAGCGCTTTTCATTGCTTTTGACATCCACGTGCCACTTATAGCTGTGTGTTCCCTCACTATCATTCCTATGGGCTCAGTAATGTTGGTGCTGTACTTGTCCTCCATCGCATCATCAACAGGGCTGCTAATACTCTGTAGGAGATAACAGATTGCGGAATTCTTCGCAGAAAATGAAATTCAGAGTCTAACACCCAGTCCAGAGAAATTTATTACTTTCTCATTAGAAGTTCAGTTCGAGAAGAAAGGGAGAGGGTTGCGAATGCGACCTGATCGGGGAAACAGCTTCGAGAACCCGAGTGAAAGCCCAGTCCGGTGAAGGGTACGAGGATCTGAGTCATTCTGCACACTAGCACATAGCCTTAACTGTCCATCGCATCATCAAGTATGAAACATCCGGTTTCCAATGAGGCGCCAGTGTTCAGCGACACTAACCAAGTAGGCAGCCCACTAGAAATCGCAAATACATCACTGTACTGAACACGAGACAGCCGTGGACCAACAACTATCTCAAATAAGACGATCTAGGAAAACGAGGACATGTTTTCTTACTTTTCGAAACTAAAGTCACGGTAAGAACGGTTTCATTAAACCCATATGAAGAGATTAGTTTAATGAGAATGACAATGGAGAGATTGGACATAATCTTTCTGGAAGAATCGTCGCAGCATTACGTGAATTATAACAAAAGCAAACCAGTATAAGTAGGTTCGCCTACTCCTCAATGTAAAATTATTGACTTAGTATTTTGCCATCTTGCTCTTTCTATGCAATCTAGCAATAAATAATTAAGTGATGATTAATTTTGTGCCGCTTTTTATATTTTCATATTCAACTAAGTACATGTGAAATAAAGAGATATTTTGTTTCTCTACCTCCCGCTCACCAGTATTGTTAGTTTTGTAGTTACCGACAGAACATGTTCTGAAGATCCAGGTGACATCGGATGCAACCAAACTTTTATAAGTCCGTATTTCAGTAAAGGCTTTTGGTCGCTACACAAGAAACAGCATATGTAGCGTAGTTTTTTTTTTATTTTCAGACGCGTACATGTAGACAAACATCGTTACGAAATATTTTATAGCTGCATCTCACTCTGAATAATGTGCAAACGTTTATTATACACTCACTTTTTCCCTCCTGAAAATAGTCATGTTTGCTGCAGTACCGAAAACACTGGTGTTCTGGATTTTAGTGCAGCATCGCACGTGTGACGGAATGTGAACAGGTCATCCGTGAAAATCGCTAGCGCAACGCAGCTGATTTCTCAGTACAATATTTAACCGTTTTTTTTACTTTTTACCACGCAGATAAAATTTCACGATCGCCACAGAGAAACGTTGTGATCTTCAACTACAAATAAAACAGAACGAAAAATATTCCTGTCATAGCACAAAAGTGGCAAATATATCCCGGGCAGAGTTAGGGACTCAAAAGAAGTGAATAAGCTTTGCAACTTATCTGGCAGCTTCAGAAAACATAAAAATCAAAACAGCTTCACATATTCGCGATTTTTTGCATGGTAGTATTTGTAGGCACGTCATGTAATTTAATGCATCCACACCCAGAAATTTTATTCGCCAGAAGAACTTTTTTAGCATTACTTGTATGCTCTTCAGCCATATCCTGTTTCTATTGTTTACCATGGCTGGCGAATTTCCGGGTTTGGGACAACGGATCAGGGAATTTAGCCTATAGATTGCAAGATGCAAGTGTGCCAACACATTGCAGCAGAGAGCTTGCTTTGCTGGGAAAGTACGGTTAATTCGCAGAAAGGAGCGAATATGTCAAGATGTTTTAATTTAAATGTCTTTGAAACTGCCAGATAAACCGAATAGTTAGTTCCGTTATTTTACATTCTTAATTCTGTCCAGGACAAATTCGCCTTTTTTTGTCATGATAGAATTTTTCAGTCTGGGTCCCAAATTATACTCTATAAAAATTTTGACATTAGACTGCCATAGCTTGACAATCGATTTATATTTTTGTTGACTCGGATGGCGACTGATCGGGTAAATGTTTTTTTTTTTTTTTTTTATTATTGTCTTTCGATCCATGGTGCTTACGTCGCGGCAACGGATAAGGCTTTCCAAAAACAACAGGACCATCTTACGTGTATTTAGGCGTTAAATGTATTTATCTACCTTCTTACAAACTTTGAAGCTACTCGCACAAGTATAAAACACTGAATGATTTTTTTTCACGTAAAATGCGAGTGAAGCTAGATTTTTTAAAGCTAATGTTTATCGTAAGAATGTTTTTTATTCACTTGATTCACTTTAAACAGCTTCCGCACATTCAATTCACGTAGGAACAAATTTTACGTGCCACATTTAGCTCGTCTTTAGACCATCGTATCTCAACAACGGACAAAGATTATTGCATTAACAAAATTCGAGTTAACTTTTCCATTTAGCTACCTTCGCACAAGTTTTGAACCGATTCAAGTTTAAAGTATGGAACTGGCGCGCTTCAAAAACCTCACAGAAAAACGTGTTTTTTTGGAGGTAAAAGCCAAACGAAGCGAAACGAGTAAAACACTTCGACAAAGGTCCAATATACCTGTGGGCCAAGTCTGAACCAGCAGTCTAGGTCTAGCCTGTAGTTGTTTAATGGTGACTGTTTTTGAAAGTAAAATCCGAACGAGAGTGACTGGCTTTGCACATAAAATTCTAACGGTGAACACAAAAATGGCGCCGTTCGCTGAGCATTAATTTCAGCGCAATAAAAATATTTTCCGAAAGGAAGTAGTCCATTTGCGCGATTTACCTGGGCGTCCGCTCCGAGTCATCATTCGAACTTTGCTTAGTAAATTTTAACATAACTACAGTGAGACAGATGTTCGTATGGCTATACAAATGACCGCTGGTCCGGGCTAAACCAAAAACTTTTTACTCCATGTTCCTAGCTTAATAGGGACCGAGCACCAAGACCCCTCCCCCCACAATCGTAATTCTGCGCGCAGCCTTTTCATACACGTTTGTTCCAGCGTTTCCACGTAGTAACGATAGAAATCCCCTTGATATACGTGGGTTTCATAGCTATCATCCTGGGTCTATGCTTGACTATGCATGACTATTCGTCACGCACTATGTCTGCTATGTTGTGTCCACTACAACGTATGAGTTTTTTCTGAAAAAATGGTTCAAATGGCTCTGAGCACTATGGGACTTAACATCTAATGTCATCAGTCCCCTAGACTAACAACTACTTAAACCTAACTAACCTAAGGACAACACACACATCCATGCCCGAAGGAGGATTCGAACACGCGAGAGTAGCGGTCGCGCGGTTCCGGACTGAAGCGCCTAGAACCGCTTGGCGACATCGGCCGGCTCATACTTAACATATTTCACATGTATTTGTAAACATATTTCACCTGATTGTCTAGCGAATTTCACCTACAGTTTCATTTTCACATAGCTTAATGTTTATGACTTATCTCCTGAACTACGTGCTATACGATGATATAATTTTGCACGTACATTCAGTGGTATTCGTCTGCAAATGTGTTACGTATAGAGTTAGTAGTAAAGATGTAATAAATTAAAACGCCATGCATGATGCGGCAGTTTCTAGCGCATTTCAGTATTTGACGTACTATCGCATATTCATGCGATAGTATACTATGCCATCAAAAGTATCCGGACACCCCCAAAAACCTACGTTTTTTATATTAGGTGTATTGTGCTGTCACCTAATGCCACGCACTCCATATCAGCGACCTCAGTAGTCATTAGACATCGTGAGAGAGCAGAATGGGGCGCTCCGCGGAACTCAAGGACTTCGAACGTGGTCAGGTGATTGGGTGTCACTTCACTCATACGTCTGTACGTGAAATTTCCACACTCCTTAACATCCCTAGCTCCACTTTTTCCGATGAGATAGAGAAGTGGAAACATACAGCACAAAAGCGTACAGGCTGACCTCGCCTGTTGACTGATAAAGACCGCCGGCAGGTGAAGAGGATCGTAATGTATAATAGGCAGACATCTGTCCAAAGCATTACACA
The DNA here is from genome assembly GCF_021461385.2 of Schistocerca piceifrons. Classification (NCBI taxonomy): domain Eukaryota; kingdom Metazoa; phylum Arthropoda; class Insecta; order Orthoptera; family Acrididae; genus Schistocerca; species Schistocerca piceifrons. The sequence goes on along the minus strand of NC_060144.1, from coordinate 51,726,799 downwards.
GGAATTCCAAACTGCATCAAGATCCACAGCACGTACTATGACAGTTAGGCGGGAGGTGAGAAAACTTGGATTTCATGGTCGAGCGGCTACTCGTAAGCCACCATCACGCCGGTAAATTTCAAACGACTCCTCGCTTGGTGTGAGGAACGTAAACATTGGACGATTGAACAGTGGAAAAACGTTGTGTGGAGTGACGAATCACGGTACACAATGTGGCGTTACGATGGCAGGGTGGGGGTTTGGCGAATGCCCAGTGAACGTCATCTGCCAGGGTGTGTAGCGCCAACAGTAAAATTCGAAGGCGGTGGTGTTATCGTGTGGTCGTGTTTTTCATGGGAGGGATGGAGGGGGGGCTTGCTGTTTTGCGTGGCATTACCACAGTACACGTCTGCATTGATGTTTTAAGCTTCTTTCAACACGATCGAGTACCAGTTCATAATGCACGGCCTGTGGCGAGTGGTTACACCACAATAACGTCCCTGTTGCCCGCGAAATTGGAAGCTGTCATCACGGCTAAGGGTGGGCCAACACCAGATTGAATTCCAGAATTACCAAACTTGTAAGTCATTTTCAGCCAGGTGTCCGGATACTTTTGATCATATAGTGTATGTCGCACAATGACATATTTTTCTAGGTACATTCAGCGGAAAATATTTCTGCGAAATTTGTTGGGAGCAGAGTTAGTAGCAACGACGTAAAAAATTCAAACTTTTGCATATTATACACCTGACGGTTGTTCCTATTCGCAACTGCGAATACATTTACGGGTAATAATGGTTAGTTGACCTCGATACTAAGATAACAAAGTTTTACGGAAGGATCGAAAAATGGTTCCAGACTGAAGCGCCTAGAACCGCTCGGCCACTCCGGCCGGCCAACGTAAGGATCGATTAAAATCACTCTGCAGTGTACTTTCCGTCCCTCACACTCTCCGACAAATTTTTCATAACGCGTATTTACACACGTCAAAAAATGTTTTGCAACACCTCGGTTCCGAGAGTTCCGGAACCTGTACAGAAAATTGTAATAGAGGTCAACATGAACATCATTTCTGCCTTTTTTATTGCTCATGAAAACCACACATTGCATGTTGTTCCACCATACAGCGAAACCTTCAGAGGTGGTGGTCCAAATTACCCCTAATACCCAGTAGCACAACCTCTAGCATTGATGCACGCTTGCATTCGTCATGGCATACTGTACAAAAGTTCATCAAGGCACTGCATGTCCACATTGTCCCACTCCTCAACAGCGACTCAGCGTAGATCTCTCAGAGTGGTTGATGCGTCATGTCGTCCATAAACAGCCCTTTTCAATCTATCCCAACTTGTTCGATTGCTTCATGTCTGGAGAACACCCTCGCGACTCTAGTTATCCTGAAGGAAGTCATTCACAAGATGTGCACGATGGGGGCGGGAATTGTCGTCCATCAAAATGAATGCCTCGCCAATATGCTGCCGACATGGTTGCATTCTCGGTCGGAGGATGGCATTCACGTATCATACAGCCGTTACGGCGCCTTCCGTGACCACCAGCGGCGTACATCGGCCACACATAAAGCCACCCAAGGGAACCTCCACCTTGCTGCACTCGCTGGACAAAGGCGTTCGGCTTGACCGGGCTGCCTCCAAACACGTCTCCGACGATTGTCTGGTTGAAGGCATATACAACACTCATCGGTGAAGAGAACGTGATGCCAATCCTAAGTGATCCTTTCGGCATGGTGTTGGGCCCATCTGTACCGCGCTGCATTGTGTCGTCGTTGCAAAGATGGACCTAGCCGTGGACGTCGGGAGTGAAGTTGCGTATCATGGAGGCTGTTGCGCACAGTTTGAGTCGTAACACGACTTCCTGTGGCTGCACGAAAAACATTATTCAACATGGTGGCGTTGCTGTCAGGGTCCCTCCGAGCCATCATCCGTAGATAGCGGTCATCCACTGCAGTAGTAGTCCTTGGGCGAGGCATGTCTTCGACAGTTCCTGTCTCTTTGTATCTCCTCCATGTCCGAACAACACCGCTTTGGTTCACTCAGAGACGCCTGGACACTTCCCTTGTTGAGAGCCGTTCCTGGCACAAAGTGACAATGCGGACGCGATCGAACCGCGGTATTGACCGTCTAGACATGATTGAACTACAGACAACACGAGCCGTGTACCTCCTTCCTGGTGGAATGACTGGAACTGATCGGCTGTTGGAGCCCCTCCGTCTAATAGGCGCTGCTCATGCATGGTATGCTTTATGACTGATCTCACTGTAAGCATTTTGTCTGCTATTAATGTTTTTCCCCTTTCCTTTTTGACGGTTGTCCAACTTTTACAACCACTGATCAAATCTCTGCGAAAATTCTTGTTTGGTGTCTGGTGACTACGTTGCCTTAATATCCAAGAGACTTTCGTTATCATCAAGTTACTACAAGCAAGTAAATAAATTTTACTAGGGCAGTAGAAAAATTTGTTCACTTGCCTTACAGTTGCATCCCCTGCTTTAAGATTTGACCTCGCTTCCTTGTCGTCCGCTATATCTGTCGGAATCGTTCTGCTGTTGTGTGTGTTTCTCCTTATCTTATGGTTGTCCACACGCCAGAAAAAAATATTACCTTTAATTAAATAAACTTCCCGGTGAGTTAATTTATAATATTCTCGTCGCGTCTGCGGCCAGATCATACAGTCATCTCGCCGCAATATTTGAGTTGGCCACGTGGACGCTATCCTTAGGTGAGAACGCTGTTTGCTGAATCTCGCCGAAACTCATACGGCAAGCAGCGGTTTCACCTGATGCTGGCGTCCAGGTGGACAACTGAAATATCGTGCCAAGGTGATTGTATGTTCCGGATGCAGACCTGACAAGAACATTACCAACTTCGGTTCTTGTCTTTACCTAAATTTACTGCCACGTTTCGAGTGACTGCATTTCATAGAGTGACGAGAGGGTAATACCCAGATTGTCCACTGATCTGCCATCTATTTCATCTAATGGAAGGACAAATGTCATTAAAAATTCTGTGTTGGTCAGTATGTTCCACGTGCATTGTTAAGTAGGAGGTGTTAGTATATTCCCGGGATGGCTGGCAGTCCACTTATTTTGTTAAATGATTAGCCAGCCAGCTTTTCCTGACCCCCTGTGCCAACTTTTTTTCTGTTCGTGCATTTGTACTTTAACAACATATTTTAAGGCAAATCTTGGGTCACTTTTTAGTTGTTTGTACTTGTGAGTAAACGTATGGTGTTGTAAGTCGGCTGTTTAGGTTTTTATGTTGGTAAAGTCACTTAGCGCTCTGTATGAAAATCACTGGCTGTGCTGTGTGCAGTCTGTGGCTGGTTGGCATTGTTGGAATATTCGCCATTGTAGCGTTGGACAGTTGGCTGTTAACAGCGCGTAGCGTTGCGCAGTTGGAGGTGAGCCGCCAGCAGTGGTGGATGTGGGGAGAGAGATGGCAGAATTTTGAGAGCGGACGATCTGGACGTGTGTCCATCAGAAAGAGTAAATTTGTAATATTCGATATCATGAACTGATTATATATATATATATATATATATATATATATATATATATATATATATATATATGATGACTTTTGAACATTATTAAGGTAAATACATTGTTTGTTCTCTATCAAAATCTTTCATTTGCTAACTATGCCTATCAGTAGTTAGTGCCTTCAGTTGTTTGAATCTTTTATTTAGCTGGCAGTAGTGGCGCTCGCCATATTGCAGTAGTTCGACCAACGAAGATTTTTGTGAGGTAAGTGATTCATGAAAGGTATAGGTTATTGTTAGTCAGGGCCATTCTTTTGTAGGGATTTTTGAAAGTCAGATTGCGTTGCGCTGAAAATATTGTGTGTCAGTTTAGTGTTGATCAGAATAGGTAAAGAGCGAAATGTCTGAGTACGTTCAGTTCTGCTCAGCTGTTTGAAAATCAAATAATGTAAGAGGTTTATCAGCACAGTCATTCATAAATTTTTCTAAGGGGACGTTTCAGTCTCCCTGGAAGGAAGTCAGTGTAGCGTCAACTAATATGTTTTTGTTTTTATTTATTTATTTATCTATTTAACCTGGTCTGATTAGGATCATCAGGCCCTCTCTTACATCAGGCCAGGGACTCACACAAACAGTATCTTTTTTACATCGTAGTAACCTAGGAAATAACAATTTTAATGTGATTAAATGCTACTGACTGTGAACTAATAAAGTTAATACTGGCAGTACTTCTACCACTGGCGCTGGTGCCATTAATGATAATAATAGTAATGATAATATTAACGGAAATAATAACAGCAAAGATTGTGACAAATATAATAAGAATTAATAGGTGTACAAAATGGAGACCTCCTGATATAATGAGTTCTGGGAAAAGGAAATGTAAGGAGACTGTACCAAATAAGAATGCTGGTTCAAATGGTTCAAATGGCTCTGAGCACTATGGGACTTAACAGCTGTGGTCATCAGTCCCCTAGAACTTAGAACTACTTAAACCTAACTAACCTAAGGACATCACACACATCCATGCCCGAGGCAGGATTCGAACCTGCGACCGTAGCAGTCGCGCGGTTCCGGACTGCGCGCCTAGAACCGCGAGACCACCGCGGCCGGCTCAAGAATGCTGGGAAATGAGGAAAATGCGAATGGAAAGAAGGATGTTACTGTGGTAACGAGTGCGTCAAGCACAATGGTAATCGCTATTGTTGCCGTAGTGGGTATGTCAGAACTATCTGCTGAAACCGGAGATGTTTTTCGAGATGGAGATACTATTCCAGAGTCTGGTTCGTACTACTGAGATGGGCTTTGAGAAAGCGGCTGAACGATTGGTGGGACAGAAAGGATTTTGCGTTGATGGGAACGGGTGTTTCTGCCATGTTGTTCAGGCAAGAGCTTTAAAGTTGAGGAGAGATGTGGGTGACAGTGTGCATTGAGAAGACTGTGGAGAACACAGGGGATATGGAAATCTCTGTTCTTGTCTCCACGCAGCCAGGATAGCTGTGCATATGATGCTGAAATGTGATCAAAGAATCGACCATCACAGATACAACGAACACCGGCACTCATAACCAATTCCACGCTCCGTGAGGCATCCTGAGAAAGATTTTGAAGGGTAAGATCGCTGTAATCAATAATTGGAAGTATAAGTGTTTGTACAAGCTTGTTTTTCAGGTCAAGAGCGAATGGCTGTTTGTATATTTGTAGAGGATGGAGAGATGCGGATGTCTTCTTGCACACTGTAGTTACGCTCTCAGCTCAATTTAGCTTTTCATCTATTATTACACCTGGACTATTTGCTGAAGCTGAGAAGTTGACATGTGAGACATTTAGTGTTAAACGTGGCAGGAATTAGTGAAATTCTTGATAGCTGTTCTCTTTACTGGTTTTACACTTAGATACAATTGGAGGTCATCAGCTTACATGTAGTATTTGCAACCGTACAAAACTGATGATACGTCGTTGACATACAGTGAAAAGAATGCAGGACGGCCGGACCAAGCACCGAACTCTGGGGGACGCCTGTTACTGCCTGCCTCCATTGCGACTTTATGGTGTCGCGCGTGATGCCTTGCTGACGAGTTGCAAGGTATGAGTGACAGCATTTGCGTTGCACGTAGAGAGAAGTTTAGGCTTATAAGTTTGGCAAGTAAAATGTCAAAGTCGATAGTGCCAAAGGCTTTGCTGAAGACGATTAGCAACATGACAGTCGCCTCTTGTGCATCCATGGCAAGTTTCAAGTCGCCTGTTACTTGTCTAAGTCAGACGTCGTGTTGCAATGTTTGCAGAACTAGTTTGTTAGTTGGTCGTGGACGATACAGGGTCGTCCATTGATTGTGATCGGGCCAAATATCTCACGAAATAAGCGTCAAACGAAGAAACTAGAAAGAACGAAACTTGTCTAGCTTGAAGGGGGAAACCAGATGGCGCTATGGTTGGCCCGCTAGATGGCGCTACCATAAGTCAAACGGATATCAACTGCGTTTTTTTAAATGAGAACCCCCATTTTTTATTACATATTCGTGTAGTGCGTAAAGAAATATAAATGTTTTAGTTGGACCACGTTTTTCGGATGGCGTTGTAATAGCCACAAACATATGGCTAACAATTTTAGCCGAACAGTTGGTAACAGGTAGGTTTTTTAAATTAAATACAGAACGTAGGTACGTTTGAACATTTTATTTCCGTTGTTCCAATGTGATACATGTACCTTTGTGAACTTATCATTTCTGAGAACGCATGCTGTTACAGCGTGATTACCTGTAAATACCACATTAATGCAATAAATGCTCAAAATGATGTCCGTCAAGCTCAATGCATTTGGCAATACGTGTAACGACATTCCCCTCAACAGCGAGTAGTTCGCTTTCCGTAATGTTCGCACATGCATTGACAATGCGCTGACGCATGTTGTCAGGTGTTGTCGTTGGATCACGATAACAAATATCCTTCAACTTTCCCCACAGAAAGAAATCCGTGGACGTTATATCCGGTGAACGTGCGGGCCATGATATGGTGCTTCGACGACCAATCCACCTGTCATGAAATACGCTATTCAATACCGCTTAAACCGCACGCGAACTATGTGCCGGACATCCATCATCTTGGAAGTACATCGCCATTCTGCCATGCAGAAAAACATCTTGTAGTAACATCGGTAGAACATTACGTAGGAAATCAGCGTATATTGCACCATTTAGATTGCAATCGATAAAATGGTGGCCAATTATCCTTCCTCCCATAATGCCGCACCATACATTAAGCCGCCAAGGTCGCTGATGTTCCACTTGTCGCAGCCATCGTGGATTTTCCGTTCCCCAGTAGTCCATATTATGCCGGTTTACGTTACCGCTGTTGGTAAATGACGCTTCGTCGCTAAATAGAACGCGTGCAGAAAATCTGTCATCGTTCCGTAATTTATCTTTTGCCCAGTGGCAGAACTGTACATGACGTTCAAAGCCGTCGCCATGCAATTACTGGTGCATGGAAATATAGTACTGATGCAATCGATGTTGATGTAGCATTCTCAACACCGACGTTTTTGAGATTCCCGATTCTCGCGCAGTTTGTCTGCTACTGATGTGCGCATTAGCCGCGACAGCAGCTAAAACACCTACTTGGGCATCATCATTTGTTGCAGGTCGTGGTTGGCGTTTCACATGTGGCTGAACACTTCCTGTTTCCTTAAATAACGTAGCTATCCGGCGAACGGACCGGACACTTGGCTGATATCGTCCAGGATACCGAGCAGCATACATAGCACACGCCCGTTGGGCATTTTGATCACAATAGCCATACACCAACACAATATCGACCTTTTCCGCAATTGGTAAACGGTCCATTTTAACACGGGTAATGTATCACGAAGCAAATACCGTCCGCACTGGCGGAATGTTACGTGATACCACGTACTTATACGTTTGTGACTATTACAGCGCCATCTATCACAAAACGAAAAAAGTGGTCCAACTAAAACATTTATATTTCTTTACGTACTACACGAATATGTAACAAATAATGGGGGTTCCTATTAAAAAAAAAGCGCAGTTGATATCTGTTTGACCTATGGCAGCGCCATCTAGCAGGCCAACCATAGCGCCACCTGGTTTCCGCCTTCAAGCTAGACGAGTTTCGTTGTTTGTAGTTTTTCCGTTTGATGCTTATTTCTTGAGATATTTGGCCCGGTCACTATGAGCGGGCCACTCTGTATAGTCTAAGGTTTTGAGCTATGTAGTAGCAATGCGGCATGGGTGAGGCTGCAGTAGCAACATCGTCTTGAACTAGTGGCTTCAGTAACCTCTGTTTCCAGGCGTCGGGAAAAACACTCGTGTTGCGGCTGAATATATCTGTTACAGTGGGCAGTAGTTGGTGAGTAATAAGGGTCATCATCTGGACTGTAGTGCCATCATGTCCAGTAGGTGCTGACTTGATACATATGGTGTTATTTTTTTTTTTTTTTTTTTTTTTGACGGGACTGTAAGTTACTTGCTTTAGATAGAATTTTTTTACAGTCGTTAACCCCCTGAAGTAATGAGTGAGTCTCTGTTACATTTAAGGTTCAATTGTGGAAGTAGGTAACGTCAAGTACCGGTTTACTTTACATATAGCAAGATCACACAGGTTTTTCTCTAGGGCGGGTGGTCTGTTTCTGTTGTAGGTAAATGTATGGCCACGCCTGAGTTTTGCGTTCCTCACAACTTGACTGACTCTATTCCGCTTCTGCTTGTAAACAATACGATTTTCAGGCGTAGGGTGCAGTATCTCATCTTTGTTATTTAAAATTTTTACTCACATTCATCCCTGGCCGTTTTTTTAAGTCTGTGTTGCATTTTTAGGTGACTGGGTAAACAAGTTACTTCGTTCACTGACTGATCACCATCACTGCCACAGGCTGCGCCGTCGTCACCACCAGCTTCAGTGTCACCATCATCGCTATCGCTTTGCCACTTGTTTCGCCAGCTCCCGACTGCAGGCCGCCCCGTTCTCGTGTGTGCAGGGGCGTTCCTGATCCCGTTCTCGGTGATGCTGGTGATCGCCGGCCTGCCGCTGATGTTCATGGAGCTGAGCTTCGGGCAGTTCGCGAGCCTCGGCCCGGTGGCCATCTACCAGGCGTTCTGCCCGCTGTTCCGCGGCCTCGGCTACGGCATGGTGATCGTGTCGGCCATCGTGATGCTCTACTACAACCTCATCATCGCCTGGACCATCTTCTACATGTTCGCGTCGCTGCGGCCCGTGCTGCCCTGGCAGAACTGCGAGCCGGAGTGGAGCACCGACAGTGAGTAGCGGCCGCCGAGCTCTGCGCGTGCGCGCGCGCGCGAGAGCTGTATGGTGACGCGGGCTGTGTCTGGGCGTCGGCGCGCGCTGACCGGCCGCCGCAGACGGGCACCGAGCACTTTCGCGACCCCACTGCCTTAAAGATATTTTGATGTTTTAGAATAGAAACAGCCTCGGTTATTAAATCAATCAATATCAGTGAAGTGTTTCACACCTTTTGGGCATCATCAGACTGTGTGATAGTATTTGAATACAAAACACATCAATCATCAAACCATACTGAAACGCCCGCTAAGCCCGCAGTGATTAGGATTGTGGAAAGGGCCAAATAAGGTGGCGGTCAGTTTCACTTCAAAATTGTAATTTATTGTAATTTAATAACACATTTAAACCAAAACGGCACACAGCCGAACCTTTACAACTACGAGTTTCAAAATCCAATTCTTTCACGGCTGAAGGCCTCCAAACAAGAAATCTTAAAAATCAATAAGATAAATTTCAAGTGACTGAAGAACGGCAGTTAAAATTGCAAATAATATACAGGGTGATTCAAAAAGAATACCACAACTTTAAAAATGTGTATTTAATGAAAGAAACATAATATAACCTTCTGTTATACATCATTACAAAGAGTATTTAAAAAGGTTTTTTTTTTCACTCAAAAACAAGTTCAGAGATGTTCAATATGGCCCCCTCCAGACACTCGAGCAATATCAACCCGATACTCCAACTCGTTCCACACTCTCTGTAGCATATCAGGCGTAACAGTTTGGATAGCTGCTGTTATTTCTCGTTTCAAATCATCAATGGTGGCTGGGAGAGGTGGCCAAAACACCATATCCTTAACGTACCCCCATAAGAAAAAATCGCAGGGGTTAAGATCAGGGCTTCTTGGAGGCCAGTGATGAAGTGCTCTGTCACGGGCTGCCTGGCGGCCGATCCATCGCCTCGGGTAGTTGACGTTATCTGTAAACTTTAAACTGTTTATACCAACGTTTAATACACCACCTATCAGGAGGTTTAACACCATACTTCGTTCGAAATGCACGCTGAACAACTGTCGTCGATTCACTTCTGCCGTACTCCATAACACAAAAAGCTTTCTGTTCAGCGGTCGCCATCTTAGCATCAACTGACGCTGACGCCTAGTCAACAGCGCCTCAAGCGAACAAATGTACAACTAAATGTAACTTTGTAGCTTCCTTAATTCGCCGACAGATAGTGCTTAGCTCTGCCTTTTGTCGTTGCAGAGTTGTAAATTCCTAAAGTTGTGGTATTCTTTTTGAATCACCCTGTATATACAGGGTGAGTCACCTAACGTTACCGCTGGATATATTTCGTAAACCACATCAAATAATGACGAACCGATTCCACAGACCGAACGTGAGGAGAGGGGCTAGTGTAATTGTTTAATACAAACCATACAAAAATGCACGGAAGTATGTTTTTTAGCACAAACCTAGGTTTTTTTAAATGGAACCACGTTAGTTTTACTAGCACATCTGAACATATAAACAAATATGTAGTCAGTGCCGTTTTTTGCACTGTAAAATGTTAATTACATCCGGAGATATTGTAACCTAAAGTCGACGCTTGAAACCTCCGACGTTCAGTTGCGTGTTGTAACAAACACGGGCCACGGTCGGCGAGCAGTGTCATGCGCATACTGCATCGTCACCGCTTTCACCCGTTTTCATGTGTCGCTACATCAGCAATTACATGATGATGACTTTAATCATCGAGTGCAATTCTGTCAATGGGCATTAACAGAGAATGCGTTGCAGTTCTACCTGTTTACCGATGAGGCTGGTTTCACAAACCACCGGGCAGTGAATCTACGGAACATGCATTACTGGCCCGTGGACAATCCTTGCTGGCTCAGACAGGTAGAGCGACAGCGACCGTGGACTATAAATGTATGGTGCGGAATCATTGGCGACCACCTCATTGGTCCTCACTTCATTGCAGGGGCCCAAACAGCTGCAACATACATCGCATTTCTACAGAATGATCTGCCAACGTTGCTCGAAAATGTCCCACTGGAAACGCGTCGACGTATGTGGTATCAGCATGATGGTACACCTGCACATTCCGCAATTAACACTAGGCTGACCCTTGACAGGATGTTCGACGGGCGTTTCGTAGGACGTGGAGGACGCATAAATTGGCCAGCCCGTTCTCCTGATCTTACACCTCTGGACTTCTTTCTGTGGGGCACGTTAAAGGAGAATGTGTACCGTGATGTGCCTACAACCCCAGACGATATGAAACAACGTATTGTGGCAGCCTGCGGCGACATTACACCAAATGTACTGCGGCGTGTACGACATTCATTACGCCAGAGATTGCAATTGTGCGCAGCAAATGATGGCAACCACATTGAACATCTATTGGCCTGACATGTCGGGACACACCCTATTCCACTCCGTAATTGAAAACGGAAACCACGTGTATACGTGTACCTCACCCCTCATGGTAATGTACATGTGCGTCAGTGAAAAAGACCAATAAAAAGGTGTTAGCATGTGTACGTAATGTGCTGTTCCAGTCTCTTCTGTACCTAAGGTCCATCACCGTTCCCTTTGGATCCCTACGAGATTCGGTGCTCTCCGATAGACACGATCGAACAGCGGAGGAGTGGTACTCAAGCGTCAACTTTAGGTTACAATACCTCCGGATGAAATTAACATTTTACAATGCAACAAACGGCACTGATTACGTATTTGTTTATATGTTCAGATGTGCTAACAAAACTAACGGGGTTCCATTTAAAAAAACGTAGGTTTGTGTTAAAAAACATACTTCCGTGCATTTTTATGGTTTGTATTAACCAATTACACTAGCCCCTCTCGTCACGTTCGGTCTGTGGAATCGATTCGTCAGTATTTGATGTGGTTTACGAAATATATCCAACGGTAACGTTAGGTGACTCACCCTGTTTAATCACAGCTAGACTGAAAGCCTCAAGGCAAAAGTGGATAGAATAAACATAAACAAGGTGCAGTACAAACGGCTAAAGGACCCAATTAAATTTCAAAATTTTAAAATATATTACTATAATCTTTTGAGGCAGAAGGCCGCAATGATTTCGCTTAAGGTGAAATTTTAAGAGTAAGGCTTTAAGCGGCTGAAGGCCCACAGCTGATTTTCCAGAAATCCAAAAATACCTTAAATCATTAAGTTTTAAGTGGCTGACAGTGCACTAAATGAAAAAATAGCACAACAACAGTAACTTTCAGCAAAATATCTACCTGCTAGAATTCAAACTTACTTATACGGGCTGAATGCCCTTGATTTACATAAAACACAATAATCTTTTTTAAGCATTGGCTATAATAGATTACCGACAGACCATTAAACACCCATGAGAAGGACAGTACAGACAACGGCACTCAGACGCCTCCACGGGTATGGGGCTGCCCTCGAAACATTAACGTTCACTTATGTGAGACAGGTGGTGGGCCTAACTACACTTGATCTGTCGGTAACCCAACCAAGAGACAGTCACGGACCCACCGACCAAACGACTTGCTAGCCACTACTCGGTATATGAAAACTCAAAGCCCAAACTGTTACGGACGTGATTATCCACCATGAAATATGTATTAATCTGTCAAAACTGCACAGTGTGTTGGACAGCGACAAAAGGTAAGGAAAGGACACTGCCTGAAATTACGTTAGAAGCCAGGGCATGCAACCGGAACACTAACGGCCACAAGGCAGAAAATTGCGCTGGTACACTTGAATATGAAATAAGGTAATGATGTGTTGGCAGAAGAGCCAACACCGTGTTGCTAGAGGAGGCCGAAATGCACGCGTTTAAGCTCACGCAAACTGGCGTGAGGTCTGGAACAGTTAAGGGAATTTATAGTAGCAAATAAAGTACGTAGTTGATGTAATACTTAACTTTAGTCCATAATTGGAGAACATCGCTCTTGTTGATACATTAATAACAATCTCAATATAAACTGGTAATGGCGCCTTGCTAGGTCGTAACAAATGATGTAGCTGAAGGCTATGCTAACTATCGTCTCGGCAAATGAGAGCGTATTTGTCAGTGTAGCATCGCTAGCAAAGTCGTCTGTACAACTGGGCCGAGTGCTAGGACGTCTCTCTAGACCTGCCGTGTGGCGGCGCTCGGTCTGCAATCACTGACAGTGGCGACACGCGGGTCCGACGTATACTACCGGACCGCGGCCGATTTAAAGGCTACCACCTAGCAAGTGTGGTGTCTGGCGGTGACACCACAGGTAATATAGTTAACTCCACCCAAAAAGAACACTGCCTGAATTTGCGTCAGTGGACAGGGCAGATAACCAGAACACTAACGGCCGCAAGGCAGAAAAATTCGCTGGTACACTTTAATTGTAGTGAACGAAAGTACTTTTCCACCGCACAGCGGTTAGATTTCACCACTACAAACACTCGGTGTTGCTCACAGGAAAAGCTCCCCAACAGCGAACCACCGAAACATACGACACAACATGAACGGACGTGACTTGTGTACTTAAGACACCACTCAACCTTGACGTCCTGGGTCTGTGAACCACGAAACTTGCAGCGACCGGACAGCTCCACACACGCTCCGACACTGCGCAGGGGCTGCCAGCGGACCCAGCTGACTGCACCACGCGGAGATATCCTTCCTGGTCCGCACCAAACGACCGACTGCCCGCCCACACACCCCCTAACTAGAAACTATATGCACACAACCGAAGATGGTACACGGTGCAAATATTGATACACATCGCTGCTGCCACACGTAGAAGGAGGAGGAACCACGGCATAACCGCAACAGCGGCGGGAAACCAAACGCAGATAGACAGCCAAGTTCAAGGAAACACATAGTTCGCAGTGAGCACGGCTCACATATAAACTGGAAAATGGATGCAACAGTAACTGGATATGTAATCCACCCGTCATAAAAACATACAAAATGCAGGTGGACTTGAACAAAGCAGCTTATTTCTCCAAAGTAGCAGAAAATAGGCCACGTTTACAAAATAAACGCGGTATGAGCCGCACGCTGCACAATGTCGCTCTGTCATACACACAAATACTTGAGTAGTAAACTACAAAGACATATTAGTTTGAATATTAACTCGTGTTCGGGATGTCTAAATACCACAGGAGGCAGGGCATCATCATCATTATAGCGAGTCAACACTAGAAAAAATGCGAAAACTTCGCATGACAAGAACTGGACTCAAATCAATCTGTTTTAAGTTAAGTTTATAGCGAGTTAATACTGGGCGACGGTATAGTTTATGCTGGTCTAATCACATGCGTAATGGTCGTGTGAAGATAAATCTGATTCCAGGGCAGGAATGCCAAACACGAACAGATGATATCCAAATTTTGTAACAGATACTCTTGAAGATCATCACAAAACACACGAAGAACTTTCTAAGACCACAGAGATTCCCCCAGACTCCCTTTGCTTCGAATCATGACAGATTAGTTAAATCAAAGACAAATAATTTCTATATGTAATGCACCTATCTGCTTGAGGTTACGCATAAACAGAAACGGCTGGCTACTACAGCCTTGCTGAATAGAAGATTTTACTCAAACGTAAAGCATTATTGCAACGAATTGCCGTTACTGTCGAAACGGGGATGATCCGCCAGCTCTGAAACCACAGTTTGACGAATGGAGAGGAGGACCCACAACATAACGAAAATTTTCGACGAACTTGGTGAAATATGAAATAAATTTCGATCTTTAAGTAGCAAAAAATATTTAGGACAGACAGAGGTCCACGCGAAACGTTCACACCGTACGTAGTTCATTATCGTGACTTTATGCGAAGCTCTGCACATAAATTCACATATCAGGACTGTGAGTTGGTGTTTTATTGGGGCGACTGTAGTGCGAAAGCCAGTAAAATAACAGCTGAAGCTTTCACATGCAGCTCATATTATGCTGTCGATGTAAGAGAAATGCGGAACAGGAAAGAAAGATATGTTCCCCTCAAGTAGAATTACAAATACCATATTTTGAATTATAAAGGTGGAAAGGGGAAAGAGACAATGGAAAATTGACAAAGTTAATTAGTAATAAAGAAATGGAGATAACCTCAGAAATCACATTTGAATTCCGGTTTGCAGTCGATTTGACTTGTTACCTTGAATACAGGAAGAACCTCAACCAGTATTTGAGCATCGTAGACTGCAGCAGACTCGTAGAAACAAGTTTAAGGCTAGATCAGTAGAAAATTCAAGTAGACTGAAAAGAGTCTTGCTCCTAGGTAGCAGCCGAGGGATGGTATAGGCCAAGGGCACCAGCAAAAGCCAAGTATAGGCTGCTAGGTCGCAGGCATCGTGAAACCCGTGCCAAGCGTAGCCAAATGGAAGAGAACATAGGTGCTTTGTTCAGAGATTTTGATGAATAATATCGGATACCTGTTGTAGGAGGAGCAGGAAACTACCTGACTGCACCTTAGAATATAGCATTAAAGGTGACCAGGAAAAAATAGGAGCCGCAACATGACATACTCGTGTGGAATTTTTAAAGGTTTTGTCATAACAAGCTCTGGGTTAACGTAGCTGACAGCTGTGTAAAAAGAGATAAGCGAAATCCTGTTGAGTGAAACAAAGTCTCATGTCTGTGCTGTACTTGTTGCTGCAGTTGGGAGATGCAGATACACAAATCATGACCTGCACTTGAGAAGAAGGGGGAAGGACAGATCGACTAAACACTTTGCAGAAAGTGTAGGGCGGGGGCCATAAGCACGCAAGGCGAAACCCCGTGATTATTGCAGTCAGCAAAGCACATTTCTTGGGTTAGAGCTAGATTACACACAGATAGATCTTAGAAGAAATTAGAACGGAACAGGACCATGGCATATGTATCATTGCAAAAACGGAGATATTGTCTGAAGGGATACCGCAATCACTTTTTATGTATCGATTTCTAAAAGAGTAAAATTGGTCAGTCGCTTCAGAACAGTAGGGGGCTGAAAAACATGATAGAAGACGTGAAGTGATAGTTGTCCTTTGTCTCTCCGGAAACCATAGAGCACCATTTTTATTTAGAGCGAACGTGGGAAACAGAAAGGTTGCAACATATACAAAACCTGGACACAAAGTCAAAAATATTGACACAAACTGTTTTTGTGTAGATTGGAACATAGAAGCAAGTGTTTATGAGATACTACAGCAGAATACTTGTCTTGGACTTTTAACTGTTTATAGATCCCCCTGGAAAACTTTCACCTAATTATGAGAAATCTAGATGCATTATTAAGCTACTTGCCAGATAAGCAGAAACAGTTTGCTGTTTGTGAAAATTTCAATGTAGATTTCTTAAAATATTCTCACAGGATAAATGAACTAGCAAATTTTGAAAATCGCATGTAGGAAGACAGCAAGAGAATTTTTATAGACAGTGCTCATTCAGAAACAATGTTTACCTTATTGTTAATTGACTATCTGATCGTGCTGTACAATTGATGGAGACAAGCAACGTAGTACCTTACAGTTTTGAGGCATGTTCATACAGACCAGTGAGGCTTACTAATGAGAATAGGCTACATTGATTTACCAGTAAATTAGAAGATGTGGTATGGGATGAGGTATATAGAGAAAGAGATGTAAATACAAAAGTCAATATATTCCATAGTAAATTTGTGTCAATATTTGAAAGTAGCTTTCCTAAAAAGTTATGCAGGCTGTCCATTACAAAACTAAATAATCTATGGAGAACTAAAGGGATTGAATCTCATGTAAGAGAAAAGGGAAATTTACATAAAGGTCAGTCAAGATCTGACACTAATTGCATTTTCCAAAAAGTAACTGTATTATTTTAAGGACAATCACTGTAATATCCAGAAATATGAACATCCTGACAGAAATTAACAATACAGAAAATAAGATTAAATCTATATCGGATATTGTGAAATGGGGGATGGAACATACTGTAAAAAGTACCACGGTAATTAAATCAAATGATTAATATTATGAGTGATAATTAAAAGCTGAAAGAGTTTCTGACAATCAGTTTCTAAATGGTACAGCAAAAGTACGATTAAATGGATTAGTTCAAGAAGCAGGAGCATATATATATTAAAAAGAACGTGTCACAAAATCGTAAACAACTAGAAATAATACCAAACCCCTATGCTGAAATTAATTATAACAATTATGAGAAACAGATTCTCATATGGTATTCACGGAATTTCAAGCAAATTCTGCAAAGTTGTTCTAACTTAATAAGTGATGCCCTTAGTGATTTAATACAGGGGTTTTTCCAGATAGAATAAAATATGCAATTGTTAAACCTCGCCGGCCGCGGTGGACAATCGGTTCTAGGCGCTACAGTCTGGAACCACGCGACCGCTACGGTCGCAGGTTCGAAACCTGCCTCGGGCATGGATTTGTGTGATAGTTAGGTTTAAGTAGTTCTAAGTTCTAGGGGACTGATGACCTTGGAAGTTAAGTCCCATAGTGCTCAGAGCCATTTGAACCATTTGTTAAACCCCTTTATAAGAAAGGCGTGAAAAATAATTAAGTAATTATCACCCTGTTTCCTCACTGACGACTTTTTAAAAAACATTCTAAAATGTAATGTACTAGTACTCAAGTAATTAGATAGAAACAATTTACTTAGAGCATCACAGTTTGAACTACAGAGGGTGTATTTGACTGAGAATTGTGGTGTCACCGCCAGACACCACACTTGCTAGGTGGTAGCCTTTAAATCGGCCGCGGTCCGGTAATATACGTCGGACCCGCGTGTCGCCACTGTCAGTGATTGTAGACCGAGCGCCGCCACACGAAAGGTCTAGAGAGACTTACTAGCACTCGCCCCAGTTGTACAGCCGACTTTGCTAGCGATGCTACACTGACAAATACGCTCTCATTTGCCGAGACGATAGTTAGCATAGCCTTCAGCTACGTCATTTGCTACGACCTAGCAAGGCCAGTTACATTGAGATTATATTAATGTCTAAACAAGAACGATGTTCTCCAATTGTGGATTAAAGTTAGGTATTCCAAGAACTACGTTCTTTTCTTTATAGGATAATTACTTTACCTTGTTCCAGACCTCACGCCAGTCTGTGTGTAATTAAACGCGTGCATTTCGGCCTCCTCTAGCAACACGGTGTTGGCTCTTTTGCCAACACTTCAAGAATGCTATTTATACATTCTCTTACCAAATATTACAAGTCTTAAATAATAACAAATTGGCAGTTGGTATTTTTTGTAATCTTTTCGAGGCGTTTTACCTGCGTAAATCAAGTTACTCTATAACAAAACCTCAATTTATATGAAACTGATTTCTTTACCCACAGCTGGTTTGAATCATACCTAACAAACAGATGTAGCGTATGAATGCTCAAAATTTTTGGGTGTACATATTCATAGACACTTGAACTCGAAGGAGGATGTTACTGAGTTGCTCAAACAGTTAAGCTCGAGTAATTTTGTTGTTTGCTGAATTGCTAGTCTTAGAAAGAACGCCGCGCAGAGTGGACGCGCGGTTTGGGGCGCCATGTCACGGAATGCACAGCCCCTCCCGCCGAGAGGTTCGTGTCCTCCTTCGGGTATGGGCGTGTGTGCTGTTTTTAGCATAAGTTAGGTTAAGTTATTTTAAATAGTGTGTAAGTCTAGGGACCGTTGGCCTCAGCAGTTTGGTTCCTTAGGAATTCACACACATTTGAACATACAGACATTTGACATTAGACACAACCAGATCAGCCTCCTGACATATTCTGATTATCTCCACGCAATAATGTCTTATGTAATAATTTTCTGGGGTGATTCGTCACTTAGAAAGAAAGTGTTGATTGCACAAAAACGAGCAGTAAGATTAATGTGTTGTGTCATACAAACATTGTAATAAATGGTAAATGAAATATAAATTTAGAAATGGCAGCTAATAAAATTTTTACTGACATTAATAAGTGGTTCATAGCCAATTCACTGCCATTAAACTTTGAAAAGACCCACTATATGCAGTTCAGAAATTCCAAGAGATTTCCTTCTGCTGTGTGTATAAAATATGATGACATGGAAATAGGAGAAGTTGAGAGTGTTAAATTCTTGGGATTACAACTTAATAACAAATTCAGTTGGGAGCAACATACTAACGAACTGCTAAAGCGCCTAAACAAGTCTGTGTTTGCAATGCGAATGATGTCAGACATAGGAGATATAAATATAAAAAACTGGCATATTTTGCTTATTTTCACTCCATTATGTCATATGGTATCATATTTTGGGGTAACTCCACAAACAGAAAAAGAATATTTAGAGTACAGAAGTGTATAATAAGAGTAATGAGAAGTGTAAATCCAAGAACATCATGTCGAAAACTATTCAAAGAACTGGGCATATTAACCACAGCTTCTCAGTATATTTATTCCTTAATGAAGTTTGTTGTAAATAATACTTCTCTTTTTCCAACTAACTGCTTCGTACACAGTATCAATACCAGGAATAAGAACAATATACATAATGATTTAAAATCACTTACTCTTGCCCAGAAAGGAGTCCAGTATTCAGCAAGGCATATTTTCAATAAGTTACCAGCAACCATTAAGAGTTTAGTTTCAGACAAGACACAATTTAAACATAATTTAAAAGACTTTTTGGTGGCCAATTCCTTCTATTCCATCCATGAGTTTCTCAACAAGTGCAGCAGACCATTTTAATGAAAATTTATTATACTTTAATTTTTGACAATAATTGGTTTTAACAGCTAAGTAACTACCTACTGTGTGAATGATGGATGTATGGAAAGCAGATGTAAGTCTTAAGTCTGTAAATAGCGGAAGTTTATTTTAAATCTGACAGTTCTTAATTGAGGATCACTGAAATGAATAATTTACTTTAATTTTTGACAATACTTGGTTGTAATAGCCAAGAAACTAGCAAATGTCTGAATGATGGATTTAATGAAAGGAGATGTAAGTATTAATCCTGTAAATATTAGAAGTTTAAATTTAATTCATGTACATAATTTTACTGTTTATTGACTGAGGATCATTAAAATTAATGAAACTCAAGTTTTTCTAATTACATGCTTGTAATGTGTTTATCTGACATGTTCCACACCCAGGAGGATTCCCTCTTTTATGGGTCTATGGAATGAATAATTAATCTAATCTAATCTGTCCAACTCCAGTCGTCATGTATGTACCTCTTCAAGGAATGAAATTCTTCATAAATATGGAATTTGCCATAATTAATCCATTTGAGAAGAATAGTGGTGTCCGTATTATAACACTAGAGCAGAAAATGAGTTTTATTGCCCATTATTAAAATTTTCAGTGGCTCAGAAAGGTATTCAATGTACAGAAACATATTTTTGATGATTTGCCCAATCACATAAAATATCCGACTGGTAGTACAGCAAGCTTATAGTTACATGTCCTGTAACTTGACTTGTTCTTCATCATTTCGATCATTCAAACGACCTACGGAACACGTAACTAAATAACTAACAGAACTATATCCAAATAGCTCGAGGCTCGGCCACTCAATCTCCATGAGAAAGCTATTGCGCTGCACACACTGTAAATATCCCATAGAGAAGCGACTCTAGTACAACCAGAAAGAGTTACATCACGTTAATTTCAGACCAGGCACGTACTTACCACTGCTGCTGAATGAACCTGTTGGACAGCGTTTTCCTTCAACGGAAGGCCATTAGCCAAGTCATTCTACAAGAAGTGAAGGTACTATCTTGGTTGTAACAGGCAAACAATAGGCTATCTTCCTCTGTAAAAAATATGGTTCGGATTGTTGTTCGGCTGATGATCTGATGGCGTCACAGACTAGGAGTAAGACGAAGCGATACATAGGAGCACTAGCCGAAGTTAAGAGGTTATTATGTACTTTTTCTGCAAACAGTTTAGGTATTTAGTGATAGAAAACGCAATTACAACTTTTAAGTAACAATAGAAAGCAACTTTGTGAACGGTGATAACTTGCGAAAGTTGATGCATTTAGAGTGGCGATATGTGCAACGACGGACATTCTTTTACTTGTTCCCTGCAACATCATTAAACTCGCCCAAAACTAAGGAATTGTAGAGCTCTTTGCAAATGGGTCCGTATATGATTACAACATTGTCGAAAATCAGTCATGAGCTACGACCCAAAACACAAGAAAATTATTCTAGATAAACTTAGTGCTGATTTCCTTTCTAGAAAACACTCAGCTGAGACCCTTCATTCAGCAGGCATTCGGTGGCGCAACGGATAGCGCAACCGACAGTAAAGTAAGACGTCACATGTTTTTAAAAGTTTTGAACGAAATACGATCGTACTGTTAGCAAAAGAACCAATTGTAGCAGTTGATTCGATTGGGAGATGTGTTATACAAGGGGTGGAACTTAAATAGTGGCAACTATTTATTCACAACCGATACAGAAGAGTTACATGTTTGCACCTGTTACTGTCCTTCAAAGTAGTCACCAGCGTTGTGCAGAACCCGTTGCCAGCGATGTGGAAGGCGTAGTATACCGTTAGCAGAGCCTCCTCTTTTGATGGTGCGAATGGAGCGGTCTACTGCCTGTCGATCTCTGGAACAGTTTTGAAACGAATGCCACGAAATGGTTCCTTCATCTTCGGAATGAAATCAAAGTCACAAGGACAGCTGTGGCTGCTCTGTTCGGCCGATGGGACTGGGAAGTACTATACCATCCACCACAACTCCTGTACTTAAGTCCTGGTGACTATGATTTGTTTCTGAAGATGAAGGATCCACTTCGTGGCATTCGCTTCAGAGCTGTTCCAGAGGTTCGACAGGCAGTAGGCAGCTACATTCGCACCACCAACAGAAGAGGCTCTGCTAACGGTATACTACGCCTTCGACATAGCTGGCAACGGGTTCAACACAACGCTGGTGACTACCATGAAGGGCAGTAACTGGTGCAAACATGTAACTCTTTTGTATCGGTTGTGGATAAATAGTTGCCACTGTTCCAATCACATTAGTCTTAGTCTGAGAAATGGACAACAGAGGATAAATACAATTACTTTGCGAACAAACAATTCACTTTTTTGGAAAGTATTGCTAGTAATGAAGATATCACGATGTACCCACAGTACAACGAACTGTAGGACGATGAGGTTATACGGAGAGGGATAAAACGTGTGCAACATGCAGGCGACACAAAGAAAAGTGGTGCGATGTTTATGAGTGCAAATTAGCGATAGCGTCTGAAACAGACTTACTTCATCTTCACGTAAGATGATGAAACTGCAAAAGTTTAACCAATAAGGACTTTATTAGAAATATATGCCTAGTAAGCAGGAGATCCGGGTTCGAATGCCAGTCCGGCACAAATTTTCAACTTTCTTCATTAATTTCGATCAAGGCCCGCTTGTAGCCAATGTTGATATTTCCTTTGCAATTTCATAACATAATAGGGAACAGTAATGGCGGAGGATACGACTACACATAGCAAAACGCAGCGGCCGGCATACAGTGGGCTCTGAGTCAATACAAACCGAAACACTGAGCTCGGTTGGGACACAGAACGTGGAAACTTGTACATCTTCACCACACTGATGCGAGAATACTGTGTATTTTTAGAGGTTGACACGAATAGGAACGAGATTTAAAGGCTGCAGTAGCTCTCTAAGGGAGACCTGAACAAAGAATTTTGTGAAAATTGCTACGAAATGTGGTGAAATGGTGTGTATATCGTGCACTTATATCTTGATCTGCGCAGGAGGCAGCCCAATACAAAGTAATCTGACAAGCAGCATCAACCACCTTTCTGCATCGCGTGATAGAAAAGGAGGATAAACGCGTAAGTACTCATGTCTGCACTAAGTTTCAGTGCTTTGTTCTCTGAGTAACAGATGGAACCTGTACTCCGTTGATTACGATAATAGGTATGCCAAAACAGTTCGTACTGAAGTACCTATACAATTGCTTTCACTTCTGTACGCTATCTAATTGGCAGGATGCATCCACTTTAACTTGGAGAGCAGTTAGGGAAGGAATCTGGCGGGGAGCGGAGGTAATACCGGGTCTCACGTAAGCCCCCGTGCCACGGCGTTTCACTGCCGCGGAGGTAACAGCGGCTACAAGCCCGTGAATACGACTCGGTCTTGTTTATTCCAGTTCAGACATAAACAGGCAACAGTTTGTTAGTAGAAGTTCTCCCTCCCACTGCTCCAGTAATTTTAATTAATGAAAATCGGCTTTAGTCCCTTTTCCACAGCAACTCGGAAATTAAACAGTTTCTAGAACGTCAGAAAGATCAAAACACGAAATCCCATTACAGTTCCATTGGGCACTACTTCTGTTTCCAGTCAAATGACATAATGCTTACATCAAAAAGATAAAGATGAACAAAGTTGTGCTATTAATTTAACCATTACATTACCATTGTTATTTAATTTCGGTTTCACATTGTGCTTACGATCTTCTTCAGCAATCACATATCGTAACAACAGAAGAACTACTACTCTACATGAATACATGTTACGCTGCCAGATATAATCTCAGTGCCGACACTGCACTAACCCATAAGTATACTAGAAATATTAAATAGCTAAAGCTAAGTAGTAATAAAACACGCGAAGACGTGAAAAATCATAGGGATCAGTTTTAAAATCAAAGAAAACAAAGCTCTGATACTAAAGGCAAGCAAAGAAAATTATGTTTTAATCACGCGTTAATATGAATGTGTCAGTAATTCTTTAACCATGACAACGTTTTAGACGCTCGAAAAGATTCCAAACATAAGCTCCAGTTTAAAACTATGAAAATTCGCCATCAGTATACGTTTTTAATGACCTCCTACGAAATTAGTGATTGTGTACTAACGAATATATCCCCACTAAAATTGCGTTCTCGGCCTAAGATTCACAATAAAAATTTCTACACGTTTAAAGAGAATTACTCCGTACCTTAGTCGAAACAAGGCTCCGGGAGTAGACAACATTCCATTAGAAGTACTGACGGCCTTGGGAGAGCCAGTCCTGACAAAACTCTACCATCTGGTGAGCAAGATGTATGAGACAGGCGAAATACCCTCAGACTTCAGGAAGAATATAATAATTCCAATCCCAAAGAAAGCAGATGCTGACAGACGTGAAAATTACCGAACAATCAGTTTAATAGGTCACGGATGCGAAATACTAACGCGAATTCTTTACAGACGAATGAAAAAACTGATAGAAGCCGACCTCGGGGAAGATCAGTTTGGATTCCGTAGAAATATCGGAACACGTGAGGCAATACTGACCCTACGACTTATGTTAGAAGCTAGATTAAGGAAAGGCAAACCTAAGTTTCTAGCATTTGTAGACTTAGAGAAAGCTTTTGACAATGTTGACGGGAATACTTTTTTTCAAATTCTGAAGGTGGCAGGGGTAAAATACAGAGAGCGAAAGACTATTTACAATTTGTACAGAAACCAGATGGTAGTTATAAGAGTCGAGGGACATGAAAGGGAAGTAGTGGTTGGGAAGGGAGTAAGACAGGGTTGTAGCCTCTCCCCGATGTTATTCAATCTGTATATTGAGCAAGCAGTGAAGGAAACAAAAGAAAAATTCGGAGTAGGTATTAAAATCCATGGAGAAGAAATAAATACTTCGAGGTTCGCCGATGACATTGTAATTCTGTCAGAGACAGCAAAGGACTTGGAAGAGCAGTTGAATGGAATGGACAGTGTCTTGAAAGGAGGATATAAGATGAACATCAACAAAAGCAAAACAATGATAATGGAATGTAGTCTAATTAAGTCGGGTGATGCTGAGGGAATTTCATTAGGAAATGAGACGCTTAAAGTAGTAAAGGAGTTTTGCTATTTGGGGAGCAAAATAACTGATGATGGTCGAAGTAGAGAGGATGTAAAATGTAGACTGGTAATGGCAAGGATAGCGTTTCTGAAGAAGAGAAATTTGTTAACATCGAGTATAGATTTAAGTGTCAGGAAGTCGTTTCTGAAAGTATTTGTGAGGAGTCTAGCCATGTATGGAAATGAAACATGGACGATAAATAGTTTAGACAAGAAGAGAATAGAAGCTTTCGAAATGTGTTGCTACAGAAGAAGGCTGAAGATTAGTTGGGTAGATCATATAACTAATGAGGCGGTATTGAATAGGATTGGGTAGAAGAGAAGTTTGTGGCACAACTTCACTTGAAGAAGGGATCGGTTGGTAGGACATGCTCTGTGGCATCAAGGGATCACCAAATCGTAGAGGGAGACCAAGAGATGAATACACTAAACAGAGTCAGAAGGATGTAGGTTGCAGTAGGTACTGGGAGATGAAGAATCTTGCACAGGATGGAGTATCATGGAGAGCTGCATCAAACCAGTCTCAGGACTGAAGACCACAACAATAACAACTCCGTACATGATAATTATCAAAGTGCACCAAGGAAATTTAGATGCCAGAATCTGCTAACTCATTCAACCTAGTTAATATCCACACAAGCGTACCTGCAGGAGATAATTTCACTGATCAACG
Organism: Schistocerca piceifrons; assembly: GCF_021461385.2. NCBI lineage: Eukaryota > Metazoa > Arthropoda > Insecta > Orthoptera > Acrididae > Schistocerca > Schistocerca piceifrons. The sequence goes on along the minus strand of NC_060144.1, from coordinate 51,701,610 downwards.
ACAGCTTCAGAATCGTTAAATAAAATGTACCATCAGATCAACTTCTCAGCAGGACACCAAAATAAGAATTCAATAAGATAGTGCAACTTCGAGATAAGTGAATGTAATAACAGTCGTAAGTTTCGGATCTTTAGGAGTAATATTGCCATAGTTGTAACAGTCCTCGAGTCGGGTTATCCAAGGCTACATAAAACGTCTTACTTCAGGATAGAGCTTAACACAATGTATAGGATGCTATTAGATCATTAAAAAAAATCAGAGCTAAAAATAATAAATCTGCTACGAAAAATAACAGCTATAGGCTGGCATTACCTGATAATCTCTACAGTAGCATTAATGAGAAATCCTGAACATTAAGAATAACTTAATAGCCAATGTTGTCATTGTTGTGTCTAGACAAGACAGCCTAGACACAATGAGAGGAAGCCGAAAGGCACGCGCTTAAACTCACGCAGGCTGGCGTGAGGTCTGAAACAGGATACGTAATGAATGCTATCAAAAATACGTAGCTTCTGGAATACTTAACTTTAATCCACATTTGTAGAACATCGCTCTTGATGATACACGTTATAACCACAATATATATAGCAAAGGATTATGGCGCCTTGCTAGGTCGTAGCAATTGTAGCTGAAGGCTATGCTAACTATCGTCTCGGCAAATGAGAGCGTAGTTGTCAGTGAACTGTAGCTATGAACGTCGGCTGTACAACTGGGGCGAGTGCCAGTACATCTCTCTAGACCTGCCGTGTGGTGGCGCTCGGTCTGCTATCACTGACAGTGGCGACACGCGGGTCCGACGTATACTAATGGACCGCGGCCGATTTAAAGGCTACCACCTAGCAAGTGTGGTGTCTGGCGGTGACACCACAGTCATCATTTTACCCAAGCAAGCCCCATAAACTAAATACAGGAAAGTTCATATGGCTGTCATAGCAACTCTGTCAGATAAAACTACAAACTTATTTCGTAAAACTAATGTAAAAATAAGTTTAGCAACAAATAACAAAATGTGAAACAGATTTTCATATTTTTTTAATGATTTCGCGATGCCTTCAGCTACTTTTCTCTATAATTCATGTACGATGTTAAAATTTCGTCCTTACGCCATTTGCACGTATCTAAAACGGAAGGATTATACATTCGATACATTGGTGATACTTGCGATTTTGAAATAGGAACAAGTCATATCTGTACATACGCCAGGCGCATTATACACAGAAGAGAGAAAGAAACTGATACACCTGCCTAATATCGTGTAGGCCCCCGCGGACACTCAGAGGTGCCGCAACACGACGTGGCATGGACTCGACTAATGCCTGAAGTATTTCTTGATGGAATTGACACCATGAATATAGTGGGGCTGTCCATAAATCCGTAAGACTACGAGGAGGTTTAGATCTCTTCTGAACAGCACGTTGCAAGGCATCCCAGATATGCTCAATAAGGTTCATGTCCGGGGAGTATGATGACCAGCGGAAGTGTTTAGAAGTGTGTTCCTGGAGCCACTCTGTAGCAATTCTGGACGTGCGGGGTGTCGCATTGTCCTGCTGGAATTGCCCAAGTCTGTCGGAATGCACAGTTGACATGAATGGATGCAGGTGATCAGGCAGGATGCTTACGTACGTGTCACCTGTCAGAGTCGTATCTAGACGTATCAGAGGTCCCATATAACTCCACACACTCTACACCATTACAAAGCCTCCATCAGCTTGTACGGTCCCCTGCTGTATGCAGGGTCCATGGATTCATTGGATTGTCTCTATACCTGGAGACGTCCATCTGCTCGACACAATCTGAAACGAGACTCGTCCGAACAGGCAACATGTTTCCAGTCAGTAACAGTCCAATGTAGGTGTTGACGGGCACAGGCGACGCATAAAGCTTTGTGCCGTGCAGTCATCAAGGGTACACGAGGGGGCCTTCGGCTCCGATAGCCTGTATCTATGATGTTCCGTTGAATGGTTCGCACGCTGACACTTGTAGATGGCCCAGCATTGAAATCTACATCAATTTGCGGAAGGGTTGCACTTCTGTCACGTTGAACGATTCTCTTCACTTGTCGTCGGCCCCGTTCTTGCAGCATGTTTTTCCGGCTGCAGCGGTGTCTGCGATTTGATATTTTACCGGATTCCTGATATTCTCGGTACACTCTTGAAATGGTCGTACCGGAAAATCGCCATTTCATCGCTACCTTGGACTTGTTGTGTCCCATCGCTCGCGCGCCGACTATAACACCATGTTCAAACTCACCTAAACTTGATAAACTGCCATTGTGACAGCAGTAATCGATCTAATAACTGCGCCAGACACTGGTCTTGTAGAGGCGCTGCCGACCGCAGTGCCATATTCTGCCTGTTTACACATCTCTGTATTTGGGCCGCGCGGAGTGACCGCCGCGGTTTGAGGCGCCATGATGTCCCCCCGGAGGTTTGAGTACTCCCTCGAGCATGTGTGTGTGTGTGTGTGTGTGTGTGTGTGTGTGTGTGTGTGTGTGTTGTTATTAGCATAAATTAGTTTAAGGTAGTGTGTAAGTCTAGGGACCGATGACCTCAGCAGTTTGGTCCCTTACGAATTCACACAAATTTGAACATCTCTGTATTTGAATACACACTCCTGTACCAGTTTCTTTGCCGCATCAGAGTAATTTACTTTATGACAAGAAGCAAGGACGTACATGGCATAACATACTACTAAATAATCATCCATAACTTACTTTATTGATGACACTTTAGTAGTATATTATCCCATCTACGTCTTTGCTCCTATGACTGCATGTAATGTTGATAAAATAAATTATAGAGGTTTTTCGCTATTTTAGGAGCACATTACTTTCGAGCTGTTGTTGCGAAGATTTTATATGTAGGGTCCATGTTTCAACGTACTTAACACTAGGAAGATTATAATTATTTTACAGAAATTTGTTAATTATCTTACATATGCCTAAGTTCTCATTTATATTTAATTATCGTTCATCATTGGTGTAAATATGACTGTATGTAATTTCTTTAAAGTTATTTTGTTACCTTATTGTCCGATCGCGTCATATTTGAATAGATCTTATACACTGAAGCGCCAAAGAAACTGATATACGCATGCATATTCAAATACAGAGATATGCAAACAGGCAGTATATGGCGCTGCGGTCGGCAACGCCTATAAAAGACAAGTTCAAAATGGTTCAAATGGCTCTGAGCACTATGGGACTTAACATCTGTGGTCATCAGTCCCCTAGAACTTAGAACTACTTAAACCTAACTAACCTAAGGACATCAAACACATCCATGCCCGAGGCAGGATTCGAACCTGCGACCGTAGCGGTCACGCGGTTCCAGACTGAAGCGCCTAAACAGCACGGCCACACCGGCCGGCAAAAGACAACTGTTTGGCGCAGTTGCTCCAACGTCAGAAATACAACTGAAAAGATCGCTGGCCGTCTCGCCACAGTTATATACATGCGGCGTCTTTCAGACATGATCTTTTTTGTGAGGATGCAAAAAAAAAGCCCAAACTCCTTGGGGAATTAAAGAGCGCTGCGCGTACCTAGGATATTGGCTAGGACCACTATGTCAGTAGTGCGTGGATAAGATGTAAATATGTGTCGGTCAGGGACTGTGCTCGGATGGCCGAGGCGGTCAAGGTCACCATTCTTCAGAAGTGGAAAAATCCGTGTTCAAGTCCCTATCTGGCACAAATTTTCAACTTTCCAGATCGATTTTTTTCAATGTCGTTATTTGCAACCTCAGTACAGGTATCTGATTTATTGAGGCGCACAAGCCATAGCGCTAGTAGTTCCGTGATACACAGGAGAGATCTTGACACTATCCTGGAGTATTCATTACACATCAGCTTCAGTCTACACTAAGCCAGTTGCCAGTTCTGGTCAAGTTACATAAAATGAAAGTCTCGTGGTAACTGTCACAAATAAGGTACTCATTAGTCCATAGTTTCCTCAGTGACAACCCATATCACTGCCACCTTAAGACAGACAGTTGATTCCATTATCTCGACCAAGACTTTACAGTTTTTTTCGTAGCTACTGCAGGGCTCCTCCTGATAAGAAAAGGACACCTCGCCTGCATTATTCTGTGCCCCACCAGTGGCCCCTGTCACATACGCATCACGTGAGAAAAATCTAAGCAGTTACCGCTCGGTCTTCGGACTTAAATCGCGCGAGATGTGCAGAGGTAAGACGCTGGATTCCCATTCGGGAAGATGGCGGTTCAAATCTTCATCAGGTCATCATACTTTAAATTTCTGTGACTTCCCTAAATCATTCCTTTGAATGTGTATTGATTATGTCGTCAGACATCTTCCTCTGATCTCAATCTGCGCGCCACCTATAATAACCTCGCTTCTATTGGAAGTTCAACCCCACCGTTCCTTTCATGCTTCAACTCTGCTACCGACGCTCTCTCTGGACCACTTCACAATCGCAGCTCACAGAATGCTCTTACCTCTTCTCCACATCTCTTAGTAGCCAGATATTATGCAAGAAATACATTCGCAATTGCGAGTGTCGACAACCGTCACCTGTATAATGGAATGACGACAGCGAAAATTTGTGCCGGACCGGAGCTCGAAGCTGGATTTCTCGCTTATCGCGAGCGGTCGCCGTACCATTAGACTGAACGAACACGTGTCAACCACGTGTGTACAACCTGTACTCGTACAACTAGAATGTACCGGGTGATCAAAAAGTATAAATTTGAAAACTGAATAAATCACGGAATAATGTAGATAGGGAGGTACAAATTGACACACATGCTTGGAATGAGACGGGGTTTTATTAGAACCAAAAAAATACAAAAGTTCAAAAAATGTCCGACAGATGGCGCTTCATCTGATCAGAATAGCAATAATTAGCGTAACAAAGTAAGACAAAGCAAAGGCGATGTTCTTTCCAGGAAATGCTCAATATGTCCACCATCATTCCTCAACAACAGCTGTAGTCGAGGAATAATGTTGTGGACAGCACTGTAAAGCATGTCCGGAGTTATGGTCAGGCATTGGCGTCGGATGTTGTCTTTCAGCATCCCTAGAGATGTCGATCGATCGCGATACACTTGCGACTTCAGGTAACCCCAAAGCCAATAATCGCACGGACTGAGGTCTGGGGACCTGGGAGGCCAAGCACGACGAAAGTGGCGGCTGAGCACACGATCATCACCAAACGACGCGCACAAGACATCTTTCACGCGTCTAGCAGTATGGGGTTGGGCGCCATCCTTCATAAACATCGTACGTTCCAGCAGGTGTTTATCAGCCAGGCTGGGGATGATGCGATTCTGTAACATGTCGTCGGCGTACCTCTCACCCGTCACAGTAGCAGTTTTGCTGTCCAGCGCCATCTGCCGGACATTTTGTGAACTTTGTTTTTTTTTTTTTTTTTTTTTTGTTCTAATTAAACCAAGCATGTGTGTCAACTTTTTCCTCTCTATCTACATTATTCCGTGGTTTATTAAGTTTTCAAATTCATACTGACTTTTTGATCACCCGGTACATACTGGTTGTACGAGTACAGGTTGTACACACGTGGTTGACGACATATGTAAATTTGGGCCTGGCCATGGATCGTGTTCGTTCAGCCTAATGGTACGCCGATCACCCGGTATATTCCCGTACAGGGGAGACATTAAACACGCATGCCTGTGGCCGGCGGATAAATACAATATTGCAGTGCCTCAGTTATTAGAATTGCAATGTAAAGTTGCTCCGGACACGCATGCTTGTCGGAGGAAACATTGCATCGTAATTCGGAATAACACAGGCACAGCAAAGTCTTAGATACTATGCAGTTCTCTCCAGAAAGCTCCAGCACCGCATTCAACGTTTTCTCGATTCTCAGACAATCGGTACTGGCATTGAGAGCTAGTTGGCGGTTCCTCACAAATGTACGTTTTCCTTGTTTCACCTTCTCTTCTAATAACCACTTTTCTTTTTTCCCTGGTGCGTCCTTTTTGTGTCATATTTTACATCCTAACATCCTCAGAAAGATTTCATGTTACAGAAAATCCTCTGATGTTATATACAGACAACAAATTCCAGCAAGCACACAGTTCGAGCTCTCATCCCCCTTCCCCTGCTGTCAAATGCGCGTAACTACCTTCAGATTCAGAACACGAGTGCGTGAAAACTATGAGTCGTGCAGAAAATAGACACGTATCGGTAGATAGAGGATCTCTCCAAGTTTTGAACTCATATTACATGTGTTCAATACGGACACCGTTCGTGATACGCCAAACGCCAATACGGATGGAAGAGCAGATCCGTGCGGTTCATTGCAACCCGAGAAGGCACCACAACAGCAGTCTGTTTGTAAATTTATTCATCAGATTGCCCATCTACGGGTGAATTAATTTGCTGTGTCAATAAACGGTGAATGATTTGTCTGCATATCCTGACACGTCTCCCCTAGTGATACGTTCTGCAGCTGTGCCACAGTGTGTATTAGGAACCGAAACTTGGTGAGATGCGATATCTACTGATATGTGTTCTATTTTCTGTACGTCTTGTAGTTTTCGCACAGTCATCTCCTGAGACCCTGTACGTACTTACGAGTGACCATGACTAATCCAGTAATAAGGAAGGCACACTTTCCGACACTAGGAAACGGTCTGTGTCCTACAGGATGTTTATAAATGAAGGGTGCACTTTTAAAAATTAACAATAAATGGATTTATTATTTTGTATGGGCAAACCTTAGAGCATACGCAGTGTAAACTGTCCAACTTTCTGACGCATTAATCATAATCCTTCAATATGTCCAGCCTTGACCACACGACACACATTTACACGGTAATCAAATTCTTCCCATGCTTGGTGTAGCATTTCCCTGTTGATGGTCTGCAGTGTATGCTTCATCCGACCAGACGCTTCCTCAAGGGACACAGGCATTGGCGGACAAACCCTGACAGAAAGAAACCTCGGTGTGTTGCATCAGGCGAACAGGATGACCAGCTGTTGCGACACGTTCAGTCCAGTGCTGGTGAAGGCGCGATTAAGAAGGTCTCCCATATTCCTCTGAAAATGAATTTGCTGTTCGAAGAAAAATGTGCCGAGCACTTTCTCGCGCAACACCACACAGGAAGCGTTCACTTTAGGAGAGCCACGCTGATGCCTCATCAGCATATGTGGTATCTCGCTTCGCCAGGTATGGACATTCTGAGTGTTCACCTTGCCACTTACACTGAAACTGGTTTCATCGCAAAAGGTCAGTCTTTCTACAAAAGTAGAGGCCTCCAATTTTACCTGGAGCTCTTCACAAAAGTCATGCACTTTCACTCTGTCTACTGGTGTAAGAGCCTGCGCTAATCCAACTTCGTACTTTTTAAAACATAGCTCCTGAAGCATAACCTTCCACACCGTAGTCTTTGGCGTGAACAATTCCCCGCTTGTTTTACTAAGTGACTTGCTAGGATTTAGGTGAAACGCCTCGCGCAACCTTTTGACGTTTGCATCAGACCCATGACGTCGACTAAGAGTCTTCCTCTTACAGAGCCATATGGTTTCCACGAACTACTGGTACCACCTATCTATGGTATCATCCAAAGACCGCGGTGGCACACCGCAGTCGCCAACAGGCGTCGATACGATAGACAGAAGGGATGTCTCGCTGCAGTTCGCAATGATGGGTGGGAGATGCTAAAGAAGACAAACAATCTCATTCAGCACAGCAGCGCCCTCGCACGGAGGCCAACATAGAGGCCTCCGATGAAGCAGTCAACACCATCTAGTTAGGGCGCCAGTGCTACTCGAGTCTCAGATGGACATTTACTTTTGTAAATGTTGAATATTATACATCGAGAGAAGAAGTGTAATCGTATGCATCAAATGATGCTTTAATAATCACTGAGAGTTGTAAATTACCGAACAGTCTTGAGGCGAAGGACAGTGAACTGGTACGGCTCGCTATTTAAATGTTTTTTTTGTTTTTGAAATCACCCGCCTTCTTAGTATTCGCTGCTATGTCAGGATCTAGATCGGTTCGAATGGCTCTTAGCACTATTGGACTTAACATCTGAGGTCATCAGTCCCCTAGACTTAGAACTACTTAAACCTAACTGACCTAAGGACATCACACACATATATGCCCGAGACAGGATTCGAACCTGCGACCGTTGCTGCAGCGCGTTCCGGACTGAGCGGCCGGCGATCGAGATCGGATTGGAGTCTCTGGTCGCCGCATATCTTTGGCGAGTTGGCTTCCCGGGCGCCGCGAGGCGAGAGAACGAGGGAGAAGGGGGTTGATGGTATCTAGCTCTGGACTGTGCGCGAGCAACGACGTCGGTGTCGGAGGGAAAGCCCGCTTGGTCGGTGGGCCCCGCGGAAGCAGTCGGTTGGGGATGAAAAGCCGTGGGCTCGGAGATCCCAGTGTGGAGGGCCGGTTTTGTCCCAATGGCGATCATCATGTGGTCATTCAAGGGCTGAGCAGTGATTTCTTGGTTCCGTCCTTGGATTCCGACGGAGAATTACGGCAAGTTTGGTGTACCAGATGAACATAAGAATTCTAAAATGGTGTACGTTGGTGGCGCACATATCACACTCGAGTGGTGCAAGCTTTTGCTTCGGTACTGCAGTCTCGAGTTAGAGCGTTGCTTGGGAGGAGAGCGTTGATATCGGCTTGTCATCTCTTTAGCTGCCGTAAAGTAAATGTTTCGAATCGAAGGAGGGATCCAAGTGAGGGACCGATCATTGCTTGCCTTATTAAGAAACCGAAGTCGACCACCAGCCTGTTAAACTATGTTATCTAAAGTTATAACGAGTAATTGACAGTCTGGTAGTGTCCACGCATGAACTTTGGAGGTACTGTTAAATGTCTGTAGTAAGGGAAAGATTGACTGTACAGCTTTTCAGTCGGACGGTTATGAACCGTGTTAATTGCAGTTCACTTCCTATGATATTTTACGGTTCTACTTGTCGTGGGGAAATCGCCGATAGTATTTTCATAATTTAGCTTGGGCTTCATTCTGTGGTTTGATGTGGCCCTCCCATGAGTTTAGAGCCCCAAATATTTTCTTACTGCCTTGCCGAGGTTGCCTTGCTACAGTTGTTGGTTCAAACGGCTCTAACCACTAAGGGACTTAACATCTGAGGTCATCAATTCCCTAGACTTGGAACTACCTAAACCTAACTAACCTAAGGGTATCACACACATCCATGCCCGAAGCAGGATTCGAACGTGCAACCGTAGCAGCAGCGCAGTTCCGGACTGAAGCGCCTAGAGCCACTCGGCCACAGTGGCCGTCTAGCAGCTGTTGATTAGTCTCTTGCCTACCCCACCGTACTGCTGTTTGGTGGGCCCGTTTTAAGATCTGCGAGCCCATCCATATCGACGTATAATCTAAGTATGCAATTTGTGTAAGGTGGGTGCGCCCTGTTAACGTTTCGTACATCGTGGAAGATCTTTCCAGTGCCGCATGTGATCCTGAAGGAGAGCACGGTGCACAACAGCGCATGACCACGACGAAATCAAAAGATATGTATTTCATATTCTTTAACCACTGAGCTTGAGAGTTGATTTGTGTGTTTTTTTAATTATTTTGAAAGGAAAAGATTTACATATCTGGTTAATTATAACGCAAATGCTTAACTATTTGTCACAATTCGTTGGGTGTAGTAAGCATCACATGTAGGGAGGTTCATGATGTAAAGTGTTTAAAAGGAAGGAAAATATTTTGCGATACGGTGCGCATTGTAGAGGCTACGGAATTTGAGTGTAAGCCGATAGTAATGAGATTTTATTACATTTAAGTTGCTGTTTTAATTAAAATTTTGTGATCAATATTTTATTGATTGGCGACTCCATAGAGTGCTGTGTGCAAAGCAACGACCATATACGTGAAATTAGAGAGAAGGTCAGCGTTGGCCGTAATATTGATGGTTTATTGACAGCAAAATCGATTTTCAATCACATAGTGATCATCTTTAGTGCTGTGGTGGCCGTTTCATAAACTTTGGTTACAATAATAATAACTTGACACCAGTACCTATGAGTTTAATTTGTACTCCACAGCACTGAAGATGATCACCATGTGATTGAAAATCGATTTTGCTGTCAATAAACCATCAATATTACGGCCGACGCTGACCTTCTCTCTAATTTGAATATTTTATTGTCTTAGAGATCACAGGTGATATCGAGAAAAATTTTGGTATTGCCATGTGACGTTAGAATCATTTATTTAACCTTGCATTGTGCATTTTTTTTCCTTTGCTTAAAAAGCTGTTCTTTGATAAGTTAAAATAATACTTCAGGACCTTTCATTAAGGATGTATTAAGGAACTTTATTGAGGATTTGCTGTTCCTGATAACGAACGTTCGCTTACTATTTTAAAATCAAGTTAATGAAGTTGTAAAATTTTAAAGGTAAAAAAAAACCTTTATTGAAAACACGGTGCCTGGCCGTACTCCCCACAACTTCCACGAACTCAAGGTATTGCCCTTCGAGCGTTGTCTGTTTTCCCCGGTATCTATCCCAGCTAACGCCTGCGGGTCCATGTCAGACTGTACCAAGTTCAGTAAATAATTTTATCATTCATTTCATATGTTGTCCAGATGAGCCATCTCCCGGGGCACTCAAAACACCCACAGTTATGGCCATATGACATATGAGTGTAGTTTCGTTTGATCGTAACACTACCTACGTTATTCTTGTGCGGTGGGTCCGTCATGAACCGTGTACGGAACTCACACTACAGTGTCACCACAGATCTGGACACCGCAAAGCGGAGCGCACAGAAAGCCATCTTCGAAACATAGGTTACAATAAGTGTGACAAGTAAACAACGGGTAGCGCGTGAAAATTTAGACAGTTCCCAGTGCTTATCGTGTAACGTTTGCCCGTATAAAGTAATTAGTCGATTTGTTATTAATTTTTAAACACGGCGCCATTCGTTTGCAAAGCACGCGGCACAGCGGACAGGCAGATGGGCAGAGCTGAGGTAAGCTGCGCAGCCGGCGGGCAGCCCCCGCCGCGGCCAGTACTCGCGCGGCCGCTAATGACGCGTGTGGGGCAATTATCGCGGCGGCAGAAACACGCCGCCAGCCCGGCCCGGCCAGCGGTCCAGTCGCGGCGCACCGTCCTCAGAGGTCGGAGCTGCGGGCACAGCCACGACCGCCGCCGCGACCGCGGGCACGACCACGGCCACGGCCACGCGCAGCAGCCGCCTCGCCTGCCACCGACACGGCGCGGTGGTGCCCGACCGCAACACGTTGTGCTAAGCACAGGGCTCCGCTAACCGTTACCGACTCAGGTACCCTTCTACGAGTTGGGAAAAATAAACAGGCCCGGAAAATATGTCATCCGGCTTAAGATAGCCAACCAGCGTACACCAACCGCCTCAGATAAGGAAGATGTTAGTTTCATAGCATACCTTAAGATGCACAATACAGGGTGGTCCATTCATCGTGACCGGGCCAAGTAACTAACGAAATAAGCTTCAAACGAAAAACATGGGTTGACTATGAACGTCATCCCGTGTGAGCAGCATTACTCCCCTATGAGATGGAATGCCGACCTCTGATGGGGGAGAAGGCGGGGAGGTCAAAATGGACCCAGGAGAAACGCGAAAGATCAAAGCGATCGTGTGGGCGCAATTTTGTTTCTTGAAAGCAGAAAAGAAGTGGACGCTGCGATTCCAAAAGCAGCCATAAATCCTCTTTGTGGGATCGAAGGCCGCGAACGTTCCATTGGAGGAGGAGAATCCTGCTCCACGAGGTCCACAGAAGCGCCTGCTTTCTTCTGATGTCGGCCTATGGAGTCCAGCGCAGAAAAACGGTTGGTGTTGTGCATAGGCGACACGGAGGCTGGCCAGGCGAGGGTATCATGTGGCGACACCATTGAAGAGGATCTAGAAGACGGTTTGCCTCTGACTTCTTCGAGCGTTTCCGCGGAGCAGAGGGAGACTCAGGAGTTGGTTGGCTGGAGGGATGTAGAATGTCCTCACAGGAGTATTCCTTCTGTCCTTTCCGGGCTGCCAATTGTGCAGCTGGTGGCCTCGCCCCGTGAGGCGACAGTTTGATTGCTTGTTGTAGAGCTGGACGAGGAGACAGCGATGCTACTATGACACTGGCCGACTTCACAACCGCAGAAGTGAATTTAAGGTTGCATGTCTGTGTGGCCGTGTCCTTCATGGAGCGATATATAGCAAGAGCAATACTGTAAGTGGCAGATGGTAGAACGGAGGTTTTGCGACTAACCAGTAACTTGCGAGCGACCAGGTAAGGTACTTTTTCCTTTACCCGGATCTCCTGGACAGTCCACCCATCGAAATAAATGGGACAATCTCGAGAGAAGGCGGTATGGTCACGATTGCAGTTGGTGCAATGGGGAGGAGCAGGCAGACAATCGCCCTTGTGCGCGTCCCTACCAGAGGTTACAAATTTGGCTGAGTGTCGGCAAGACACTGGTAGCAGGGCATCACGTTCGGAATGTATGGGCCAACTGTGGTAAATTCATAGCCTGCTTTGACCGTGGACAGAGGCAGCCCTCTATCTAAGGTGAGAAAAAGAGTGCGTGTGGGCACTACGGAGGCATCTACCTTTTTCATCACCCGGTGGACGGCAATGACACCCTGATCACAGAACTACGTTTGAATTTCAGCCTCAGACAGACTGTCGTGCAGCCTAGTGTAAATAAAACCACAGAAGGAATTCAGAGTTCTATGACATCTACATCTACATACATACTCCGCAATCCACCATACGGTGCGTGGTGGAGGGTACCTCGTACCACAACTAGCATCTTCTCTCCCTGTTCCGCACCCAAACAGAACGAGGGAAAATGACTGTCTATATGCCTCTGTACGAGCCCTAATCTCTCTTATCTTATCTTTGTGGTCTTTCCGCGAAATGTAAGTTGGCGGCAGTAAAACTGTACTGCAGTCAGCTTCAAATGCTGGTTCTCTAAATTTCCTCAGTAGCGATTCACGAAAAGAACGCCTCCTTTCCTCTAGAGACTCCCACCCGAGTTCCTGAAGCATTTCCGTAACACTCGCATGATGACCAAACCTACCAGTAACAAATCTAGCAGCCCGCCTCTGAATTGCTTCTATGTCCTCCCTCAATCCGACCTGACAGGGATCCCACACGCTCGAGCAGTTCTCAAGAATAGGTCGCACCAGCATTCTATAAGCGGTCTCGTTTACAGATGAACCACATCTTCCCAAAATTCTACCAATGAACCGAAGACGAACATCCGCCTTCGTCACAACTACCATTACATGCTTGTCCCACTTCATATCGCTCTGCAATGTTACGCCCAAATATTTAATCGACGTGACTGTGTCAAGGGCTACACTACTAATGGAGTATTCAAACATTACGGGATTCTTTTTCCTATTCATCTGCATTAATATACATTTATATATATTTAGAGTTAGCTGCCATTCTTTACACCAATCACAAATCCTGTCCAAGTCATCTTGTATCCTCCTACAGTCACTCAACGACGACACCTTCCCGTACACCACAGCATCATCAGCAAACAGCCGCACATTGCTATCCACCCTATCCAAAAGATCATTTATGTAGATAGAAAACAACAGTGGACTTGCCACACTTCCCTGGGGCACTCCAGATGCTACCGTCACCTCCGATGAACACTCACCATCGAGGACAACGTGCTGGGTTCTATTACTTAAGAAGTCTTCGAGCCACTCACATATTTGGGAACCAGTCCCATATGTTCGTGCCTTATTTAGGTGCCTGCAGTGGGGCACCGATTCAAACGCTTTCCGGAAGTCAAGAAATATGGCATCCGTCTGATACCCTTCATCCATGGTTCGAAAGATAGCATGTGAAAAAAAGGCGAGTTGCGTTTCGCAGGAGCGATGGTTTCTAAAGCCGTGCTGATGCATGGACAGCAACTTCTCTGTCTCAAGGAAATTCAATATATTCGAACTGAGAATATGTTCGAGAATCCTGCAAGAAACCGATGTTAAGGATATTGGTCTGTAATTTTGAGGATCCGTCCTTCTACCCTTCTTATATAAAGGCGTCACCTGCGCTTATTTCCAGTCGCTCGGGACTTTACGTTGGGCAAGAGATTCGCGATAAATGCAAGCTAAGTAAGGAGCCAATGCAGTAGAGTACACTCTGTAAAACCGAATTGGAATCCCATCAGGACCAGGTGATTTATTTATTTTCAACCCATTCAGCTGCTTCACAACCCTAGGGATGTCTATCACTATGTCCTCCATACGGGAATATGTACGAGACTCAAACGGCGGTATGTTTGTACGATCCCCCTGCGTGAAAGATTTATCAAATGCTAAATTTAAAATTTCAACTTTCGTTTTGCTGTCTTCCGTTGTCAGGCCAGACTGATCAGTGAGTGACTGGATGGAAGCCTTCGACCCGCTTACCGATTTTACGTAAGACCAGAAATTCCTTGGGTTTTCAGCAAGATCTTTTGCTAAGGTATGACGGTGGTAGTGGTTGAATGCCTCGCGCATCGCTCTTTTTACAGCAGCACGAATCTCTACTAACTTTGCCTGTCCTCATTCTCCCGATCTTTCTTGTACCGCGAGTGCAACTACCTCTGCTTCCTGAGCATTCTCCGAATTGCGCTGTTAAACCACGGTGGGTCTTTTCTGTCCGTAACCCACTTTTTCGGCACATACTTGTCCAATGCGTGATTTACAATGTGTTTAAAATTTGCCCATAATTCTTCCACGTCCACCGTACCGGAAGTAAATGAAGTCGATTCATTTACTAAGTGGGATGCTAACAACTGCTTATCTGCTCTTTCTAGTAAGAATACTCTCCTAGCCTTCTTGACCGACTTTTTAACTTTCTTAACCAAAGTCGTAATGACAACATCATGATCACTAATCCCTGTCTCAACACTGTCACCGTCGATGAGGTCTGGTCTGTTCGTGGCTACCAGATCTAAAATATTTCCATTACGCGTTGGCTGTCGATTTAGCTGCTCAAGACAGTTTTCGGATAATGTGCTCAAAAGTAATTCACACGACGGCTTGTCCGTACCAACTGTAATGAATCCATAGACATCCCAGTCTATACTAGGTAGGTTGAAGTCGCCCCCGACTAATATAGAATGATCCGGGTACTTCTGCGATACAGAATGCAGACTCCATTTGAATGATTCTAGAACTGTCATGGTGGAACCTGGTGGCCGGTAATAACACCGAACAATTAACTTTATTTCCCCGTAGCCCTGTTAAAGTGTCCAGATAACTTCACAATCACACTCTACTTCGACCTCAGTAGACACAATATTTTTATCAACTGCAATGAAGACACCACCTCCTATGGTGCCTAATCTGTCTTTCCGATACACATTCCAACCCTCACTAAATATTTCAGAATCTCCTATCTCAAGGTTCAGCCAGGTCTCAGTCCCGAGAATAATTTGCGCGCCATACGCTTCCTGGAGGGCAGTAAATTCAGGAACTTTATTCCGAACACTCTGAAAATTTACTGCTAATATCGTGATAGATGAAGTGTCTTTACACTGAGCACGTCCTGTTTTCCCTGCCTGCACGTCGATTGGTGAGTGTTCATCAGGACACCTCGCACTACTGCCTAGCCTAAAAAAAAAACCCATGTGCACGCCCGAGTAGCCGCTTCCTTTGTGTAATGCACCCCTGACCTACCTAGAGGGCGTCCTACAATTCCGCACCCAATAGCGCAAGTCTAGAAATCTGCAGCCAAGACCGTCACAGAGTCGACGAAGCCTCTGGTTGAGACCCTCCACTCGGCTGCAAACCAAAGGACCTCGATCCACTCTGGGAACGATGCTGCAAATAGAGAGCTCTGCTTGCACCCCGTGTGCGAGGCCAGCGGTTTTCACCAAATCCGCCAGCCACCTGTACGAACTGAGGATCGCCTCAGAACCCAAGCGACAGGCATCATTGGTGTCGACGTGAGCAACTACTTGCAGGCGATTGGACCCCATACACGCGATAGCCGCAGGCAAGGCCGCCTCCACATCTTGGATGAGGCCCTCCGGCAGACAAACAGAGTGCAAGGTGTATTTCTTTCCAGTCCTGTACGCTATTTCCCTAAGGGGCTCTGTCACCCGCCTAACGTTGGAGCTCCCAATAACCAGCAAGCCTTTGCCCCCGTGTGCCTGCTCGGGCCCTGCTGAAGGAGCGGCCACCTGCCCACTGACAGGATGAACTGGCGAGGCCAGCCGGCCAGCCTCCACATTGGCCCTCCAGCTCGAGCGACGCGAACGCGTTGCAGTCCGCCACTCACCCTGAGGCGAGGGCGGCCCCAACGCGCAGGGTACACTATAATGTGCCTCGGCGGCTGAGACAGCGGACGCAGCTAGCGGCACCTGGGGTGTCTCAAGCGACGCGCCAGACCCTCCGCCGTCGCTGCACCTCGAGGCAGCAGCCTGAAGGCGGCTGACCGTGGCCAACAGCACGCTCAGATGCTCGCCAACCGCTGCCAGTTCCTCCTGCGCCCGCACACAGCACGCACACACCCTATCCATCCTATTACTAATATCTAACGACTCCGCGAATTTATACTCTACGGCTATCAATAAGCAATATTACTCCTCTCAAATACGAGAATACGCAAGGATTTTATGTAATTAAATATGCAAGTGCACAAATACTCGGAAAGAAATTAAGAATCAAACTATAAAACAAATATGAAAGCTAAATATGCGACTCGCTACTGCACTGCTGCTGCACTGATACTTCACCAGCGGCTGCTCAAGGTTCGCAGTTGCCTTCGCCATTTGCCTCGGGCTGTCGGAATACTATCTGAAGGAATGGCCCTTTTGCACGATAACGTGCGTTCCCACACTGCCAATCTGACGAAGGCTACGTTTCAGCGATTTGGTTGGGAAACACTGCAACATCCTCTGTACACCGTGGGTCTTTCACCCTGTGATTTCCAAGTCTTTGGCGCCCTGAAGGAAGGTGTGCACGGACGTCGCTTTTAGTCGAACGAGGAAGTGCAAGAATAAGTGCGGTCGTGGATTTGTTAGTGGCCAACCGCGAACTACGAAACATGAACTAATCGTCAAGTCTCGCAGTGGGATAAATGTCTAGACGCATGAGCTGATTACTTTCGAATGAAAGTATTCCATGGTTACGTTGTGGCGGGTGTTCGGTTTTCGTTTGACTGACACATATTATTTGTCCGTCCTGTATTTGGACGTATTTCAATCGGTTTCTGCAAATGACAAATTGACCAGGTACAATATCTAATTACGTACTCACTCTTGTAGCCGCAAGGCAGCAGAATGTCGCATCGAATGGGAAGAACTATTTCGAGATAGTAGGCGGGGAGGACCGGGCAGAGTGCGCGACCACTACGGGCGCAGGTTCGAATCCTGCCTCGAGCATGGATGTGTGTGATGTCCGTACGTTAGTTAGGTTTAAGTAGTTCTAAGTTCTAGGGGACTGATGACCTCAGACGTTAAGACCCATACTGCTCAGAGCCATTTGAACCATTTCGACAGAGCAGAAAGATAGGTTGACGGAAAGAGCCGATGACAAGTGTCTTGCACGAAACGGATGGCAAAGAGTGACCAACCAAGAAATATAGACAATGTGTTAATGCAGTAGAGACAATTCGCACATGGGCGTAGCGCAACTTTGTATATTAGCTAACTGCTAAAATAGTCACTCCGTCGGAGCTGCGGGTTGCCTATTTAATGGCATACAGGTACAATTAAAATTTTCAGTGTTGGGTAAAATTATTGATCGAATTTAAAAATTTAAAATGTTTCTTAATCTGTTCATTAGGAGGTATAATCTTACGTTGAAGGCTTAACACAGAAGTTACACCCTGCGTATATGCCTGGAGGCATCATAAGTCACGGCGCACAGACTGACCATACTGTATTCATACTCTCCTCTAACTGCAGAACAAAATCCTGGAGTTGCACTGTAACAAGAAGACGGAATTAATAAGGCGAATTCGACATACACAAGAAAATTTACACTCAAAACAGAAATTATTTACTCACTTGATAATCCTGTCTGCCGAACTCTAAGCCTCTTGCCGCTACACTCTGAAGTGTTGCTGCAGCTATCTCTCTTCATATTGCGGAGAGAAAAGAACAACACACAGACACGATGGAACACACAACAAGGCGGACAGCAGCGGACTGAGGACGATGGAGGTTGGTTGTGGGTTTATACATAGACCGAGGCGACCAATGAGAGAGCTTCATTTGAATGAGAAGTTTTTATCGAACGTCACTATTTCTATAAGGGCTTGTGCGACCATCGTCTCTCTCTCTCACCAAGTAACAAGAACGCTTTTAGGAGTAAGGTGTTTTCACAAGTGTGCACACGCAAGATGAAGGCTTTTTCTGAGACGTATGTTGAAAGCAGGATATGCGATTTCCAGGGATGCCTCCGTAGGACCATCAGGAAGAATGCAATCGGTGTTATTCTGGGCTATTTTCGTTAACAGGTACTGCTAGGACAGGAATTCCCATTCAGACAAGCTGAGACGTCACGAAAGCAACAACAAAAGCGACGGTTAACTATTTCTGTGAAAGTTTAGCAATTCCTAGAAGGGGCTCATAAGTAATGGACGGGCTGTCCCGTTAGGATCACTAGGAACAATGCACCCTGTATTATTCTGGGAACCATTGGAACAGATTTCTATAGTGCAACCTGGGACGTCAGTAAGCATAGGTAGAGAGGTTTCGAGCCAGCAACGGTAAACATGCGCGCTCAACCCAGAGGGTGATTTGGCGCTTACTTATATAGATATGCGACGTCAGTATAACACTCCAAGAACTCTTAACTGTAGACGCGACTTTCACCTGCCGTCGGCAGCGGCCTGAGAGCAATAGCTCGCGCTGACAAATCGATGAGTGGGACAGACAACAGCAGGTCCCTGTCCTGCTCCAGCACGTGGGCTATGTGTGCTACACGATCTCATGTGGTCTCTACTGGTTCAGACATACAAGAGGTTGTTGCTGTCGCAGGTCCACAGGTCAGAGCAGGTCTCGACAAGATGGTAGCCGAGGCTGCTACAGGTCCGGACACGACAGAGATCGGCATGTTGGCGCTCGAACCTGTGGGCTTGGACCTGTTGAGGGCAATGGCTGAACAAAGACGAGGAAGCATTACATATGGACGAAGATGTGAAAACAACCAATAGTAATAATAACGCTAACCACAGAGAGAGATGTGATATGGGATACTTACTTTTCCATTTCTTCCTCTTCTGCAGGGCTGTGTTGGATTGCGATTGCTGTTGATGCTTCATGGTTCTTCTTCTTCTTCTGCTACTGCTGGCTGACTGAGCAAGACTGAGGTCCAAGAGCTGCTGAGCCTGCCCTATATCACCTCCAACGACATTACCAGATACCGCCACCCTACCGGCTGATCTAACATGTGACTGGATTAAGGATTCCTCTTGGTTCCCGCCGTCATTCCCCTCCAGACGCCATCTTGGATTACGTCATGAGAGGGGCGATGGCGCCCTCTGGTGGCGGTACTGTGTACTAGGTCAATTGGACTCCAGTCTCCATGGTGAACACACTGTATGGAGTTACTGCCCCAAATTGTTTAAATAAAGACTGTTTAAATATCCAGCACAGGCTGAGTCCTTTTCCCACCAACTCCTAGGAAGAGGTGATGGTCGGATGTCTTAGGTTAGTGGAGGTAGCCCAAGTGCTCTTTTACCCCGCCATTTTCTAGGGGAGGGGAAGGGAGGGTGGAGGGGTCAGGTTAGTGGAGGTAGCCCAATTGACCTATTTTCGCGCCAAAATTTGAAGTTCCCACCGTTTTCTGGGGAAGGGGGAGGCGGTAGGTTGAGCATCACCATTAATGGAGCAATTCTCATTCTTTCATGACCGTACTATGGTTATTACTAATTATAGTAACTGTAGGCTATTCCCTATTAGGTTAGTGAAGGTAGCCCAACTGACCTATTTTCCCACCAAAATTTTAACTTCCCACCATGACGTCATTGCGATGTTGCCATATCTATAGCTGCCATCTTGGATCCGCCTAGCCCCATTGGGTAGCCACACAATCTGTGGCATCTTGTCACAGTCTGCACAGCTGCCCCCATCAGAGGCTCGAGTCATCCCTCGGGCATGGGGGTGTGTGTCGCCCTTAGCATTAGTTAGTTTACACTGCTGGCTTCTCCATTTTCCCTCGGGCTGTTGGAATGCTATCGGGAGGAATCATCCTGTTGCATGATAACACTCGCCACCACACTGCCAATCGGGCAATGGACGCTTCAACGATTTGGTCGATTTTTCGCTAAACACTGAACATACCCTGCACATCCCGGATATTTGACCATGTGATTTTCACATCTTTGGCGACTTGAAGAAAGACGTGCGTTCCCGTCGGTATCAGTCGGAGGAAAAAGTGCAAGAGTGGATATGGTTGTCCATCCCTCACCGGCTGAACACTTTCCAAGAAACACGAATTGAATGTTTCGTCTCCCAGTGGGATAAATGTCTTAACGTGTGGTTATTACTCTTAAATGAATCCAATCTATGGTCTCATTGTGCTGTGTGTTCCGTTTTTATTTGACTGCTCCTCAAAAAGTGTTTTGTATTTATGACACAGGAGATCCTTAACAACGATTTATCACATCAAGTTTTGCATCACCTCGGGCCGAGAGTTTCGGAACCTGTACAGAAAATTGGAACAGAGATCAACATAAACATCATTTCCGACCTTTTTATTTCTCATAAAAACCACACATTGCATGTTGTTCCACCATACAGCGAGACCTTCAGAGGTGGTCGTCCAGATTGCTTTGCACACCATTACGTGTAATACCCAGTAGCACGTCCTTTAGCACTGACGCATGCCTGCATTCGTCTTGGCATACAGTCCAAAAGTTCATCAATGCACCGTTGGTCCAGATTGTTCCGCTTCTCAACGGCGATTCGGCGTAGATCCCTCAGAGTGGTTGGATGGGTCACATCGTCCATAAACATTCCTTTTCAATGTATTCCAAGCATGTTCGATAGGGTTCATGTCTGGCGAATATGCTGGCCACTCTAGTCGAGCGATGTCGTTATTCTGAAGAAGATGTGCAGTATGGGGGCGCGAATTGTCGTCCATGAAGACGAATGCCTCGCCAATATGCTGACGATATGGTTAAATTATCGGTCGGAGGATGGCATTCACGTATCGTACAGCCGTTACAGCGCGTTCCATGACCGCCAGTGGCGTACATCGGCCCCACATAATGCCATCCTAAAACAGCAGAGAAGCTCCACCTAGCCGCACTTGCTGGACAGTGTGTCTAAGGCGTTCAGCCTGATTGGCTTGCCTGAAAACACAACGATTGTGTGGTTGAAGGCATTGCGACACTCATCGGCGAAGACAACGTGATGCGAATCCTGAGCGGTCCATTCGGCATGTTGTTGGGCCCATCTGTAATGCACTGCATGGTGCCGTGGTTGCAAAGATGGACCTCGCCATGGACGTCGGGAGTGAAGTTACGCATCATGCAGCCTATTGCGCACAGTTTGAGTCGTAACACGAGGTCCTGTGGATGCACGAAAAGCATTATTCAACATGGTGGCGTTGCTGTCACGGTTCCTCCCAGCCATAATGCGTAGGTAGCGGTCATCCACTGCAGTAGTGGCCCTTGGGCGAGGCACGTCATCGACAGTTCCTGTCTCTCTGTATCTCCTCCATGTCCGAACAACATCGCTTTGGCTCACTCCGAGGCACAAAGTAACAATGCGGACGCGATCGAACGGCGGTATTGACCGTCTAGGCATGGTTGAACTACAGACAGCACGAGCCTTGTACCTCATCCCTGGTGGAATGACTGCAAGTGATCGGTTGTCGGAGGCACTGCCCATGCATGGTTGTTTACATCTTTCGGTGGGTTTAGTGATATCTCTGAACAATCAAAGGGACTGTGTCTGTGATACAATATCCACAGTTAATGTCTGTCTTCAGGAGTTCTTGGAACTGGGGTGATGCAAAACTTTTATTTGTGTACTACACAACCTTGGCATACAGCCTGTAGATTGTAGGGGATACTCTTACGACAACGGCAGCAAACAAGAAGCGTGGTACTAAAGCTCTTATCTTCGACGACAAATCGTCGAAGACAATCCAAGAGCTAATTATATCCCGCTTTGTGCTTATATCCTGCACTTGGTTGTTAGTGAATCAGTTAATCGTCTACAACTGGGCTACTTCTTTGGTGTAGTTCAAGGATTGTTCACACTATTTTCTGCCTCTGTGAAGTGCAGAGAAGCATCCGAGGATCGTTTAAATCTGATTCTGAAGCCGCCGTATAACACAAGATTAGAGGCTGTAATTGAATGTATTCGTGTTGTAAGATCTGAGCTTAACAGCATAAGACTTGCATTAACAGAGTTAAAAAACACGTGCAAAAGTTATCCATGTGATTCAGTGAAGCATATAGTCTCTTGAAAGTAATCTCGAAATTTCTGTTTTCTTTGTGTGCTGTGATATGGTTAATGTCCGTTGCCATGTCAACAAAGTCAGTTAAGCAGTACAGCACGAAGGCATTACAATTAGACACCACAGTAAAATTAATAAAATCAACACTTAGTGTTATTGAAGCCAACGGTTTTGAAAAGGCTGAAAAACAAACAGAAGAATTGCTTGCATCTTTCGGAAATGCTGCTGAGTTAACAGAATCCAGATCTGAAATTATTAAAAGGCAGTTTCCTTACGAAGGTAAGGATGAACCCATTTCAGGGGAAGAGAACCGCTTAAGGGTATATTACTTCTATGTTGTGGCAGACACTGCTATTAGGTCTTTGAGGGAAAGATTGCAGCAGCTCAGTAAGACTGTGACGTGTTCAGTGAGTTTTTTGACGTTAATAACTTTGCAACAAGGAAATACGGTCTCAACAGAGGCTGTAGGAATCGTGAAAAGCTTTGAGAGACACCAAAATGCGTTAAGGAGACATAAATCGGCAGGACATCGCAAACGAATTGGAAGTGTTGTTCAAAAATGGCTCTGAGCACTATGGGACTCAACTTCTGAGGTCATTAGTCCCCTAGAACGTAGAACTAGTTAAACCTAACTAACCTAAGGACATCACACACATCCATGCCCGAGGCAGGATTCGAACCTGCGACCGTAGCGGGCTCGCGGTTCCAGACTGCAGCGCCTAGAACCGCACGACCACTTCGGCCGGCTGGAAGTGTTGTCCCCAGTGCTTCCACAAACAGCGACCATATGTTTTGCTACTTCAGTAAATCTTCGAAACGAACTTGCAGATGTAGCAATTGCGTAAGAATATTTTTGTGCGTGCCAGTCTCTGTAGCTTATGCAGAACGTAGCATTTCCAAGTTAAAGTTCATTAGAAACTATCTCAGAACTTCAATGAGGAAAGAGCGACTAAGCTGTCTTATCATAATATTAGTGGAAACGTAGATTGTATGTTCGCTCGAATTGGATTAATTAATGAAGGGTCGTCCCTCTTCAAAAAGCAAGGAAAGAGAAGTTTTGGGAGAGAAAGTTTTAAAACAATGTTTTTACAATTTAGTAGATTTTCCCCCTTTTATTCATAGTTAGGATGAATCTATTAAGTTATATGCCTAATTTTGTATGGTTACAGCGGTTCATGTGAAAGTTATTACTACCAAGTCAGCCGGGCCTTGCTTGCAACCATTGCGAACTATTACTAAGGTGTGGTCATCAGTGGTAAAGGATCACGAAAACAAAATTTAAGAAAGAATGCAAATACAATTTATTTCTACGACAACACCAGTGACTGCTTGTCTTGAATCTATAAACAGATCTGGAAACCCTACATTGAACCAGCCGCTATTGCTTTCCAAAAAGTAAAAATTACTGTGAAACTCGCAGTCGTTACAGCCAGCAAGATGTGTAACAATTTGTGATTCCTTCAGTTTATATGAAATGCTGTAAGTTTTTAAGTACATTTAAAAATCACCTATAAATGCTTGTTGTTAAATTTGTGAGTTAAAGAAAAACATAATATCAGGCGTTAGATTCTGGACGTACCTTTCCAGAATTATTTTTCAGGCGACATTGAACCAATGAGATTCTACTTCGTGCCATAACGTGATGCAGAGGGAATTTTTCCAAATTTGAAAAATATTTTCAAAAACGTATGGCCTTCCTGAAAGATTTGGAAAAAATATTTAGTAATTTGCTATACTGAACGCTAATCAGTTCAGAATTGGTTAAGTATTGCTGTAGTATCAGAAACGCATAATAAATTTGTAGATTCCTGTTTGTCCAGTTCTACTTAGTTGGCTTTAGGTGCAGGTTCGCTCATCTTAAGTGTATATTTGTATATTTGTGGAGTATATTTTCTTTGTTTTGGTGTATGTTTCAGGTACTTTCGTGCAAATTTTATGCATAGATGCGTACATTTAATACGCAGAGCCAACACACAACCTACCCGGCGCAGAAGCGCCGTTTCTTTACGTTTAAAAATGATGAACGGAGGTATTATGAAATCTCCACTACCCAGTATTCTTACAACTTGAGGTTAACACGTTATATCCCATAAGCGTTTTTACCAAAAAGTACTAGCTTACCAGCGACTTCACATGGGCTTATCATGCGAAGTCGAAGGTAATCTAGTACTTAACAAACTCCTGCCCCGTTTGTACATTGATTCAAAGAATCCTCAGTCCCGTGAATTTCATCGAAACTGTTCGAGCTGCAAACACACATATTGCGGCCCCAGAAAGTGCTCTATCAACCGAGCTATCCAAACACGACTGACGACCCGCCCTCACAACTCCACACAACGGCAGGAGATGAGGTATTGGTAGAATTAAGGATGTGAGACTGGGTTGATAGTCGTGCTGGGGTGCCATAGTCGGTAGAGAACTTGCACGCAAAAGGCAAAGGTCTGAGGTTCGAGTCTTGTTCGGCACGTGGTTTCTTTCTGCCAGGAAGATTCACTTACGCAGTTATTTCACAGGTTTAAACAGGAGCTGGGTGGAAAACTAAAATTGTTTTTAAAATGATCTGATTACGGCCATCAGACCATTTCTTACATTGGACCAACGTGTCAGTCACACAGTACTTTTTAACATCATAGTTACCTGAGAAACAACAATTTTGAAATCAACAATTATATTAAAGTAGTGTGAGTGTCTATAGTGACAGTGTGAATAAATAATTCTGACTATGAACTGATAAAGTTAATATGTACACTACTGGCCATTAAAATTGCTACACCAAGAAGAAATGCAGATGACAAACGGGTATTCATTGGACAAATATATTATAGTAGAACTGACATGTGATTACATTTTCACGCAATTTTGGTGCATAGGTCCTGACAAATCAGTACCCAGAACAACCACCTCTCGCCGTAATAATGGCCTTGATACGCCTGGGCATTGAATCAAACAGAGCTTGGATGGCGTCTACAGGTACAGCTGCCCATGCAGCTTCAACACGATACCACAGTTCATCAAGAGTAGTGACTGGCGTATTGTGACGAGCCAGTTGCTCGGCCACCATTGGCCAGTCGTTTTCAATTGGTGAGAGATCTGGAGAATGTGCTGGGCAGGGCAGCAGTCGAACATTTTCTGTATCCAGAAAGGCACGTACAGAACCTGCAACATGCGATCGTGTATTATCCTGCTGAAATGTAGGATTTCATAGAGATCGAATGAAGGGTAGAGCCACGGGTCGTAACACATTTGAAATGTAACGTCAACTGTTCAAAGTGCCGTCAATGCTAACAAGAGGTGACCGAGACGTGTAACCAATGGCACCCCCATACCATTAGGCCGGGTGATACGTCAGTATGGCGATGACGAATACACGCTTCCAATGTGCGTTCACCGCGATGTCGCCAAACACAGATGCGACCATCATGATGCTGTAAACAGAAGCTGGATTCATCCGAAAAAATGACGTTTTGCCATTCGTGCACCCAGGTTCGTCGTTGAGTACACTATCGCAGGCGCTCCTGTCTCTGATGCATCGACAAAGGTAACCGCAGCCATGGTCTCCGAGCTCATATTCCATGCTGCTGCGATCGTCGTCGAACTGTTCGTGCAGATGGTTGTTGTCATGCAAACGTCCCCATCTGTTGACTCAGACGTGGGGATAAGATGCCTGTCATCTCGACTGCGAGTGATACGATGCCGTTGGGATCCAGCACGGTGTTTTGTATTACCCTCCTGAACCCACCGATTCCATATTCTGCTAACAGTCATTGGATCTCGACCAACGCGAGCAGCAATGTCGCGATACGATAAACCGCAATTGCGATAGGCTACAGTCCGACCTTTACCAAAGTCGGAAACGTGATGGTACGGATTTCTCCTCCTTACACGAGGCATCACAACAACGTTTCACCAGGGAACGCCGGTCAACTGCTGTTTGTGTATGAGAAATCAATTGGAAACTTACCTCATGTCAGCGCGTTGTACGTGTCGCCACCGGCGCCAACCTTGTGTGAATGCCCTGAAAAGCTAATCATTTGCATATCATAGCATCTTCTTCCTGTCGGTTAAATTTCGCGTCTGTAGCACGTCATTTTCGTGGTGCAGCAATTTTAATGGCCAGTAGTGTATATGTTATTACTGCTGCTACTGCGACTAATAGCGACAGTAATAATAATAACAATAATGACAGTAATATCAATAATGATAGTAGCGGATACGAAAAGAATTTATAGGTCCACAAGATAAGTGTTTTCTTGTGTAGCGAATTCTGGGGGAGGGTAATTTAAAGAGACTGACGAGCTAAAAATGCTGGGTAATGAGGAAGATTTGTTTGGAAAGAAGGATGTACAGGGGTAACGAGTGAGTATAGGGACAATGGTAATCATTGTCGTTGCTTTAGTGGGTATTTCAGTAACTGTCTTCTGAAGCTCGGTGTGTTATTCAGTGCTCTAATACTCTGGGGTGACAAAAGTCATAAGGTACCTCCTAATATCGTGTCGGATCCTTCTTTTGCCCGGCGTAGTGCAACAACTCGACGTGCCATGGACTCAACCATTCGATGGAAGTTCCCTGCAGAAATATTGAGGCATGTGCCTCTATAGCAGTCCGTAATTGCGGAAGTGTTGCCATTGCAGGATTTTGTGCACGCGCTGGGCTCTCGATTATGTCATATAAATGATTGCTGGGATACATGTCGGACCATCTGGGTGGCCAAATCTTTCACTAGAACTGTCCAGAAATTTCTTCAAAGCAATCGGCAGCAATTGTGGCCCGGGACATGGGGCATTGTCATTCATAAGAATTCCATCTTTTCTTGGGAACATGAAGTCCCTGGATGGCTGCAAATGTTCTCCAAGTAGCCGAACATAATCATTTCCAGTCAATGATCGATTCAGATGGACCTAGCCGGCCGGAGTGGCCGTGCGGTTCTAGGCGCTTCAGTCTGGGACCGGGCGACCGCTACGGTCGCAGGTTCGAATCCTGCCTCGGGAATAGATGTGTGTGATGTTCTTAGGTTAGTTAGGTTTAAGTAGGTCTAAGTTCTAGGGGACTGATGACCTCAGGTGTTAAGTCCCATCGTGCTCAGAGCCATTTGAACCATTTAGTAATTAATCTCCATAAATATGATTGCTGTATTTAATACTAAACTTCCTCTCGACCGTAACCAGCGAATAGTTTTAGCTGGTCGTGTGGTACTGCACTCCATCGACAAAAAAGTCATCTGTGCACAAATGTCTCGTTCCGTTTCAGCCTGCTGCTAACAGTCCTATGGCTCCCGCGAGCAAATGGTTCAAATGGCTCTGAGCACTATGGGACTTAACTTCTTAGGTCATCAGACCCATAGAACTTAGAACTAGTTAAACCTAACTAACCTAAGGACATCACACACATTCATGGCCGAGGCAGGATTCGAACCTGCGACCGTAGCGGTCTCGCGGTTCCAGACTGAAGCGCCTAGAACCACTCGGCCACACCGGCCGGCCTCCCGCGAGCAGACGCCGCCCTTGAGTACTCTTAAGTCCCAATAACGCACGTCTTGTCACTCAACAGCGAGCACACTGCTCGTGGGGTTACTCCAGTGGTGTGTACTGTGCTATCCTACATACTGTGAAAGCCTCCTCAGCATCCACTGGTTCTCAAATGTTGCGTTACGCAATAGAAAATCGCCTTCTTCCCTAGATGGCGTACGTGAAACGGGCAGACCTGGACAAAATGGGCTTCACTTGTTTCTGTTCTTTTGAATGGTTCATAGCCTATATGGCTTGCGGCGCATTCATCGAATTTTCATTAAAAATAGGCGAAGTTGTGGTGTGGTCTACTACACAGGTTGCTGAGACAAGCGATAAAAGTACTGTAGCGTGTTTTGACGTCAACACACGGTTCGTCTAGCATCCCCATTCTTCTAATCCAGTTTATTACATTCACCTACCTTCGACCTCTCAGTTTAGTCATTTTCGTCAAGGTTATTCCGTTTCAAGATAATTGATAAATCTAAGTTACTCACTAAATGGACGTGTCCGCTCTGAGACATAGACAACCATAACAGAAGTGAAATCTGGCTTTTCATAAGAAAGTGGTTCAAATGGCTCTGAGCACTAGGGGACTCAACTGCTGAGGTCATTAGTCCCCTAGAACTTAGAACTAGTTAAACCTAACTAACCTAAGGACATCACAAACATCCATGCCCGAGGCAGGATTCGAACCTGCTACCGTAGCGGTCTTGCGGTTACAGACTGCAGCGCCTTTAAGCGCACGGCCACTTCGGCCGGCCTTAAGGAAGTATTATGTGTTCTCTGCTGTTCCTAATTTATAAAAACAATTTAGGAGACAATCTGAGCAACTCTTACATTTTTTGCAGATTATGTTGTCGTTTACCGTCAAATGAAGTCACCAGAAGAACAAAATCAATAGCAAAATAACGCAAATATCTGCATGGTGTGGAAAGTGGCAGCTTTCTAAATAATGTAAAGTGTGAAGTCATGCAAATGAGTACTTAAAAAAATCAGACAAATCGAAATGTTATCAATTCAAGTAAATACGATTACAATATCGGATACACAGAAAATATTCGACAGAAAGACTGCGATATATTGGCAGAACTCTTACGAAATGCGACAGGTGTACTAAAGAGACTGCCTATACTATGCTTGTCCGCCCTCTTGCGGAATAATGCTGTGCGGTATGCAATATGCACCAGAGAAGTTTGACAGAGGAGATGGATGAAGTTCAAAGAAGGGCAGCTCATTTTGTATTATCAGAAAATAGGCAAGAGAGTGTCAAGGACATGATACTCGACTTATAGTGGCAATCATTAAAACAAAAGCATTTTCGTTGCGACGATATCTTTTTACGAAATTTTAGTCACCAGCTTTCTCCTCGGAATGCGGAAATAAGTTTTTACGCCCACGAGCGGAACCGTAGAGCAACAGCCTGAAAATGGCTCCATGAATCGTCTGCCAGGCACTTAAGTATGAATTACAGAGTAGTCATACAGCTATAGATGAGGGAAACAGTAGTATTTTTAATCGGTGAGCTGTGAATGTTGAATTAGTGTTAAATAGAAGAACGTGAATTATTTGCGGACATTTATTCTTTATAAAGTACTAGCTGGCAGCTGACATAAGAAGCAATATACGTACTCGCGCGGTGATTTAAACGTCTGGAAGAAAAAGCAACAGCGGAGAGGCAGCGCAGCTCGAGAGCTTATCTCATGCCAGAGCTGAAGCGAAATAAATCTCGCGAGTCGCAAGAAACCTGAGACGCCTCGCAGAGAAATCGTTCTGCGCTTCGTGCCAGCCGTAGCAGCAGCAACAGACCGTGCCCTGCGACGACGCCGACAGCACGCGTTGACGTATAGCATTTCGAGTCTCTAACTTTTCCTACCATCTTCATTATAAAAGAAAGTGTGTAGCTGCCGAGTGATGCAACCCTGTCCAAGGAATATCATACGAAAAACGCACGTACGATTTTAAAATTTTGTTGCAAAGTAAGTATTCATTATACGAGTAATTCCACACATACTCTAACATATTCAGAGGTAAGATTAAGGTATTGTACCTACTATACATCCGATTGCTTTGCAAATAGTAACATTTCTTATCCTTTGATAGAAAAAATAATACAAAACATATTTGGGAGTTGATTTCATGGCTGTCTTTAATGTTCAACGATAAAACCAGAAAACTCTCACCATCAAGTTCACTGATCTGATGGATTTTCCTTGAGACAGATAAGACTAAATGTTATCTTCGATGATAACAGAAGCTGAAGAAATGAATTAAAATTTGTGCCACGTTGAAGTCCCGGCTATACCACAAATTTTAATTCATATCTTCAGCTTCTACCTTTATTGGTTCACTTTACGTGACAGATAAAAATAAGCCAAAATGCTTTAAGAATTTTCATCGTTCACACTTAAAAGAATTCAAACATAGCCGTTCTGCCGTTACCTATTCAATCCTGGAATAATCCACGAATCTCTAGCCTCCATAAGCAGTAAGTGACATAGAAGACTCCATGGCGCTGTCCTGAAAACTCAAACCTCCATACCTACCATCTGATTGGTTTTGCGAAGCCTCTAACAAAATTTTTCCCTTTTCGTTTGACGTTTTGAAGTGATGCTAGTGGGCCGTCAATTTTATGTGCCTCACGTGTACATTTTTCCAAAAATTGTTTCTACCAGTCAACAATACGTTTGCGACGTGGCTACATGTTGAAGTGGCGACAGAATTCACAAACCACTTGAACACAACTGACTTGAGTTTTACAAATACGAAACGTCATGAGTTCTTTTTCACCTCGACATCACACTGAAACAATGTAACCCAAATAAACAAACAGTAATACTATTGGGCAGTACTTATTTTTAAGAGGGCGAACCAGAAAGTCTTCGCCCCTATTTTTCTACGCCAATGGGGGCTGTAAACGCAAAGTCAACGTATCCATTCGCAGCAGCGGATCATTCTTGGACCGGACCGGCCCTATCTGCCGTTAGTACCGCAGCACGGCGCTGATGTCTGTCATTGAAGATGACGGTTGTGCTCCACGCGTCCACGGTGGAGCAATGAAATGTTATTCGTTTACTATGCAACAAGGGACCAACACCAATCGAAATCGCCGACCGGTGTGGCCGAGCGGTTCTAGGCGCTTCAGTCCAGAACCACGCGACTGCTACGGTCGCAGGTTCGAATCCTGCCTCGGGCATGGATGTGTGTGATGTCCTTACGTTAGTTAGGTTTAAGTAGTTATAAGTTCTAGAGGACTGATGACCTTCGATGTTAAGTCCCATAGTGCTCAGACCCAACCAATCGAAATCCACAGGAAAATACAGCTCACGTTTGGGGAAGAGTGTCTCGTTTTTAGAAGTGTGGTGATGATGATGATTATGATGATGATGAGCATGTCGTGGTGGTGGTGGTGGTGGTGGTGGTGGTGGTGGTGGTGGTGGTGCTGGTGGTAGTGGTGGTGATGTGTGTGTTCGCAAAAGGCATTGAAGCTTGCATGACAATGAGCGTTTTTAAGGGGCGCCTGACTGAGACAACATTTTCCGCGTGGACGCAGGGCTCAAAGCAAATCGGCATGTGCATCCCAAGCACGGTTCCTGGTAGCGTGGCATTTCGTATGGGACTTTTTATGACATCGTTCACGGAGTAACGGTAGGTTTCATGTCGGTAGGTGCCTAAGCAGTTGGATGACGTGACGAAAGCCAAGCGAGTGGTCCCTCCACTGCTTCATCTCCAACGGTCTTCCGAGGAGGACGACCGTTTCCTGGACCGCAATCTTACTGATAATGAAGCGCGGATACTACATTTCAAGCCAGGATCGAAGCAGCCGAGCATGGTGGCGAAAAATGCTCCCTTCTCTTGGGAAAATGATGTTAACGGTCGTCTGGGATCGCCGTGGACCGCTCCTGCTGGATTTCACACCATTAGGTCTAACGGTCAACGCCGACAGTTATTGTTCCACACTGTAAGGTCTGTGGGCTGCCGTCAGGAAGAGGCACCGAGGGATTCTGAATGTAAAGAACGCAGTTATCATCGACGAAAGTGCGAGGCCATATGAGACAACGAAAACCGTCTACAAGCTCCTGCCATTTCACTGGGCAAGTCTCAACCCCCCCCCCCCCCCTCATACACACACACACACACACACACACACACACACACACACACCACCACCACCACCACCACCACTACCATACAGCCAGTCCCTCGCCCTCAACGGATTTCCACGTTTCCGGTGCCTTAAAAGAAATTACTGGCAAGACAGCGATTCACGTGCAACGATGAAGCCAAGACAGCAGTCCGACAGTGGTTCCACAATCAGCCACACCACAGGGGCATCTCAAATTTATTGCTGCAGTGGGACAAACATCTGAAGTGGTGTGGTGACTATGTGGGAAAACAGTGTAAGGTTGGTTGGTTTGGGGAAGGAGATCAGACAGCGAGATCAACGGTCTCATCGGATTAGGGAAGGACGGGGAAGGAAGTCGGCCGTGCCCTTTGAAAGGAACCATCCCGGCATTTGCCTGGAGCGATTTAGGGAAATCACGGAAAACCTAAATCAGGATGGCCGGACGCGGGATTGAACCGTCGTCCTCCCGAATAACAGTGTAAGGAACGTAGAATAGTATGTATATTTGTAATTATCAGTATGTCTCTTACTTTAGCTAATAAAAATAGCGGCAAAGACTTTCTGATTCGCCCTCGTACTTTTACACAGTCTAATGAAAACTAAATGTTGCGACAATCCGTTATCTGTAGATGGATCATTTTTCTACAAAATACGCTGAACAGCCAAACGTTATGACTGCTTGCTTAATAGTGAATTCATCCACATGTGGATACAATAGTGATTATGCGGGCAATACAAGCCTTTGGCTGGTTTCCTTTGGTAGGTGGCACCAGACGGCTGCTCATAGTTTACGTACTACCCTTAATTATGGTTCAAATGGCTCTGAGCACTATGCGACTCAACTTCTGAGGTCATCACTTGTCTAGAACTTACAACTAATTAAACGTAACTAACCTAAGGACATCACACACATCCATGTCCGAGGCGGGATTCGAACCTGCGACCGTAGCGGTCGCTCGGCTCCAGACTGTAGCGCCTAGAACCGCACGGCCACCCCTGCCGGCCCTTAATTATGACCCGTTAGTTTGTTCCGCAAAGTTGACACCTGTTAGCAACCGCAGTGTGCCTCTTTGGGTTCGGATCATACGAATTTGGTGGCCAAGACATCGATTTGAGTTTGTTGTCGTGATTCTGAAACCACTGTTGCAAGATTCTGGCCGTGGCAAGGTCAGTTATCATGCTGGAAAACGCCTTCGCCAGTGGGGAAGAAAACAAGCATGAAGCGATGCTGGCGGTCCGCAATAATGTTCGTGTTGTTAACAGCTGTCATGGTGTCTTTAGATTACGTTGCCGTTACGTGCCCCACACTTTCCTGTTCCCCTTTCCCTGGAGCACGGGAAAAATGACTCTCCTATTCTTCAAAGAATCGAACGCCATATACTCTGAAGCGGTAAAGAAACTGGTATAGGCATGGGTATTCAAATACAGAGAAATGTGAACAGGCAGAATATGGCGCTGCTGTCGGCAACGCCTATACAGGGTGAGACACCTAACATTACCGCTGGATATATTTCGTAAACCACATCAAATACTGACGAATCGATTCCACCGACCGAACGTGAAGAGAGGGGCTAGTGTAATTGTTTAATACAAACCATAAAAAAATGCACGGAAGTATTTTTTTAACACGAACCTAAGTTTTTTTAAATGGAACCCCGTTAGTTTTGTTAGCACATCTGAACATATAAACAAATACGTAATCAGTGCCGTTTGTTGCATTGTAAAATGTTAATTACATCCGGAGATATTGTAACCTAAAGTTGATACTTGAGTACCACTCCTCCGCTGTTCGATCGTGTGTATCGGAGAGCACCGAATTACGTAGGGATCCAACGGGAACGGTGATGGATCTTAGGCACAGAACAGACTGGAACAGCACATTACGTCCACATGCTAATACCTTTTTATTGGTCTTTTTCACTGACGCACATGTACATTACCATGAGGGTTGAGGTACACGTACACACGTGGTTTCCGTTTTCAATTACGGAGTGGAATAGAGTGTGTCCGACATGTCAGGCCAATAGATGTTCAATGTGGTTGCCATCATTTGCTGCACACAATTGCAATCTCTGGCGTAATGAATGTCGTACACGCCGCAGTACATCTGGTGTAATGTCGCCGTAGGCTGCCACAATACGTTGTTTCATATCCTCTGGGGTTGTAGGCACATCACGGTACACATTCTCCTTTAACGTACCCCACAGAAAGAAGTCCAGAGGTGCAACATCAGGAGAACGGACTGGCCAATTTATGCGTCCTCCACGTCATGGTAATGTACGTGTGCGTCAGTGAAAAAGACCAATAAAAAGGTGTTAGCATGTGTACGTAATGTGCTGTTCCAGTCTCTTCTGTACCTAAGGTCCATTACCGTTCCCTTTGGATCCCTACGAAATTCGGTGCTCTCCGATACACACGATCGAACAGCGGAGGAGTGGTACTTAAGCGTCAACTTTAGGTTACAATATCTCCGGATGTAATTAACATTTTACAATGCAACAAACGGCACTGATTACGTATTTGCTCATATGTTCACATGTGCTAACAAAACTAACGTGGTTCCATTAAAAAAAAACGTAGGTTTGTGTTAAAAAACATACTTCCGTGCATTTTTTATGGTTTTTATTAACCAATTACACTAGCCCCTCTCCTCACTTTCGGTCTGTGGAATCGGTTCGTCAGTATTTGATGTGGTTTACGAAATATATCCAGCGGTAACGTTAGGTGACTCACCCTGTATAAGACAACAATTGTCTGGCGCAGCTGTTACATCGGTTACTGCTGCTACAAGATTTAAGTGAGTCTGAAAGTGGAGTTATAGTCGGTGCACGAGCGATGGGACACAGCATCTCCGAGGTAGCGACGGAGTAGGGATTTTCCCGTACGACCGTTTCACGAGAGTACCGTGAATATCAGAAATCGGTAAAACCCCAAATCTGCGTCATCGCCGCGGACGGAAAACATCCTGTAAGAACGGGGCCAACGGCAACTGAAGAGAATCGTTCAGCGTGACAGAAGTGCAACCCTTCCACAATTTACTACAGATTTCAGTGCTGGGCCATCAAAAAGTGTCAGTGTGCGAACCATTCTACGAAACGTCATCGATATGGGCTTTTGGAGCCGAAGGCCTACTCGTGTACCCTTGATAACCGCACGATATAAAGTTTTACGCCTCGCCTGGACCCGTCAACACCGAAGTTCGACTGTTGATGACTGGAAACATATTGCTTGGTCGTACGAGTCTCGTTTCAAATTTGTTGGGGCGTGTGCAGTTAGAGGTACATGGGACCCTTCATACGTCTAGATACGACTTTGACAGGTGACGTACGTAAGTATCCTGTCTGATCATCTGCATCCATTCGTGTTCATTTTGCACTCCGACTCACTTGGGAAATTCCAGCAGGACAGTGCAACACCCCACACATCCATAATTGCTACAGAGTTGCACCAGGAACGCTCTTCGAAACACTTCCGCTGGTCACCAGACTCCCCGGACATGAACATTGTTGAGCATATCTGGGATGCCTTGCAACGTGCTGTTCAGAAGAGATCTAAACCTCCTCGTAGTCTTACGGATTTATGGACAGCCCTACTATATTCAGGGTGTCAATTCCATCCAGCAATACTTCAGACTTTAGTCGAGTCCATGTCACGTCGTGTTGCGGCACTTCTGAGTGTCCGCGGGGGCCTACACGATATTAGGCAGGTGTACCAGTTTCTTTGTCTCTTCTGTGTATAATGCGCCTAGCGTATGTACAGATATGACTTGTTCCTATTTCAAAATCGCAAGTGTCACAAATGTATCGGATGTATAATCCTTCCGTTTTAGATACGTGCAAATGGCGTAAGGACGAAATTTTAAAATCGTACATGAATTATAGAGAAAAGTAGCTGAAGGCATCGCGAAATCATTAAAAAAATATGAAAATCTGTTTCACATTTTGTTGTTTGTTGCTAAACTTATTTTTACATTAGTTTTACGAAATAAGTTTGTAGTTTTATCTGACAGAGTTGCTATGACAGCCATATGAACTTTCCTGTATTTAGTTTATGGGGCTAGCTTGGGTAAAATGATGGCAACATTTGCTATTAAGTTATTCTTAATGATCAGGATTTCTCATTAATGCTACTGTAGAGATTATCACGCAATTCCAGCCTATAGCTGTTATTTTTCGTAGCAGATTTACTATTTTTAGCTCTGATTTTTTTAATGACCTAATAGCATCCTATACATTGTGTTAAGCTCTACCCTGAAGTAAGACGTTTTATGTAGCCTTGGATAACCCGACTCGAGGACTGTTACAACTATGGCAATATTACTCCTAAAGATCCGAAACTTATGACTGTTATTACATTGACTTATCTCGAAGTTGCACTATCTTATTGAATTCTTATTTTGGTGTCCTGCTGAGAAGTTGATCTGATGGTACATTTTATTTAACGATTCTGAAGCTGTCGTTGATTAGTGAAATTATCTCCTGCAGGTACGCTTGTGTGGATATTAACTAGGTTGAATGAGATAGCAGATTCTGGCATCTAAATTTCCTTGGTGCAGTGTGCAGTTTCATAATTAACATGTACGGAGTTGTTGTTGTTGTGGTCTCCAGTCCTGAGACTGTTTTGATGCAGCTCTCCATGCTACTCTATCCTGTGCAAGCCTCTTCATCTCCTAGTACTTACTGCAACCGACGTCCTTCTGAATCTGCTTAGTGTATTCATCTCTTGGTCTCCCTCTACGATTTTTACCCTCCACGCTGCCCTCCAATGCTAAATTTGTGATCCCTTGATGCCTCAGAATATGTCCTACCAACCGATCCCATCTTCTAGTCAAGTTGTGCCACAAACTCCTCTTCTCCCCAATTCTGTTCAATACCTCCTCATTAGTTATGTGATCTACCCATCTAATCTTCAGCATTCTTCTGTAGCACCACATTTCGAAAGCTTCTATTGTCTTCTTGTGCAAACTATTTATAGTCCATGTTTCACTTCCATACATGGCTACACTCCATACAAATACTTTCAGAAACGACTTCCTGACACTTAAATCTATACTCGATGTTAACAAATTTCTCTTCTTCAGAAACGCTATCCTTGCCATTGCCAGTCTACATTTTATATCTTTTCTACTTCGACCATCATCAGTTATTTTGCTCCCCAAACAGCAAAACTCCTTTACTACTTTAAGTGTCTCATTTCCTAATCTGATTCCCTCAGCATCACCCGACTTAATTCGACTACATTCCGTTATCCTCGTTTTGCTTTTGGTGATGTTCATCTTATACCCTCCTTTCAAGACACTGTCCATTCCGTTCAGCTGCTCTTCCAAGTCCTTTGCTGTCTCTGACAGAATTACAATGTCATCGGCGAACCTCAAAGTTTTTATTTCTTCTCCATGGGTTTTAATACCTACTCCGGGTTTTTCTTTTGATTCCTTCACTGCTTGCTCAATATACAGATTGAATAACATCGGGGAGAGGCTACAACCCTGTCTCACTCCCTTCCCAACCACTGCTTTCCTTTCGTGTCCCTCGACTCTTATAATTGCCATCTGGTTTCTGTACAAATTGTAAATAGCCTTTCGCTCCCTGTATTTTACCTCTGCCACCTTCAGAATTTGAAAGAGAGTATTCCAGTCAACATTGTCAAAAGCTTTCTCTAAGTCTACAAATGCTAGAAACGTAGGTTTGCATTTCCAATATCTAGCTTCTAAGATAAGTCGTAGGGTCAGTATTGCCTCACGTGTTCCGATATTTCTACGGAATCCAAACTGATCTTCCCCGAGGTCGGCTTCTACTAGTTTTTCCATTCGTCTATTAAGAATTCGTGTTAGTATTTTGCAGCTGTGGCTTATTAAACTGATTGTTCGGTAATTTTCACATCTGTCAACACCTGCTTTCTTTGGGATTGGAATTATTATATTCTTCTTGAAGTCTGAGGGTATTTCGCCTGTTTCATACATCTTGCCCACCAGATGGTAGAGTTTTGTCAGGACTGGCTCTCCCAAGGCCGTCAGTAGTTCTAATGGAATGTTGTCTACTCCAGGGGCCTTGTTTCGACTCAGGTCTTTCAGTGCACTGTCAAACTCTTCACGCGGTATAGTATCTCCCATTTCATCTTCCATTTCCATAATATTGTCCTCAAGTACATCGCCCTTGTATAGACCCTCTATATACTCCTTCCATCTTTCTGATTTCCATTCTTTGCTTAGAACTGGGTTTCCATCTGAGCTCTTGATGTTCATACGTTCTCTTATCTCCAAAGGTCTCTTTAATTTTCCTGTAGGCAGTATCTATCTGACCCGTAGTGAGATAAGCCTCTACATCCTTACATTTGTCCTCTAGCCATCCTTGCTTAGCCATTTTGCACTTCCTGTCGATCTCATTTTTGAGACGTTTGTATTCCTTTTTGCCTGCTTCATTTACTGCATTTTTATATTTTCTCCTTTCATCAATTAAATTCAATATTACTTCTGTTACCCAAGGATTTCTACTAGCCCTCGTCTTTTTACCTACTTGATCGTCTGCTGCCTTCACTACTTCATCCCTCCTTAATCTAGCTTCTAGGATAAGTCGTATTTCTTTCCCTCATTCTTGTCAATTGTTCCCTTATGCTCTCCCTGAAACTCTGTACAACCTCTGGTTTAGTCAGTTTATCCAGGTCCCATCTCCTTAAATTACCACCTTTTTGCAGTTTCTTCTGTTTTAATCTACAGTTCATAACCAACAGATTGTCGTCAGAGTCCACATCTGCCCCTGGAAATGTCTTACAATTTAAAACCTGGTTCCTAAATCTCTGTCTTACCACTATATAAAATATCTGAAACCTGTCAGTATCTCCAGGCTTCTTCCATACATACATCCCTCTTTCGTGATTCTTGAACCAAGTGTTAGCTATGATTAAGTTATGCTCTGTGCAAAATTCTACCAGGCGGCTTCCTGGCGCTGTTCATATGTTTGTAAAAAACAAAGCCACAACGAAGGCAACCATGCTGATTGATGTCCCCTTGACGGCTAAAGAACATTTGCTTCAAACATTTTGTAGTTTTCATTTGCATCTGGACAAACAGTTATTTAGGGTAGTCGAGATAAATGGGACACCCTGCATTGATCTTGTTTCTACCGTCCGTCTGCCGAAGAATGTAAGATGGAGGTTCTAAGTTACCTTGCTTGCTCACCTCGTTGATGTTTACTTTTCTGCTTGTCTGTTATGAACTTCTTCATCCTTAGCATCATCTTATGATCATTTGAGTGGAGTTCATTAAGCACAATGGACTGAGATATGACTATGTTCTTATTATACCCTTTTCGGAATATATTATTGAATTATGGTAACAAAGTTCTGCCACGTGATTCTAATAAAACTTCGACTTTTATACCTGTTTCGTTCGTGGACAACATTCCCTCTTTAGGAATGACTGTCCTATATTCTTCTGAAAAATTTAGTACACTATTTGGCTACCTTCCGAATACTTCCTCGGACCGCGTGTTCACGACCGACCCCTGTTCTAACAACTACTGGACTTGTGCACGCTCAAAAACTAGCCATCGTAAAACTCGATGTTGAATCTGTGGATGCTTCACCACACGTTGTCGCATTTCACAGAGGTTGTATTTATTCTCGTCTCGATCGGTAAGCCGCTGCGGTGAACTCAAAACGTGAAAGAGCGTTTTTATTGTCAGAAATTAATGTTGGTTCTTTCATCTTGGTGAAATACGATCCTGGGTGAAGTTCTGGATAACATGGACAGGGACAAGATGAGTTGAACTCGGTGTGTGTGTGTGTGTGTGTGTGTGTGTGTGTGTGTGTGTGTGTGTGTGTTGGGGGGGGGGGGTGGAGGCGTGGAGCGGGGGGGAGGGAGCATATGAGCGCTCTAAAGTCTTAAAGCGAGTTTCTAAAGCCTTCCTCCGGGTTAGTGCTACAGTCCTGCTGAATCTACGAGATAACGTTACACATTCATTTCATTTTGCTTTTTGGGATTTGGCATGCAACAAGTAATAAATTACATGCGTGAAACATTTGATGCAAATACCAATCCAGAATATTTGTACAAATCTTCTTTTGCTGTTAGTTACCAGGATGTCCATTTTGTTGCACGCTTTAAGGAACGTTTAAATGAGCAGTTAGTACGACAGAATTATTGCCCTGTGTCTCAAAATACAGCCATAATATATGTTGCAAAGCCATGGCGCCCTTACTGAGATACTTAATGTCGAATTTTGAGAGCTACACGCCAGGATTCTGTTTTGAGTAACAAATAACGCTACCCACCGTGTAATTGTTGACGTGAGTTGTTAACAGTGACAGACGCTTCTGGGATTAGAACTACGGCAAAGAGATAGGTAATTCTGGATAGTAAATGCATCTGTTTAGACGCTCTGACCTTCGAATTTATATGTGAGAACTGCTATTTGCTAGTTACTGGTTGCTATCGTTATCAGTTGAAGTAAGGTAGCGATAACAACTCACTATTATTTAATTATCAATACATATTATTTCACTGCAAACCTAAGGATACTTTAGACTGTGAACAACGCGGGAAAACCTGTGTTGTATCACAATACAGACGTTATTCGAGAAAACTGCTCTGCCACTATTTAAGAGAGCGACTTCCCCTCGATACAGACTGCCATTAAGCTCGAGAATGAATGTCAATGTAGTTTTTAGCAGTAATACTGGAAGAATGGCCAGCAGGACGGGTGTAGGTATGTCAACATGGGCACTGGCCATTTTCTCCTCGTAAACCTGACTGTACGTCACGGAACCCGTAAACTGGTTAGGCAGCAGTAGCATTAGTCCGCATAGGAACCCCATTATTATACCTCCGGGCCTGAATGAAGACATATGATTTACATTGAGAAACCACTTAGAAATCACCAATATTTTAGCTCAGTATAGAGTAGGTGAATGCTTCGTTATACCCTAAAGAAATGAGCCTGCTCGCATTATTATGGAACTGTCGGAAAAAGATTGAGGCAGATATTGCAAATATGAGTGTTTACCAAATATGTTCAATCCGTGCCTTCAAAACAGGACTTTTTCCTGTCCATACAAATTCTCATTTGGTCCTCCCACTGCTCGGAACATTTCTTTCACCCTGTCTATTGTTTAACCTTTACTGTATGAAATCCTTCATAAAATCAGTAGTGTGTGGAGCAATTTCAATTCAGCTCATTAGTATAATGAGATACAATTCACGCAGTAGCTGGTTAGAGTTCATATTAACTCATCATGATAACTGGCAACAAAAAGAAGAGACCTACAAATATACTGGATTGAAATGAATTGAAGCCGCTCCCTAGTCTTCTGATTTTACTAAGGATGCCGTAAGGCACAAATACGTAACAGGCTTGCAGTCAACGAATCGTCGATCACCAGTGAGATGATCGATTTCTATAAACAGTCACAGCGTGACGACACCGTTCGAGGTCGAAAACTAGCCACGCATCTGCATCTCACGACAAAATTGCGTAATAATGAGAGCGGGGTAGTTTCTTTTGTGTATGAAGTAGTTTTCTCCTACGTAATACCGAAAAAAGGTTGCAAATTTCTAAGTAGATTATCTCAACATGTTATCTGTCCTTATTCGGGTCGATGATAAAGGGACGCCAACGGGGTAATACAACTACTGTCCGCTAACAAGTTCATGGATTAACTCGCGCTGCAGACACGTTAACTAGAGACGGCCAGTACCTATATTCACCTATCTATAACTGCCCTGCTGGCTGTTTCCTCATCCATGGCTAATTGACAGATATACAAATTTAAGGATGAAAGTAATTGTCTCACGATGTATCACTGCCAAGTAACATGGCTCGACGAAACTTGGACCATACTTGGACCATAACTGTTAAGAGTATTGTATAGAAGTAACGGAAGGATTAACCCAATGAGACGAACGGAAATGAGACTTTACTCAAAGACATTAATTAACTTAAGTCATCGCGACATGTGATGGTCACCTGGATATTAAAAACTACTGGACATGGTTCTTAGCAGGGTGTGTGATCACCACGGACGTGCTCCCACGCCGATCGCAAGTTTGGTAAGGAGGTCTCAATCTGGAGCGATTACTGGATGGTAATTGCTGCACGTGTTGGACGTGCTGCAACGCATTCCACACGTGCTGGGTGGGATTGAAGCCTGGGGAATGAACGAGCCAGTCCATTCACCGAATATCCTCTCACTTCAAGAGCTCAATCAGCTGCGCACTTGGCCGGCCGCTGTGGCCGAGCGGTTCTAGGCGTTTCAGTCCAGAACCGCGCTGGTGCTTCGGTCGCAGGTTCGAATCCTGCCTCGGGCATGGATGTGTGTGCTGTCCATAGGTTAGTTAGCTTTGAGTAATTCTAAGTCTAGGGGACTGATGACCTCAGATATTAAGATCCATAGTACTTAGAGGCATTTGGACCTGCGCACTTCGATACGGTCATGCATTTTCATCTGTAAAAATGAAGTCAGAGCCGAATGCAACCTGAAATGACGCACATAGTCAAGGAGTACAGTCTCAGGAAAATGTTGAGCGTTTGTTTGAGTGTTCCGTGTTCAAATATTTGTAGGTCAGTACTTCCAGAAACGTTATGCCTCTCCACACCATAACACGTAAACCACCAAAACGATCATCTTAGACAATGCTGGACGTCCCCTCATACGGCGAGAGGTGGGAACAGGTAGCGTATCAGGAACATGGTCGAACATGATCGCTTTGGTTGTCCAATATGGCGAGGCATAATGTTGCACGAGCGTACTGACTTCCAAATCTTTGAATACGGTACACTCAACGTTATTGTACCACCCATTCCCCATTTGTGTGTTTTCAGCGGTGCATTCGGCTCTGAATTCATTTTTATGGATGACACCGCTCAACCGTATCGAAGAGCGCAGGTGGAGGTACGCTTTGAACGAGAGGATGTTCGGGGAATTGACTGGCCAGCACTTAAATCCCATCAAGCGTGCGTAGGGTGCGTTAGGGTGCCGTACTGCAGCACGCCTGCACGCACCAATGAACATCAACAGCAGCCGTCAGCCGCGCTGCTACCGGTGGAGGTATGGAACGCCCTACCACAAGAACTCTGTACCCATCTTGTAGATAGCATGGGAGTACATTGCAGAGCATGATTTGACATCCGTGGTAAACACACACGCTATTAAGAACCACACGTCGCCTTTTGTAATGTCCTGGCAACCATCACGAATCTTAGTGACTTCGGTGTGTGTGTAATCAGTGTCTTTGAATAAAAGTGTCATTTCTGTTCGTTTCATTACGTATTTATTTCCGTTACCTTCTGTACATTCTTGTACTGTAATGTAGCAGTTATTTCTATGTATGGTCCAAGTTTTGTCGAGCTATATTAATTCACAGCGACACACTACGCGAAAGTTATTTTCGCTCATAAGCTTGCATACCAGTATAATTGCATCGAAATGAATTCTCAAATGTAGCGGTAGTGAAAACCAAGAGGCAGTTTCACTCCTAAATAACGGATGACACATTCTGTGAATACTGCATATGTTCTGGTACAACTCAAATATATTTGCCCGCATTGTCCGCTATCTGAAGTATCCTTCAGTGTGGCGCAAAATAATGTGTACTAATACAATGTCACCAAAAGTATCCGGATACCTGGCTGTAAATGACTTACAAGTTCGTGGCGCCGTCCATCGTTAATGTTGGAATTCAGTAAGATATTGGCCCTCCCTCAAC
Source organism: Schistocerca piceifrons (assembly GCF_021461385.2). Lineage (NCBI taxonomy): Eukaryota > Metazoa > Arthropoda > Insecta > Orthoptera > Acrididae > Schistocerca > Schistocerca piceifrons. The sequence continues at coordinate 51,657,920 of NC_060144.1, read as the reverse complement.
CTTGATGGCAGCTTCCACTCTTGCAGGCATACGTTCATTCAAGTGCTGGAAGATTTCTTGGGGAATGGAAGCCCATTCTTCACGGAGTGTTGCACTGAAGAGAGGTATGGATGTCGGTCGGTGAGGCCTGGCACGAAGTCGGCGTTCCAAAACATCCCAAAGGCGTTCTATAGGATTCAAGTAAGGACTCTGTGCAGCCCAGTCCATTACACACAGGGATGCTATTGTCGTGTAACCACTCCGCCATAGGCCGTGCATTATGAACAGGTGTTCGATCGTGTTGAACGATGCAATCACCATTCCCGAATTGTTCTTCAACAAAAAATGGTTCAAATGGCTCTGAGCACTACGGAACTTAACATCTGAGGTCATCAGTCCCCTAGAACTTAGGACTACTTAAACCTAACTAACCTAAGGACATCACACACATCCATGCCCGAAGCAGGATTCGAAACTGTGACCGTAACGGTCGCGCGGTTCCAGACTGAAGTGCCTAGAACCGCTCGGCCACACCAGCCGGCGTTCTTCAACAGTGGGAAGCAATACGGTGCTTAAAACATCAATGTAGGCCTGTGCTGTCATAGTGCCACGCAACACAACAAGGGATGCAAGTCCCCTCCATGAAAAACAAGACCACACCATAGCACCACCGCCTCACCGCCTCCGAATTTTACTGTTGGCACTACACACCTCGGCAGGTGACGTTCACCGGGCATTTGCCATACCCACACCATGCCATCGGATAGCCACATTGTGTACCGTTATTCGTCACTCCACACAAGGTTTTTCCACTGATCAATCGTCCAATGTTTACGCTCCTTACACCAAGCGAGGCGTCGTCTTGCATTTACCGGCGTGATGTGTGGCTTATGAGCAGCCACTCGACCATGAAATCCAAGTTTTCTCACCTCCCGCATAACTGTTATAGTACTAGCACTGGACCCTGATGCAGCTTGGAATTCCTGTGTGTTGGTCTGGATAGATGTCTCTCTGTTACATATTACGACGCTTTTCAACTGTCGGCGGTGTCTGTCAGTCAACAGACGAGGTCGGCCTGTACGCTTTTGTGCTGTACGTGTCCCTTCACGTTTCCATTTCACTATTACATCGGAAACAGTGGACCTAGGGATGTTTAGGAGTGCGGAAATCTCGCGTACAGTCGTATCACACAAACGACACCCAACGGCCTGACCATGTTCGAAGTATGTGAGCTGCGCAGAGCGCCCCATTCTGCTCTTTCACGATGTCTAATGACTACTGAGATTGCTGATCTGGAGTACCTGGCAGTAGGTGGCAGCGCAACGCATCTAATATGTAAAACGTATGTTTCTGGGGGTGTCCGATTTCTTTTGATCACATACTGGAACTGTAGTTTAGCGAGCAAATAAAGGTTATTAAAAGCCATTAAAAATAAACAGACACGTTTACTATCCAGAACTATCGTCTCTTTAAGTTTTATTTTTTTTAAACCCGTAGCCGTCTACCGCTATTCACTACTCTCGTAGGTGTCATATTGCCGGTTTCGTTGTTTGTTAATCCTGGCGCGTTGCTCTCAAAATTCGTCATTAAGCATATCTCAATGACAGCGCTGAGTCTTTGCAGCGTATATTCTGACTTCATTTTGAAGCGCAGAGTAATAATGCTGTTCTATTAACGACTCATTTCCCATACTTACAAGGGAACCTCCCCATCGCACCCCCCTCAGATTTAATTATAAGTTGGCACAGTGGATAGGCCTTGAAAAACTGAACACAGATCAATCGAGAAAACAGGAAGAAGTTGTGTGGAACTATGAAAATATAAGCAAAATATACAAACTGAGTAGTAGCTCACACTATCCTTGATGTTGCCTATCTTGCTCATGGACTACTCAGTTTGTATATTTTGCTTATTTTTTCATAGTTCCACACAACTTCTTCCTGTTTTCTCGATTGATCTGAGTTCAGTTTTTCAAGGCCTATCCACTGTGCCAACTTATAACTAAATCTGAGGGGGGTGCGATGGGGAGGTTCTGTTGTTAGCAGACCACACGCGCACCCAGCTTTCTGTGTCATGGCGGCTAACAAAATCCATGTGTGTCTCTGTGTGGAGAGAATCGCGGCATTCAAAACTAAAATAATCGATACGTATGCCAGCAATCTGCACGTACATACTGTCTACAAAGCGATCCGCCCCCATCCCCACATCGCGACATAAGCTATTCTATTTCCACTCGCAATTTCACTTCTTCAATTGGTTTCATTTCTAAGTAACGTATACTGCCTTTTTCCTTTCTTTTCCTGAAAGTTTATTGTATCATCTTCTTTCGTCAATTGACTGAAGTATTTCTTCTATTATCCGCAATTCCCCTGCAATTATCTCTCGTGCTTCTATATTTTTCTGCCTGACTTTTGCGATTACTCTTTTCGACGAACTTAGTTCCTTTTTATGCGGGATTAGCCCCATTTCAACGCTTGAAAAATATGTGATTGTCGTGTTTCTTTCTTCAAGTAACATAAAAAGTATTTCCTCACACTTTTGTCTTAAATAAATCATTTTTGTGTCTACATGGGACGTCCCCTGTAACCACTGCAACAGTTGGAAGTGTTCCTTTCATCCAGGACATTGGCCATAGGCGGGAATTCTCGAAGACTTCCTACTAGATCTGAAACAAGATAATTTTGTAAAAGTAATTTTCAATGTATTTTTTACAGCATACTTAGAATAATTGAAAAACATTACATTCTAACTAAATGGTGACGTGTTGAAACAAAAGTCACTTTCTTCGCTCACAAAATCAAGCCATAACGCGCACCGAAAATATCGCAAAACGGCTGCGTGGGCCGATACAGAATTCAATTTAGAAGGCCGGCATCAAATTCCGATCAAAATCGTGTGTACACTTTTCAAGTTACGCTTCCCGCCAATTTCAAACGTATGATATCGAAAAAAACGCGTTTAAAGTTTTGGTTTACATTTTTTGTGGTGAACTTAAACATACCTCTAGTCGGCGATCCATGGACCATTTAGCAATCCCTCCAGATCGAAAAGAAGGTCATCCATGGCGGTTCTGTGGGCTTGTTTGTCTTCTATTGCTCTGCCCGCTCGATACGCTTTTCGTCAGCTTTTGTGTAGAAACTGGCCCGATCTCAAGTTCGGATATCTTAACACTTTCCATAACGCTTTAAGGCCGTCGTTGAAATGACTATTTTGTTCCCGCTGTAAATGGTTTTCTGAGACACCTTAAAAAAATCACCTTGTAACTTGCTAACGGAGTTTCTGACGAATTTAGTATGAACACTACAATAAAGCAAACATCCCAGAACACATTTTAAACCGAAATGTTTTGACATTATCAAAGGAGACTACCCATTTAACTGAGCTACCAAATATGGTATTCGGTTTGTAGTATCTATAGCTTCAGAGAACTTCGAAAGTTTATCATCATTCCTCAGTACTTCAGCATCCCACTTACGTGTACATTGGCGCTTGCTAAAGATTCTCTTAAATTTTAATCTAGTCGTCTTCAACGCTAAATTATGATCTAATTCTATTTCTACTTCTGTGCATGCTTTAGAATCCAATATCTTAGCCGGGCGCGGTGGCCGAGTGGTTCTAGGCGCTACAGTCTGGAACCGCGCGACCGCTACGGTCGCAGGTTCGAATCCTGCCTCGGGCATGGATGTGTGTGATGTCCTTAGGTTAGATAGGTTTAAGTAGTTCTAAGTCTAGGGGACTGATGACCTCAGAAGTTAAGTCCCATAGTGCTCAGAGCCATATGAACCTTTTTGAACCAATATCTGATTTGGGAATCTCTGTTGTCAACACAATGTATTTCGGCAGATATTTTCCTGAATATGCCTTTTTCAACTCTACTATCTCCTCTTGAGATTTTTGAACAGTGTACTCCCTATTACAAATCTAAAGTTATTGGAGAACTCAACGAATTTTCCTCCTCTCTCATTACTACTTTTTAACTCAGACTGTCCCCTAATTCTGTCTTCTATTTCTTCCCATACTAGAGCGTTCTGAGTCCCCATGATTACTAGATTTTCATCGTCCTTCATATAACCCACGTCATAAATTCTATCTCAACATCTTCTACTTGTGACGTTGGCATGCATACTTGAACACACTTTCGCTTCGTTTCCGTTCTGACGAGAATAATCCTATTGCTGAACTGTTTACAGTTGACGATTCTTTGCCCCACCTTCCTATTCATAACGCATCCTACTCCCTTTATTACACTTTCTGATGTTTTTCATATTTCCCTATACCCGTCTCACGAGACTGCGAGCAAGTGGTCGCCATCACTTGGCCCGCACAGCTGAGCTCCTACAAGGCGCGTCTGACAAGATCGGCGAATTGTCTCAGAAAGCAGAGGAAACTGATTCAACAGCGTACATTTGCTCTGACTTCGACGAGCATCCGTCGCCTTTTTCCCTAATTTGACTGTTGTGACTTCACTACACTCTGTCTAGTTCTTTAGTGGGTGCAGGAGCGAGGAACAGATGCTGTTCATGAACAGAGAATTTAGATATTAATTTATTCCACACTTAATATCAAAGAGTAAAAATATTCCTTAATTTTGTTGCTGTTGCTGAAAGTTAGCTGGTTTCCACATGTGTCATATTTGGCTGCCCGTTGTACCCGTTCCCTAAATGTCCTCCGTGTTCTCAGCGGTACGTCGTGGGGAGCGGATCGAACCGTCCTACTTCGCATATATCGGTCGATCGTCCGCTCAAAGCCGGATTATGGGAGCTTTGTATACTCCTCTGCACGGCCGTTAATCTTACGCCGCCTCAACTCTATACAACATCGGGGGTTACGTCTTGCGATCGGAGCGTTCTATACTAGTCCCGTCGAGAGTCTTCATGCTGAAGCCAGTGAATTGCCGCTAACTTACCGGCGTGATATACTGCTTTGTCGGTATGCCTGTCGGCTATTATCAATGCCCGACCACCCGTCTTATCGTTTCTTTTTTGATGACTCTCTCGACCGTCAATACGGGGTGTATGTACCTGCCCTGCTACCACCTGGAGTTCGCTTTCGTCGCCTCCTTCAGCAACTTGATTTTTCACTCCCTGCAACCTTTAGAATGGGCGAGAGCCAAACGCCACCTTGGCTCCACGCTCAGGTTCGCGTTCACCTTGACCTCAGCTCGCTCCCGCAGAAGGTTACCCCAGCTTCGGTATACCGCTCGCGGTTTCTCGAACTTCGTTCAAAGTTCATTAATACGATCTTCATTTATAGAGATAGCTCTAAGACCAATGACGGTGTCGGGTGTTCTTTTATTTTCGGGGCACACAGTTTCTAATACCGGCTCCATGGCCATTGTTCGGTCTTCACAGCTGAGCTATTTGCCCTCTGTCAGGCTATTCTTTACATCCGCCGCCACCGAAATTCTGCTTATGTCATATGCTCTGATTCCCTGAGGACCATCCAGAGCCTCAGTGAACCGTATCCAGTTCACTCTTTCGTGCACCGGATCCAACGCTCTCTTCAGCAGCTGGCGGACGACGGTTCTCCGGTTATCTTTATGTGGGTTCCTGGTCATGTCGGTATCCCTGGGAAAGAAGCTGCAGCAGATGGCGCGGCCAAGTCTGCTGTCCTCCAGCCTCGGACAGTTTCTTGTTGTTTGCCTTCATGTGATTTTAGCAGGATCATTCAACAGCTCATTTTATCGCTGTGGCATGCCGATTGGTCTACACTTACTGAAAACAAGCTTCGGGCCTTGAAACCTCTCCCTACGGCTTGGACGACCTCTTCGCGCCCTTCTCGGCGGAAGGAGGTCGTTTTGACCTGGTTACGGATTGGACACTGCCGGTTCAGCCACCGCCATCTGCTGACGGCTGCGCCGGCGCCGTTCTTCCCATGTGGGCAATTGCTGACGGTACGACACATTTTAACGTCCTGTCCGAATTTTAATACACTGCGCATTGATCTTGGCCTGCCATGAACTCTGGATGAAATTTTAGCGGATGACCCAGGAGCAGCTGTTCGCGTTCTTCGTTTTATCCACTTGACAAACCTGTCCAAGGACATTTGATTATGCTGTTTCCTTTTAATCCCTTGCCTGTTAATGTGCCTTTTATAGTGTTATCCTTTTCAGTTGCTGTTTTAACATTGTGCCTCGCAGTGCATTCATAATATAGTCTGGGCGCTAATGACCACTGTAGGTGTGCGCCCTCAAACCACAAAAAAACAAAAACAAAAATAAGCGTCAGTTTTATAACAGTAGCTTTGAATGTTGGAACATATACAGAAGCATTTATAAATCTGCCTCTCTTCAATACGACGTCTATGCAGACCATGTCGAACCCTGACAACTATGAAAATCTGTTAACGTTATTCAGCTGGCGAACACACAAAACGGGGCTCTGTTCATGAATGTTCGAAATTGAGTATACCCGCCGTAGAAGCTCCAGACAGAGGATGCTTGCATCTCATTGGCAGCGGAGTAAACGTTCGTTGCAGCACCATCGTGTCGCGGTGGCGGCTGTAGGAAACGCGGCGCGTGTGTTTGAAAGTGCGGCCGATACCGCAGAATCAAAACTTCACATTGACGTGTTGCGCTACTTTGCACTCCATTTTGCGATGACACGAGCGTGACGGGTGCTCGTCGATGACTGGCGACTGTCTTTTAATATCGGAGGAGCTGAAGATAAGCAGACATTGAAGGCAATGTTGTTCATGAACGTTGCGGATATACATTTGAGGATGTGTAGGGAGTAAGAGATTAAGACAAGGTAAGGGGAGACGTGGGATGGCATCCGACTTGTCGAATGAGTGACGACACACCAGAGAGATTACGTAATGAAGTTTAGTTGTCCTGGAGCACAGGTCAAGAAACCCGCTTGCGATTTCGGTGGTGGTGAGGACGGGGTTGAGGGAGCTGCCCTCGGGGGCAGCAGAAGCAGCCGGGGGCTCTGCGGGCCCACAGGAGCGCGCCGACACGGCCCGTGACGTCAGCAGCGCTTCGCCTCATCCAGGAATAGCAGGTAACTGCCGCCCTGTTATCCGATTCACTGCGCCACGGTTCATTCATGTTGCAGCGAAGGCGAAGTCGGCGCCGGAACTGGGGCGGTTTATTCCCCGGTCAAACATCCGTCGAGGGCAGGACTCTGCGCTAGTGACCAAATAAAAGTTAAGGATACCCATCCTGCCACTTAGAAAAGACTATTTTCGGTTGATTAATTTTGTGAATCTTTCAAATACCGTCCATGCTTTTGGCATTTTATCAACGGCGTCTCTGCTCAGTCGAATGGGTAAAGATAACAAATGACATACTGAAAACTGAATTTTAGGGGGGATGGTAAATCGCGTTATAATGCGTGCAAAATTAAATACTTCACATTATCTCTTACAACGTTGGTCAGTGTCACTCTCTTCCTATATTTACTTTCGCATTTATTAGGCACAAACCACCAGAGTGAGATTTTCACTCTGTAGCGGAGTGTGCGCTGATATTAAACTTCCTGGCAGATTAAAACTGTGTGCCGGACCGAGACTCGAACTCGGGACCTTTGCCTTTCGCTGTGAGGACGGGGCGTGAGTTGTGCTTGGGTAGCTCAGTTGGTAGAGCACTTGCCCGCGAAAGGCAAAGGTCCCGAGTTCGAGTCTCGGTCCGGCACAAAGTTTTGATCTGCCAGGAAGTTTCATATCAGCGCACACTCCGCTGCAGAGTGAAAATCTCATTCTGGAAACATCCCCCAGGCTGTGGCTAAGCCATGTCTCCGCAATATCCTTTCTTTCAGGAGTGCTAGTTCTGCAAGGTTCGCAGAAGAGCTTCTGTAAAGTTTGCAAGGTAGGAGACGAGGTACTGGCAGAAGTAAAGATGTGAGGACGGGGCGTGAGTCGTGCTTGGGTAGCTCAGTTGGTAGAGCACTTGCCCGCAAAAGGCAAAGGTCCCGAGTTCGAGTCTCGGTCCGGCACACAGTTTTAATCTGCCAGGAAGTTTCAAACCAACAGACGTTCGAAGAACAGTTTGGACTTAGCTCACTTGATAATGATGAACTGGAAACCTATTAAGTGGATTTTTAATAGTTTTATAGATAGAATATAAAATGCTATGCATTACTTTCGTTACAGTACAAGATAAAGAAAGGTGTCAAAGAATATCATGCAGTTTTTAAAATGTCACGTTTGCTTTTGCTGTGACTGTTTTAATCCACTATTGCAATTTCGGATTTTGTGTCATTTTCAAGCATCTACAACAACATATTACTATGTTTTAAGGCAATCCCAATTTCAGAATAACAGTATGTACAACAAATTTGCAGTTTGTTAGCATCGATGTGCACCAGGAGCGGCCAAGAAGTGCCGTATCGCCCAGCATGGCTGCACATTTCCTGGACCTCCACGCTGCACCGTCTGAGCTCGTGGAAGAGGAAGACAGGCAAACTGCGAACGCGCCGCATTTAAATGGCGATACAGTCACCCTGAATACGCCTTGGTTTCATATTTCACTTTCCCAACAATATAAGTCACAACAAAACAAATATTCAATATTATTCAAATATAAAATTTTATGGTTCAAGCGGTGGGCATACAGCCTGATGCAGACAGTTTCACATATTCTCACATTCAGGTTGCCATGTCATCGTGACAGATTTTCAATATTATTCAGTATTATTCAGTTTCATAATCGAAAACAAGTCTTTAATGCACATATGTCAATAATAATAGTCGAGCAATTTTACTATCACGTTGTGGAGACGCGGAAATTCTACCTGAGACAAGCTATTTAGATGTTCTTAACAGTTTTAACATCGAAGAGTTCATCTTTAAAATGAGAATTACTTTGTAGATGAGTCAGTTATATCTGCATCTGCAGAGGGGCGCTTTCAACTGAAATGGCAAACGGTATCGAAAACAGCCAGAAATCGGGTCTAAGTTTGGCCATGTAAACTAAAAGTTTGGGGAACCAGCCTTGTAAGTCCTTCAAGGTCAAAATTAATTCTCCAAACGTCGCTTTTCTTTAACGCAGATGAACTTAGGAAACTACAATGCGATTTCCTTTTTAAACGCGTCCCCATCAAATCGGAAAGAAGTTATTTCTCACCTTACAATCTCTTACTGTTGGGAGTGTATAGTCAATTCCACTTAAAATTCGAGGTCTGTAATCCACTCCACATATTCTAATTTTCGTTCCTATACTCTTTTTTCCTTTCATAAACTCAACAGTAGCGAGTTTTAAATCGAAAATTCGTTCCAGGCTTGGCCCTTTATTTAGGCAACGTATTGTGCACTAATATACATTCATGCTCATAAATTAAGGATAACTGCAGAATGTGGTGTCACACAACGTGGCACTACACAAAACTGGCGCAAATAGCATAGGCACATAGGGAACACACACGACACAGATCTGTAAGGCCATGGTATTGGTGATAAGTTGAGAAAACCGTCCCGTGCTACAAAACGCCACTGTTCACCGCGCATGTACCCCGACTTCAAGAAGGGATATGATCACCATACACACGTACACAGGCCTCACAACTGGTTGGCACTCTCTGGATCAGGTGGTCGAGCACCTGCTGGGGTGTAGCCTCCCATTTTGCACCAGTGCCTGTCGGAGCTCCTGAAGTGTCCTAGGTGTTAGATGACGTGCAGCGATACGTCAACCGGGAGTATCCCAGACGTGCTCGATGGGGTTTAGGTCTGGAGAATCGGCAGGCCACTCCATTCGCCTGGTATCTTCTGTTTCAAGGTACTCCTCCACGACGGCAGGTCGGTGGGGCGGTGCGTCATCATCCATCAGGAGGAAGGTGGGACCCACTGCACCCCAGAAAAAGCGGACGTACTGGTGCAAAATGACGTTCGCATACACCTGACCTGTTACAGTTCCTCTGTCAAAGACATGAAGGGACACGTGCGTGCACCAATCATAATCCCACCCCACACCATCAAATCACGACCTCCATACAGGTCCCTTTCAAGGACATTAAGGGGTTGGTATCTGGTTTCTGGTTCACACCAGATGAAAACCCGGCGAGAATCACTGTTCAGACTATACCTGGACTCGTCCGTGAACGTAACCTGGGACCACTGTTCCAATGACCATGTACTGTGTTCTTGACACGGACTCTCCTGTGACCAAGGGTCAGTGTAATGCACCTTGCAGGCCTCCGGGCGAATAAATCATGTCTGTTCAGTCGTCTGTAGAGAGTGTGTGTCTGGAGACAACTGTTCCAGTGGCTGCATTAATGTCCCGAACAAGGCTACCTACAGTACTCCGTGGCCATCTGCGGACACTGATGGTGAGATATCGGTTTCTTGTGGTGTTGTATACTGTGGACACGCCTGGACACGTTTCCTGTCTGCTGGAATCGTTGCCATAATCTTGAGATCACACTTTGTGGCTCACAGAGGGCCCGTGCTACGACCTGCTGTGTTTGACCAGCCTCCAGTCGCTCTAGTATTCTACCCCTCATAACGTCATCAATATGTGTTCTTTGAGCCATTTTCAACACACAGTCACCATTAGCCCGTCTGAAAACGTCTGCACACTTAGTCGCTGCACCGTACTCTCACATGCACCAACACACCTCTGCGTATGTGGACTGCAGCCAGCGCCACCGTGCGACGACCGCAGGTCAAATGCACCGCATGGTCATACCTCGAGGTGATTTAAACCCGCAAACCGCCCACAAGAGCGTTGTTTCACCATGTTTCAGCATTATCCTTAATTTCTGAGCATGAGTGTACCACTGTGTCTCTATTCGCTTACTGGCACTCTTGATAACTTTTAGCGCCTTCCACGGAATTAGTACTTTCCCATGAGAAATACGTTGCAGTCGATATTATTCATGGAGAGATTATATATCAGTCTTTAAAATGACGTTTTCTTTGATTTATAGGTATACAATTTATATTGCTGCCATAAGAATAGTATACATTTGCACCTAACTTGAATACATATAAAGCAAAGTAGGGAAAAATTTTAGACAAAGATACACGAGAAAAATTGGGATACATTTTGTTCCTGTGGAATGGTGAATTTATATAGACCCGTAACAATAGAAATTTGTATGTAGCAAAAGGGATTACAATACTAAAAGCGTGTAATTTTAGTACATTAGAGTGAATTCTTATTTCTGTTATTCTCATATTATTTTTTGTTAATACGTTGTAGATGCTTGAAAATGGCACAAGAGTCGGATTTCCAATAGTGCAATAAAACAGTTACAACTGGAAACGAACATTTAAAATTTCTGGGCTCGTATTAAATGAAGTTAATATGATCTATGATTAACGTCATAAATCACTAAGGAAATTTTGAAATTAATAACTCTCCATACACCATTTACCAACAATGGTAGAGGAGAAGAAACTGTGAAAAATACTGTCTAGAAGAAGGAACAGGGTGACAGGATAGGTGTTTAGACATCAGGGAATAACTTCCACGGTGCTTGTGGGGAAGCTGCGGATGGTAAAAACTCTAGGTGAATATGGAGACTGGAATACACCCAGTAAGTTATTGCCGACGTTGAGTACAAGTGCCCCTCTAAGAGATTGGCACAGGAGAGGGGTTCGTAGCAGGTGGCACGGCACCTCAAGCGTCAGAAGACTGAAAATTTAAAAAAAAAATTAAAAAAGAAAAGCTAGTTGCGAACAAATCCTTCAAACGTCACGTGGGCGTCAAAAATTGGAATTAATGTTGAACAAGAGCAGAGGATATTTCTTTCTGTCAATAATAAAACAGCTAACGTTCATTAGAATATTTTTTTCAATTAATGTCAGAAAAGACTGAATGAAGTTTAGAGTTTAATGTCCTTTAGTAGGCGAATATATTGGAGACAAAGCACAAGCTGGGATTGGGAAAGCGAATCGGTCGCATCCATTTCAAAGGAACCAGCCTTGTGTTTCCCTTAAACAACTCAAGGAAACGTCGAAACCGTAATTCCGGGTCACTGGACGGAGAGTCGAACCCTGTCCTTCTTAATGCCCATAAAACAAATTTCAGAAGTTTCTCTCTAATGTGGGTTCAGTGCGCGAAACGCTAATCAGTCACTAGCAAAAGGGTAGACTTCCAGTTAGTTAGAACATGTACTTGGATCTTTATAAAATTGAAGCAATCCTTGTGCAATAAATCTCATGAAAACCTGTACATATTGCTTGAATTTTTTGAAAATTGGGTGTAAGCCCAGTAATGCCGACTTCGCCCCTTCTCTTACATCACAGAGCTCTAAATGGTTCATCTTTTAGAACAGTACACCACCATCATCTTACTCATCCCTCCAGTTGGAAAACTGAACGTCACTGTCTGCTTTACTGGGCGAGGTTCAAAATGGTTCAAATGGCTCTGAGCACTATGGGACTTAACATCTGAGGTCATCAGTCCCCTAGAACTTGGAACTACTTAAACCTAACTAACCTAAGGATAACACACACATCCATGCCCGAGGCAGAATTCGAACCTGCGACCGTAGCGGTCGCGCGGTTCCAGACTGAAGCGCCTAGAACCGCTCGGCCACTCCGGCCGGCCTGGGCGAGGTAATGGAGTGGTTGGCACACCGGATTCGTATTCTGGAGGACGACCATTTGGATTAAGGTCGTCCGAGGTTTCCCGAAGTATCTGAAAGCAAATGCGGGGATGGTTCCTTTGAAAGTGCACGGGCGATTTCCTTCCCCATCCTTCCGCAAGGCGAACTCGTATTCCGCCTCTAATGACCTCATCATCGACGGGGCGTGAAAAGTACCGTTTCTCTTGCTGCTTTCCCCTGTCATAGCTGAATTTTTAACAGTGATATAAAGTTTACGAAGTTTCCTCGAATCATTTTCTCAACAAAAAGTGCCTACCTTTCAGTGCTCCAGTGCTTCACTGAGTCTCTCTTCTCCTTCAAAAGTATGCAGTTCTAATAAGGAACTTAAACTGGAAGGAACACACAGAAAATGTTGTGGGGAAGGCTAACCAACGACTGCGTTTTATTGGCGGGACACTTAGGAAATGTAACAGATCTACTAAAGAGACTACTTACACTGCACTTGTCTGTCCTCTTTTAGAATGCTGCTGCGCAGTGTGGGATCCTTAACAGATAGGATTTACGGAGTACATTGAAAAAGTGCAAAGAAGGGCAGCACGTCTTGTACTATCCCGAAATAGAGGAGAGCATGTTATTGAAATGATACAGGGTGTGGGGGTGGACATCATTAAAACAGAGACTTTTTCGATGCGGCAGAATCTTCTCACGAAATTTGAATCATCAATTTTCTCCTCCAAATGCGAAAATAGTTTGTTGACGCCGACCTGCATAGGGAGAAACGATCATCATAATAAAATAAGGGAAATCAGAGCTCGCACAGAAAGACATCGGTGATAGTTTTCTCCGCGCGCTATATACGAGACTGGAATAATAGGGAATTATTGTGAAGGTGGTTCGATGAAACCTCTGCCAGGCATTAAAATGTGATTTGCAGAGTATCCAACTAGATGTAGATGTAGGAAAAAGATTGAAATGTAACCAAAGTACAGTCTTCTTTCACGGCTTCCTCTGTTCTTATCACCAACCTTTGTTCTTAACGCAAAAACAAACTGCGTGAAAATCAGGTTAATTATCTGAAATTAGACTTATCTTTTGAATAATTAGGTACAACTGAAACGTGTTTGGAGATTAAGCAAATGATAACCTGAAGCCTATAAAACTAATAGGGTACCTGCAGACAAAATATTCAGACCATTTAGGTAAATCAACCGAAGTTTTGAAGCATCATGAGCAACAACTAAAAGGAAATATCAGATTCCTCAAGCAACAGGTATCATTCTCTAAGAAACCAAATCATCGCCTTTTATAGGTGAGAAATTACTTCGTCCCGCAGATATCAAAATGTGTGGCATCACGCTTGGAGGAAGGTGTGGCGACAGTCGAAGTCAATACCACTGACAGGTGATAGTGTGGCTCGCCGTATTGATACAACAGCCGCTGACATGAAAAATCAATTGTTACCATGTTTCGTGATAGCCCAAAATTCGTTCTGCAACTTGATGACACTTCTGATATCCAAAATCTCGTCCACCTTCCTATGCTACTGTCATGAAAATGAAACGAACGAGGACTTTCTGTTTCGTAAAGTTGTGGAAGAGACGACTGCAGGCGAACATATTTTCTTTCTTGTGAATTCTTTGTCTATGACAATGTGTCATAGACAAATTATGTTGGTATATGGACCGATGGGGCGGCAGCATTTACTGGAACTAAAAAGGGGTTCACTGCAAGATCGTTTGCTGTGTCTGCTTCTATAAAATTCACTCACTGCTTGATACACGAGGAGGCATTGGCTTCTAAAGCAGTATGGCCAGAAGTCAATAAAGTGCTGAATGATGCATTCACTGTTGTAAATATTGTGAAAACACAAGCTTTAAACAGTAGGCTACTTCCCATTCTTTGCTACGAGATGGGTTCTACTCATAATTCGCCTGTACTACGTTGGTTGCCTCGTGATAAAGTTCTTCGTTGCGTTGTGGGGCTGAAGGATGAGCTTCGTCTCTTACTGCTGAACGTGGTTCCCAGCAACGCAAACCTCTACCGTCTGTGGCTATTGAGCTGATTATAACAGAGCATTGGGCAGAGTTTGCACGTACATTCTGGACTCTGAACACAAGAGAACAGATGCCACTCGATATGACTTTGGAGACTGTGGCTGTTTGTGTGGGGACGTCAGTGGATTTTACCGTTTGTGTATCTCTCTCCCAGTGGTGAAGTGTCCCAAAAACCGTTGTCTGCACTGATTTTCAGCTCCCCCTATCCTTGGTCATTTTGGGTGACTTCAGCGGCCACAACCATCTCCGGGGTTGAACTAGGATCACTGGCCACTGTAAACCTATCGTATCTGCTTGCAGATGTTGAGCTTTGTCTCTTGAATACCGGTGTTCCTACAAACTTCGGCGTGGCATATGGACCTTATTCAGCCATTGATCTTTCCATTTTCCACCCTGCTCTTCTCCGTCCACTGGAGAGTCTATGATAACTTCTCTGACAGTGATAATTTCCAGCCGTCCTCTCTCTCTCTCCCCCCCCTCTCTCTCTCTCTCTCTCTCTCTCTCTCTCTCTCTCTCTCTCTCAGCATCACTCACGTTGGCATCCACGCAGATGGGGTCTCAAAGCGTTTAATGGGAAGCCTCTGCACCTGCCGTCACCATTAGCATCCTGCCATATGGAGTTGTCGATGCGGCTGTCCAGAGCACGATCGCAGACGTTCTACTGGCAGCAGACTTATCGAATCCCTATTCCTTGGGATCCCCCCCCCCCCCCTTTGGAAGACAGCGCCTTGGTGGGCTCCAGATATTGCCATGTCATTAGACATTAGAGGTTGCAGGTGGACTCTCCAGTGCCATAAGTGGCATTCATCAGTGGAGCACCTTACTGCCTGTAAATGGCTCCTTGCCCCATTTCACCACATAATAAAACAGCAGAAACAGGAATCCTGGGAATATGTTACTACACATACCCCTCCTTCGTAGGTTTGGGCATAGGTTCAGGGCCTCTATGGACACCAGTCCCCCCACAAGTATACTTGTTGTCTCCCTGAAAGGTTTTATCCATACTGCCTCAAATGGTGTTGGCGAACATTTTACTCTGCATTATGCTTGAGATTTTATTTCGTTTCCTGAAACAACAGGTAGAACGAATTCATTTACCTTCATTACACATCACCTGGAGCCATAAAACACTCCGTTCAGTGAGTGGGAATTCCTCAGTGCAGTAGCCCTTTGTCCCAACACAGCTCCAGAACCAGACTAATCCACAGCCAAATACTCAAACAGCTACCTGTGAGTTGTCTAAGTCACGTCCTTGCCATTTTCAACCATATCTGCAGCGAGGGCGAGTTCCCATCTTAGTAGCGAGAAAACTTGATCGTCACTACACTGATGCCAGGTAAACACCGCCTTGACATCGACAGCTATCGCCGAATTAGTCTCATGAATGTTCTCTGCAAGTTGATTGAACCTATGGTGAGTTGGCAGCTTTGTCTGTACCTTGAGTTGTGAGCCCTTTCGCACCATCCCTGCGTGATCTTTGCTATGGTCGTTCTAGTGTTGACAATTTGGCCTTCTTGAAGTCTGCTATTAGGTCTGCTTTTGTCCAACATTAACACCTTATCGCTGTTTGCTCTGACTTTCAAACGTCTTATGACACCATATGGCGTCATCACATACCTGTTACCTTCCATGAGTGGGGTCTCCAGGGGCCTCTCCCTAGTTTGTTCAGAACTTCTTGTCACACCGTCTTTCCGTATTCAAGTTGGTGCATTCTACAGTACCCCATACAGATGACGGGGATCCATAGGACCCTGTTTTGAGTGTACCCCTTTTTTCAGTGGATCAATGGTCAAGCTGCAGCTCTTTGGCCTAAGTGTCACCCTCTCTGTATGCTGATGATTTCTGCACTTACAATTCCTCTTCCTTTGTCAAAGTAGCTGAACATCGACTTCAGGATACCACACGAAAGCTTCCGTCGTAGGCTCTGATTGACGATGTACACTTTTCAGCCACCAAGACATGCATCATGCAGTTCTGTCGCCATCATACTGTCCATCCACAAACAGAACTCTACCTTGACGACCAAATGCTCAACGTGGTGGAGTCTTATCGCTTTTTAGGCTGGTATTCGATGCCTGGTTGACGTTGCTTCTCCATCTTTGCCAACCTATTAAATGTGCTGTTTACACTTCAATACTCTTCGCTGCCTCAGTAACAACAGCTGGGCGCAGATTGCTGTATAGGTTGAGCCTATCTCATCCTGATTATGAGGGTCTGTCATATGGCTTGGCATTTCCTTCAGCGCTGTGACTGCTGCACCCTATACACCATTGTGGGGTCCGACTTGTGACAGTGCCTTTCGAACCAATGCAGTGAAATGACTACTCGCAGAAGCTAGGGTCCACTACATATCAAACATAACCAACTGCTTCTCAACTATGAGATAAACATTCGGTGCTCCCCTGAGCATCCATAGTACCGTGCACTTTATTCTGGTTGGGAAATTCACCTTCCACAAAAGCGCTGCAGGACTGGGCTCACGATTACCGTTTGCTGACGGTGTCCCTGCTCTGAACTGCAGCTTCCCCCACTGTTGTCACGTCAGAAGCAATCACGTACACCCCCATGGCGTGTACCCCATTCTTGTATCTGTTTAGACCTATCCTTTAGATTCTCAAACTTTTTCCGTCAGTCACCCCCCTCTCCCAATCTGAAACTCTTTTGTCCCCCCCCCCCTCCCACACACACACACACTTTTGTTTCCTTCCTCATCAGTTGTCACACTTCGCATAAAACGGATAATGATGGAAACAGAAAAGAATAAAAATGCACACGGTTACAAACTTCGGAAAGTTTTTACCGTTTGCACATTTATTATGATGTTTGTGCTTGATTTTGTAAAGAAAGCACATCCAGATCCCCTTCCAACTATAGTTGAGATCGATGTTCCGTCTTGATTAATCGCATTGTAGTAAATATTGGATCACACAAGTAAATTGATGTGAAGTATAAGAACACGTCAACACACGTCCAGGTCTCTACCCAAAAGTTTTCAAGAGACTTCGATTTAAATTCATTTCGTTCTGAGAGTTGTATTCTTCCTTCTGTTCTACTGTTGATAAATCTTTGTTGTGATGGTATCGAAGGCTCTGGGAATTGATCTTCGAATTGTTGACGAAGGGTTTCGAGCTGTACTACACCAATTCCACTAATTTTATTTAAATCTAACTCGTTTCCCTTCCTGTAGTCACTCAGACAAGGAAACATCTCGCAGTTACCTCCTCCATCTGGTATTCCAAAATCCTGGTTCTATGTTAAACGCAAGCACTTCCTTTCGTGGAGAAATGATGCTTTTATTTCGGCCTTGAAGTTGTATGATAAGCTCATTCAATTTCTCAAAAACATCTGCCAACTAGTACAATATTAGAAGGTCATTTTTCAAGAAAAACAGAGCTGATAAAGTGTATTGCTGTTCAGTAGGAAAATATGAAGCTTATCCTTCAGCCCCACCACGTCTGTGAGGTTTTGTATGCCCTACTTTCAGGAAGAGAGGTGGAACATAAAGTCCTATGAGCAGCAATCTGTGTCTCCTACAACCACTGGCTGGTACCCAGTTGCAAATCAGCAGAATCCTTGGAGGGAAGTGTCCCAAGAAATCCCTTCAGGGTGAAAGACGACACAGGGGAGTGATGGTTCTCCAGCTGGGGTTAGGGATCGATGTCTCCAGTAGGTGTAGAGTCCATGCTCCCAAACTGGGTGTTGGGGAAACAGCGTGAGGGCCAACCAGGGGAATGGGTGTAGCAGTGCAGTTCTTTGGGCCTGACCTAGACGGCATGAAGGGCGAGGGTACAGCCACTAGCGGGGATGACGTCGTTCTAGCCGTAGCAGACATCGTCTGTGTACCAGATGCAAACTATCATGTTTCTTCTTGGCCTTTTGATACGTGAGTTGGTCAAGAGTCTTGTATTCTTCGATTTTCTTTTTTCTTTGGAAGACAGTGCAGGACAAAGGAAATGATGCTCCCCACAGGTGACGCAGATGGGGGTGAGGGGTAATGGAGCATTCATGTGCAACGGATGTCCACTATCCCTACAGAGGGGGCTGGCGTTGAAACTGAAGACGTGTGACCGAATCTCATACATCTGAAGCACCGTTTGTCAGGCGGAACACTGCAACAATGTACTGTCACCCCGATCTTTTCAGGCAATGAGTTGCCTTCAAGGGCCAAAATGAAGGCCGCTGTATCAACATGAGAGACGAAACGGACACCCCATGACTCCAAATTGTCATGAAGCTCGTCATCGGTCTGTAAAAGGAGATCGCAGTGTTAGATGATACCCTGTACCATATTGGGCCTGTTATGCGGGATGATAGTAAGAGGAATGTCATCCAGCTTGTCGCAGGTGAGCAGTGCCTATGACTGACTAGGGGATGCCTTTTAATCAGAACTGAAATACTTTTCATTTTCGAAATGGCTGCCACTTCCCCAGTCTCGTCTTCAAGATGTTCAAAAAATAGTAACTGCTTTGTGGTCATAAAGGAAACACAGTTGGTCCTAAGTATTTATCTCTTCGTTTCTTTCCCCTACACTCATCTCATGGCATAGCCAGGGCAGGAAACGTTGTGGGTTCATATCTCACCGCATTGTAGTAATCCTTTCCTTCAGTAGAGACTGCTGGTGGCCTCATAGCCCCAGCATAAGAAAATTTGAGCCTTTCATTTGCGAGACATCCGTCACTGCCACCCACTCAAAATTGGGGCATTCCCACAGGCGCCACACAGCCACAGCAATGGCTACTTGGCGAGTAACCATTGTCCGGAGTCCCCAATGGGCACATACTCCTAGGCATAAGCAGAGAGTTGACGTCTGAGCCGACTAGACACCTGAGAGGACGCACATGGGGAAGGATGTTCGACAATATTCCTAGCCGCACTAGGTGTTCCCACCTCTCGCCATACAAGGATACGTTCAGGATGACTGATCAGACTGAATCCGCTCTCATCCGAGAACAGCACCTGACTCCACTTATCGTTGGTCCAGTCTCCGTGCTCTTGACATCATCACAAATAGTGCCGACAATGTGCAGATGTGAAAGGAACACTGTGGAGTGTGAGACTGCATGTCTTACAGTTTTGTTAAATGTGGTTGCAATTGCGCCTTCTGTTTAACGTGGGTCACTGCTTTCTGTTGCACAATGAGACGATCAATCTGCTGCAGCTGCCCGTAGTCGATCACTTCCTCTTCTTCAAACAGTGGTACCTGTGGTCCGGAAGACTCCCCATGTCTGTGAAAGAACGCTGTGAGCAATATCAAAGTCCTGGGCTATACTCTCATATTTGGTCCCTTTTCTAGTTTTAATGAAAAACGCCTTTACAGTGCTCTATAATTGCTCGATTATTGGCACACACATACACACACACACACACACACACACACACACACACACACACACACACAAACCGCGAGGGGTAGCCTCGCGGTCTAGGGGGCCTTTTCACGGTTCGCACGGCTCCCCCTCGGCCATGGGTGTGTGTGTTGTTCATAGCTTAAGTTGGATTAAGTAGTGTGTAGGCTTAGGGACCGACGACCTCAGCAGTTTGTTCCCATACGACCTTACCACAAATTTCCAAATTTACACACACACACTCTTTTCCTATTCTATCGACTGCCTCATGCTGCAGAGCTAGCCCATTCGGCGCTAGAGTCATGATGACATCGCATTATGTGACGCCCAACTTGGTGAGCAAGACTGGGAGACCTCTGACAACATGCTCCCACAGTTTCATTCATTTCCATCAAGTAGTTTACACGTCATGTCACTTCATCTAGTTCAACCTTAAGTTTTACAGAGCAGTGTATATTCCTTGAGGGGGTCGGACGCCAAACGGGCCGACTTGGAGCAGGAGAGGCATCACAGGACATTTTAATTTCCAGTGTCTATACTTTTACAAATAGATTCATAAAACTTTGTCAGGATCACCAGGAAGGATTCAGGATTCACACTCATTGCAATGGAAGTTCGAAAATATAACAAAATAATTTTTTTTACGTGTCAAATTTCATCTTTTTCACTTGCTAATGGCAGCATTTGTTGCTATAGGTACACTTTTCTTCATAAGTTAGAGAGATTCTTCGATGAATTTTGCACAGCATACATACCATACTTACAGGTGTACGAAACTCTAGAATTTATTTAATTTATGAAAAAACGAATGAGCTGATATATTTTGAACTTCATGTTTAGAAAAACACGTATTTTATAGTTAATTACTTTGATTTTTACCACAGTTTTTAATAGATTTTGAAAATCCTTGAGTTTCATACACCTTTAAGTGTGGTTTGTATGCTGTGCAAAATTCATCGAAGAATCTCTCTTACTTATGAAGAAAAGTGTACCTATAGCAACAAATGCAGCCATTATTAAGTGAAAAAAATGATGAAATTTTACATGTAAAAAAAATTATTTCGTTATGTTTTCGAACTTCCACTCTGTGAGTGTGAATTCTGAATCTTTCTTGGTCATGCTGACAAGGTTTTATAAATTTATTTGTAAAAGTATAGGCAGTGGAAATTAAAATGTCCTGTGATGCCTCTCCTGCTCCAAGTCGGCTCGTTTGACGTCCTACCCCCCTTAAACAGAGATGTTGTGAAACACAATGCTCGCTTGTAACCTCCCCACAGAAATGTAAAAAGACTATATTTGAATGTTAATCGAAATAGAGCCAAATGTTGTTGGGCTCCCACAAAACATCGTCAAATTGAAATAATAGCGACTGTACCTTCGCTACAAAAATATTGAAAAACAATACCCCAATGTAAACTCGACACAAAAATTGAGAAATGAACATTAATCATTAAACCCACAATAATAGGGCAGCATCGCTGACCTTAGGCCCTGTGCAATAATTAATCTGATAAATTGATTCTGGGAGGAAAAGCATAGGAAATATTGTTTCAATTGGAATGATTCTTTTCTTAAAAAAGATTGCTTTGAAAACAAAATGGGGCATTTCTTGAACAAATTAATTACAATTAACATACATTACATTATCAGATGTGCGCAATGCTGCTTCATTACCTTATTTTACAATATACCTCGTCCCGAACCGTGACCAGAGACCCATGTCGACGCCCACCGACTCCTCACACACAATTACCGACTGAGTTACACACAACATCCTACTCGCAACTGAACTCTCGCGCAGTCAAGCGCAGACTAGCAACGATAAATAACTCTCTGGTCAGAGATTCTGTCATGCCTCGCCATCGCTGGTACTGAGACGTACGCGTTTCACGCTCTATTCGTCCATAATATCCACTGCGCAGTAACCAAAGGTGGGCATGCGTTCCATGCCCTCCAGAAGGCATTCAATGCGATTCCATACTGCATTTACTAAGCAAGGTACGCACGTACTGAGTGTCCAATACTATTCGTGACTGGATTCAGGACATTCTGAGAGATGGAACTCGAAACGTTATTCTTAATGATATGAAACTGGCAAACGTAGATGCAGAGTATACCAATACACAGGGTGTTACAAAATGGTACCGAAAACATTCGAGAGGTTGTAGAAGGTGTCATGAGGAACAAATTCAGGATAGGAACCAGTTTCCCCAGACATCGTCCAACGATGCTACAGAGTATCGAATTTATAGAAACTGGCGTTTGCCACTAGCTCACTCCTTTAGCAGCAAACGTGACTGTGTGTTGACAGACTGTAGGCGGAACGTCTCGCATTGTTGTTTCTTACTCTGTGATTGCAACTGATTGCCACGATCGCCATTGGAGAAGATGGAGACAGCTGCTACGCAGAGAGTCATTGTGTCCTATGAATGATGACGGTTTTGGACACAACTGTTTATTTTTCTCCTGTATACCGAAAAGCACAAGAGATTTTAGAGGATTCCAGCAGAATAATAAGCTACAGATGGACACCCGCGTCCAAGGCCGACGTCCATAGAGGCAATAGAGCATCTCATTCATAGGAGACAAGGGCTTTCTATGCAGCAGCTAGCTCCATTCTCTCCATTGGCGATCGTGGCAGTCTGTCGCAATCACTGAACGACAAACAACATTGCCAGACGTTCCGCCTATGGTGCGTCAGCGTGTAAAGTCCTGTTTGCTGACGAAGGGGTGGTCTAGTGGAAGACGCCGGCTCCTAGATCTTAGGCGCATTGTAGCGTCGTTGGCTGACATTTCCAGACAAGGTTTCGCGTTCTCAATTTGTTTCTCATGACATCGTCTACAAACCATCAAAGTTTTGTCAGCATCGTGTTGTATCACTCTGTATATAAATTCCAGAATGAAATTTTCGCTCTGCAGCGGAGTGTGCGCTGATACGAAACTTCCTGGCAGATTAAAACTGTGTGCCGGACCGAGACTCGAACTCGGGACCTTTGCTTTTCGCGGGCAAGTGCTCAACCATCTGAGCTACCCAAGCACGACTCACGCCCCGTCCTCACAACTTCACTTCAGCTAGTACCTCGTCTCCTACCTTCCAAACTTTACAGAAGCTCTCCTGCGAACCTTTCAGAACTAGCACTCCTGAAAGAAAGGATACAGCGGAGACATGGCTTAGCCACAGCCTGGAGAATGTTTCCGGAATGAAATTTTCACTCTGCAGCGGAGTGTGCGCTGATATGAAACTTCCTGGCAGATTAAAACTGTGTGCCGGACCGAGACTCGAACTCGGGACCTTTGTCTTTCGCGGGCAATTGCTCTACCATATAAATTATTGTATGTAAATTATCTATGAGTACATCAGAAACTCTGAGGCTTTAAGTAAAACGTAAATAACTGCAACATATTGTCGGTACATAGGCGAAGAAGTCCATTACTGTTCTATTACAGTGTCGATGAAAGATCAGCGTAAACAGTGACAACTGTAAAATATCTAGGAGTACAGAAAATAGGGAGTACATGGCATTCGAATATTTGGAAGAAGTGACGGGATTTATAGTGGATCGCTAATACAAAGAGCATTGGAAAAAGAGACAGTCGTTTTGGCTAACGCTTTGCAGGTGTGGAGTATGATAGACGAGTGTTTCAATTATTAGGTCAATTCTATTGCGATTTTTTGTTGTATATGTAGTAGCTGAATAAAAATTACAGATTCTGTTGAATGAAATGAACAGTTTAGTGAGTGAAAAACACCAACTGAGAGTTAACTGAAGGAAGACCAAAGTAATGAGAAGTAGTAGAAATGAGGTTTAATTCCGGTGGCTCAATGACCGAGTGCAAGTCTTTCAATTCGTTGTCAGTTTGATAACTTGCATGACCTTAATCTGTCGCAGTTATCCATCTGGGGAAAGAGGACCTGGAGCTTAACTTGGAATCCGAGCAACGTGTCGTTCCCGGTGACTCGTCACAGCGACCAGAGGTGAAGGCCAGATCCAAGACAGAGTGAAAATTTCCGTGATCCGACCGGGATTAGATCTTGCGACCTAGACGCGAGATTAGCATTAAATTTACTGTCAAAATTGGTAGGCACGAACGAACGAAGTTAAGGACTTCTACTGTCTTCGAAGCAAAATGATGGAGGGCACAAAAAGCATACTAGTGCATGTAAAGAAGACATGCCTGGCCAAAGGAAATCTACTAGTATCGTAAAAATGCGTGATCTGAAGAAAAAGTTCCCGAGTGCATGACTGTGAATCATCGACTATGGGAACATCCGGAAATAAGACAATCTAAATGTTTGAAATGGGGTGCAATAAAAGGGTGTGTAAAATTAAGTGATCATTAAAGATAAAGATTGTCCACAGAATCGACAAAGAATGGAATATGGAGAACACTGACAGGAAGATTGGACAGGATGATAGGACAGGTGTTCAGAAATCAGTGAATAATTTCCGTGGTTCTAAAGAGTACGTGGTACTGGAAAGACAGAGACTGAGACATATCCAAAAAAAACTGAAGACTTAAGGAACAAGTGTTGTTCGAATATGAAGAGGTCGGAAGAGTATAGGAATTAGTGGCAGGCCACATCAAACCCGACAGGATACTGAAGACACACACACAAAAAAAAGAACAGTAGGTATGGTTTCCATGTAAGCTTACAGTCGAGAAATAATCGCAAATATTACCTAATTGGAAAGGACAGTTTCAAATGGTTGTATAGGACTCAGAGATGGGTGGGGTGGAAACAAAGCGTTGTTCGTCCTATAATTGAAGACCTCACTCAAAGTTGGTTGTATATCAGTGTCACAGTTTTTCAGGCAGTAAAATGAATTGTTGTTTTGCTTTGATACTATTTGTTTATGCGTTTTATTATGTAAAATAAAGTGTAACAATATGTACTTGTATTATAAAACAGCAACGTATATGTAACATATTTTACAATATTTAGAAAGCTATATTAATTTTTAGTTAGTTTTCCGTGTAAGAATGTTGCATATCCTGTAAAAGTGCATCGTGGGATAACATTGTATATATAAAAAGTTACTGCGAGTAGGACTTGCATTCGGAGAGCTCCGTACAAACTTAATTACACGATAGACAGTTCATCCATCCCGGAAGTCGAGAATCTCGGCGATTTTTGCCTTTTACCGACATCTGTTAGCCCAAAGTATCGGTCCCGGAAATTCCAGGACTTGCGAGAATATTGTAAGTTTTAAGTTGGATAAGAAATGACAAAAGAAATGTTGTTTCATGAGATATAATTAAAAAATTTACAAATTTTCGGTTCTTTCCTTTACTTGCTCTGGGAAACCTTGCCTCTTTCCAAATTCCATTATTCTAGGTCAACAGAAAGTACCCTACAGGTTTCGATGAGTGAGTTTGCTAGTATCAAAATCTATGACATAAATGGCCGTATCTTTTATTTTCAATGACTTAGAAGCTTCAAGGTGTTACGCCGCGAAGGGTCTGTAGACCTTAGTATGTGACATAACTTTGAACTTGATGTGACAATTTGCTTATGAGAAAAAGGAGTCTTGACAATCGGACAAACAGACAGGCAGACAGACAGACAAAGCGATCCTGTAGGGGCTCCTTTTTCATGAATTGGGGTACGAAACCTCAAAAATATGCTTTTCTCTTACAGTGGTAAAAATAATGGAAAGTATTAACAGAATATATTATGTGACATAATGAAGCAATACAATGCATTTATTTACCTCCAAACTAAAGAAGAAAAAACGAAAAGGAAAAAAGAAAAAAACTAGTTCTATACAAGACATGAAACAATGAAAAAGAAAGAATTAAACAGAGGAGAAGTAAATTGAATTGTTCGCTGAGATGGTGAGTTTACATAAAATTCCCTGTATTATAAATCAACGTATTTACACATATCCAACAACTCCCTCATTTTCTTTGCCTATAAAGGAAGGACATATTTATACATCATAGAAATTTAGGATTGAGGGAAAAATTCAAAGAAGGGCAGTTCGTTTTATATGTGTCAGTCATATGATATGTGCGGCAATCAAAAAAAAGGAGTTTTTCATTGTGGCGTGACCTCTTCACGAAATTTCAGTCGCCAACGTTCTCTTCCGAGAACGAAAATATTTTATTGGCATCCATCCACAATGGAAGAAATGATCAGTGTAATAAAATGAGAGAAATCAGAGCTCGCGCAGAACGATTTACGTGTTACAGAGTGGATCTGAGAAATGGTGTGAATGTGTTTCAGTGCCCTCTCTGCCTGGTACTTAAGCATGAATTTGCAGAGTATTCGTGTAAATATAGATATAGGTAACCTCATACCAGGTACACGGAACTTGAGATCGATTTTCTGTTCCCTTTACAGCAGGAAATGACGTACCCAAGGGTGCATTTCATTACGATTAAGATGCAGGGAGACCTACACTAAATGTATGTCATCTGCGTTGATATTCTACCATGTAACCGGTAATTTTCAAGTTTGAGTCACATTTCCTAATCCTTCAGGAACACTGACGGTAACAAAGTCACAATAGCTCATTTCCTTTATAATGAAATGTGGACTTTAACACGTTTCAGATATTACATACTTCCGTTCATAGGTAATGATTACATCCATCACTCTTCTTTTTACCAATAAATGTGAAAGTATGCTCACGGTGCAGAAAGCTTTTTCCTGAAATCATGAACTTTTTGTATATTGTTGTTTTCATATCCTGTAAAAACATTGTACAATAGTGTCCTAAAGTGTCATTGTCTTGTTGTTCTTTTTCCCAAAGCAAAGGCCAGATCAAACAAATTATTCTTTTGTCCAATTTTTACGTTGTAATGATATAGAACGTTGTTGCACATACCAAATTTCACGTATTTTTTTCAGCCACGTCTTTACCAGATGTGGAAATATAATATTTTCCACTGTTCCTCTTAATTTTCTTAACATTTTGCTTCCTGTCTGATCGATCTGTTTTTCTTTCTATGGTTTTATTTAACGATACAGTATCCTTTAGAGTTAGACTTGCATCAGCGACATCCTCTGTTTTCATTGATATACAACGTTCTTCCACGATAGTCATCCTTACAACTGTAAATAGTTTAACTTAGAAAAAAAAGACATCCACTGGTATGGCGCAGAATTCTCATTCAGTGTAGCTCTTTATTCCGGTGTAAACTCAGTGTTGTCAAAAACGTGATACACAGCGTTCTTTGAGGAAGGTCTTCAATAACTGGCATGGAGGGGGAAATAACGTGTACCTTTTTCTAGTGTCTTATCAGTTTCAGATATTGGTGAATATTATAGCTGGGTCACTTTTGCACGTTTGAAGAAGTTCCTCACTTTTTTGTGAAGTCCATGCCCTTAACTTTTCGAGCCGAGATGTTCCTTTTTGTCCTCATCCTATTTTACCATGTGCATTTCCTAGAAGAAAGTTCTGCGAGAGTTTAGCCGGCCGGAGTGGCCGTGCGGTTCTGGACGCTACAGTCTGGAGCCGAGCGACCACAACGGTCGCACGTTCGAATCCTGCCTCGGGCATGGATGTGTGTGATGTCCTTAGGTTAGTTAGGTTTAAGTAGTTCTAAGTTCTAGGCGACTGATGACCTTAGAAGTTAAGTCCCATAGTGCTCAGAGCCATTTGAACCATTTTGCGAGAGTTTAGCCCTGTTTCCATTCCTCATTGTGCGGCCGAGACAGTGTAGTTTTCCTCACTCTACTGTGTTTTAGACCGATTAATCATGTTACAATACGTGGCTCAGACTTTCTCTTACGGAGTTTAATTTATTGTGAATTATGCCATTGGTTGTTAATGTTAATTCGCCAATTTTGCCATTAATTATTTTGTGACAGTTTGGTATGTCTTTCTCGCTGATGACCGTTGACCTTGTATTACTTATGTTGCTTTCTATGGCATAACTCTCACAACTTTCATCGATTCAGGGTACAAGATGTCGAAGCCTATATAAGCTGTCAGTAAACATTACAGTATAAAGAGCTCAGCGGGTACTGTTCAGCTTCTCTCCATTCGAGACGATTGTTCGTTCGACACTGCATTGTACACATCATTGACATGACGCGACAGACCACACGTTTCTTGGCGAAACCAGACGTCATGCAGAGTCTCCATTAAACTACACTACCGGCCATTAAAATTGCTACACCAAGAAGAAACGCAGATGATAAACGGGTAACCATTGGACAAATATATTATACTAGAACTGACATGTGATTACATTTTCACGCAATTTGGGTGCACAAATCCTGAGAAATCAGTACCCAGAACAACCACCTCTGGCCATAATAACGGCCTTGATACGCCTGGGCATTGAGTCAAACAGAGCTTGGATGGCGTGTACAGGTACAGCTGCCCATGCAGCTTCAACACGATACCACAGTTCATCAAGAGTAAAGACTGGCGTATTGTGACGAGCAAGTTGCTCGGCCACCATTGACGGGACGTTTTCAATTGGTGAGAGATCTGGAGAATGTGTTGGCCAGGACAGCAGTCGAACGTTTCCAGTATCCAGAAAGGCCCGTACAGGACCTGCAACATGCGGTTGTGCATTATCCTGCTGAAATCTAGGGTTTTGCAGGGTCAGAATGAAGGGTAGAGCCACGGGTCGTAACACATGTGAAATGTAACGTCCACTGTTCAAAGTGCCGTCAGTGCGAACAAGAGGTGACCGAGACGTGTAACCAAGGGCACCCCATACCATCACGCCTGGTGATACGCCAGTATGGCGATGACGAATACACGCTTCCAATTTGCGCTCACTGCGATGTCACCAAACACGGATGCTGTAAACCGAACCTGGATTCATCCGAAAAAGTGACGTTTTGCCATTCGTGCACCCAGGTTCGACGTTGAGTAGACCATCGCAGGCGCTCCTGTCTGTGATGCAGCGTCATGGGCAACCGCAGCCGTGGTCTGATAGTCCATGCTGCTGCAAACGTCGTCGATCTGTTCGTGCAGATGGTTGTTGTCTCGCAAACGTTTCCATGTGTTGACTCAGGGATCGAGACGTGGCTGCACGATCCTTTACAGCCATGCGGATAAGACGCCTGTCATCTCGACTGCTAGTGATATGAGGCCGTTGGGATCCAGCACGGCGTTCCGTATTACCTCCCTGAACCCACCAATTCCATATTCTGCTAACAGTCATTGGATTTCGACGAACGCCAGCAGTAGTGTCGCGATAAGATAAACCGCAATCGCGATAGGCTACAATCCGACCTTTATCAAAGTCGAAACGTGATGGTACGCATTTCTCCTCCTTACACGAGGCATCACAACAACGTTTCACCAGGCAACGCCGGTCAACTGCTGTTTGTGTATGAGAAATCGGTTGGAAACTTTTCCTCACGTCAGCACGTTGTAGGTGTCGCCACCGGCGCCATCCTTGTGTGAATGCTCTGAAAAGCTAATAATTTGCATATCACAGCATCTTCTTCCTGTCGGTTAAATTTCGCGCCCGTAGCACGTCATCTTCGTGGTGTAGCAATTTTAATGGCCAGTAGTGTAACTGACCTTGACAGAATAGGATTACATTCACAAGGTAGTTGCGCGTTGTGGTCTAGCGGTAAAGCGCGTGCCTAGAAATATAGAGGGGTAGACCACGGAAATTTTTAGTCTGCCTCTGATCCAGTCTTTGCCTCACGACACTTGCTTCGGATTCGACGATAAATTGTTCGTCCACTTTCGCTGGCTGAATAACTGGAGCAGATTAGGGACATGCAAGTCGCTGAAGAGGCCTCGAACTGAAAGGCCTACATCGCCCTATGAGCCACAAGAAATTATCATCATTATTAACGAGGTATATTTGAGACAACGGTCTCTCTATGATGGGGGGGGGGGGAGACTACTGGATGAGTAGTCGGCAGTGTAAGTGTGTACCTGAGGCGAGGAGGTGAGGCGGCCCGCCGCGGCAGGGCAGCGGCGCTCTGCTCTGCTCCGCCCGCCGCCCCGCCCCGCCTCGGGAATCGATAGCCGTCCGCCCCCGCCCCCGCCCCCGCCCCCGCCCCCGCCCTCAGAAGCGCCAGCCACTGCCTCAGCCGCCGCCGCCGCCACTCCCAGACCCAGAGCCGGAGCTACGGCTGGAGCTGCCGTGCCGCGATGTCAGGCGCCAACGCCGGAACTCGTCAAAGAGCGACGCGACGCACTCGCTGCCCCCACCTCGCTACCTCGGTCCCCACGCTTCCAACTCGCCCCCCTCCCCCCCCCCACCCAACTCCGCCTCTCAGAGCGCTTTCCGATCGTTCGGTGTGGCAAGCACAGAGGAAATAGACGAGGTCCCAGTCAACAGTCCTCACAACCGTGTCGCAGAAAAATATTCCTCTAGAGGCTGCATTACTTGCAAAACTGGCACTGGTACACGTACAATCTTCGAAACGAGGTTAGGGAGCACGACTGTCTCAAATGTGCGTTTTATCTACACTTCAATGCTGAAACTGGGGAAGTGAATTTCGTTCCACAAACGTCCGACAATATTTCTGTATATCATTTCCCTTATCATCAAATGGTTCAAATGGCTCTGAGCACTATGGGACATAACTTCTGAGATCCTCAGTCTCCTACAACTTAGAACTACTTAAACCTAACTAACCTAAGGACATCACACACATCCATGCCCGAGGCAGGATTCGAACCTGCGAGCGTAGCGGTCGCGCGGTTCCTGACTGTAGCGCCTAGAACCGCTTGGCCACTCCGGCCGGCTCCCTTATCATCGGGCAGCCGCGCGGTCCAGGGCGTCTTGCCACGGTTCGCGCGGCACGCTCCCCGTCGGAGGTTCGAGTCTTCCCTCGGGCATGGGTGTGTGTGTTGTCCTTAGCGTAAGTTAGTTTAAGTAGTGCGTAAGCCTAGCGATCGATGGCCTCAGCAGTTCGGTCCTATAGAAACTTACCACAAATTTCCAAATGTTGCTGTTTACTGTTTAACTTTCAAAGCCAGAAAACATCTTAACTCTTTGTAATAAAACGTGTATGTACCGTACTTTATTCTCAAAGAATTTTCTTGAGAATTTATTCTATTTACTAGCGATTCGACCTGCCGGGGTGGCCCTGCGGTTCTACGCGCTTCAGTCTGGAACGGCGTGACCGCTACGGTCGCAGGTTCGAATCCTGCCTCGGACATGGATGTGTGTGATGTCCTTAGGTTAGTTAGGTTTAAGTAGTTCTAAGTTCTAGGGGACTGATGACGTCAGAAGTTGAGTTCCATAGCGCTCAGAGCCATTTGAACCGTTT
Organism: Schistocerca piceifrons; assembly: GCF_021461385.2. Taxonomy (NCBI): domain Eukaryota; kingdom Metazoa; phylum Arthropoda; class Insecta; order Orthoptera; family Acrididae; genus Schistocerca; species Schistocerca piceifrons. The sequence goes on along the minus strand of NC_060144.1, from coordinate 51,626,845 downwards.
GAACTAGCGATTCATCAGGAACATTAACACATTTAATCACACTATGTAAGCGTGGAAGTAGTTGCCAGGGAGTAACTGATGAAATCAGAAGCAAATTACTTTTTAACAAATAGTAATTAATTCACTTTAATGGTGCCTAAAGCATTTTTTAAAAGAAAACATATTTAAAATTATAATCAGAAAGCACCCTCTAAATATCAAGTTATAATTTATTCAGAGGCAGAAAGAATCAAATTTTTGACTGTATGAGCTTTCAGACTGAGAACCTTGCCGCTCCCTTTTTACACGGCCGTAGTTACGGCCACTTACAACAACCTCTGAAAGACTACACTCGTGCAAATCTGCACCACACCAGATTACTTTAAACTAACTATGCACCCCGTAGGAGGGATGGAAATGGTACAAAACACTAAAATTAAAAGATTAACTTGCCACGGTAGGTGCAACTTGATTTTAACTTCTAAGAAAAGTCTTACGGTGGAAGGGTGGCTACTTTATATACTAACATGACCATTTAAATAAAAGCCCATGAAATGCAATCTTATATAAAATTATTCAAGGTTGGCAAAACGAGTTAACATGCTCTACAATAGACATATATTGCCTCTCAAGATGATAGGCAAAATAAAAACATATTTCACGAATTACGACGTTACACTCCAAGCAATGAATTCGTTAACACACCGAGTCCGACAAACATGACAGAAGCAGCTCCGAACGACCGACAGACACTAACTGCCTAACAAATGCGGACGAGAGACAGACGAGCAAGCTGAGAACGAGAGACTGACCAAGAAAACAAGTAAAACTTACCAAGAGTAAATCACAGAACATATCACCAATCACTTAACTTCTAATAAACTGAGATTTCTCGAGAAGACCTGGCGCAGCACCCCCAAATCTCTCTCCCGAACCGTCCGCTGCCAGCCGCTTCAACGGACACAGGAAGGCGCGCCGATCTCCGTCTCACGGCGTCTCAGCTCGCACCGGCCAGACTGATGTCGTGGGTCGACTCCTGTTGCTCTCGTGTCGACCGAGAAGTTACTACCCCTTTCTAAACGGTGCTGCCCACTGGACTTATGTGGCGACCTCACATGCACCGACGCTCAAGGCGGACAAGTCATCTCGTGTCTCAGTGCGCGACCGACCAACCGATCGATCCAACCGCCAATGACCATTGCCTGAGCAAACTCGAACAGTCTGGCGGCCTAACGCGCAGACTCACATGCAGGAACTAAACCCCGACCGGGCGACCACTCGCTGAGTTCTCTTACTGGCGGAGTGGAAAGACTCTCATTTTTCCGACTGTAAAGGTTGATCCGAACGACAGACAGAGACTAACTGCCTGACAAATGCGAACGAGAGACAGACCCAGACTGACTGACTGACCGACTGGCGAGCTCATAGCGCCCCTTAAATGCACGTGAACAGGCAACCTTTTCCTCTTTCCCACCAGAGGGAGACACCACAGCTGCGATTGCAACAGCCGCGCCACCGCCAGAAACGGAGGGCGACTGCTTCACAGTACGCGCTGCGGCGAGCTGTTAAAAACAGCAGTTTTTAACACGGCTCAGTGTACATATACTCGTGAAAACCTTGTTGTCTTAGACTGTGCAAGATACTGACACAGCTACTACGTATCCTTCATACTCAACCGTATCATATCTACACTGCACAACACAATTAACCCCTTAATCCTCTCCTATTACGTCACGGAAGTATGAAATTGGGCTCAAACAGCCTGTAAAACGTACGATGAAAACGTCAGAGCATATAAATTCATATAAGCAATAAGGTTGATCAGTGATATCATATTGGCATCATACTTCATCACAATTCTGCCCAACATCAGCGGGGACGTGTCACACGAGGGAAGCTCGTTACAGCCTGTCATAACCACATTTCACCCCTCCTCTCGACGCCACTTCGGTACCCAGAACCGCAACGCACGGCTTTGAAATCCACTGGTTTTCTCATGGCTTGCCGAGGAAAAAGTTTCACACACACAAACACATCTACACACACTTACATCGACACTCAGAACCGACACGAAGAAGTCACACCGAGTGGCGTAAACGACATCAGTGAAACCACCTCTTATCTTGGGAGTACTGATTCCTACTCCTTTCGCAGTCAAAAATGACAATTACTAGTGCAATGAACAACAAGTTGACCTTCTTTACAACTTTCGACAATTCCGACGCGCCCCAGGACGACTCAAGCCTTCTCTAAGGACATCGCGGGCCTGCAACGGCTCTGAATGTCATCACACATCTTTGGAGTGTAACATGAACGAAATTTTTGCTATGGTATAACAGAAGATACTTGTAGGGACCGTTCAAAACTGTTCAACGAAACTTCAATGTGACGTAAAGCAGCAAAGGACGCTTGTGAAGCCGTCCTAAATTGGCAAAGGGTCCCTCTAAGACACCCCCCCCCCCTCCCGTAGTGTTTTCCGCCCCGGTAGCTGAGTGGTCAGCGTGGCGGATTGCCGTCCTATGGGCCCGGGTTCGATTCCCGGCTGGGTCGGGCATTTTCTCCGCTCAGGGACAGGGTGTTGTGTTGTCTTCATCATCATTTGATCTCCATTCGGCGCGCAGGTCGCCCATGTGGCGACGGCTGTAATAAGAGCTGCACCAAGGCGGCCGGACCTGCCCCGCAGGGGGCCTCCCGGCCAATGACGCAAAACGCTCATTTCCATTACCGTAGCATTGGACGGAATTGTGTCGAAATTTAGTGTTAATGTGACGTCATTAAGGAACCCTAATGCTCCCATGAATTTATGAGCTCTGGCTTTTTTTTTTTTTTTTTTCGTTCGTTTGGACGCCTCGGTGTCTGAAGCACCGCCGAGCCCGAGAATTGACGTCGCAGGGCTTTTGCGTCACTACAGAGAAACGCTGAGGCAGCCTCGAGCCAAATTTCAAACTTCTGCTTCAAAGTGGGTCACAATTACGGGGTTTGGAGTGTTTTGCAGTGTATGTCTCCTGCTACACTCCGGGCTGTGTTCTCCGGAATATCCAGGTCACAGCCTACACAGAAAAGCGACGACCTGCCTACAACTCAGGCTCAGCTTAGTTACGGTTAGTCTCCAAAGAGAGCGCACACGTTAAGAACTATGTCACACTTCCGCCTTACATAACAAAAACAGGTAGCAAGCGGACATCCATCCGCTAAACATTGATACAAGCAGACACACAGCTACATGTAGGCGGTACCTCAATACAATAGTTAAATAATCATCACAATCATGTCTCGGAACTCATATTGCCTCGATGCCAAGAACAACCAAACAGAACATTGCACTTGTTGTTCTCTAGGTCTAGGAGTATACCAGTATAACAGAACACAGCATGTCATTCTCAATGGAGAAAAGTCTTCCAAAGTAAGAGTGATTTCAGGTGTGCCGCAGGGGAGTGTCGTAGGACCGTTGCAATTCACAATATACATAAATGACCTTGTGGATGACATCGGAAGCTCACTGAGGCTTTTTGCGGATGATGCTGTGGTATATCGTGAGGTTGTAACAATGGAAGACTGTACTGAAATGCAGGAGGATCTGCAGCGAATTGACGCATGGTGCAGGGAATGGTAATTGAATCTCAATGTAGATAAGTGTAAGGTGCTGCGAATACATAGAAAGAAAGATCCTTTATCATTTAGCTACAATATAGCAGGTCAGCAACCGGAAGCAGTTAATTCCATAAATTATCTGGGAGTAGGGATTAGGAGTGATTTAAAATGGAATGACCATATAAAATACAGCATAAAATACAGCAGATGCCAGACTGAGATTCATTGGAAGAATCCTAAGGAAATGCAATCCGAAAACAAAGGAAGTAGGTTACAGTACACTTGTTCGCCCACTGCTTGAATACTGCTCACCGGTGTGGGATCCGTACCAGATAGGGTTGATAGAAGAGATAGAGAAGATCCAACGGAGAGCAGCGCGCTTCGTTACAGGATCATTTAGTAATCGCGAAAGCGTTACGGAAATGATAGATAAACTCCAGTGGAAGACTCTGCAGGAGAGACGCTCAGTAGCTCGGTACGGGCTTTTGTTGAAGTTTCGAGAACATACCTTCACCGAAGAGTCAAGCAGTATATTGCCCCCTCCTACGTATATCTCGCGAAGAGACCATGAGGATAAAATCAGATTAGAGCCCACACAGAGGCATACCGACAATCTTTCTTTCCACGAACAATACGAGACTGGAATAGAAGGGAGAACCGATAGAGGTACTCAAAGTACCCGTCGCCACACACTTGGTCCTTCAACAAAGCTGTATAGATGCTGCATGCAGACAAACCATCTCGCAACAGGAAGCAGAAGGAGCGACCAAAAAGTTTCCATAAGAGCGCGGTGCTACGGCGTTTATGCAACCCAACGCGACTGCCATGTGGGTATATGAGCACCGACATGTAGGCAACGGAGCACTGTCGCCTTCGAACGGAAACGTTTGATCAACACTTACGTAACAGTTTCCGTGGCAGAGGTTTCTCTACTTGCCACATCTTATATTCGACGCCAAGTGAATTTGTTGAATACAGCAGTCCACAAACCACCACGTCGTGCAGTGTACTTCGGGTAACACCAAAACTTTAGTCCTTCCCCATTCCATTCGCGAATGGCCTTGTCGGACAGCTTCTATAATACCTCTCATTTCCTTGGCGCTCATTTCGCGAGACGGGTGTGGGCGAAAGTAGTATGTTTGCCGACTCTGGGCTTCCTCGGAATTTTAGCAGTCCATTTGCCCGTTCTGTCCAACGTCCTTCTCTGTAGCGTCTGTCACTGAAACAAGATGAGCATATGCGTAGAGCTCTAGCGCTCACTACACAAACCTGGGACGGAAAGAGCGTCACGGCTTTGGATCTTCTCTGACCCTGCTTAATCCTACAGACTGACAACCGACACCTAGCAACTGTTGGAACGAGTGTTATGTAAGCCACTTCGTTCGTGGGTGATTTGAAAAGTCGTCCAGTTTGGTGTGACGTCATGTGTGCTGCACTGCTGTTGAAATAGCTCGTTAATATTTTATAAATTTTAGACTTCATTTACTTATTTTAAAGTTTATTTGTTTTAATATTTGCCGTAAAAGTAACTTATTAGTGGATTTTCATTAATCTCAGTCTTTCTTCCTGTGTTATTGACTCGAGTGGTCTATTATTTTGTGAGTCTGCTTTCGTCGTTCGTCTAAGCCTCGCACCTCAGTAGTGCGTTTACATTTTGCGGCGTGCACTGCAGCTGTAGCGGTTATAAGCTAAGTACTGACAAACTTATTTGTGCTCTGTAATACAGTTATTAAATTTAATAGATTTCAGCGGTGTTGCGTGCCGTTTGTGGCGAAATAACGACTTAATAAACTTTCGTAATCGTTCGCTCGCTGTGTTTTATAGAGTTTTCAGTGTGTTGAAGTCGTTTAGTAAATTTCGTGCTTTAGTTTTCAACTGACGTTTATTATTCTTTCTAGTGAAATATTTCAGTAAAATTTTCATTTAGTGTTTTTACTTCGCTTAGTGTTACAGTGGTAGTTCTAATTTTTTGGTTTTAACTAATAATTTTGTGAAGTTTTGCTGGTATTGGTATCGGATGTGTTGTAGTAGTATTAATACAAGTAGCTGCTTTCTTATTAGGCAGAGAATTTCGAGACCATTATTGTTAGTTCTTAAATAGTTCTACTAGTGTAACTGAACTTTGGTAACGTAGACGTATAGTTTTTTTCAGTAACTGTAAAATTTTACCATGAGTGAAAAGTGTGGGCTCTGTCGTAGGTTTGTGAGTAGTGGGTTACGGTGTGGGATTTGTTCAAAGTATTTTCATCGGGGGGGAATGCAGTGGGGAAGCCAGTTGTCATTTTAGGGAGATCCTCTCCTGGGAATGGAGAATCTGTAGTAGAAACAAGTTAATAGAGGAGCAGGAAAGTAAGATCTGTGCCCTTCAGGTGCAGTTACAATGCGCAAAGGAGGAACTAGATAGGTTGAGGAGGGTGAAGGGTGGTGGGGAATGGGAACTGGCAGTTGGCAAGAAGGTAGCTACGAAGAGGAGGTATTCAGACAGTTTTACTTTGCATACATGCAATAGATACGACCAACTGTCAGAGTTGAGTGGAGAGGAGCCTCGTATAGCCGTAGATGTAGGTAACTTGCAGCAGTCCTCAGCAATTAGGAGGCCTAGGTTAGTTGCAAAGTCTAGCAGAAAGAAGGTTCTGTTGCTAGGTAGTTCCCACGGTAGAGGTGTGGGCCAGCAGTTGCAGGAAGTGTTGGGGAGTGAGTACCAGGTCATCAGCATTGTGAAGCCTAGTGCAGGGTTGGCTCAGGTGACTGAAAGCATAGGGGAGTTATGTAAGAATTTTACGAAAGAGGATCAGGTAGTGATTGTGGGTGGAGAATGAAACAGTCTCGATAGGGACGGGGAATATGATGTCAGTGCTGACTTGGTTAAGATAACTACTCAAACTGGTTGCACTAATGTGCATTTCGTGCAACTGTGTCAGCGTCATGATCGGCCTCACCTTAATGCGGCTGTTAAGCGCGTTAATGTGGGGCTGGTGTTAGAGCTGCACCTTTTTCAGACTGAAGTCAGCTGATAGGTATACCTGCTTAAAGGAAGTGCCTCTACCTAAGGGCTCACCTCCAGAGGATGTAATGTTTCCAAGTAGAGAAGGAATTGGCATATTTCATCAAAATATAAGAGATATTAGAGATAAAGTTAGTGAACTGCTAATAGATGTTAACTCTGAAATTATTGGTATATCAGAGCACCACTTGAATAATTTGATAGTTCAGAGGCTTCCTTTATCAGGCTACAGATTAGCTGGCTGTTTCTCAAGGAGTTCCTTGCGGGGTGGGGGAGTGGCTCTGTACGTAAAAAACAGTATTTCATTTGAGTCCATAGACGTATCACGACACTGCACTGAACAGATATTTCAAAGTTGTGCAGCATAAGTTGAATTTAGTGAAACTAAACTTCTAATTGCTGTTGTTTATAGGTCCCCTAACTCCGACTTCAGAGCATTTTTGCTTAAGCTAGAGAGGGTTCTTGATTCACTTTGTAGGAAGTGCCAGAAAATAGTTAAATGTGGCGACTTCAATATTAGTTTTGTACATGATTGTGCAAGGAAAAGGATGTTGGTAGATCTCCTAAATTCGTATGGTCTGATGCAAACTGTGTTTTTTCCTAACTAGGGTGCAGGGGAACAGTAGCACTGTCATAGACAATATTTTTATTCATTCTTCATTACTAGATGGGCATTCTGTTTGTAAAAGGGTGAAAGGCTTTTCAGACTATGATGCACAAATTTTAACACTTAAAGATTTTTGTACTCAAACCAATGTCGTATTTAATTAGAAACTACGTAGGAAAGTTAATCCAACAGCAATAGAGAGTTTTTCAAAACTTGTCCAGGAACAAGAGTGGCAAGATGTTTATAGTGCCGATAATACAGATGATAAATACAATGCTTTCCATAACACATTTCTCATGCTCTTTGAGAGTTGCTTTCCATTAGAACATTCTAAACGGGGTACTAGCAGTAATGGACAGCCTGGTTGGCTGACTAGTGGGATAAGGATGTCATGTAGAACAAAGCGGGAATTATATCAAAATGTTAGAAGTGGTCACAATCAAGCTACAGTAGCCCATTACAAAAAGTATTGTAAAATGCTTAAAAATGTTATTAGCAAGGCAAAAAGTATGTGGTATACAAATAGAATAGCTAATTCACAGGATAAAATTAAAGCCATATGGTCAGTTTGTAACGTCTACGCTCGGGCGTACGTTAACTCTTTAAAGCCTGTACTATGATAAGTTGACGGGCTTCACCTTATAAGAAAGGATTTTAGTAAATATGTTGACCGCGTGTACCTGAATGGAGGCAAAATCAGACTTACACTCAGTAACAACAATGATACGGCAAGCAAGTCTAAAGTGCAACTACACGTTAGGACGGGCAAGAAACATACACAGCAGATGTTACCAATCGTTAATAATACGGTCGCCAGCCTAATTAGGCATTAAGTGAGTTTTTTCCTTGTACAAGTGGATGTACGTACAAGCATAACAACACGTAGTAATACTGCATTATATGGTAAATTTTAGAACCAGAAAAATCTACTGAACTAATATTTTCCCTTTCTGTACTAATTTGGACAAGCTATAAATACACAACATTACACTATAATGATTACTACAAACTGCGTTTTGTCTATTGATCTGACTGAAATCGGGCATAGGTTACCCTAGAAATAACACTTTTGAAACACACAAACAATGTCAATTTTAATAAGGGTAAAACACTGATAAATTTAGGTTTTATATTGACTTTAACTTTGCAGGTCAAATCAGTTCAGTAAACTCCTGAATTTAAATGAATAGAAAAGAAAAGAGTGGAGGGGGGGGGGGGGGACCCTGAAACTGTTATGATCACTGTGTTGCAACTATTAACTATTGGAAACATTAATCACTCAAGATTTACAAAATATGAGTTACTACTCCTTTTGTCTTATTACTTCCTCATTTAACTACCATTATTTTTGTCTCAAATTAATTAAGCTTCATTACTAAACCAATTCCAAAATTATCTTCCAACTCTGTCAGACCTTTGTTCTTTGCTTATATTTTCATTAACAATAAAGCTCCTTAAACATCTTTCTAGCATAAATAGGTCTGCAGGTAATTCTTATTAACATAAACTTTAAATCTTCATATCGGGACACTCGGATTGCACAACATGTGGAAAGGACCCTGTCTAGGTTAGTGACTAGGATAATTAATTGATAGGACAATTCTGCTAAAAGTTAAGCTGTTATTGAACAGTCAGAAACAAAATTAATACTGGTCCACACGAATACAATTCTAAAGATTCAACCTGTTCGTGTCGATGCGGCGGTTGGCGGGCAGCGAGATGGCGAGGCGCACAGCACACATACAATCGCAGCTATGGCTCTTGCTGTATCGGCACTTTGCATCTTCTTAGCGTCGTAATCCTTTTCAATTCAGTGCCTATAGAATATAGCCATGCTGTATAGTCGTCGGAAACGGCACATCCGAGGCTCAATGAAACCACTTTTTCCAGGATAGCCTCCTCGATCCGGAACGTGTTCCTCAGACCGATGCCCAACTCCGACTGTATTGCTGAGCCCGTTATGCCGTGCCGCGCCCGTGTGCATTTTCCCGCGCTCGCCTGCCATCCACCTTTTACCGCTCCCCTACAGACAGGGTATTCACCAAAGGTTTTACATTCCACATATCCTAATACATTGCCTACGTATGAACCAGGCGCACAATTACAATTTTAAACATGTTACAATAGATTCAACATGTGTTACACTTCAATTCTGTTATAACATTTCTTGAAATTTGACATAAACATTAATATTCACATCGAAAGTTGCTTACATTTTCTTTAACATAATGACACGAAAAGAAAAAGAAATGAAATCAAAACATTGCTTACATTAATTCATCGAAAATCAGAAGAAAAATTATTATATGTACAGTTGTTGTTGTTACAAGTTGTGAAGGAAGTGTCTGGTCAGCAGCACAAGGTTGATGATACAAAGTCAGTTCGCAGTAATAATATTTCTGTTACTGATATATCAGATATATGTACTGTATTTAACAACCATTTTCTGAGCATTGCTGGTGAATTAAATAAAAATTTAGTTTTTACAGGAAATCATATAAACTTCTTAGCAAATGCCTTTCCGAGATTGACGTCTGAAATACTCCTCTGTGATACAGACAAGAGGGAGATTGAGTCAATAATTAAATCACTGAAGACTAAGGACTCTCATGATTATGATGGAGAGTCTAGTAGAATATTAAAGTACTGTGCTGCACATGTTAGCCCCGTATTTAGCCATATTTGTAATTTTTCCTTTAGGAATGGTCAGTTTCCTGAGCGATTAAAGTACTCAGTAGTAAAGCCGCTTTATAAAAAGGGAGAAAGGGATAATGTAGATAATTTTAGACCTATTTCTATGCCATCAGTGTTTGAAAAAGTTATCGAAAAGGCTGTGTATGTAAGGTTAATTGATCATTTTATATCACACGATTTGCTATCAAATGTACAGTTCGGCTTTAGATGTCGTTTGACAACTGAAAATGCTATATTCTCTTTTCTCTGTGAGGTACTGGATGGGCTAAACAAACAGTTTCGAACGCTTGGCGTATTTTTTGACTTAACAAAGGCATTTGACTGTGTTGATCTCACAATATTGCTCCAGAAGTTGGACCATTACAGAATAAGGGGAGTAGCTCACAATTGGTTCACCTCTTACTTTAGCAACAGGCAGCAAAAGGTCATTATTCACAATGTTGATAACGTCTGTGATGTGGGATCTGAGTGGGGTACTGTCAAGGGGGGGGGGGGGGGAGGGGTGCCCCAGGGATCAGTGCTGGGGCCGTTCCTGTTCCTTATTTATATAAATGATATGCCCTCTAGTATTATGGGTAACTCTAAAATATTTCTTTTTGCTGATGACACTAGCTTGGTAGTAAAGGATGTTGTGTGCAACATTGACTCGGTTTCAAGTAGTGTAGTACATGACCTCAGTTTATGACTTGTAGAAAATAAACTAACGTTAGATCACAGTAAGACTCAGTTTTTACAGTTTCTAACACACAATTCAACAAAACCCGACGTTTTAATCTCACAGAACGGGCATATGATTAGTGAAACTAAACAGTTCAAATTCCTAGGTGTTCAGATAGATAGTAAGCTGTCGTGGAAAGCCCACGTTCAGGATCTTGTTCAAAGACTTCATACTACCGTTTTCACTATTCGAACGGTACCGAAAGTGAATGATACTTCGACACGTAAATTAGTCTGCTTTGCTTATTTTCATTCACTTATGTCGTATAGTATTATGGTTTGGGGTAACTCTTCCCATTCTAGAAGGATATTTTTGGCTCAGAAACGGGCGGTTCGGGCAATAAGTGGTGTGAGTTCACGAATCTCTTGTCGACCTAAGTTCACGATTCTGGGTATTTTGACATTGGCTTCTCAATATGTATATTCCTTATTGTCGTTTCTTGTTACCAATATTAGTTTGTTTCCAACAATAAGCAGCTTTCACTCGGTTAATACTCGGCCAAAATCAAACCTCCATTTGGATCGGACTTCCTTAACTCTTGTGCAAAAAGGTGTGCAGTATACTGCTGCATCCATTTTCAGTAAGCTGCCACTCGAATTCAAAAATCTTAGCAGTAATCCACGCGCTTTCAAATCGAAACTGAAGAGTTTCCTCATGGGTCACTCCTTCTGTTCTGTCGAGGAGTTCCTTGAAAACTTATGCTGATTCTCGTTGTATTGCTGATAGCGTTTGCTTAAACTTATGGACTGATTTTGTTTCAGGTTCATGAACATTTATTTTTATCTGTTATTACTTTTATGTTGTAAGTTCATGTACTGACACGTTCCATGACCTTGAGATTTGCTCCTCAATTTGGTCCTACGGAACTTGACATGTAAATAAATAAATAAAAATAAATAACACTGCTGTCTTGTGTGACAAAGTTGCGAAACAACGCAACATGCGCGTAATTTTTGTTGGCTAAGGCAGTGGTAATATGCTGGACCCCCATTTGCAAGGACGACGATTCAAAATCCCCTCCAGCCATCCGGATTTAAGTTTCCGCAGTTTTCCAAAATTGCTGAAGGTGAAAGCTGCGATCGTTCCTGTGAAAGAGACCCTCCCTAGTTCGAGCTCCATCTCTAATGACCTAGTCTTTCCCTTTCTTTTAATGTTCGATAGAGCGCATTCCCCAGTCATATGTCAATATAGAAGGACTAGAGATTGAAACTGTAGATAGCAAGAAAATGAAGTACAGAAATTGCCTTTTTGAAGTGAAGTGACTGGCATTGTTCAGTACTAATTGAAAGAATAAGTTAGTTCAGCCAACTACAGCCGAGTGCTGAACGCGATACAGAACGTCCAAACTGAACACATTGGTGTGGACAAGAAGCTGGAACTGCCATTACGTTTGCGCCCATTGATGTGTCAAAGCGTCATGAACGGCGCGAGTGATTCAGCTGTTACTGGCAGAGCGAATATTTGGTTACTGAGGCAAGGAAGACACTGGTCTCATCTCGAGCACCTTCACACTGCTGAAAATCTCGTCATTATTTCTACTGTTTCTACGGTCAAGTATTATATTGTGCAGATCCAAACATACTACGAAAGTAACATCAAGAACATAATAAAAATGCTTTCATTAAATTCGAAAAAAGTTTTGCAACTTGCTGATGACATGCGTACTTCGTGCTTCTCTCTGTCACCTTTTTTTTCGACCAGCTAGATTTGTAATGGAAGTAAGCGTAAATCTGCTTTCTCATTCGAGTTCAGGAGTGTGCATGGTCTCTACCCTCGTGAGCGGGTCACTGTTGTGTATATGTAGAGTCCATTGCGTCAAAATTCCATTGCAGTGTCATTTCATTTCGGGTGCATTGTTTGTTTACAGCACTGGACACTGCTTGCTGAATCAAATGGTTCAAATAGCTCTAAGCACTATGGGACTTAACATCTGAGGTCGTCAGTCCCCTAGACTTAGAACTACTTAAACCTAACTAACCTAAAGACATCACACACATCCATGCCCGAGGCAGGATTGGAACCTGCGACTGCAGCAGCCGCGTCGTTACGGACTGAAGCGCCTAGAACCGCTCGACCACAGCGGCCGGCCTTGCTGAATCACGACGTACTTCCAACGCTCATCTGTTTTTGTCAAACAGAAAACAGTGTGAACGTCCGCCTCATAGAGGCCTCCTGCGCTCATCAATTCCAGCTGGTGAGAGCTGCCTATTAATTATGGCTCGAAGAGCTCATAGGAAAACATGACGGAATTCCGTGCTGGCTTTTTGGAGGCAACTGAGGGTGCTGTGTCGATGCAGACAGTACGCAACCGCTTCCATCTGATCAGTCCGGCCTCTAAGCGTCCAGTATGAACAAAAAACCCTCCAATATCGTGCGGCGCGAATGAGATGACAAAGGGATTTGCTGCATCAGTGGCGTCAGGTTCTGCGCAAGGACGAGGACAGGCGTTGTGGATTTGTGTAACCTCTAACTACTGACGTACAAGAATGTCGAGGCAACCTGGTACATTTCAGGAAAAATAAATGAGCACACCACGCCCACCTTTTGAACGTTTTCTCAGGAGACAGGAAGTAACCAAATGGGATGGCCTGCGGTGTCTTCTAATACGTATCCGATTCAGCATTCATATGATCAGCTGGAACATGCAGTTTATCGTCGCAGGAACCCTCGTCAACTGCTGGATGTCATGAAGAAGGTAGCCATCGATGAGAGGAACAGGCTTGTGCAGTAATCTCTCGACCACCTCGTGAACAGCATTCCAAGGAGGATCGAAGCAAGTCTGAAATGCATGGAGTGGAGATTCGCAGTGCTGAATGTTTTTACTCGCTGTAAAGGTATTTCTTCTTTTGATTTGTAAGCCTTATTCTTTAATTTCCTAGCCCCCTCGAGTGCAAACCTACAAATATCCGCAGATATACATGCTGTGCGTGGATCTCGACCTACCCAGCAAGCAATCAGCATTACACCCGAGGGAAGAGGTCACATAAACCATGGGAGCCACCCTTCCCGCAGACGGAGGTAAGTCGGCCACGATGTGCCCGGCCATTAGACGATATCCCAGCCGCCTACAGAGGTCGCTGGCCTCGTGGACCTACTCTCCCCGCGGGTCACGTGACAAAGCAGTGCCTACGGTATCCCGAGCAGTTGAGTCGGAGTGGGCTTCCTTGGCCAGGTGCGGACTGCAGTCGCGCTGCAGCTGTCAGGGACCCATAATGCAGCCGCCGCAAACGACGACGCCGATTTCTGAGCCGGTGATCAGTCAACTTGCAGGAATTCGGGTCTTCGTTCCATTAGTGCTACCCAGGACTTGACTGCGTTCCGTCATACTGCAACTCTGATACTGAACTGTCCTTCTGAGACTTCAACTTGTACTGATTCGGAGTTCACATTCATGACAGTATTCGTTGGACTGTCCTACTGCGACTTTTCCTAGCTTAATGCATTGTGTATTTACTAGGTACTGACATTTTCCAATAGTAGTTATTTTCGTATAGGCCTTCAGTCAATACCGATGTTTTTACTCAAGAAATGACTGTTTCGTTCCATCCTTCAGTCTCCATATAAATATCGTCTGATGGTTCGAGCACGGGGCTCACAACCCGAATCACACGCCACTGTTAAGCAGTAATGAAGGGCTGGGTCCCTTACTTCGATTGCACACAATTCATTAAGGTCAATCCAACACATTTATTTCAAATAACATAAAAGAAGTTACATTTGAATCTGTCAGACATTAAACAAGAATTAAAAAAACAATTTCAATATCAGCTGATTTAGTGCGTGGAGCGTGAGTTAAGCCAATAACCCGATAAACTGAACAATTCACCGTAATTCAAAAGAAAGAGAAAAACTAAATTGAATACAATACACCCCACTGACAAATATCCAGAAAACCTTACAATACTACTCAAAAGAATTCACTGAAGTGGGGAGCAGTCATTCAGCCGACAGAACACTTCAAAATTAGTTCAATAACACAGCTGCGTGCCCCAGAAAACAGCAAGACATTAAATACACTTCATTTGTTGAATAACAAATACTCACTAACATTACGCCACTCCTGTTTGAACTGCAGTGTCCCAAAGAAACAGGCGCTTATTCTGAAAGAACAACCTTTTTTTATGTGTTTAAATTACAGCATTAAGGAATTCCAAAAGATGTCGAATCGACCCCCCCCCTTTTCAGTTAAGGCACACATCTTTCCCCTTTCTAGGCGGAGGCTGAGCCAGAAACACAGAATGCCACAAAAAAACACAGTTTTGCTGTGAAATCTTACAAGACACCCGGAACCAGTAACAGACAAGGGGGCGGCACCCACAAATAACACAGGCTAAGAGTCAGGCTGGGAGCACATCCTACGAGAATTTGTGCACACTATGCCCACCACAAACCGTAGAAATACTGGCCGAACATCAGCTTGCAGTGGCTGCCAGAGGGACGAAGCAACCAACAGGCCCACGCCGTGCTTCTCACACAGGCACCTCAATTTGTGCAAACATCTAGGCCAACACCAACTCTGGACTCCCCTCTCACTGCGAGGCTCGGCACAGTTTATACCAAAATGCCTCCCAGGCAGCCAGTAACCGCCGCAGGAGTTTCACGATTAGCAAACAGCCCCAGCTTAACAGACATCACACACGTGCTTACGCCCGAGCCACAACTGCACCAGTCTCACCGGCCGCCCCAAACCGACTGCCTCTCGCCGTCCCGCGCGCCCCAGCTGAAAACGCAAAGATGCTCATGCCCGGGGACGCGCCAAAGATAATAACCCGATCGCTGATGATCGACCAGCGATCTGGCTCACCCGAGAAGAGATTTCCTTTTTAATGCTGTTTGCTCTTATTTAAGAAATAATTTTCTTTCTAAAGTAATTAAATCTTACATTGTGCTTAACTCATGTCGGAGAAGATGTATTCTTCCTTGTTAATTAACCTTGTTCTACGAAATATACACAAGCATTTCTCGTCCGCCGAGACAAGGGGACACAAACAGGTGAAGCAATTTTTGTTATCGCGAAATTTATGTGTAATGGATCTTTCATTTAGACGAGTGTCCTTACGTGTACTAGAATAATAAATTATGAATGGTGTTAGAATCAAATTCATTTAAAACTTCGATGACTTAACAATTCTAGCACTGTTTTAATTTAATCAGTTTAAATTGTTGATCTGCTGCAGTGCAATGAGGCAATCTGATTTAACCGTTTTTCCATAGTTAACTGGAAAGCCAAGTTAATTGTATTCAAGTGGTAGACTTGTTCACTGTACACATTATTTAAAAAAGTACACGAAAGTTAATGTTGTTAGAAGCTTTCTCAGGCATCTACGTAGGAGGCTGTTTCAGGTAAGCTAAAAGGTTGTCAGTAATAGAGCACATTTGGAGCGCAAACATCTGAAAGGTCCGCACATGTCTGTTCTTGTTGAAGCGGTTAGTCAGCCATCGTTCTCAGAAAGCGAATGGCCTCATGCCCCTCATTTTTCACGGAATGTAACTGGACAGAAGTTTAACTGGAGTCTCCCAGACAAGTCTGCATGTTTCACTGATAGTTCCATCTCCCTGCACGCGATACACTGAATGAGTTATTGTTTTCTGCCCAATAAGGGCTGAAATTGACGAGTGACCGGAGTCTTCACAGCAGTCCTGAAGATCTAGGGTCGATGCTCGTCTTACAGGGCGGCTTCTTGCCATTAGTTAGTGGGTGTTACGCAAGGCAATAGAATTGTAACTACAGATTACTTTATGCATTACCTTATGTTTAAGACGTCTTTTAACCGTACTAATGTTAATTATAACGGTATATAATATTTATTTCTTTGTTTATTTATGGTACATGCTAATACATATGTATCAAATGGTTCAAATGACTCTGAGCACTATGGGACTCAACTGCTGAGGTCATTAGTCCCCTAGAACTTAGAACTAGTTAAACCTAACTAACCTAAGGACATCACAAACATCCATGCCCGAGGCAGGATTCGAACCTGCGACCGTAGAGGTCTTGCAGTTCCAGACTGCAGCGCCTTTAACCGCACGGCCACTTCGGCCGTCACATATGTATCCCCATAGCAATAAATTGAATGTAGTTCATGTGCACATGTACAAAGTATATACCAAATTTAGTTAAAAATTAACATCCAAGCATTCGGATACATTCAATTGCCTCATGTATTGTTGGAAGGAAACCGGTGAAGAGTCCCTAGTAGGTTCGATATGGACATCTTCCATTACGTGTCGGCCTGTTCGTTTTCCGGATCCGCAGTCACATTTTGGAGAGGGTGTCCCCCACCCCATCCCCATTTATGGAGTGTGCCAACAGTTCTACCATGGCAGAGCGTATTCGGTATAATGTTTTCCACACTTTGCTTCTTTGATTGAAACCAGGAGGCACCTGTGTGAACACTGAGTTGAGCGTAATCTTAACAGCGTTATTTCCAGATATTGTGAATGATAAAGTTTACCTTCATCAGTTGTTTAGCTGTGACTAGTCCTGGCCTCTTTTTATTTCAGTCTCCTGCAGTTCAGGCCATCTGTGCCATTATGTATGAGTAGCTGAGAGTAACTGTTGATCTCGTTGTACATTCTAAGTACAGCACTTCTACTCCATATCTCTGGAGGTGGTATATCGCTCGAGGAGGGCAGCCAATGCAGCGGGAGCTAATTTTATTGTGTTTCTGATAGTGCGCATAGTGTCAGTGCCGCGTCAGTGTTGTTTACATTTGAGGTATTAATCGATAAAGGAAGGTAGTTTTCCCTCACCGAATAGACGATCCCAACTGCTGATTTCCAGACTTAGGAACAACACTTTCGAGTCTTGTTGGTGTGAAAGCGTTGTTTGTTTGGGTTCAACGGATATTTTGGGGGTGTTAAGATCCACAAGCCTAGAGTCTTCACTGAACACTTCGCCAAGTACTAAGTCTTCTACGCTCTCCCTAACTGTTGGGTCACTTTCGATGTTGTGCATACATGACACCGTAGGGACTAAAATCCTGCATATTCTGCTACGAGTCTGTTTCAGATAAACTGCGCTCCACATATGGCGGTCTCTTTTTGCCATGAACAGTCCTGATAAAAATGGAATTGGAAGATCAATATCGATATAAATGGTATAACGACTTATTTACAACATTTAGTCTCTTCTGCTTAACAGTCCTCATTTTGACACGATTTTAATTTTATTGTACCCCACTACAGCCGCAGAAAATTATAAGCAGGCTATGGACATCTGATCACTGTAGGACCAATAACAGTAAGACCCCATAATAGCGGATTCCAGTAGAAGATGCCATCCTCATTTGTACGTACACACCTAGTTACGAGTTAACAGGTGTAGAAACGTAGTTCATATGCTGAGTTGGGCGAGCGAGCGCAGGCCTATCTTCGTGACGTACGTGCCGCGGCCTGTCTTTCTCGTAGGTATCGGGAACGTGGCTGCGTAATTGGCATCCCGCGTATTTGAAAGTGCGGCCAATCGGATAACGGCCGTTCCCGCAGAAACTAACTTAAGGGAAATAAGGACAAGAAGGGACGGGATGACGGAACACATGTTAAAACGCCAGGGAATAATTTCCACGGTACTAGAAATAGGTGTAGGAGCGTAAAAACTGCATGATGACGCAGATGTTGGAATACATCCAACAAATAATGAACGACGTTGGGAACAAGTACTGCTCTGAGATGGTGAGGTTGAAACAAGACAGGAATTCATGTAGGGCCGCATTAAGCCAGTGCGAGGACTGATAATCAGAAACAAAATGCTGCTGCGTAAAGTCAAGCGCCAGCACGCCAGAGCAGAGACGGTTGTGAAGAAGACGTCAGCCAATCGCACGCTGACCGACCCCTCTCCAGGACGACAACGTGACACAGCGGCCTCTATGCGAAGAGGACGTAAGCACCGCCCCCGTCTGGCCGCGGACCAG
Organism: Schistocerca piceifrons; assembly: GCF_021461385.2. NCBI lineage: Eukaryota > Metazoa > Arthropoda > Insecta > Orthoptera > Acrididae > Schistocerca > Schistocerca piceifrons. The sequence continues at coordinate 51,608,336 of NC_060144.1, read as the reverse complement.
TACTGCAGCAGCTTCAAGATCACTCATTCGCGAGTACTGTGTGACAATGTCTGTAATGTAGAAGCTTGCTTATTTTGAATGTCGTTCTCTGCTTGCGACACATCTTCGTAATTCTCAAAGTTAAGTATTGTCATCTACTTTTCGTAATAAAACTCATTAATACGATTTGTTGCAATTGTTGTGTAGCGCGCCGCGCGGGATTAGCCGAGCGGTCTGGGACGCTACAGTCACGGACCGTGCGGTTGGTCCCGGCGGAGGTTCGAGTCCTCCCTCGGGCATGGGTGTGTGTGTTTGTCCTTAGTTTAATTTAGGTTAAGTAGTGTGTAAGCTTAGGGACTGATGACCTTAAGTCCAATAAGATTTCACACACATTTGAACATTTTGTTGTCTAGGCAGGATTCCGCACAAACATTTAAACAATCATAATGTTGGGAATGGCAGTTGTATGTGTAACATTTGTAACCTAACAGTCACCGTATACGACTGAAAGTGGTAGTAAAATAAAGCTGATGTTTCTAACATGACTAAGTTAAGACTTCAGTGCCAGTTTTCTGCAGCTCACGACTGTTTTTGTACGCTTTCGCTGCATGTTGTGTCCAGCATTCCTCATTATACTCGTAAGAACATCAATACTGTGAATAAAATTTTTGTGTTATCCTCATTAGTCACATACCAACAGTAACTTTCCTTTGACACACTGGTACTGTAACTTTCATGCAGTCAGCATTTTCTTAATGAAAAGCCAATGAGCAGTCCCAGCGCACGACTGCTGCTCTAAGAAAATATAAAGAATTCATCATTCCTGCAAATGAGAATCATTTAGGGAGATTACGTGAAACGTAAATCCCAACTGTCGAATTTGAATATCCAGCCAGTCTCCCGAATTCTTTCCCTAGTCTTGTGTCAGTCGACTTCCAGTTACGTGCTTATCGAGACCAGAGCACACAGATACCTTACGATTATAAAACTAACATACGCAGCAAAATAGATTCTTGACCTACAAAGGCCGGCCGGGGTGGCCAAGCGGTTAAAGGCGCTACAGTCTGGAACCGCGCGACCGCTGTGGTCGCAGGTTCGAATCCTGCCTCGAGCATGGTGTGTGTGATGTCCTTAGGTTAGTCAGGTTTAAGTAGTTCTAAATTCTAGGGGACTGATGACCTTAGAAGTTAAGTCCCATAGTGCTCAGAGCCATTTGAACCATTTTGGACCTACAAAGAGATACTAACAGTAAACACTGTTAAACAAAAAATACATTAACCTATTATGCAAGACACAGAAAATCTCGACAGTTGTCAGAGGGGCACAAAATTTTGGGGCAAGTAAAACTCTCATTAAAAATCACAAATCCATAGTACTGGCTGGGGGAAGTAAAAATGTCCCAGAGAACTGAGTTTCCGGTGAACAAAGAAACACAACAGAGAAAAGGAAATACAGTACTAACCTGACTATAGTAGACGTTGCAAGTGACCACCATTTATCTCTTGGCAGTTTTTAGCCCTGGTCAGCAAGCTACTGAAGGCGAATCGAAGCTGGGCTGCTCAAATTGCTGCAGTCTCATCCGAAATGTTGTGCTGCAATTCTCGAAGACTATGAGGGTTGTTGCGATAGACCTTAGTCTGGAGGGCTCCGCACACAAAGTAATTGCACACTGGCAGATCTAGTGAGCAGGGTGGGATGCTAGGGCAGCGACCAGAGTAATCCCTGTTAACAACTGTCAGGCGCAAAGATTGTGTAAATGTGCTCCAAGTTTTAGCCGGCTGTATAGGCAATTGCTCCATCCTGTTGAAACTAACTGTCGGCCTTATCCTCCTCCGTTACTGCTGCCACAAATGGTTTCAAAATGTTGGCAGTGTAACGCGCTGAAGTCGGCCTCTGACGAAAGAAGATGGGACCAGTAATGCGGCGTGCACACTCCGCACACCAAATCCTAAACATCTAATGTTGCATTGGTGTTTCGTGGGAGTTATGCGGATTCTCCATTGCCCGGAAACTGTGATTCGGTTGTTGAGAATTCATGAAGCTAACAGCCCTTGAAAGGAGGACATAAGATGAACATCAAAAAAAGCAAAACGAGGATAATGGAATGTAGTCGAATTAAGTCGGGTGATGCTGAGGGAATTAGATTAGGAAATGAGACACTTAAAGTAGTAAAGGAGTTTTGCTATTTGGGGAGCAAAATAACTGATGATGGTCAAAGTAGAGAGGATATAAAATGTAGACTGGCAATGGCAAGGAAATCGTTTCTGAAGAAGAGAAATTTGTTAACATCGAGTATAGATTTAGTGTCAGGAAGTCGTTTCTGAAAGTATTTGTATGGAGTGTAGCCATGTATGGAAGTGAAACATGGACGATATATAGTTTGGACAAGAAAACAATAGAAGCTTTAGAAATGTGGTGCTACAGAAGAATGCTGAAGATTAGATGGGTAGATCACATAACTAATGAGGAGGTATTGAACAGAATTGGGGAGAAGAGGAGTTTGTGGCACAACTTGACAAGAAGGAGGGACCGGTTGGTAGGACATGTTCTGAGGCATCAAGGGATCACAAATTTAGCATTGGACGGCAGCATTGAGGGTAAAAATCGTAGGGGGAGACCAAGAAATGAATACACTAAGCAGATTCAGAAGGATGTAAGTTGCAATAAGTACTGGGAGATGAAGCAGCTTGCACAGGATAGGGTAGCATGGGGAGCTGCATCAAACCAGTCTCAGGACTGAAGACCACAACAACAACAACAACAGCCCGATCGAGATGATCTCACAGATTCTCGACTGGATTAAATTCGGGGGAATTTTGTAGCCTGGGAAGAACAGTAAATACATCCTGATGCTCTTCGAACCATGCACCAACACTATGAGCTGGCGACATCCTACTGGAGGATGCCGTCGTGCCTTAAAAAAAATAAAATAAAAAAAAGCAAGCTGCATGTAAGATTGGAAATGTCCCGCAAGAAGAGTTGCATACTTGTGTTGATCTATCGTGCCTTCCAAAATGACAAGGTCATCCAGGGAATACCACGAAAACATTTCCCGGTCCATAACACTGCTTCCTTCAGCCTGGACCCTCCCAACGATTGTTGAAGGGTGTTTGCTTCCTGTGCGATGAGCATAAAGCGTGATTCATCTGAACAGGCCATTACAGCGGCTGTCCATTTACGATACTGGCGCGCAGATTCCAGCCTTCGTCGTCGATGGACAGGAGTCCGCATGAACCAAGCGCCTGCTGCGTAGTCCCATGTGTAACAAAGTTCGCTGAACTGTCGTTGTGGAGACAATGTCCGTAGCCTCCTCGTTCATCCGGGCGGTCACTTGCTCAACAGCTGCTCGTCTGTTCCCCCGTACACATCTCCGTAGTCGTCGTTCACACCAGTCATCTAAAGCCTGTGTTGCACTACAGTTGCCGGCCGCTGTGGCCTAGCGGTTCTAGGCGCTTCAGTCCGTAACCGCGCTGCTGCTACGGTCGCACGTTCGAATCCTGCCTCGGGCATGCATGTGTGTGATGTCCTTTGGTTAGTTAGGTTCTAAGTCTAGGGAAATTATGACCCCAGATGTTAAGTCCCATAGTGCTCAGAGCCATTTGAACCATTTGAAAACACCTCAGTTGCCGCGGCTCCAGTTTCGGATAGCGACATTTTGCCATGCACAGCTTACTTTAACCTCTGCGACACGCGAACAGTTTACAAACTTAGCCGTATCGAGAATGTTTTAGCCCTTTGCACGAAAGCCAATGATCATATTCATTTGGACGTTAAATAAATCGCTGTTTCCGCTTTATGACAACGGCAGTACTGTTTTCCGCCAACGCCAGACACGTTTCGTATTTCCTCCACTGCTACTATTGCCAACTGCCGTTCGTGACTGTTTATTCAACACTAACGTCAAGCATAAGCGGTGGTCAAGCCTGGAATCCGCCGCGCCTTGGGACTCAGGGGGAGTGGGGTGCAACTTCACCGATTTCGACAACGCACCGGATTTGATCTTAGAATAAGTTTAGTTGTAGGACTTAGTTTTTAGGCACTATCTTTAGGAACCTGCAGCGATCAACATCTTAGCCTGCCCAGTGTCAGGGGCACGCTCATTGGAATTAGCTCAATGAGCAAGGCTCTATAAGTAGATTTATACTTTCAACTGACACATTTGTAACGCTGTAGGCTTTAGTAACTAGTCAATAGTTAGGCTACCTGCTTTCTAGTTAATTAACAAAACTAATTAGCCCATTGCACTATTCTCATAGCTAACATACTAACTAGTTACTTAAATATAACTTAGATTAGCTGCCATTTAAACTATTGAACCACTTTTTCGGCCCACTAATCATATAAGGTAGTGGGTTAAATTGTATAATTAATAAGTTTTGGAAATAAGCGGTGGTCACATTAATGTGAATGGGCCGTGTAGCGTTCAGCTGCATCCCAAGGACGAAATGAAATCGTCAGGTGATAATGCCGCCACTAAGACTTACCATCGCAAATCTCTATTTTTGGGGGAATAACTCGACTGTTTGTATTTATTGTATGTTATCTATGCTTACCAGTAAACGTAGTTCACCAGACCGAGAAACATTGTTCCACCTGAGAACAGATTTTGACAATACATTTTGTAACTTCGTTTCCAACTAACGAACTTCCAGACGCCACGCAATACAAGGGACACGATTCGTGTGGTTCAGTTACCGTCCTGACCTTTTTAGCCACTTTACGACAGAATGTATTTTTACGCTGTCCGCCCCCGGTAGCTGAGTGGTCAGCGCGACGGACTGTCGATCCTAAGGGCACGGGTTCGATTCCCGGCTGGGTCGGAGATTTTTCTCCGCTTAGGGACTGGGTGTTCTGTTGTCCTAATCATCATCATTTCATCCCCATCGACGCGCAAGTCGCCGAAATGGCGTCAAATCGAAAGATCTGCAGCAGGCGAGCGGTCTACCCGACGGGAGGCCCTCGTCACACGCCATTATTATTATTATTTTTACGATGTTGCAGTGCAGATATTGGAGTATCGGCAGATGAATACGATACCGGGCAAGCGACTTTCAAGCACAACGTCTGACCTGTGCGGGAATACACACAATGGATGTACCAGTGCAGGTCGTAGACGCCTGATTGGCGACGTATGGAAGTTTGGGTGTGGCCGTGAGTCGTGCACGGATAGCCAAATCGTAGACCGCGGGAAGGCGATAAGCGGTAACTCTGGGTTTGAGTCCCGGTCCGCCACAAATTTTCATTGTCGTCATTCCAGTCTGCAGCTGATGGTTGTCCTTGTTTGCAATTGCGAATTCATTTATTTCAATTGTATTCTTTGTCTCTCTACTCCTAGTAGGTTCTGTCTTCTTCCCGAGAGCAGCAAAGAGACAGGATAGCGCAATCGAACTTGTCTTCTGATACAGTACGCGGATGAAAGCACAAAGCATTCTGGACGCTATCTTACAACGCTGCCTCTGATGTGCCGGCGAATCACGTGGTGGATAACGACCGCGCTCGCCGCCTATGACGTCACCGGTTGCATGCGCTGGGAAATACAGGAAGCGCTGGCTGGCTATTTGTACACCAGAAGAGGCGAAGAGGAAGATCAAAACAGAAAAACGGAAGCAGCTATAAGGAACTGGAGTGGGGGGTGCACCTGCTTTTCGCTTCCACGCATGAAGAAGTAGAGCAAGAAATTCTACTCCTGATAGTACAATACGAAAGATAGTTTGATATTGTGATCATGCAAAGTGAAGCCAATACAAACCCGTCAGAAATTTATACGTGTAAAGAAGGACAGGGAAATAAAAAAGAAACTGTACGCACGTTTTATCGTAATTTTATTATAACCTTCCCCCTGCTAATGTTACCATTGAGCCCACGATACTGGCCTCATTTATACTGAAACTACGGTCAGTGTCTGGATCGCAGTTAGTCTTATTGCATCAGAAAATGTCGAAACGTTTCTTTTTTTTTTTTTTTAATTCTGATGACATGGTGTCTTCACTCCAAGTAGTGTCCGCCCCGATAACTGAGTGGTCAGCATGACGGATTGCCTTCCTACGGGCCCCGGTTCCATTCCCGGCTGGGTCGGGGATTTTCTCCGCTCAGTGAATGGGTGTTGTGCTGTCTTCATTATCACTTCATCCCCATTCGGCGCGCAAGTAGCTAAATGTGCCGTCGAATGTAAGGCAGCCGGACCTGCCCCGCCAAACGTTCATTATTATTACTCCAAGTAGCTGTCTTGAACAGATTGTTGGCTGAAATGTGTTGCGACTGTGATTCGGAAATCGACGCTCAGGCAGACTATTAAGCGCCGTAGGCAAAATTACAAAAGGGATGTCAGTTAGTTTACTCACGACGTCATTGTTGGTTAAAATAATAAAATCATAGTCGTCACAAAGTCGTGTGCTCGCATCGACAGATGATCTGCAAAACCACACACAAAATAATCCACTGCAGTTAACATAGTGTTCATACACACACATCGTTAATAAGAGATGAAGACTTTCCTAATATGTAATTAGTCTGTATTGGTCGCAAAGTCACAGCACCAAAATACATCTTCACTGGCTGTCGGCAAAACTTGACCTCTAGCCGCCTAGTCCGCACATACGCGCCGCGCGGGATTAGCCGAGCGGTCTGGGGCGCTGCAGTGTGCGGCTGATCCCGGCGGAGGTTCGAGTCCTCCTTCGGGCATGGGTGTGTGTGCTTGTCCTTAGGATAATTTAGGTTAAGTAGTGTGTAAGCTTAGGGACTGATGACCTTAGCAGTTAAGTCCCATAAGATTTCACACACATTTGGACCGCACATACGCAACTTCACTGGGCGCCGGCAAGACTAGAACCTGAGTAGGATACTTTATACCTTACGGAATTCTGTGAGCCATAGTAATTTGTACTTAGTGAGTCTTTCCAAAATCAGTGATAATCCATTTGTCTCAAAATACCTGTTAATGTTTTCAAATACTTCGTTAACTATCTTTTCAGTAAGAGGATTGATACTATTTTTATTCATATACTTGGATGCTATGAAAACATCCGTCTTTCGACAAGGCGACTCGGTAATTGTGTACATCAGAAAACCGAAAATAGACATCTAATGTACACCACGTCTGGATGCTCCGAATTCTTGTACGGCAAATAACATCAGGAAAGTGTTGGCATAGAATCGGCAGTTGTCTTTAAGATTGATACTGGAGGGATTGGAGATTACCAAGCTCAGACTAACGCCAGCAAATAGAAAGACGTGTTCTCGATTTGTACATGATGAACGTGTTCAGGAGCACAAGTTGACACGGTTGGCAACACGCAGAGAGAACACTGGCACTCCTCCCCATTCTGCAAACTCCGATGACAGACGGTGAAACCCGGTGTAAACAACTTCGTCAGTACGGAGGTGTCAGACTCACCGCACGCTGTGATCTACGTACGTTATATCACAACTGCCATCGAGAAGCCTCTGACATCAATGAGTGGATCGACTCCAAAAGCATACTCCGCTAACAGTCCCAGCAGATCACGAGTAGAACCACAAATGGATAGTAGTCATGGAGATTACTTAGAAATCGAAAAAATGTAAGATCTCAAGATAAAATACTAATCGCTTCCTTAAAACTAATCACTCCCTTCACAGAGCAACACTAGCCACTTTGCCGGCCGTGTGGCCGAGCTGTGCTAGGCGCTTCAGTCCGGAACCACGTGGCTGCTACAGTCCCAGGTTCTAAACCTGTCTCGGGCATGGATATGTGTGATGTCCCTAGGTTAATTAGGTTTAAGTAGTTCTAAGTCTAGAGGACTGATGACCTCAGATGTTAAGTCCCATAGTGCTCAGAATCATTTGAACCATTTTGAACGACCCACTTTAGAGCGCTGGAGACGATGTAAACGTGGTATGAGGCGGACGCGCGACGCTCTACATGTGACACGAGTAATGGCGGTGAATTGGTTCGTATCTCCCAATCGGTTGTGTGGAATCAGATGGTTCAGCAATGAATTCGAAAGTAAAGTTCTATGTACTGACTTGGCAGAAAATACTAAGAAATTTTGGTCTTATGTCAAAGCTGTAGGTGGGTCAAAACAGACTATCCAGACACTCTGTGACCAAAATGGTACTGAAACAGAGGATGACAGACTAAAGGCCGAAATACTAAATGTCTTTTTCCAAAGCTGTTTCACAGAGAAAGACTGTACTGTAATTCCTTCTCTAGACTGTCGCACAGATGACAAAATGGTAGATATCGAAATAGACGACAGAGGGATAGAGAAACAATTAAAATCACTCAAAAGAGGAAAGGCCGCTGGACCTGATGGGATACCAGTTCGATTTTACACAGAGTACGCGAAGGAACTTGCCCCCCTTCTTGCAGCGGTGTACCGTAGGTCTCTAGAAGAGCGTAGCTTTCCAAAGGATTGGAAAAGGGCACAGGTCATCCCCGTTTTCAAGAAAGGACGGCGAACAGATGTGGAGAACTATAGACCTATATCTCTAACGTCGATCAGTTGTAGAATTTTGGAACACGTATTATGTTCGAGTATAATGACTTTTCTGGAGACTAGAAATCTACTCTGTAGGAATCAGCATGGGTTTCGGAAAAGACGATCGTGTGAAACCCAGCTCGCGCTATTCGTCCACGAGACTCAGAGGGTCATAGACACGGGTTCACAGGTAGATGCCGTGTTTCTTGACTTCCGCAAGGCGTTCGATACCGTTCCCCACAGTCTTTTAATGAACAAAGTAAGAGCATATGGAGTATCATACCAATTGTGTGATTGGATTGAAGAGTTCCTACATAACAGAACGCAACATGTCATTCTCAATGGAGAGAAGTCTTCCGAAGTAAAAGTGATTTCAGGTGTGCCGCAAGGGAGTGTCGTAGGACCGTTACTATTCACAACGTACATAAATGACCTTGTGGATGACATCGGAAGCTCACTGAGGCTTTTTGCGGATGATGCTGTGGTATATCGAGAGGTTGTAACAATGGAAGACTGTACTGAAATGCAGGAGGATATGTAGCGAATTGACGCATGGTGCAGGGAATGGCAATTGAATCTCAATGTATACAAGTGCTGCGAATACATATAAAGAAAGATCCCTTATCATTTAGCTACAATATAGTAGGTCAGCAACTGGAAGCAGTTAATTCCATAAATTATCTGGGAGTAGGGATTAGGAGTGATTTAAAATGGAATGATCATATAAAGCTGATCGTCGGTAAAGCAGATGCCAGACTGAGATTCGTTGGAAGAATCCTAAGGAAATGCAATCCAAAAACAAAGGAAATAGGTTACAGTACACTTGTTCGCCCACTTGTTCGCCCGCCGCGACGGAACCCAGTTCCCTCTGAGCAGCATAAGTGTACGGATCTCCGTGCCGGCACGTTCACAGCAGCTCAGTCCGTCAGTTCACCTGATGATGGCGGCATGTATGATCGCCGAAATATTGTGCCCGTTGGACACTGTAGGCCGGCAGTACACCCGTGGATATTTTGATCATCAATACGCCGGGAGAAACTCAAGAATTTAAAGGTTGTGTTTGAACAAATAGTATTAGTGGTGTAGTTCCCCTCAGAATGATGTGAGTGATGGTTCAGAAGCGGAAAGTGACAGACAGCAGGATACATTCGAATATAGGAAGGCCGGAGTAGCTCTCCGTACGCGACCCTGTGGAGCGCCGCCCACTGGCACGTCGGCGAGGATCTGGTGCCGCGCGCGACCGTTGAGCGCCGTGCGGTGGAAGTCAACGGTGCAGTTGGCCTTGCCCGCCTAAAAAAACCTCAGAGTCCACCAAAAGTAGATCCAGCGTATCAAATCACATTTAATATGGAAAATACACTGTGTGGTCAAAAGTATCCGGACACCTGACTGAAAATGACTTACAAGTTCGTAGCGCCCTCCATCGGTAATGCTGGAATTCAGTATGGTGATGACTGAGTGCTGCACTGACCAGAGGTATCAATGTCTGTCGGTGAGGCATTGCACGAAGTCGGCGTACCCAAACATCCCAGAGGTGTGCTATAGGGTTGAGGTCAGGGCTCTGTGCAGGCCAGTCCAATACAGGGGCGTTATTGTCGTGTAACCACTCCGCCACGGGCCGTGCATTATGAACAGGTGCCCGATCGTGTTGAAAGATGCAATCGCCATCCCCGAATTGCTCTTCAACAGTGGGAAGCAAGATAGTGCTTAAAACATCAGTGTAGGCCTGTGCTGTGAAATTTGGAAATTTGTGGTAAGGTCTTATGGGACCAAACTGCTGGGGTCATCGGTCCCTAAGCCTACACACTATTTAACCTAAATTAAACTAAGTTAAGCTATGGACAAAACACACACACCCATGATCGAAGGAGGACTCGAACCTCCGACGCCTGAGATCGCGCGGCTACCCTGCGCGGCTCTGTGCTGTGATATCGCAAGGGCTGCAAGCCCCCTGCATGAAAAACACGACCACACCATAGCACCACCGCCTCCGAATTTTAGTGTTGGCCCTGCACACGCTGGCAGATGACGTTCACCGGGCATTCGCCATACCCACACCCTGCCTTCGGATCGCCACATTGTGTACCGTGATTCGTCACTCCACACAAGGTTTTTCAGTGTTCAATCGTCCAATGTTTACGCTTCTTACACCAAACTAGGCGCCGTTTTGCATTTACCGGCGTGATGTGTGGCTTATGAGCAGCCGCTCCACCATGAAATCCAAGTTTTCTCACCTCCCGCCTAACTGTCATAGTACTTGCAGTGGATCCTAGTGCAGTTTGGAATTCCTGTGTGATGGTCTGGATAGATGTCTGCCTATTACACATCACGATCGTCTTCAACTGTCGGCAGTCTCTGGGCCTCGGGATATTTAGGAGAGTGGAAATCTCGCGTACAGGCGTGTGACACAAGTGACACCCAATCACCTGACCACGTTCGAAGTCCTTGAGTTCCGCGGAGCGCCCCATTCTGCTCTCTCACGATGTCTAATGGCTACTGAGGTCGCTGATATGGAGTATCTGGCAGTAGGTGGCAGCACAATGCACCTAATACGAAAAACGTATGTTTTTGGGGGTGTCCGGATACTTTTCATTACATAGTGTAATTTCTACGTTGAATATATATATATATATATATATATATATATATATATATATATATATATATATATATAGTGAGTGAGAGAGAGATACAGGTTGTCTCCCATCAAGTCATTTGGAAAGAATAAGTCCATTTTGAAAGCCGTATCTATTGTAACATGACCTTAAAATAGTAGCATGGAAGGTGGTACCGGCCGCTGCTACGAGCATTCGCTTTGCGAGCCGATCTGGAGACGATACCACTCGAAAGAGGCCCTTAGTACTGGGCAATTATGAGCGGCAGTCGCGCAAGACTTCTTGATCGACACTCGTAAGCTGACACTGTTGGTTGGGATATCCCACGGAGTGAGTCCAGCCGCGCATCCTTGGCCTTTTCCCTGGCGGATTTGTAACAGCTGTATCGTAGGTTTTTGTGTAGTGTGTAATGGATGAGTGTATCTCGTAGTGTGACGTTTGTATTGCGAAATCCGGTGTCAGCGCATGTCCTGCCTCGCTCGATCAGCACCAAGGGGGCCACCAACGGACGGATCATCATCGGCACATGCCTTCACTGCATAAGTCGCTGCGGAGAGATTTGCAGTGTAATCCACAACACTGGAGCAATGACTGGTGAGCAGGAATTTTATAGAACCACCTATCCTCCCACTGCCGGCCAAATATTGGCCGTGAAAGTTTCATCCACCAACAGCTTTCGAACCGGATTACCTCCGAATCGAGCCCACCGCGCTGCCGTCCATTAGAGACTGCGATTACAGAAGCGGATATTGGCACTGGTTTTCCATATCCAGGGACAATTTCGTAACCTATCCGTTATAGTGTAAATAATTAGTACAATCGTTTCTGAAAAGTAAATGAAAATTGTACAAGGGGCAGTCGAATTAAAAGGAGACAGATGGAAGAAAAGTAACTGAACTGTTCATTATTACAAAAGTAATCAAAATGGTTCAAATGGCTCTGAGCACTGTGGGACTTAACATCTCAGGTCAGACTTAGAACTACTTAAACCTAACTAACCTAAGGACATCACACAATCCATGCCCGAGGCAGAATTCGAACCTGCGAAGGTAGCAGCAGCGCTGTTCCGGACTTAGGCGCGATTTTTTTTCTTTTTTTAAATCTCATTTTGTTCGCTTTCGTTCTTCGCCTAGAACCGCTCGTCCACAACGGCCGGCACAACAAAATTCATCGCCACAGCTGCCAGTACGTTTATCCCGTGAGACAAGACGGTCAGCGCCTCTATGGAAAAATGCCTGTGGAATCACGATTTTTCCCAGGCGCGCACTCCTTCGTCCGAAGCAAATGGACGGCTGCGAATGTCTTTCTTGAAGGCTCCAAAAATATGGAAATCACAAGGGTTCAGACCGGGATTGTGTATGGAGGATTTGTAAAGGGTTTCCCGGCGGAACTTTAGCCGCGTATTAGGAACAATCTTAGAAACATGTGAGTCGGCTTTGTCCTGCAACAGAACGATTCCGTCCGACAACATCCCTGGGATTTTTGGCTTGATGGTGCACTTCAGTTTTTGCAAAGTGTCCACGTCGGTGCGATTTCTTATTTTTGGAACCCTGAAGAAAGACACTTGTGGCCGTTGATTGGCTTCGGACGAAGAGCTGTACGCCTGCGTACGATCATCGTTCAGTTGCCAAACGCGAACACTTTTCCGTGAAGGCACTGACCTTCTTGTCTAACAGATAACTGTATTAAGAATTACGGCGATTAGTTTTCAAACAATGAACAGTTCACTTATTTTCTTTCCATCTGTCTAGTTTTTATGTGGCTGTTGCTTATACTTTCTACGCTCTGCGGGGATCTAATTAAATGTCACTTAGGTTTGTTACGAGCTGTGAGTGCAGTCATGATCTTGGAGTTTGTGTTAGTTCCTGCTGGTGTTGTATCGAGTGTGTCGGATGTCTCCGTTGTGCAACAGGACAGAAATGTGAAGGTACAGGTGCTGACCAGTTGCTTTTCAGCAGTTTGTTACGAGCTGTGAATGCAGTCATGATCTTGGAGTTTGTGTTAGTTCCTGCTGGTGTTGTATCGAGTGTGTCGGATGTCTCCGTTGTGCAACAGGACAGAAATGTGAAGGTACAGGTGCTGACCAGTTGCTTTTCAGCAGTGTAAGGCAGCTCTCGGTCCGCTAGATTCTGCGGTTTACGGAATACGCACGAGTAAGCACAATACATCAGCAGCTTTTAAAACCCCTAATTAAGCAGGCAACTTATACCATCACAGGTATCATTAAGATACGCACTTACGCTCTCCTTTTATTTACCATTTCTCTGGAAACACTTCCGCATTCAGAAGAACGTGGTCAGCTGCGCCTACGGTAAGAGGAGTGTTAAGCCATTTTTACACTATCGACTTTCTTGTCTCAGTCGACTACTCGACACAAGTGCGTCTACTGCAGCGGTCCTGGCGTTCTATTCCCGTACTAAGTCTTGTCTCTATATTCTGACATTACTGTCGTAAGGAGTGTGACCAAAATATAACTTAAATGTTTATTTGACTCTATAATAGTGAAACCATAGTCACAGTACATAAATTTTTTTCATTAAAAGAAAGGATTACACTACCGGTTTCAAAGAACTACGTCGCCATTTTCAGATGTAAAACATCAATTGGAGAATATATAATGGGAATTATGACCATACCTCTGACAAAAATTACGAGAAATAATGAGATCAGGCAACGGTGGCACAACAAAGTCACTCATGGTGAAAATTGGCAATTGCCCATACGATCGTATGGCTGATATAAATTCACAAGTCGTAAGTGTATCAAGCACAGCAAGCTCCCGTATGGAATGCAGCACATAATTTTACAATTTTTCGAAAAAAAGAATCCCAAAACACAATGTACTTTCATGTGGGACTGACATACTACGAACTTGCTAACATAACATTGCTGCATTTGCCTGGTAGCCCATTCTGTCACTAGAGGGCATGAACGTAGTATGACAGTAGGACATGGAATGTACGTTTGGGCAAGCATAGGCATAACTTGTAGTGACTTGGTTGTGCAGCCATTGCCTCAGTTGCCATTTCTCATTATTTACAATAATTTTTGTCAAATGTATGGTCATAATTCTCATTATATATTCTCCAACTGATGTTTTACATCTAAAAATGACGATGTAGCTCGTTTAAACCGGTAATCTAACCCTTTCTTTTTGAACAAAAAATTTTATGTACAGTGACTAATGCTTCACTACTGAAGTGTCAAATAAACATTTAAGTCTTGTCTGTTTCGAGTGGTCATTCTCGTCAAAATTGCCGCTGTTGTAGCAGTTGTCTGCTATAAACTTTGGCGGCTGAATGGTGAAAGTGGGACTATGAGGGTCTGTCCTTTTTAGGGAAAAATCGAGATATAGTAGCAAAGTGTTGGTTGGTTGATTTGCGTGAGGGGACCAAACAGCGAGGTCATCAGTCCCATCGGATTAAGAAAGGATGGGGAAGGAAGCTGGCCGTGCCAAGGAACCGTCCCGGCATTTGCCTGAAGTAATTTAGGGTTCAAATGGCTCTGAGCACTATGGGACATAACATCTGAGGTCATCAGTCCCCTAGAACTTAGAACTACTTAAACCTAACTAACCTAAGGACATCACACACATCCATGCCCGAGGCAGGATTCGAACGTGCGACCGTATCAGTCGTGCGGTTCCGGGCTGAAGCGCCTATAACCGCTCGGCCACATCGGCCGGTGCAATTTAGGGAAATCAGGGAAAACCTAAATGAGGATTGCCGGACGCAGGTTTGGACCGTCGACCTGCCGAATGCGAGCCCAGTGTGCTAACCACAGCGCCACCATGGTCGCTAAAGTCTAGGAATAAGAAATGACAACAGAATTTGTAAATGGCCAAAGCAGACTGCATAGTGGAAATTGTTATCAAAGGTAGTGTGGTAAATTCTCTACACTCCTGACAATTGAAAGAGTACGAAAAGTGTCATCCAAACATTTCAGGAAATATGCATGTGTTTCTCGGAGAAAATATGTACTTGCAAACGCATCAGACAGTATGTAGAACGCAGTAAATAGTGCCTCTTTGCTTCGTCCTTTGTATCTTGTTTCTTCGCCAAATGCCAAATAAAGACGAAAATTCTTTTGGTCGTCCAATAAAACTGACTTTTTCACTGTTTAAATAATACTTTTATACGTTTACATTCTTATTTTTGCACAGTATAGTTTTGTCCTCTGTAAAAGGTAAATAATTTTTGCTTTCTGATATTTGGTCTGTCTTATGGCATAACGATAAAGTGCGCGTCATTTATGACGGCGGTCGAGTTTAGGTTCGGTCTGCGCATCTGACGTCACAAAACACAGTCAGCCAATGAACAGAGAACGACGTTGCCAGAGCTCGACTGCAGTACAAAGCACGGACGAGTGTCTTTAGTTTTAGAAACGTTCAGTCATAAATAAAGTAACTGAACGAAAGCAATGTCTTGATAGCAGAATTTCTTTTATAGAAAGTTAGGAAAAAGCATTCTTTACATCAATTGCTTCATATTCTATTACTTAATTAAACCAAACAAGCAATAAGCCTCCTAATTCAGGCGATAGCAAGGAAGGGTTTTTGTATCATTCTCACTAACCGCTTTTTCGCAATAAGGAACAGCGGTAATTGTTTATTTCCTATTGTACTTCGACGAAACGTGAGTAATTCATAGTCATACCAACAGTGTTTGTCGGTATTTTGCGTCCTGGTTTAAAGACCCCCAGGAAGTCTACTTAATGACGAGCCGCGTTAGTGTGATGGTTAAAGTATTTGGTAGCTAAATGAAATGTTCCGAGTTCAACACTTGTTCGATGCCTAATATTTTCTTTATTTAAAAACAATATCGAAGTGTCTTACTTCATGAATTTTATTTGTCTGAATGTAATTTTTTGAAATTTCTAGTGGCAACTGAAATCGATCATACGGAAAGTATACACTTTGGACGTTTACCTCTGCAAACTCTTCAAAATTTCGTGCAGTGGTTTACTACATTTAATACTGCACAATAACTGCGTTGAACATCGAAACAAAGATGTGTATAAATAAAATTTTTGGGCCAAATAGTTTTTGTGAAATCGAATGATAAGTGTGTCAAAGCAGTCGGAACACCATGTGTCTGCACAGGCGAGCAGTGCAGTGATGACAAAGTCACGCACATCGCGGAATGCGGGGAGCACGTCTCTGTAGCAGCGAATGGGTTAATGCGGCCGTGGTGGCTTTACTTCATAAACTGCGCGCTCCCCCCTAAACGTAAGATTGCTTGGCGTGTGCAACTGGCAACGCAGCAATCTCCCGCGTCTAGGTGGGCATGCGCGAACGGCCAAGATAAAAGAATTGAACTATATTAGGAAATAAAATCTGGACCTTATGTAACTTCTCAATGTGCCACGAAAATAAAGGTAACAATATAATAAAGATTAAGAAGACGCGAGAGCACAAAATCAGTTTGTCTACCGATGCTAGCAGATGCCGCCAGTATCTCCTGTCTGTGCGCATGCGAAGTATGCAGCGTACTCGGATATTTAGAACTTCAACTCGGCAGAATCGGTAGATCAGGCACGTCATACACACACTCGCGCCGTAGTCGGTCGCTCATCTGCACGCAGGAACGAAAGGCGCACACACTTCCGAGTAGTCGATTTCGACCAGAAAGTCGCTCGTGTAAGGCGGGCTTTAGGCGACGGCGGGCAGCGCCCAGCTGGCACGCGGCCCGCCCACGCCGCCGCGGGGATGGCGACGAGGGCAGCGGGTGTTGGCGGGGGGGGGGGGGGGGGAGGGGGAGGGGCCGCCCATTCACGGCGTGGCGTCGCGGCCACCGCCGTACGACCCCCCAGCCGCCAGAGGCAGCGCAGCCCGCACCAGCGGCGGGTGGCCGGGATGCGCCCCGACCTGGCGCTCAATGAAAGTGAGCCGGGCTAGAGCAGGCCGGGCGCCGCGACGCTCGGCATCGACCCGTGACGTCACGGCGGCCGGGTGCGGGTCAGGGGCGGCGCGGCCACCAGCTGTGCGTCCCGTCCCCCGCACAGCGCGGCGGGGCCGCACCTGACGACTCTGGCTGGCATTGACACGCGCGCGGCAGGACCTCTGTCGTCAGCGTTCGCTGCCCCCCAGGTACGTGCTTCTCACAAGGGAACCTCCCCATCGCACCCCCCTCAAATTTAATTACAAGTTGGCACAGTGGATAAGCCTTGAAAAACTGAACACAGATCAGTCGAGAAAACAGGAAGAAGTTGTGTGGAACTATGAAAAAAATAAGCAAAATATACAAACTGAGTAGTCCATGCGCAAGATAGGCAACATCAAGGCTAGTGTGAGCTCAGGAGCGCCGTGGTCACGTGGTTAGCGTGAGCAGCTGCGGAAGCAGAGGTCCTTGGTTCAAGTCTTCCCTCGAGTGAGAAGTTTAATTTTTTTATTTTCAGACAATTATTATCTGTCCGTCCGTCCGATGCGAGGTAACTGCGCCGTAGTATGGGGACGCTACACCTAAACAAACATCGAAACACCTAAATCGGGCAAGGTAGAAGCTTTTTACCCATTCGCCAAGTGTACAAGTTAGGTGGGTCGACAACATATTCCTGTCATGTGACGCACATGCCGTCACCAATGTCGTATAGAATATATCAGACGTGTTTTTCTGTGGAGGAATAGGTTGACCTATGACCTTGCGATCAAATGTTTTCGGTTCCCATTGGAGAGGCACGTCCTTTCGTCTACTAATCGCACGGTTTTGCGGTGCGGTCGCAAAACACAGACACTAAACTTATTACAGTGAACAGAGACGTCAATGAACGAACGGACAGATCATAACTTTGCGAAAATAAAGAAAGCAAGACTTTTTTTTTAATCTCATTTTGTTCGTTTTTGTTCGTTGTATCTGCTCTGGGCGGACGTCGAAAGACACCCGTTTCAGTTCGTTGTTGATCCATTAACTCAGTTTTTTTATTACAGAGGGCAACTATCCCTCTGACCGAACACGCTGAGCTACCGTGCCGCCAGTCTTGAACCAAGGACCTTTCGTTCCGCAGCTGCTCACGCTAACCCCGGGACCACGACACTCCTGAGCTCACACTAGCCTTGATGTTGCCTACCTTGCGCATGGACTACTCAGTTTGTATATTTTGCTTATTTTTTTCATCCACACAACTTCTTCCTGTTTCCTCGACTGATCTGTGTTCAGTTTTTCGAGGCCTATCCAGTCTCCCAACTTGTAACTAAATCTGAGGGGGGTCCGATGGGGAGATTCCCTTGTCAGAATGGAAGTACGTGACCTCGAACGTTCAGAACAGCACGAAAGCAAGATTAGTGTTGAACGTCCTGTCGACAGAGAGGTCATTAGAAACAGAGTGCAAGGTCGGATTAGGGAAGGAAAAGCTATAGACATACAAAATGGTTCAAAAGGTTCTGAGCACTATGGGACTCAACTTCTGAGGTCATTAGTCCCCTAGCAATTAGAACTAGTTAAACCTAACTAACCTAAGGACATCACACACATCCATGCCCGAGGCAGTATTCGAACCTGCGACCGTAGCGGTCTCGCGGTTCCAGACTGCAGCGCCTAGAACCGCACGGCCACTTCGACCGTCTATAGACATACAGAGCACAGTTTTAGACTCCGTTATTGGTCCTGATTACCTGTAATGCGTGTACCTCCACGAAATCCAACTGTCAGCCTGTATGGGTTTACTTTAATTCTCCGGAAGGTGTGGTTAACACTCCAAGTGAGTCTGTCTTACTATTTCTACCTGTTTAGGACACGCACCGGAATGCGTTTTGGCATAGCAGTACGACCAGGAAACGCTTTCTGCTGATGACGATTAATCATACCAGTAGGAAAACCTGTGGGTAAAGGCAAAGGTGGTAATGATTCTGGTCCCGTGATCTTCCGGTCATCTCTTATAAACTCGATTGTACTTACAATCCAGTTGTAAACTCCGAGCCCAGTTATACTGTTCTGCGCGTGCTGTGACGTGGAGACCCAAGGGGTAGGGTGTGGAAGTGGATCCAGCAACGACAAGCAACATGCAGAACCTTTTTTATAAATAGTGTTAATCTACACACGATAATGTATATCAAAGGAGGAAATTTAACGCTTTATATTTATTAAAACAGCAGGCCTGATGTCTATAAAAGGCGAGATGCCACTCCGAGGCGAACAATACATCCCAATCCCGACAACTTTAGAGGCGAGGTAATGCTAAAATTGGAAATTAACCTAGCGTAGAGGATTACACTAATGTATAGACGACTCTGATATTGTTTTAAGCAGAACTAAGACCAGTGTTTTCACAAAATGATACAGACAATTTAGATTTTCACCCTCAGTGCTTACCTAAACCACCCTTATGCATCTTCTGTTGTAAATGTCTCGGAATTCATTGCTATATGTATACCAGTACAACATCAGTAGCAGTTTGTGTAATCGTTTTCCACGTTCAATAATTGAAACTCTAGAAGCAGACAGGTAGTTTGCGTTAGATTCCCACATGCAAACGCACTTTACTAACATGCAGTAATTGCGTTAAGAACCACGGTGTGTTGTGGACGGAGCCGACATTATATTTCGGCAGATTTTTCTGGTTCTATTATACCAATATATAGTTTCCTGGTCCTATTATATCAAAATATAGTTTCCTCGCATTACTATTGTTATCCTGTTATACCTTGAATGATTAGTCACTCAAATGTCACTCGTGGTAAGACATACAGTTTTGGTAAGACATACAGTTTTGGTAAGACATACAGTTTTGCCTGCGGATGCTTTGTGCCGCTGTTTTCGGAATGAGCGATTTACATTCGAAGCACATTTTCGTGTGGTTCTGAGCGATGGAGCCGGCCGGAGTGTCCGAGCGGTTCTAGGCGCTTCAGTCTGGAACCGCACTACCGCTACGGTCGCAGGTTCGAATCCTGCCTCGGGCATGGCTGTGTGTGATGTCCTTAGTTTAGTTAGGTTTAAGTAGTTCTAAGTTCTAGGGGACTAATGACCTCAGAAGTTAAGTCCCATAGTGCTCAGAGCCATTTGAACCATTTTTTGAGCGATGGAAACGACGCATTTCCCTTGTGACAACTGAGAAATTGGACATTACTCAGGAACAATGAACGTCTCCAAAAATAAATCGATTGGTCAGAAAAAGTATATAGCGCTATCAGTCAACTGTAGCTATCACGAACACGAGGCGGAAAATGAGACAAATGGCTCTGAGCACTATGGGACAACATCTGAGGTCATCAGTCCCCTAGAACGTAGAACTACTTAAACCTAACTAACCCAAGGACAGCACACACATCCATGCCCGAGGCAGGATTCGAACCTGCGACCGTAGCGGTAGTGCGGTTCCAGACTGAAGCGCCTAGAACCGCTCGGCCACACCGGCCGGCAAAATGAGACAGACAGGCACTGCTACAGCTCCATGTGCGCTGGCAACTGACCCCAGATTTTTTATTGTGAGCGTGAACGCCGTCATTGCTGGAAAACACCTCGTGTCCAGTTACGCGCGCCCACTCCTCCGCCGGTCACGGTCGCAGTTTCTCTCGGGTCGCAGGATCGCCGCCGAGCGATGACTGATGTTGACACACGCCCGTCGGTGCCTCAACCAGGAAAGTATACTTGCGTAATTTTGGCCATTATATATATATATATATATATATATATATATATATATATATATATATATTTAGTCTTAGGGTGATATGTAATTCATTCACAACCAGTTTATTAAGCAATAATCAGTTAAGGATGGATGCGCCTTTTTGAAAGTACACAAATTACTGCTTTGTTTTATCATCGAAACATGTTTCACCACTGTTGTGGCATCCTCAGTGGGTGTTTTATTATTTTACTGAACTACATACATACAGGTTATTTTTTAGGTTAAGGACTACTATACAACAGACTTTGTTGCCATTGAAACAGTTTGTGCACTTTGCCTTTTATTTCACATGGTGTGTGTCCTCTGTCTGCCAACCAAAACCAGCCATAGATCTAAATCATTACAGCACGTCATCTGCAGATATGATGGATGTTAGAAAATCGTCTATATTGAATCTTTTTTCCTCTCCAATCCTTAAAATATATGTTCTGGTAAAATTCGTGGTAGAAACTGGCATACGCACGAATTTTGCCACGACATATATATGAAAAAATTGGATAATAAACAAAAAACATCAATGCACTCGATTTTCTAGCATCCCTCATATTTTCACATGACACTGTGTACTGATTTACACCTGTTGCTGATTTTAGTTGCGAGGCAAGGAACACACACAATGTAAAATAAAATGCAAAGTGCATATACAATTTCAGTGGCAACAAACTCTGATTTATTATATTCTTTAGCTTAAAAAATATCCTACATGTATGTACTTCAGGAAAATAATAAAAGACCCACTCAGATGCTACGATTGTGGTGAAACATGTTTGGCTGATAAAACAAAGCTATATTTTTTTTGTATTCGCAGAAGGTGGATCTATCCTTAATTCACTACTATTTTTCTGCGAGCATGGTAACTGAGCCCAAAACTCCAATATGTAAGTTATGAACTACCTCTAAAAAGATTAACTACAATGAACTTAGCAACGGTCGAAAACATGTCAATTTTCACGGAATAAAAGCAGTTCTATTCTACTTCAAAACATTCCCGTAGATGGTGTTCGTAATCCATTTATTTTTGTTGACTGAAAATGCTGTATTTAATTGCATCGTTTACAATTAGTGTGATTGATATGAATCGACGTCAGAATTGGACTGCTTAATAAAATCATCGCTACAGAAATTAAGTTCTCGAAATGTGACTAGCAGCAGTACCACTAAGCAGCACTTCTCCCGAGAGATAGAGATAGAGAGAGAGAGAGAGAGAGAGAGAGAGAGAGAGAGAGAGAGAGAGAGAGAGAGAGCTGCTAAACGTGTTTGTAGTATGTTAAATCTGAACTGATTCTATGGCATGAACATTACGGAAAGACGGACGCAGTACGATTTCTTCCAATGAAGAATCCGCGACATTCTCACAATAAGAATTTCTAGATGGTATGCGTGGATGTACTATTAAGCGTCAGGTTTTGCAGCAATATAAAGACTAAAAGCAAATAGTGAAACTTCAAGAATAACGAAGAGACTCGGGGAACAACTGTTGTCTATAGGGTATTCAGTTTACATAGGCTTTAGAGGGAAAGATTAATACGATTTTGTTGTATTTAGAAAATGCGCTTGCCGTCCAACGACCAAGTGTAGCGGGAGCAGAACACCCAACCATCAAAAGTACTATTTATGAGCTGGCTTGCTTGTATGCAGCAAATATATACGATTTTTTCACGGGGCCAACAGCCATGGCAACAGCCATGGCAAAAATAAATGGGAACTCGGATTAGCAACAGTCCAAACGATTTATTTATAAACGTTTTACAGCACTTAGATGGAGTATGACGATTGCGCTTAGCAATATAGATCAAAGTCTACTTGCAGTGATCTCAATTCAACCAGTGGTGTAGTCTTAGATCCAGTGAACGACGACCAGTATCACTTGTTTCATTTGTTCTCTTCTTGGGGGCGACTGTAGGTAAGTTCTGAGGAGCTCGCTGAGACACAACCCTATGTCGAGGTACTACCCTGTGGTACTGCCTAAGTAAACAATTGAATAAACCGGTGTGTTTGCTTATATTCATATTTGGTACACAAATGCTCACTTGGGAACTATTCGTGTGATGTAAGACTGCAAATGGCTCTCAGCACTATGGGACTCAACTGCTGAGGTCATTAGTCCCCTAGAACTTAGAACTACTTAAACCTAACTAACCTAAGCACATCACACACATCCATGCCCGAGGAAGGATTCGAACCTGCGACCGTAGCGGTCGCGCGGTTCCAGACTGTAGCGCCTAGAAACGCTCGGCCACTCGGGCCGGCTCACGATGATGTAATCCAACTAGAATGTTCCCGTTATTCCAGGATATTTTCAACCTGCTTCCTTATGTTGGGATTCTTGGAAATTGCATTTTGCTATTACTGGCTGAATTTTACTGCAGGAAACTTTCTCCCCTCTCATTCCTATGACAGAGCACATTTTCTCCGTAACTCTATGTCCTCCCCGTTTCCCTATTATAGCATTCCGATCACCCATGGTTATTAGATTTTCGTTAGACTTTACACACTGCGTTAACCTGTCAATGCCTTCGTATACTCTACCCCCCCCCCCCCCTCTTGTTTGTGACGTTGGCATGTATCTCTGAACTATGACTACTGGCGTCGTTTAGCTGTCGATTCTCGTGACGGAATCCTGTCACTAATGTGTTCACAATAATCCTCTGCCATACATTCCTGTTCGCAACGAATCCTGTTCCTGTTTTACTATTTTCCGTGCTATTGATATTACCTACATTCATCTCATCAGAAATCCTTATCGTCTTTAAGTTTCACTTCGATGACTAGACTGAGCCTTTGCATGTTGTTTTTCAGGTTTTCTATCTTCCGTGCTACAGTCAGACTTCTGACTTCCCTCATTTCGCTTCTTATGACTTTATCGTCTCGTTGGTGATTCAGTCGTTTTTCTCAATGTAACCTCGCCCTTATCAAGTAGGGTTAATATAGGAGATAAAGAAGGCACAAAGAAGAGCCACTCGTTTTGTCACAGGTTCGCTTAGTCAGAACATGCGCGTCAAACTACAGTGGCAGACGTGGGCCATTGGCGAATGGGCCAGACAACGAGGGATAGAGAGGCATCAGACGTACCCTCCTTCAGACATCGTAAAGTCAAGGACAGGGGTATCGAATGATGTACTGCGGGTATAAGACACCAGTGGAAGGCAGAGGCAGGATTGGTGGAGGCGGTATTGACTTGTAAGCTCTAGAATTCGTTTCAACAGTATTTCAATCAAACTTTTTACATAGATTACTTACTACGTAGAAAAACAGTACAAGTGAGATGCATAACCCATAGGACTCAAGGCGGAGGGAATGCTGGTAAAAGGGGGCGACATGGAGAATTAATCGTGAATGACCAATATAAGAGCAGAACCCGGGCTGTCGGAGTCACTCGGATGTTTGGCGGGATTTGGGGTGAGAAGGAGGGGGAGGAGGAGTAGAGTGAGCCGGCCGGAGTGGCCGTGCGGTTCTAGGCGCTACAGTCTGGAGCGGAGCGATCACTACGGTCGCAGGTTCGAATCCTGCCTCGGGCATGGATGTGTGTGATGTCCTTAGGTTAGTTAGGTTTAATTAGTTCTAAGTTCTAGGCGGCTGATGACCTCAGAATTTAAGTCGCATAGTGCTCAGAGCCATTTGAACCATTTGAGGAGTAGAGTGAAAGGCCTGGGTACGTAACACGCTGGTCAACGCAGCTGAAGCAGTTACACGGAAGGGAGGGGTTGAGTCGGTTGCCTTACCGTGGTTTTCACCCATTCCACCTATTTCCCTTTCAGTTTTTCATGATTTTTGGTTTCCTTGATATACAAAGTGAACCCGAATCCCATAGAAAAAATTTCGAAGATTGTGTGGGATGTTTTGTGAGTATTTTCGCGTAAGGGACTCATGGTCACCACTGGGTCGTTGAGTAATTATGACTCAGTCGGTTTATTTGCCCAGTCTGCTTCAGTGAAAACATTGTGAGACGAGTGAAAAAGATCTGTATCATTCAGTCATCGAAAAGCGTAACATAAATCACAGAGTAATGCAACAATCATCAGACAAAAAATAACACTTCTATCGTAATGTGTTCAACCAGTGCTGTAACAAACAGTACGTAAAAAGTGCATATCGGCCAACCCTGCATCAGTAAACCTACCCACAGTGTTATCCATCATTATTAACGTATAACTAATATTGCTAAGAAAAACAGATACGTGGCAGAACCGAGCATTACAGAATATAGGCTTGAGACCGTGAAATGCACGTTGCTGTTGTCAGCAGCTAGCAGTCTACCGTGACGGAAGGGCAGAAGTTTGTTTCCAAACAAAATATACAGCCCGTACCGTCGACATTTGTATCACTGTGCACATATTTTCAGCGTAATACAGATACGAAGATAGATGCGGGTAAGAAATAAAGTGGAAACTAATTACTTTGTAACGAACCATTCTACACCACAGCTTCCTTATACCGTGAAACTCGGAAGATATCCCTGAAGCCCAGAAAAATTCGAAAATGTACCTCTCTGTAGATGGCACAAGTATGGTATTATAGAAGAACGTTGAAAATTAGGTGGACCGATCAGATAAAAAACGAGAACATTCTTACAGAATCGCCAAGCAAAAGAAACACTGATAAGGAGAGTATGGTAGGGCATGTGTTAAGACTTAATGGAGTAACTTTCATGATACTACAGGGAGTTGGAGAGCGTAATGACTGCAGCAGAAGACAGAGGTTTGAATACATGCAACAAATAATTGAAGACGTGCTGCTGTGAAATGAAGAGGTTGCCACAGGAGAAGAATTCGTCCTGGGCCACATCAAACCAGCCAGAGGAGTGATGACCCAATAAAAGTAAAAATAAAATCGGAAACGCTGGACGAGTATTTGTATCCAGCGCGAGTCCTGCACCTTATCAGTGGCTCTGGCACCGATTCTCGTAGACGGAGAAGGAACTGGGGGGTTTGGGGAAGGAGACCAGACAGCGAGGTCATCGGCCTCATCGGATTAGGGGAGGACGGGGAAGGAAGTCGGCCGTGCCCTTTCAAAGGAACCATCCCGGCATTTGCCTGAAGCGATGTAGAGAAGTCACAGAAAACCTAAATCAGAATGACCAGGCGCGGGACTGAACCGTCGTCCTCCCGAATACGAGTCCAGTGTGCCAGCTACTGCGCCACCTCGCTCGGTGGGAGAAGGAACTGATTGTAGCTTTGTCGGAGGAAACCGTTCTGGCGTTCGCCTGAAATAATTTATGAAAAACACGAGAAAATTGAAAATTGACGTCCGGGTGTTAATTTGAACTTGCTCCTCATGAACAGAACGACAAGCTCGGCGTTAAAACCACTCCACTACCTTCCCCGGCGTAAAGCCTTTCTATCACTCCAAAAACAAGCTTCACTTCGTGCTGGTATTCTTTAGAGGGAACTTTGTTTTTGTCTATATTTTAAAACTTTAATTTAGTGTGCTACCCTCTGTAATAATTTTTAGCTGTCGCCAAAATACCTCAATGATTTTCATACGGTAAATACAGATCAGAACGCTTCTGGCTGAGTAACTGGTGGACGCTCGCGTCCTTTCCTTGTGATGGCTGGTGGAGTACCTCGACAGCCAGCAGGCAGTGAACGGAACACCGATGGGCTAAAGACTTCTTTTTTTCTTCTTTTTGCTAATTGTGCACAACGGCAGTTAGGTGAACGACGTAATTATAACGACCAAACTGCGATTTCGCATCTTCGGCAGGCCTAGAACTAGACATCTTTGAAAACAATAGGACGGCCACAATTTCACATTAGTTATATTACTAAAAGATTAAAAGTCACCTTGTCGTCTTCAGGAGTAAGTAAAATTTTATTTTCTGTGTTTTATACAGTTAGTGACCCAATTTAAAAGTTTGAAATGCTGTCGTAATCGACTCATGCAGAGGTACCTCGACGTCATAGCCGCATTTCAAGATTTACCTCCTTTTATTAAGATGAATATCTATATAATGACAGCATCAGGAACGTGTAACGAAAATAATATTTAATTTACTGAGAATTTATCTTCTGTGAAAGGCAACGATGTGTGAACTGTGTAATCATTAATATCTCCTGTGAATGACAAATGTAGAGAGTCTATCAAGCAATTATAAATACAACTGACGAGCGTAGAAAATCTCCCTTACGAACAGAACTCTCTTACCATTGGACCGCTCTTGCAACTAGCTCTCTGTCTAGGAATTAGATCTTTCTCGATCGCTGTCAGTGAGCAACGTTATTTAATATGAGTCTTATTTGCGTGTGTAGATCGAATGTTCATTAAAAGCGTAAAAAATATCTTTTCCTTTACGACTACATCATTTGAAGAACGTCTTTTACCTTAGATGAAAAAAAAAGATAATTTCATTCAGTGAAAGTTATATAATTGAATATGGAAGCTTCTCGTTTGGTTCGCGATTATTTCAAAAGTAATTTTGTATGTAATTACGATTTGCGTATTATATTCATTAGAACCTGCAGTCATTTATGCTTCTAGAAGACGTAACTTTTTTGAGTGCAATTACTGTGAAAGGTAACTTCATTTCTTTTCACGATCAGTAAATTACTGAATGAATTGTTTCCAAGCTGTCGTCCATAACTATTTTGCAGTTAAGAAGTAAATGAATGTTAATAGTGTTACTATCATCCTTGACTTTTACGAACGCCGTTGAGACGAAACCATAGACATAATTTCCCCGCAGTTTTCTTATAACGTTATTTCCAAAGTCAAGAATGCCAATAAATAATTTTACGTAACAGTTAATGCTCTCGTTTATTAGATTCAGAATATAAAGTCAGTTTCACATTATAACAGGTGGTAATATTACAGTATAATCTTACGTTAAAGAGTCTATTACAGTTAGAAACGGTGTATTTGTCTTGATGGAGCATGGCCCATGGCGTGCAAATTACTCGGACTGTATTGGTCCAGTATTTGAGAATGAGATCGTTTGGCGACTTGCAACAGGCTTAAGACGTAATTTCAGACCTTTTCGAAAATTTTTTTGTTCCCCCTCCCCCTTTCCGTACAAAATAATGAAAGGAAAAAAGTTTGTCGTATATTACCTTTTCGTAGTTTATACAGCAAAACTTCAGCATTAATAATCATCTTTTAAATTTATTTATTTAAAGCTAGCTCTGTTCATAACACATTTTGCAGACAGTGTTTATCTATACCACTGAATGTACCTGTAAAATTATATCATTATAGGACAAAGTAGTTCACGAGATGTGACGTCACAAACGTTGAGAAGGCTGTTTCATACATGGGAGATCGATTCTTTACGGAATCGTGTTGCGCGGGAGGGGCGGGGGAAGGGGAGAATGTGAACTGGTTGGATACAGTAGGACAGCCACGATATCGTGGAATATCACACACTACTGAAATACCGCCTGGTGATCCAAACTAGTCAAGCAATTGAATATTATCAGCAGCGGCTGTTCTGACTATAGCAATGCCGTTCATACTGAGCAACTAGCCGTAATACAATCGTACTTCAATGTTCACTGCCCTTCCAGTACAGCGCCCTACCCCCACACTTCCGCCTTCTTGTCCAGCTGATCGCCCTCGCTAGATAGTCTCCCTGTTCCCCTCGCTGCCCTATAAGCAAACGATGAAAGTAAGAGTGCTTGCACACGTGGAAACAGGTTTCCACGGGAGCGCGATCGATGCGCAGGTCTAGCGCGACCTCCTCCTGGGACCTACGCGTAGGTAGCGGCGCTGACGTCAGCAAGACGGCCGGACCCGTGGCGTGGGAGCTCGGCGTCCGCCGTGTAACGGCTGTCATAAAACCCGCCGTATCGGCGGCGACCGGAGCTGCCGATGGGAATCGGAAATTAAAGCTAAACGTAATGACACAGTACCACAAAATATCCCTCTGTGTAGTGCAGTTTCTAGCAGAACAGTCCTTTATTTTCGCGGAAAAGCTGACAAGCTAAATTACAAAATTTATCCCATTTTTCAATTCTATAATTTTCGATTTACTTTCAATTAACATTCAGTTTTATGTCAATTTTATGTGCTCCTTAATGGTTATTACATGTCTCTGTATTTGTCACAAGCACTTGTAAAAACTGTTCAAGAACTATTTTGCACCACCTACATATCAGCAAGGGTATCTGCATTACACTCAAGAGGACAAGTAACATTAATTTTAAGATCGAATAAAAGAAAAAAGAACAGTTTTATCACTAAACTGGGTTTGCACTCCAGAGATCTAGATTATAACTGTAGTACTTCCCAAACAATCCTCCGAGCACGAAATACATGTAGTCGACTTAAACCTAAGGAGACAGTCATTATAAAGAGGAAGGAACTTATTACGACCTTTCGTAGTCTACGTACGAGGGCCATACTGACAGTCGTTAGCAACCCATTCCTAAAATTCCAACAATGTAACAAAAACGACTGCGGGATCGTAATGTACAGGTATAGACTTCACATCACATGTTGCCGTATTGAGACGTATTGCCGTATCACGACACCACAGGCATACTTCCAAAATGATCATACGTGTTTCGTTTCAACAGCGTGCTGTTACTGAATTCCTTGTTAAAGAGGTCACGAGAGTGTAATTATCTGGTTGTCACTTACAAGGAACGAAAACACAGCAGTATTCCCATGTTGCGATTTAAGAGACTGTTGGAATAACCCTTCGTAAACACAAGATTTTTGCCTTCATTGTTACTTCATCCATCTCACCTCATATTGGCTGGGGTGGGCTGTAAGCTTTACAACATCCCGCTCTCCGACCAGAAGAATTACAAAATAAATAAAGGCATGGCAGCAAGATATAAGGATAAAAGATAAAAAACTTTTAAAATTCTGTAACAAAATAATTGAAAGAGTCCACTTACATAAAATACGATGCTTCTTATGTTTCCTCCTTAAAACGGAAAATCAACAGGAAACTGTAAATAATAAAACCACGTTCAAAAGGACAGCGACATACAAGCACTGTACAGTCACTAGAAAGCTGAAGGACATGCACAGGGGTAAAGTAGTTATGGGGAGAACGTAGGTGAAGCAGATAAACATAGAAGAGGATGGATCAGATGAGGCTTTTGTTATGTTTGGACGGTTGCAAATCACTAGCTCTGTAATTGGTACTTTTAGTCTGTTGTGGGCTTTCGGCTGAACGGTTATTAGATAAGGGTTTCCATGTTAGTTGGCGATGAGTTGTTAGTCCTAGGTACTTTAGCGTGTTAGTTAATTGGATGGAACGGTTCTAAATGGCGAGGAAGGAGTCATCGAGGAGGAAGCTGCAGGTGGTTTCCCCTATAACTATTGTCCGTATTTTGCAAGGGTTCATTTTGAGGAGACATTGATTGCACCACTAGGTAAACTGACTGAGGTGTTCCAATACTACCCCAGAGTTGGTAGCATACGACGTGTGTATGTGTGATGGCTGTCAATGTTGTGTTCGCTATGGAGTGGTCACGCCATTAAGTTAAGTAGCCCTGCCACTGGCAATCTGCAGCCAACAAACTGCAACCTGAGATAACATGTGAATTAGTTCCCCAAGTTCTGATGATACTCTGCTCTAATCAGGATAGGTATCTGGAACCTAATGGTAGGAAAAGTAGAACAACTGGGTACTGACACGATATTTACTGTAAAAGCAACACTCAAAGAAAAATCTACATATTGAACAAGTATTGACCTAGAATGTTATTTCCATTCGTTAATCTAAATTTGAGATCGGCAAAACATCTATGACTCGAAAACATCTATGAATTGAAATCGCGCCCCTGTTATTCAAATGGCTCTGAGCACTATGGGACTTAACATCTACGGTCATCAGTCCCCTAGAACTACTTAAACCTAACTAACCTAAGGACAGCACACAACACCCAGTCATCACGAGGCAAAGAAAATCCCTGACCCCGCCGGGAATCGAACCCGGGAACCCGGGCGCGGGAAGCGAGAACGCTACCGCACGACCACGAGCTGCGGACCCCTGTTATTCGACGGTAATACTAAATGGTTGACACTGATTATGAAAGCCTCCACCCTGGCTGTTACTGGTAGTAAAGAGCTCTGTGATGAAACGAATAGGGGTTAAAACATTTACTGTTAAAGATTCCCTGCCTGCCGAGCCGTGGTGCGTATGTCACCTAATTCGGTGCTAGGGAGGGCAGTTCTGCAGTGCCAGACGAAGTGCGTTCCGTAATGGGAAGTCTGACTACACAGAGGACGTCAAATGGCGTCCTCAAACTCCTTTGGTCGAAAATACTTCCGTACAATGCCGGACACGAATCAAGACATCTGCTCGTTCAAAGCCAGGAGCAGAGAGTTTACTCAAGGGTGCGGTCGTAAAGCAGCACTTCACAATGCCTTGGTCTCCACAAAGAAGCACAGATTCGGTTCTCGGTTGATTGATAAAAGTATGATGCCGTTCCTGGTGGCGAAATCAACTCTTTATCAAATAAGATAGTGATACTGTTCACTGGGTCCTTGCCAGCAACGTCTCGCAACACTACCAAGCGATATGTTGTCGTCTCGACACCCTACAGACAGAGAGCCGCCACACGCTGTTCAGTTTAGAATGGACCTCGCCAGGTATTCCTTGCACATTCTTCCGTGCTAACAAGGCTGGTGACGGCGCTTGTAAGCTGCGTCTGTACGATGTTAAGCTTTCAGCGTCGTCTCGCCACCAGCTCTTTCTTAGAGCTGGCACAACCACAGTGAGCAGCCGATTCCACCGGCTTCTCGATGGGGCGGCAGTCCTAGGCAGTAAACGCCTCTCCCTCTCTTCCCGTTCTTTTCAGAGCCGTAAAAACTATCCTGCCGCCAGCCCTCCAACCGTGTCGCTTTAGAAGACCGCGGAGGACTTCGTTCTCCCTGCTCAGAGAGCCAATGCAAAATCGTCCTCAGAGTGTCCACCGCCAGTAGCTGATTGGTCAGCGCGACAGAATGTTAATCCTAAGGGCCCGGGTTCAATTCCCGGCTGGGTCGGAGATTTTCTCCGATCAGGGACTGGGTGTTGTTCTGTCCTAATCATTATCATTTCATCCCCATCGACGCGCAAGTCGCCGAAGTGGCGTCAAATCGAAAGACTTGCACCCGGCGAACGGTCTACCCGACGGAAGGCCCTAGTCACATGACCAGAGATCCTCAAAGTACGCATCTCTACAGAAATGTTAGTCTGAGGCTACCTATTATTAACCAGTAAATGATTAATAATTCGATAAGCCCACTTCAGAAACGTGGTCCCACACAAACTAAGCATGAAACAAGAAACGTCAAAATTATTCATGTTTGGTAGCAAACTCTTTCCACCTTACAGTGTGTTTACAGGGATCGTTGGGATTTCTGGAGCGTAGGTAGAGGGCGGGGAAAGCGGTATCATCAGCATACTAAAGGAAGTGGACCAGCGGAGGTGGTCTGGATATATCTGCAGTGTAGAGGGGATAAAATGAAATGATGGGCGATTAGATAGGAAGGATACAATAAGGCCGACGTAGTTAATTAGAACAACATGTGTCTGGAGTTTGAAAAGGAGACCAGAATGCCATACGTGGTCATAGGCTTTCTCTAGGCCGAAGGAGACAAAAATAGCAGATTTATGGTGTTGAGATCGTCAAATAGGAGATTAGTAACGTGCAGGAGTTGGTCATAAGAGGAAAATTTGGGATGGAAGCCACACTGGTTAAGAGAAAGGAAGTGGTGTTGATTCAGGTGTTGATGCGTGCGTCAGAAGAGGATGGATTCAAAAACCTCGCTGAACTATGAAGAGAGGTAGGAGGTATTACTAGAGGCGTTTTTGAGATTCGAGGAAAAGTAGGATTTTGGAGGTTTTTCAAAGTTCACGATAGTAATCTGTAGAGAGAATCATAAATCGTAGCTAGGGTGGCAAGAAAGGAGATGGGGCATTCTTTCGGCGCCAAAAAGTATTGTGGTCATGATTAGAGTAAGAATTTTTTTGTGTTGTGATAGGTGTATTTAATATTTTGCGAAGTATGTTGTGCATGTGGTGAAAGCTGCGAGCCAGGGATCGATAGCGGTATTTGTGAGTTCGTGGATTATAAGGAGTAGGGAGTAATAAAATCGTGATCGTCAGAAAAGGAGAAGACGTCGAGGAGATAAGATGCAAAGCGATCAGTAACGCTCAAGCAGTCAGGTAGGGTGGTTGATGTGGAGGAACGGGTTCTGAGGGATGGAATTACTGCCAGTGAGTCGAAGTAATACTTTCCAGTACTTGGAGGAGTTTTTAGCATGGAGTCTAGTGCATATGTGGCGTAAGCTCCGCCGTTATTTTACATTCAATGAGTTCCTGATGTGTCTCTGTATTTGCTGGTGGGGTGTGGGTATATTCCAGTCACGAATCCTTATTAAGAAGCGTTTTAAGCGACCAGAGCCTCAGTGGTCTAGTGGGATTGTGGGAGGAGAGTGGCACGCTGAGTACATATGATCTTGGTAGGAATGGGCGGATATACGCTACTGGCCATTAAAACTGCTGCACCACGAACATAACGTGCTACAGACGCAAAATTTAAGCGACAGGAAGAAGATGCTGTGATATGCTAATGAATAGCTTTTCAGAGCATTCACACAATGTTGGCGCCAGTGGCGACACCTACAACATGCCGAAATGAGGAAAGTTTCCAACCGATTTCTCATACACAAACAGCAGTTGACCGGCGTTGCCTGGTGAAACGTTGTTGTGATGCCTCGTGTAAGGAGGAGAAATGCGTACCATCACGTTTCCGACTTTGATAAAGGTCGGATTGTAGCCTATCGCCATTGCGGTTAATCGTATCGCGATATTGCTGCTCGCGTTGGTTGAGATCCAATGACAGTTGGCAGAATATGGAATCGGTGGGTTCAGGAGGGTAATACGGAACGCCGTGCTGGATCCCAACGGCCTCGTTTCACTTGCAGTCGAGATGACAGGCATCTTATCAGCATGGCTGTAACGGATCGTACAGCCACGTCTCGATCCTTGAGTCAGCAGATGGGGACGTTTGCAAGACAACAACCATCTGCACGAACAGTTCGACGACGTTTGCGGCAGCTTGGACTATCAGCTCGGAGACCATGGCTGCGGTTACGCTTGACGCTGCATCACATACAGGAGCGCCTGCTACCGTGTACTCAACCACGAACCTGGGTGCACGAATGGCAAAACGTCCTTTTTTCTGATGAATCCGGGTTCTGTTTACAGCATCATGATGGTCGCTTCCTTGTTTGGTGACATGGCGGTGAACGCACATTGGAAGCGTGTATTCGTCATCGCCATACTGGCGTATCAACCGGCGTGATGGTATGGGGTGCCACTGGTTACACGTCTCGTTCACCTCTTGTTCGCATTGACGGCACTTTGAACAGTGGACGTTACATTTGATATGTGTTACGACCCGTGGGTCTACCCTTCATTCGATCCCTGCGGAAACCTACATTTCAGCAGGATAATGCACGACCGCATGCTGCATGTCCTGTACAGGCCTTTCTGGATACAGAAAATGTTCGACTGCTGTCCTGGCCAGCACAATCTCCAGATCTCTCACCAACCGAAAACGTCTGCTCAGTGTTGGCCGAGCAACTGGCTCGTCACAATACGCCAGTGACTACTCTTGATGAACTGTGGTATCGCGTTGAAGGTGCATGGGCAGCTGTACCTGTACACGCCATCCAAGCTCTGTTTGACTCAATGCCCAGGCGTATCAAGGCCGTCATGACGGCCAGGGGTGGTTGTTCTGGGTACTGATTTCTAGGGATCTACGCACCCAAATTGTGTGAAAATGTAATCACATGTCAGTTCTATTATAATATATTTGTCCAATGAATACCCGTTTATCATCTGCATTTGTTCTTGGTGTAGCAATTTTAATGGCCAGTAGTGTACCTTTCTCACTGAGATAAAAATACTGACAGTGCCATCTATTGTTTCTTTGGTGTACTACGCCATCATCAAGGTAAACATCCGAATTACTAATCTGAACAGACTCCTAAAGCCTGAAATTACGATATACACTCCTGGAAATGGAAAAAAGAACACATTGACACCGGTGTGTCAGACCCACCATACTTGCTCCGGACACTGCGAGAGGGCTGTACAAGCAATGATCACACGCACGGCACAGCGGACACACCAGGAACTGCGGTGTTGGCCGTCGAATGGCGCTAGCTGCGCAGCATTTGTGTACCGCCGCCGTTAGTGTCAGCCAGTTTGCCGTGGCATACGGAGCTCCATCGCAGTCTTTAACACTGGCAGCATGCCGCGACAGCGTGGACGTGAACCGTATGTGCAGTTGACGGACTTTGAGCGAGGGCGTATAGTGGGCATGCGGGAGGCCGGGTGGACGTACCGCCGAATTGCTCAACACGTGGGGCTTGAGGTCTCCACAGTACATCGATGTTGTCGCCAGTGGTCGGCGGAAGGTGCACGTGCCCGTCGACCTGGGACCGGACCGCAGCGACGCACGGATGCACGCCAAGACCGTAGGATCCTACGCAGTGCCGTAGGGGACCGCACCGCCACTTCCCAGCAAATTAGGGACACTGTTGCTCCTGGGGTATCGGCGAGGACCATTCGCAACCGTCTCCATGAAGCGGGGCTACGGTCCCGCACACCGTTAGGCCGTCTTCCGCTCACGCCCCAACATCGTGCAGCCCGCCTCCAGTGGTGTCGCGACAGGCGTGAATGGAGGGACGAATGGAGACGTGTCGTCTTCAGCGATGAGAGTCGCTTCTGCCTTGGTGCCAGTGATGGTCGTATGCGTGTTTGGCGCCGTGCAGGTGAGCGCCACAATCGCGCCACAATCAGGACTGCATACGACCGAGGCACACAGGGCCAACACCCGGCATCATGGTGTGGGGAGCGATCTCCTACACTGGCCGTACACCACTGGTGATCGTCGAGGGGACACTGAATAGTGCACGGTACATCCAAACCGTCATCGAACCCATCGTTCTACCATTCCTAGACCGGCAAGGGAACTTGCTGTTCCAACAGGACAATGCACGTCCGCATGTATCCCGTGCCACCCAACGTGCTCTAGAAGGTGTAAGTCAACTACCCTGGCCAGCAAGCTCTCCGGATCTGTCCCCCATTGAGCATGTTTGGGACTGGATGAAGCGTCGTCTCACGCGGTCTGCACGTCCAGCACGAACGCTGGTCCAACTGAGGCGCCAGGTGGAAATGGCATGGCAAGCCGTTCCACAGGACTACATCCAGCATCTCTACGATCGTCTCCATGGGAGAATAGCAGCCTGCATTGCTGCGAAAGGTGGATATACACTGTACTAGTGCCGACATTGTGCATGCTCTGTTGCCTGTGTCTATGTGCCTGTGGTTCTGTCAGTGTGATCATGTGATGTATCTGACCCCAGGAATGTGTCAATAAAGTTTCCCCTTCCTGGGACAATGAATTCACGGTGTTCTTATTTCAATTTCCAGGAGTGTATTTTTCCTTGGATCCGGCTTGATGAAATAAAGCTTATACGTTGCCGCAAGCTACGGTGAAGTTACCTGTGAAAACCCCATTAAAATTCGTAAAGTAGTTTTGCAAATTAATGTGTTCAGAGAGACACGACGGTTTTACCGTTTTATTGTTAGTACAAATATAGAAGATAGTTACAGATAGACGTAAATCCCCCATCTGCCGTCGTGTCGCCTCTCTAGTGCTGTTTTTTAAAGTGTTTTCAGTGTTGTGCGTCCCCTGTCAGTGTTGCCAACAGCCACCATACTGTCGCTCGTTGTATTCTTATCTCGTGCGAACAGAAACCAGACTGTCGCCCTGTTTTTTAATTGTGCTTGCCTACTTACTACGTCTTTGAATCAACATCATTGACCGTTGGTTTTTATACTTTCATCGCATCTTTTCTCCATGTTTCAGTTTTTAACAGTCACCGTTTTATCGCCTGACTTTATTGTTCTCGTATCTCCTCATTCTGCTTTTTAACTTTTCTGTAGGCTGCGGAGCGGCGTATTGTGCGGCTGCCAGCCCGCCATCCCCTCCCCCTGGGGGGTTGGGGGGTGGGGGGGGGGGGGGGAGGGGGGGAGTCGAAGTCCAATAAAGAAAAAAAGTAGATGTAGATGATAAGTGTCATTAAGATCGTATTTCCTGAGAGCAGTAATTGGTAAATCATATTTTTTGTTCATACATCTGCAACACGTCTCACACGCTCTTGGGATCGCAACATTTTCCATTGGCTTCATGAGCTACAGCGCAAGATAACAGAGTACGGCACTATAGTATGAAAGTAAAGTTTGTCAAATGGTTCAAATGGTTCTGAGCACTATGGGACTTAACATCTGAGGTCATCAGTCCCCTAGAACTACGAACGACTTAAACCTAACTAACCTAAGGACATCACACACATCCATGCCCAAGGCAGGATTCGAACTTGCGACCGTAGCGGTCGCGCGGTTCCAGACTGAAGCGCCTAGAACCACTCGGCCACACCGGCCAGCTACAGTTTGTCCCCCTTTTTATTTTTACATTTTCTATGTATGACAAAAGTCGAATCGCAAATAAACGTTTGTTCACTTGTCTCACAAGTTCTTAATCAGTTACCAATTCTGACCCCAGAATTTAATACCAACAGCGTGATCTACATCCGTTTCTTCATATTCTACGCACTTGACAGATGGAAACCTTTTGCATGTTCAGAACCCCATACAGTCAGATATTTTAATCTTAGGATTTAATGAGAATCAGTTGGCTAGGTGTAACTTACTAATATCTATAACGATCATTAACAATTGTTTTTAAAACCGTGCTTAATTTGCTATTCGTCATTATCTTTGTATCATCTACATACAAACCTCACTCAGTTAGTACAGCGGACAAAAAATTAGTCTCGAGTTAGGAAACAATCTGATCAGCCGCCTTAGATTGTTTGCAGATGATGTCGTTTATCGACTAGTAAAGTCATCAGAAAGCCAAAACAAATTGCAAAACCATTCAGAAAACATATCTTTATGGTGCGAAAATTAGCAGTTGACCCTAAATAACGAAAAGTGTGAGGTCATCCACACGAGTGCTACAAGAAATCCGTTAAACTTTCGTTACACGATAAATAGGTCAAATTTAAATGCTGTAAATTCAACTAAATACCTAGGAATTACAGTTACGAACAACTTAAATTGGAAGGAACACATACAAAATGTTGTGGGGAACGCTAAGCAAAGACTGCGTTTTAGTGGCAGGACACCTAGGAACTGTAACAAATCTACTATGCGGCTGGTCCCGGCGGAGGTTCGAGTCCTCACTCGGGCATGGGTGTGTTTGTCCTTAGGATAATTTAGGTTAAGTAGTATGTAAGCTTAGGGACTGATGACCTTAGCAGTTAAGTCCCATAATATTTCATACACATTTGAACATTTTTTGTAATGTGTCCGGTACTTAAATTTCGTTTCCCTTGTGTTGCTGCGTATCTGAAGATGGTCATTGCTGATCGAAACCGGTAGTCTAAGGACCGGCCGGCCGCTGTGACCGAGCGGTTGTAAGCGCTACATTCCGAAGCCGCGCTGCTACTACGGTCGCAAGTTCGAATCCTGCCTCGGGCATGGATGTGTGTGACGTCCTTAGGTTAGTTTGGTTTAAGTAGTTCTTAGTTTAGGGGACTGATGACCTCAGATGTTAAGACCCATAGTGCTTAGAGCCATTTGAACTATTTGAGTCTAAGGACCAAAAGTTTGGTGATTACTGATCACTATTTTAATCCACGAGCATGTCGCAGCCTGTGAAACTTTTTTCAAATTGGCAGGAGCGATAACTCATTAAATACGCATGCAATTACATTATACCTTTTTGTAACTTGTGAGTCAGCGTTTCTCTTTGACTGTAGTGCGTAGAATTTTTGTGAACTATTTTCCATTTTTCAGTATCTCTACTTATTACGTTGGACAATATCATCAGTTTGTAAGCAGTTTTTGAAAATTTGTAAATTATGGCGTTTAGAGCTCCCACCAACAGTCCTCGCATTCCGCGAAGGCCTTTCGTCGATGTTGCCTTTTCGTCGATGTCGTGTGATGTCCTCTAGGTGCAAGTTTTATACTTAAAAAAATAAATAATACAATCTTAAGGGAATACAATATAGGTATAAAGCCAATTTTGTAATCTGTTTTTTTATTGAAAAAATCGTGAATATCGGTTCCAAAATCGAGTGTCACTCTGTAGTACCCCTTTTTCACCGAAAATAAACAGCAAGAAGGGAAGGAAGGCTACACTTGAACGACCCGCCGAGGATGTGGAACTACATTTGTGCTTTGGAGTATTTTTCTCGCGCATGGTAAAAATATTCCGTGCAAAATATTAGATGCTCCTTGTGTTTTACGCTTGGGTAGCACTTACAAACGAAGTACCGGTAGGTTCAAAAATGAAAGATTAATCAAGTAGCATATTCCCGTTTACGACGTGTAAGCTGGTTTCATAAGACCGCCTGTTTCACTCTGCTACCCGTGTGGCCCAATAAATAAAAACCGAAATTCACAGTAAGTCTGTTGTTGCGGGATATTATTAGAGAAGCATCGAAGAACAGTGGAAGAAATTCATGGTCTGTTTGCAACTGAATAAAGACAGTACCCTCTTTCCCAGACGTGTTTAGCCTCGCTATATTAAGCCATAATTAGTGGCATTAACCACATAATATTTACAGAGGATAGGCAAAATAATGTGAAGAGCGGTAGTAATGAGATGGTTGTGTTAGACGGTCAACAACGCAGGTAAGACACGTGTCGCGCTGGACTGCGCGTGTTCAGTGCAGGTTGTTTACGAGTGGTACACACTTCGCATTTGCATTCAGAGGCCGACGTCGACGTACAATGAAAGAGCTAACAGGGTTCCGAAGAGGGCAGACTGTGGAGGCCCGATTAGCTGGAGCTTCAATAACTAAGACAGCCAACTTACTGAATTTTCAAGAGCAACTGTTTCAACAGTCATGACAGCCTACATAAAACATGGAAAGAAATCATCGTGTATACGTAATAGTGGGCGCAATTGAAAACTGAATGACAGAGATCGTCGTACGCTAACTCAGTTGTGTCAAACCAACACAAAACTACGGCGGCTAAGTGACTGCAGAGCTCAGTAGCCATCTTCGAGACCCCGTAGCTATTGATACTGTCCACCGAGAACTACATAAAGTGAATATTCATGGACGAGCTGCTATACCGAAAACATTAAAGACGACAACCAACGCAAAGAAGAGTAAACCATGCTGTCAGAAGCATAAATCCTAGAGCCGGCCGGAGTGGCCGTGCTGTTCTAGGCGCTACAGTCTGGAGCCGAGCGACCGCTACGGTCGCAGGTTCGAATCCCGCCTCGGGCATGGATGTGTGTGATGTCCTAAGGTTAGTTAGGTTTAATTAGTTCTAAGTTCTAGGCGACTGATGACCTCAGAAGTTAAGTCGCATAGTGCTCAGAGCCATTTGAACCATCTGAACCATAAATCCTGGACGGGTGATCACTGGAAACACGTAATATGGTTCGACGAGTCAACGTTTTCGTTATTTCCAATATCTGGCCAGGTTTACGTCTGGAGAACGCCAAAAGAAGCCTACAATCCTGACTGCTTGATTCCAGCGGTTAAGCATGGAGGTGGAAGTGTGATGGTGTGGGCAGCCATATCATGGTATTCTACTGGTCACATCATTACTCTCAAAGGCCGTATTACAGCCAACGATTATGTGAACATTTTAGGTGATCAGATGCACCCCATGATTCAAATGTTGTTCCCCAACAATGATGCCATATTTCAGGACGAAAATGCACGCATTCAACAGCCAGGACAGTACAATCGTCTTATCAGGAGCATGCAACTGAACTGCAGCGTCTTCCCTGGCCAACACAGTCCCCTTGTGGGTGGTATTGGAGCGCATATTCCGGAACTGATTTCCACCTCCCCCATCACTACAGGAGTTTGAAGAGATTCTGATCGAAGAGTGGCATAACATTCCACTGGAGACTATACAATCTTTATATGACAGTATTCCAAGAAGAATGGCAGCTGTGTTACAGAGAAATGGCGGTCCATGCGTTTATTAATAAACCACGTGTTCACATTATTTTGCGTATCCCCCGTACATGATCATTTTCATGTAGCACTTTCAACTTAAATATTCTGCTACTGTATATGTAAGTTAGAAACAGTAATGAGATGGCCATGCTTTGCACAATATACATTTTACTAGCGAACTGAGCAGTGCTTCGCAGTTAGTAAATACCTTTTCGAGATTTATGGAAACAACGTTAGTCTGCGTTGATATTGCACTATATGTGCTCATGCTCTTCCGCTGGTGAAGTTGTTGTTTTATCTGGGTACGAAAATAACTTACAGTACAGGACACACATTGCAGGTACACTGTCCCACCACGTTAACTTGTATAGTGTTTCGTAGTGTTTCCAACTGTGCTGAAAATTGTTTCAAGTGTAGAATACATAATTTGATAGTGCTACTTATAAATGAAAACGTACATGTATTTAAGCCCAGTGGAGATCCATAAATAAGGTTAGGCGAAATAAGTCTGGAAAAACAAATATGGCGCGTATTAAGCTCCGTACAGATGGTCTTAATCCATAACCATTAATAAAATATTAACAGGCCTGAGGATTAACAACCAGTAACATTAAAGATGTTGTCCGTCAATTGACTTATTCAGTATTCTTGTTTCTGTGGAATAAGGGGTTAATGCTACATAGATCGAAACCAAAGTGAGCCATCCTATCATACAGTGAAGACTTTCATGAACGGTTGTCTAAGTTACTAATTAACTTTCTGCCTTGTAAGTTCATGGTCAACGAAACTAAATACGACACCCTAGTGCATTTACAGTTATACAGAAGCCGTAAACGAATGAGAAAGGGTTCAGTAGACAAGACGAGAGATGGGTTCTGCTGGTGACAGCTGCATTTATTCATTTCTAGTACGAGGCTGTGCTGAAAAGTAGCGCCTCCGAATTTTTATGTGAAAACTGTTATAGCTCTTAAAACAATACAAACGTTATTAACATTCCATACCTTTATTCTTCATGTCTACATATCTATTTCTCAACATAGTCATCCTGGCGACGCATACATTTCTCCCAACGAGAGCCCAGTTTGTTGATACCGTCACCGTAGAAAGTTTGATTTTGTTTACGGAGCCACAACCTCTCCTCTGGTTGCACCGCTTCATCACTATCAAAGTGAAGTCCTCGAAGGCGTTCTTTGAGTTTTGGAAACAGATGAAAATAGGAGGGGGCCAAGTCGAGGAATGATCGATGACAGTGAACTGACGGTGTTGGATTGTTTGAGATGCCGTGGCGGTCGTGTGCGGTCCGACATTGTCATGATGAAGGAGACGGTGCTCTGTGTGTGGACGCACTCTGCTAATTCTAAACCAGATTGCACACCGCCATGTTACACGTTACATGTTCTTAGCCCCCCAGTGGTAAATGGCTGCAAATACGTAGACATGAAGAATAAAGGTGTAGAGCGTTAATGACTTTAGTTTAACTTGAAAAGCTTTAAGGGTTTTCATATAAAAAAATCGGAGGCATTAAGCACAACCTTCTAAGATACAGATTCTAACAATACCACCACTTGCAAAGTAGGTTAGAAATCAGATTAATGATGTTGCTCACGTAGCATATGTTCGCTTTTGACTGTGGATGGTATCGTCAGAATGGAAATAATGAAGTCACTGTAAAAAAGTCATTAATTTTGGCACTTATCTTGAATGGATTCCCACGTAGATTTCGTCGAAGTTGTTATGGCTCATCTTGTTGATTCTAGGGTGATTCCACTTTGACTGCTAGACGGTCCAGATCTGTATTTTAGCAATATTTGAAGACCTAACAAATGCGTTTTTCAGGAAATTCTCAATAATCAAACAATCCCAGATCAGAACAATGGCATGGTAGAAGTAATTTTTGACTTGGTGTTCATGATACACATTTTTATTAAACTTCTTGTAAATTCACATATACTACTTCTTAATTGTCACATCATCAAGAAAACAGTTTTGTATCAATCTTCAGATATTTAATTTCCACTTTAACCAAACACGAGACTTGACTGTTCTTTTACAAAGCGAAATAACAACTTAACTTCTGCAAAGTGAAACAAAGACTGCTTTGTGCGCATTCGCGCTAAAACGGTTACAAGTAAGTCAAAGATTACGACAGTCTCACAGAAATGAATACACACAAGAACCATATCACTGTAATATATCGATACATCGGAGTACCTGTACATAAATAAAACCAAATGTGAATATTGTCACAAAAATATGTCTCTTACTTCGCAGAAAAGTAGTACGATATTACTGGTATTGAGAACTGGGGTTGGAGTGCCGTAATGGTCACGTGAATAAAGAACCATTACAAGATACAGCTTTGGAATACAATAATTACTTCACATGTAAATCTTTGCAAGCTGTAATGGAAACAGCTGCTAGTAGGCGAAAGAAGAAATTCGAATAATAAACACCTAGTAAGATAGCGTAGTGGTTAGCACACTGGACTCGCATTCAGGAGGACGACGATTCAAATACCCCACCCAGAGTCAGGTTTCCCGTCATTTCCCTAACTCCCCCGAGGCAAATTCTGAGGTGCTTCCTTTGAAAGGATTCCTTCACCATCCCTGGACGAATCTGAGCTTGTTCTCTCTAATTGCGTCGATGTTAAGCCCTAATCTTCCTTCCCTTCTTCCTTCCGTTCTTCGAAAAATGAAATGGAACATACAAATAATTTGGAGATGTCTGATGGTTTTGGTAATAACTCAGAGGGAGGTATTGCCTCAGGACGATATTTCTGTCCTTGACAAAGGAGTAGACTATACTACAGCACTTGCGAAATCACCAACTGAGGAGGTTATTTCGGATGTGGAAGCAGCTATAAGAACTATCCTCAGAGAAACTGCAAATCAGTTCTAATTGAAACACCAGAGCACTGTGCCACAGCAAACTTTTCAGGAGTAATTTGCCAGAATGTGATATAAAGGCTCTCGAGAGTATTAACATTGTTACGGATTAAGAGTATTATCGAAGCAGAGTACAAAAAATTGTAGAAGGAAGAAATAGCCGGTGTATGAAGAAAACAAATATTCTGATAAAGTCATCTACTTGAACTGACGAAGAAAATAAAAAAAGGCCTTATTACAGACTCAAACTATGTGTCGCAGATTTTATGGCCGTCAATTGCCCCACTCATCAAATAGCAAGATATTTGGCAACACCTTTACAACAAGAAATTCGGAAGACAGACTCATATATAAAAACATGTACAGAGACTTATGAAGATTCTTTATTTATTAATGGTTCCCGTTAATGAAGTCTTAAGGTAGGTATCAGGTATTTTCCGAGGAGATTTTCCTGGTTTTTTTTTCATACATTACCTTACTTCTAATCTAATCAATCCAATGGGACAACGAATTCTA
This sequence comes from Schistocerca piceifrons, assembly GCF_021461385.2. Classification (NCBI taxonomy): domain Eukaryota; kingdom Metazoa; phylum Arthropoda; class Insecta; order Orthoptera; family Acrididae; genus Schistocerca; species Schistocerca piceifrons. The sequence continues at coordinate 51,564,311 of NC_060144.1, read as the reverse complement.
TGAGCAAGCCGATGGTGTCGCAATGGACAACCCACTGAGACCTGGGTTCAGTGATCACTAATTTTTATATGGATAAATTCGTTCAGTTACCTGTAGAAAAATTAATATATATATATCAACCATCATCGATGTCAAAAGATGTCACTAAAAGTCTTGTCGACTGAGCTAAAAGAAATAGCACACCGAAACACTTTCACTCCGAAGTAAAACATCGGAAGGAGGCTGTCTATCCAGTTAAAGAAGTGAACAGTGTTCTGCAACCAAATAACACTAGGCTCAATGACAAAGATGAAAAGCAACCGTGGATGAACACAATTGAATGGAAAAGTAACTACTCAGATCGGTAAGATTTTACAGAAACGTAACATAAGGCTGAGTTTTGGGAAAATAAAGAATTTATGTGAAGTCCTCAGATATGTAAAGCACAAACGCGGCGTGCGTGGCGTATAACATTCCGTGTACTTTTGATAAGGTCTACAATGGAACTACAAAGACCAACGTGAATATTCGTCAGAGCCTGTGCCGAGTAGGGAAAGTAGAAAAATCAACTGTGGCATTCAGGAAACCATGCAGTAATAGTTTCCGATGCTAAAATTTTATTTGTTCCTCCATGTATGGAGAGTGCTTATTCTACAATTGCTCAGGTAATATAAAGTCAGCCTAATTGCTTAATTAGAACTTTATTAAGTACTCGGCCCCTATAATAGATCATTATCAAGTACATCTGAAAGTTAAGCTGTATAAGAACAACTGGAGCATCTAATCATTAACTAAAAATTTATATTCAAAGATGAACCGTTATCCATGATTGTGCAGAGAAGCAATCGAAATATATAAACCAGGGGACAATTTAAATAGAAAAGAAGAAGCCAGGAAACTTAGTGATACATGGGATCAGTTCTACAGAGTCGACAGATAAATTTTATCTTTGACAAGGATTGCCTCAGCTGATCACATGTAAACTTCAGCTACGTCCCCTTTTCACGGTATTTACGAGGGCGTACTCGAAAGTAATGCCTACGAATTTTTTACGGCTTTTAAAATAAAATAAACGTTGTTAACATTCCATACCTTCATTCTTCATGTCCACATAATTCGCAGAGTTCGCCCACACATGCAGCAACGTCCCCTTCAGTATGACAATACCAGACCACTCACGAGCGCTGCGACATCTCCGACTGCCATCTATCACCCTCCATACAGTCCTGATTTTGCCCCATCCGATTTTCATCTGTTTGCAGAACTTAAAAATCGCCCTCGAGGACTTCACTTCGATAGGGATGAAGTCGTGCAAGCACAGGTGAGGTTGTGGCTCTGTCAACAAGATCAAACATTCTACAGTGACGGTATCAACAAACTGTTTTTTCGTTGAGAGAAATGTTTTCGTCACCTAGATGTCTATGTTGAGAAGTATTTCGATATGAACAGTAAATATGTAGAATCGTAATATCGTTTGTCTTACTGACGTATTGCAGTCAGATGAAAAGGAAGAATGGATGCGAGCTATTACTAAAGAAATAGAAGCGCTAAGGGGAAACAATACATGGGTGTTAGTTGTACGTCCCACGAATACCGAAGTACTGCAAAATCGCTGGGTTCTACGTCGAAAAGCAGTAGCTGATGAAAGCACTCGCTTTAAAGCCCGGTTAGTTGCTAAAGGGTATATTCAGCAAGCAGGAATTGATTACTAAGATGCATATAGTACTTTGCACGTTACGACACAATTCGAGTTTTGCTAACGCTAGCTGCTTCAAAGAACATTATGTTGAAACAATTTGATGTGAAGACGACTTTTTTGAATAGGTGAAGTGTATATGGAACAAGCACAAGGATTGGAAGATAATACAGATCGAGTGTGTCTCTTTCTTTTTAAAGGGAGTCCCTATGGACTCAGATAAGCACAGCGCTACAGCGTTTTAGGGGAGTAATGAATAAAGCGGGTTTTCAAAATAGTGCTGCACATCTTTGTTTGTTTTATCGCAAATACAATGGAAATAGTCTTTATGTAGCAATTTACGTTAATGATGGTGTAATTGTTGGCAATGACAAAGAAGAAATTACAACTTCTCTGGACAGTTTACGGCGTGAATTTGATATAACAATGAGGACTCTTGACCATTTCCTTGGGATAAAAATAAAGTAAAATGAAGATGGAACGATTACGATAAGTCAAGAAAAATACACGAAAGAAATATTGGAAAGACTTAGAATGGCAGAATCGAACATTTCAACTCCCGTTGGTTAAGAAGAAAATGATCAGAATGAAGCAGTTTCATCCTCTGTCCCATATCACGAGGCAACTGGATGTCTTAAGTGTCTCTCAATAACAGCTCGTCCAGACATAACTTTTGAAGCGAATAAAGCTGCTCGAGCTATGGCAAAACCAGCCACTGAGGACTGGAATCGAGAGAAACGCATATTTCAGTGTCTGAAAGATACGTTTAGTTATGGCATTATCTGTGACAGGAAAGAAAATTTGAGAATTTACAGCTATGCTGATTTCGCTGGGGACAAGAGGACAAGACGTTCAACAACCTGCATTGTGGCAAAGTACTCTGGTGGGGCAATAGCATGGACAAGTCAGCTGAGGAAGATTGTGGCTCCATCTGCAACTGAAGCAGAAATTGTTTCTGCAAGTGAAGAAACCAAAGAATTAATTTGGTGACGTCGTTTATTAAGCAAATTGTTTGAAATGCCGGGACAACCTTCAAAGCTTTATATTGACTACACCAGTGGATTAAAATGAGCGAAAATTCCAAAATATCGTCGTCAATCAAAACATATTGAGGTCCGACATTTTTATGGTCGTGAAAGATTACTTAATGGTTAAATTACGTTGGAACATACTGATGGAAAGAACCAGTTGGCTGATCTCCTGACAAAGCCACTTGAGTGAGTTCGCTTTAATTTGCTGCGTGCAGAGACTGGCGTGCAGGAAGTCAAGCACTAACTCGTTATTTGCTTAACTGACTGATTTCTTAGTTTTCATTTTGGAGGAAGTGTGATAAAAGGAAAGATGTTTTAGCGGTCACTGTAAAGCTTTATTACTTGGTACTGTCTCAGATATTGAAATTCGTTTAAATTTTTAAGTAACCCTGTATTCCAAAAAGTATACCGTCCATAACTAAAACTGTGTTGTTCGGACTTTATAATTTACAACGTTAATGGACGACGACCATAAAAACCGAACGATTCACCATCAAGTGAGCCGTATGATATAGTATTACTACCTCCTTGTCAAGTAAAGTTGTTTTCGCGGAGGTAAGCAATTTAAAATCAGTGTTTTTATCGCTAGGGAAATTTCCATGATTGTATGGGTATCATATGGTCAATGTGTTGGTACATCTATGGGAAAAGACCTAATTGCTTACCCCGGTAGATTGATAGCCTGCAGTACTGGCGTCATTTTATGTAACTGTGTAATACCGGGTTTTACGATAACTGTAAATACTCAGTAACAGGTTATTTGTTCTACTTATTTTATTTCATGGTACGCCTAGTCACAACCTTTTCGTTTACTCATACACAAGATTTCGGTTCTGTGATGGATGAGGCTGCAGTTCCACGGGACACCATCTGAAAACTCCATGGTGGCGAACTACGAGTAGCAGTACGCATCTGTGGGACTTCAACATATTCTGTGCACTTTACATCCTGATAATACTGCCAATTTTCTAATTATGAGACAGTCAGGTTTAGAAAATATTCACTTCAAATTTTATTAGTAGTTTTCTTTATTCTTCCTTTTTACAGGAATTCATCGCAATAAACTCAACGAACATATACGCCTCTGTAATTCAGCAATTGTAGATATTTGTTACTTCATTCGCATTTTTTTTTCACGGACAGTCCATCGCCACGTTTAGTTAGCCTACAGATCCTGGGTTCTGCGGCACATATGGACGACTGGAATTAAAAGTTGAAATGGTGGGACTATGTTAGCTCGTTCCCAAAGGAGTATTTTGTAGTTCAGCGTGCTGCTTTATTACATTACGTGGAAAATTAATCCTAGCGGTAGGGAAACAGATAGTCGCGCCATACGCCCGACGCGTAGTTGGATACTCGATTACCTTTTCGGCTTTTTGAATGTTTCGTTATTGTTTCAATATATGAGCTCCGAAGTACCATTTGATTTCTTAACTTAATCACGTACGCCTGGAGCACTTCAGGAGCGTATTGTTTTAAAGCGTCCTGAAATTGAATCACCTATTTGTGCTGAGATAGCCGTGTTTTAAAGCGTGCTGTGAGGGTTTGAAATGCAATATGCTGTCAGAAAAAGTGCCACAAAGAGAGAACACTGTGCCGCATGCCATAAAATCTTTCCCTCTACACGCGTGTTCCTCGTGCACAATTCACTGTCTCAACTTTAGACGTATTTTATGTGCACCCACTTGTCTTTATCTGCCACAGCTTCGCACGGGTAGCACTAAGACCTACGGTCAGACGACTTCTCTCTCACAGTGGTAATAAATTATACAAGCATCGAAAGAAATATCCGACATTTAGCTGCAGGAGGGCACTGAGCGAACTCTGAGGAGACAGACGAAAATTTACGCCAGACTGGGAGTCCACCCCGGATTTCCGCTTTATGGTAGCAGTTAGCTTAACCGCCTTTATCCGCTTCGAATGCGCCAGCCTGGCTGTGGTTTTTAGGCGGTTTTCCACATCCCGCTAGGTGAATACCGGGCTGGTCCCCACGTTCTGCCTCAGTTACACGTCTCGCAGACATTTGCGTCACGTTTGCTCTATTCCATGGCTTACACTAGACACAGACAGCTGTGGTACCCTAATTCCATCCTGGGGGGAGGGGGTCTGGGTGGCGGCAGGAGGGGCATCCGGCCACCCCCTGCAAATAACACTGCCAAATCAATAGTAACTAGGTCGAACCCACATTGCCGCGAGAATAAGGTCTCAAGCGAAAGAAAAAGAAGAATTTGAAAGCCATGTTAATTACTTTCAGGGATATGATGTCATTAAATTGTGATCAAAGAAATAGTAATGGCTTAGATTTTTGAATAACTATTCCAACATTTTTCGAATGAACGCTATGTGATCAACAGTATCCGGATACCTGGCTGAAAATGACATAGAACTTCGTGGCGCCCTCCATCGGTAATGCCGGAATTCAGTATTGTGTTGGCCCACCCTTAGCCTTTATGACAGCTGCCACTCTCGCAGGCATACGTTCAATCAGGTGCTGGTAGGTTTCTTGGGGAATGGGAGCCCATTCTTCACGGAGTGCTTGACTGAGGAGAGGTATCGATGTGGGTCAGTGAGGCCTGGCACTAAGTCGGCGTTCCAAAACATCCCAAAGATGTTCTGTAGGATTCAGGTCAGGACTCTGTGCAGGTCAGTCCATTGCAGGAATGTTGTTGTAGTGTAACCACTCCGCCACAGGCCGTGAATTATGAACAGGTGCTAGAACGTGTTGAAAGATGCAGCCGCCATCCCCGAATTGCTCTTCAACAGTGGGAAGCAAGACGGTGCTTAAAACATCATTGTAGGTCTGTGCTGTGATAGTGCTATGCAAAACAACAAGGGGGCAAGCCCCCCCCCCCCCCCCCCCAATGAAAAACACGACCACTTAATTCCACCTCCTCCGAATTTTACTCTTGGCACTACACACGCCAGCAGATGACATTCAGCGGGCTTTCGCTATACCCACACCCTGTCATCGCATCGCCACATTGTGTACCGTGATTCGTCACTCCACACAACGTTTTTTTCACTGTTGGATCGCCCAATGTTTACGCTCCTTACGCCAAGTGAGGCGTCGTTTGGCATTTACCGGCGTGATGTGTGGCGCATGAGCAGCCGCTCGACCATGAAATCCAAGTTTTGTCACCTTCCGCCTGTCATAGTACTTGCAGTGGATCCTGATGCAGTTTGGAATTCCTGTGTGATGGTCTGGGTAGATGTCTGTCTATTACACATTACGGCCCCCTTCAACTGTCGACGGTCTCTGTCAGTCAACAGACGAGGTCGGCCTATACGCTTGTGTGTGGAAATCTCGCGTACAGATGTATGACACAAATGACACCCTATTACCTGACCATGTTCGAAGTCCGTGAGTTCCGCGGAGCGCCCTATTGTGCTCTCTCACGATGTCTAATGACTACTGAGATCGCTGATATGGAATACCTGGCAGTAGGTGGCAGCACAATGCACCTAATACGAAAAACGTATGTTTTGGGGGGTTTCCGGATACTTTTGATCACGTAGTGTATATTGGAATGGATCGGAGGATGATGAGTACAGGCAGTAACGGCAAACCTGATTTCAATCAAATCTCTCCTAGATTTTTTCACTTATTGTCAGGAGATGGAGAGGCATCATGTGGAACATTATGCACCACCATATTCAAAGAGTTGTAAAGGCCTAGCGTGGATGACCTCTATGGTGGCAAGGTTGAGGCAGCAGTTGTTGTCGGGATGATGTCTGATGGCTGCTCAAGGAAACATTATTAGTCTGGCGAGTATAATGGCGCTGATGTAACAGCCAGTGGCCCATTGACGACGGCTGCTGACGCTCATAATCGGCGGAAGCACGTGTACCGTCTGCAGCTCAAAGCAGGACTCGCCAGAAAGTGCGACAAACCGCTGTGGTTTTTGTGGAGGAAGATAGCCCTCAGTCCATACTTGCTAGCTGAGGCGTACAGCGCCAGTATGCCCATATGCCCACCCAGGCACGGGTGTTTAAGCGGCTGCACTGCCAATGTCTTGATCAGCTGCCATCCAGGGCTGAAGACTGGCTGTGGCTGGAGTGAGCCCGGCAACAGCCCATCTGCTAGAAGGCGTTAGGTCCACAGTGGTGGACTTAGAACCAGCAGTAAGCCCGCCACTGGTGGAGGCCAAATCTCATGGTGTCTGTTTGGAGAACTATGCGGCCACAGGCGCCCGTCACACCTCTCCTTATAGATGGTGCTGACAAAGGGAGACCTCTTTGACTAAAAATGACAGGTATTTATGCTGGTTCAGTGCGTACTTGTTTTGCCGAAGTACCGCTTCCAACCACGAACACAGAAACACGCCCTTAGCTTGCAGGTGTGGTAAACTGGTCTGCCGATGCCGCAGTCGCCCTGTATCGACGTTATTGAGTTGCTGGTTCTCACACGGCCTGCTGTATGGAACTCAGCCATTGGCGTTGCTGCACCTGACGTAAGTGTGATTAGATCGGCTCTATACTCGCCTGTTTCCGTGGCCTTTAGCAACAGCCTCGAGCGTATCGCTATTTTACTCAGTAGCGGCAAAAGATAGCGGTGGCACACGCCTCCCCTTCGTGGTAGATCCGGTCTCTGGATTTTAGCTCAAGTAATTCTGCAAATACTCAATATACACTCTAACAGTGTGCAGTACATTTTTCTTAGGATTAATCAGTTTAAATCACAAGGTTCATTAACTGCGAACTCAACCTATGGGCTTTTCATTTTTATGCTTGATAATTAAATTCCTTGAGCGACCACTTACAAACTAACAGACTAAAGTTACCAAGCTATTCACTCTCATTTATCACCCCTTAAAAACTTTAACAATAGTCTGGCGTAATAAATAACCAGAAGAATTATGCAGAACAGAATACAGCTGCCAATTCTGAGTTCACGCAACCACTGGCAAATCTTTAATGTACCGTAAATCGTTTACTTTTCTCATTAACCATCACACAAAAAATCGTTTCACTCTCGTTCGTCATCACTTCATAGCTTTAACAATAATTTGGCGTAATAAATGACCAGAAGGATTACATAGAAGAGAATACAGCTGCCAACCCTGAGTCCACACAACCACTGGCAAATCTTTAATGTACCGTACATCATTCACTTCCCTCTGAACCATCACACAAAAAAACGCTCACGGGCACTATGTCATTAATCTCGTCGGTGCATTACAGAATAAGAAAAGAACCTTCGACGTCACTCATCGAACATGTTTATCATTGAAAACATATTTTTATCATTGACCACAAAAATGTTCACATGAAATAACGAATCCTCCAAAACCATCGCTAGAAATATAGAACAACCTGAAAACAATAGTGCAAAATTCTTTTACCTCTTAAAATATATGCTTAATAAATCACCTTTAACGGTTCATGGTCAACCTCCGTTGATCTCTTACACTCATCATTTCCTTCCGTTTAACCAGTGGTTACTTATCCCGCTTTTTTCGGTACATCGTCCCGAACTTGCACTGTACTGGGATGATATGCGATTGTTGTTATGTTACTACTGTGCTCTGGAATCAGTGTCAGTCTTTGGCATTGTTATCTTGCTTATGCAGCGAGCGCGTATTTGCTGATGCAACATAATATTATACAACGCACCCGGCCATCAAAAGATTCGCAGATAACGTATTAAGTTGTCGGTACATAGGCAGCGATAAATTATAAACAATGTCTGATTTTCGGTTGACTTATCTCTAACTGAATAATATTCAATTACGTGTACTAAACCACCTAACGAAGTAAATTACCAAGTAACACATCAATCCTTCTCTTTCCGTCTCCCTACTGCAAGCTATAGACACCAGTTTTCTCCTTATTACTCACCAGTAAATCAAATTTCTTGGGCAATTAAATCATAAGTTTGCTTTACTAACACATTCAGAAGCCACAAGACTATAAATACATCCCTTACTAGGAAAACTATCCTGCTAATAGCCAGAAATTTAGATTCCAGTTCCTAAAGCGTACAAAGCCGCTAAGCAGTAAATAACAAGCTACAGATTATTTATGTATTTTTACTCACGATGTAGGTAACGTAAAAGTTCTCCAGTTCCTCAGTTACTAATCGCGTCAATACTCAAAGATATATTTTACAGCTAAGCCTTCGATATATCCGTAACCTCTGTCTTTACTTTTATCTTTGTTTGTAATTAATTTACGTAAATTTCACTTTTCTTTATAAGACAGAATTTTTATACTGATTACTGTTACGATTCGCTAGTAATAACATAGTAACTTCTTTTTATTAATGATAGAAGTAAAATGTGTAATGAAATTATTTCGTCATAACTGACATTTCTCAAGCAAAGGTTATTTAACAATCTATAACTACTAGTACCTTTTCTTTACTAAAATGTTATTTCTTTAGGTTTTATTGTTTTTCAGTTTTCGTTATTCTTTCTTCTTCTTCATTTATGTTTCTTTCAAATTATACGCTATTTCTTTTCTTCTCTTGGGGGTGTCAATTAATTTTAAAGTTACATTTAGTTCCAATCAAAATGCGTGGTTTCCAAATTTATTTTTTTACAACATAAGCTTTGTTGATCCCTTTATTTCAGCAGCACAACGACGATACGAGTGAACGAGAGCCAGCAAAAGCTAACACCACATGAAACGATAGTAATTTTAAAAAAATAGAAAATGAAAAGCCTACATGCCACAATCACTTTTCTCTTTAACTTGTGTAACGCAAACAAAATTTAGACTCTTCAGCTGTTGGCTCTTCGCGGACACCCTATCATGCCCTATATCAACTGGCAACTCATCACTTAAAGTTAGCAGTAATAGTGGTCTTGTCACGCATTTACTTGAATAGTTTCCATTTGGTACAGTTGGCCTATTACTGGGAAAATCTTAACAATTATTGGGCAACTTCCACTGTACCACCACAACTCGAGAATTCCACTATCATAAATATTAATGCATGGTCGTAAACTAATTCAATAAATTTGAGTCCTCTGTTCAATAAGGATCCTAAATCCATTTATCCATAGCTACAGCAATCACACTACTACCCCAATGCGGACAAATACAGCCAATGAAATCATGGTCACTCACCTTCTGAGTGTGCTAATCACCGACTTACACATACATCCAAATATCACGAACACCGTAATTCCTCGAGGTGCACAAACAGGATTCGTAGTTAATATGCACACTGCACAGAACCAATCATTACGACGACTGATTGTAGAACAACCTAAGAACTAATTGTCAATGTCTTGTCTAAGTATAACATTTACTGCAAATCGTAGTGAACCATCAGTCAGTTCATGCAGCCTGTGAAACCTACGATCACCTACAGAGATTTTCCATTGATCATGAATTAATAACAACGATCCGAATTCAATGCACCGTACCACTGGTGGTCAGTATTGACCTTCGAAATACCAAAATCCTCCAAATACAACCTTAAACTTATTCAGAAACTATCCCTCTGCATATACCCAATCGAGTAGTTGAAGTGCGACCATCGATACAACTTACCAGTTAGTCTTCTTTGACACAACTTCACTGACCTGTACAAGACTTGATACTCAACTGAACTGCTCAAGATACGGTACTTTACTGACTACTAACCCCATGTTAAAACCATCTAGGAACCATTCAGCAAACAAATCACTTGTAAATCAAATTTCCTGGTTAGTTAAATCATAAGAATGCGTTACTAAAACATTCAAAATCCACAAAAGAGACATACATTACTGACGTGTAATGTAAGCGGTACCGGTACAGAATAATACGGAGGACGAGATCTTTGATAAAGAGTCTACGAGACCATCTGAAGGAATGAAACTGTTACTAACAGTTGGAAAACGTGCACTGGATCTGAGGAAAATATTCCTAAATGTTAAGTCTGGAGTCAGTGTTGTGCAGCAATGGATCATTGAGAGTTGAAAAGAAAAATATTGTGAAATGTGGCTATGGAGAAGAATGCTTAACACGAAGTGGACTGACAGACTCGAGAATGAAGAAGTAACGAAGAAAATAGGGGAAGGAAGAAGATCGTCAGAAGAGATCAAGAAGAGAAAAAAATCTTGGTTGCAGGAATTGTCTGCAACGAAGAATTATAGAGGGAAACGTGGAAAGATTGAGAGCAAGAAGTAGAAAGAGAAATGGAGTGATGGACGACATTGGAAGAGAACGAGCCTACAAACAGATGAAGGAAGATGTTCAGAACAAGAGATGGTGGACAGTCATAAGACAGTTACACTAAATAAGAAGAATCAGCAAAAGGGAATAGTTTCTAAAAACACGCAGTAAAAACCGGCCTTTGTGGCCGAGCGGTTCTAGGCGCTTCAGTCCGGAACCGCGCGATCGCTACGGTCACAGGTTCGAATCCTGCCTCGCGCATGGATGTGTGTGATGTCCTTAGGTTAGTTAGGTTTAAGTAGTTGTAAGTTCTAGGGGACCGATGACCTCAGATGTCAAGTCCCATAGTGTTCAGAGCCATTTGAACGTGCAGTTAAACTTTGATTAAGCAGCCTGTGTCTGTCTTTGATATACGACAGGAGACTGCAAACCAGACTTATTGCAATACATGGAGTATACATGACGTTGCAAGATCCCCTCGCTTCTAAACTGATACTGTTATTGCACAGCTTAGCCGCTAGTCCGTAGAGGGTGGTATATGTGACGTACAGTATATCTGGTCAGCATTTCCACCCGGAATTTGCGAGTTTAAGTCGGATCCGCCTTGATAGGTCGTGTCGTCGGATTTCCTCCTACCTGTGCGCGGTGCAGCTCTCGTAAATGTCGTCCCGTGCAGATTCTTCACTGGCGCCTTGGATGTCTCTGTCGGTGGAAGCTAATTATCTGAAAATTCTGTCGATCTATTTACTTGAAATTAATTCAGAATGTCGTAATATCACTTTTATGCCTATTAGATCAATAATGGAACACTCATGTCACAAACTACTCGTAACCGAGAGCATGGCTACCATCGAACAAGACGCCGACTGCCGACTTTGGGGCGCAGTCCGTATCTCTTACTAGTTTCGTCACAGTTCGTGGATTTCCGATCGAGCTCGTACTTACTAAGATGTTCATTTGTTAATGAACGGGTGTGAATTTTAACGAGGCAAAATTATGATAAATAGTTTTAAACATCCAGAGGCTCCTCCTAGTATTCATGTTGTCATAAATGACTTTAATTATTAAATATAAATAAACAAAATCGGTGACTGGCGCCAAGATGGCGGTACTCCCGTCACGTACATTTCCCAGGCTGACGGTTATTGCTACGGTCCAGCGCCGAGCCCCACCCCACTACGCGCGACATACGGTCGTTTCGTCACCTAGCCAGCCAGCGTGGGAAATGCTCTCCGACTCATGGCCGGCTACGGACTACAGCACTTGCTAACTATCGTGAATACATCAATAAGAGACAATAATTTATTAAAACTGCTAAAAAGTTCTTCCTCACGTAAGAGGCACCTTATAACGTACAGGATGCCTGGTAAGGCGTGGGGGGGGGGGGGGGGTGGAGGAGGGGTGGAGTGTGTGGAGATGAGCGAGGGGGACGGACGACAGCCGGCGATCTAGTGGCCGGGAGGCGGGGGGCGTGGGGCTAGCGGCGAGTGGCATCGGGCGAGGGGCGAGGGGCGGGATGGATGGCCCGTGCATGCGCAGAGCAGGGCGACGCGCGTCTGCCTTGCCCGAGTCCCCAGCCGGCCGCGGCCGGGGTCGCGACGCACGCCCGCACGCACTGCCGGCTGCCGTGCGCCCGGTCAGGTGCCGCTGCCGCACGCACTGCTGACCCACTAGCGCTCCTAAAGCCGACGGCATCTCCTGCCGTCGGCACAGGCACCTGAAATGAAAGGTGAAACACGTTTATTCAGTAATGAAAATGTCACTGTGGTGGAATTCAATTGACTATAACAGAATGTCATTCTTCTTCATATTTCCTCGTTGCCTCTCCCTATGTCTGTGCGGCGTCAGTGTTTACAGGGTGACACACAAGTCCGTTAACATTTGAAAATATTCTAATTCACGGAATAATGGAGGTAGAGAGGTAAAAATTGACTCACATGCCTGAAATGACATGGGTCTCATTGAAACCAGAAAACAAGTACAAAACTGGGCAATACGTGGCGCTGGTCAGCAACACAAAAACAAGTACAAAAACTGTCCAATACATGGCGCTGGTCAACAACACATTTTGTTATGTATCTACCCCTACTACTACGTTTGCATCCTGTAACGCTACTTCATTATGACTTGGCACTGAACGTAGAGACATATCGTATGGAAGCCGAAAGTGCATATTATACTTTTAATTTGTGACAGTTTGGGATACTCTGCATTATTACAAAAGCCTTTTTTGTTATGGTACCTGCGGTGTCACCGCCATACACCACACTTGCTAGGTGGTAGCCTTCAAATCGGCCGCGGTCCGTTAGTATACGTCGGACCCGCGTGTCGCCACTATCAGTGATTGCAGACCGAGCGCCGCCACACGGCAGGTCTAGTCTAGAGAGACATCCTAGCACTTGCCCCGATTGTCTCAACAGCTGTCTTCTGCAGGGATATTTTCCTACGGCATGGAAGACGGCTCGAGTAGTTCCAATACCCAAGCCAGGTAAAGACTCAGCAGAACCCAACAGTTATCGGCCAATTAGCCTCTTGCCGACCCTTGGCAAGGTGCTCGAGAGAGTGCTGTTGAAGAGGCTCCGTGACACGCTTACAGCGCATGATTTTATACGACCCGAACAATTCGGTTTCGAGGACAAGTAAACTAGAAACATTAAAACAAACAGAAGTTAAAGGTATAAAATTAAGGATTGAGCCTATAAAACGTTATCTGCCGAACTTCAACTTCTACGGATCACCGAACGGATACAACAAGGATACAACAAGCAGCACTTCACGATTGGTGTCTTCCTTGACATCGAAAAAGCTTACGATAAGGTGTGGCGGCCCAACCTTATCGTCAAACTGCATCGCACTACCCCTATTGCGGATTGTTACATTGGACTCATAGACAGCTTTCTGCAGGACAGGAAACTGTATGTCCGAGTCGACGATAAAAACTCCGAAATGAAATTGATCTCCGCAGGAATTCCGCAGGGCTCTGTCATTTCGCCTCTGCTTTTCAACTTATATATAAATGACATCCCAACAGTCCCCCTTGTACGGCGATTTTTTATGCGGACGATACGGCCTTTCTGACAACTGGACAACACTTGGACCAGCTAATCGCTAGGATGCAACGGCAACTTGCTGCAGTGGAACGCTGGGCGCTACAAAATAAGATAACGATCAACCCGACGAAGACGGCAGCCGTTCTGTTCACACGGGGGAAACTAGTTCTGAACGACAGACTCCAAATAGCTGATCAATTTATCCCATGGTCGCCGGGAGTGAAGTATCTCGGTGTCTACCTTGACAAAGAATTACTCTTTACGCAGCATATTGACGGCAGCCCAGAAGATGGCCAGGTCATTGATTCCACTCCTGAAGAGTAAGGATCTCCCCCCTAAGACTAAACTCCGATTGTATAAGGCAACGGTGGAACCCACAATGTTGTATGGCTCCACCTCGTGGGGAACTACGTGCGTCTCCAACTACAACAAACTCCAAGCGCTGCAAAACATTTGCTATCGATGGATCACAGGAGCTCCATGGTGGGCAAGAAACGTCGACATCCGCACCGCACTCCACGAGACCACTATACAAGAGAAGGTCCATGACAAGGCTCTACGAGTTTTTGACAAAATCGATGCCCTTAGGGACGAAGTTCGACAATTAGAATCGGTAGGAACGGTAAACCATGCAAGATGGCACAAGTATCGAGTACCGAAGTCAATAACGTTTCACCCTCCATAGGCAATCTATCATAACACGAGGAAGCAGTCACACATAACAGCCTCGACACATTTCACCCTCCACAGGAGATAGACATCACCAAAGACAGCAGGCTAAAGGACCCATTGCGTGCCCAAGCCTAACTGAATGTGTAATAAATAAAGTGTTTTCCTTTTATCCTTACATCCCATCCTAGAAGAATAAGTCATCAAGGATGATCTCTTCAGTCCACAATACACACTATATATATATATAAAATAAAAAAATTAGAAAAAGTCCCAGCTGTACAGCCGACTTTGCTATCGATGGTTCACTGTCTACATACGCTCTCATTTGCAGAGACGATACTTTAGCATAGCCTTCAGCTACCTCATTTGCTACGACCTAGCAAGGCGCCATATTCAGTTACTATTGATATTGAGAATCATGTACCGTCAAGAGCGACATTCATCATTAATGGATTAAAGTTAAGTATCAAACTAATCACGTCCGCTTTCTGAATTCTAATTCCTTGTCATGTTCCAGACCTCACGTCAGTATAGTCCTTCCCTCCTCACGCCAGCCTGCGTGAGCAAAAACGCGTGTATTTAGGCCTCCTCTAGTAACACCGCGTTGGCTCTTCTGCCAACACAACAGTACCTTGATAACTTGTAATTCATTTTTATTAGTACATTGCGTACTAAATGTGGTTCATGATGTGGGTTCCTGTTGTCATGTCCTAGTTCATGAACCACGGGCAAAGTATGAGTGGCCAAGTAAGTGGTCCTGACAGTCGGGATACCAGTTACTTTGGAATAGGGCTAGGCATCTGGGACATATTCTGAGTCGTGGTCACCTTTGTGCTCAGACGGCAAAGACTACCAAATCCACCGGCTAGTCCCTCAACCGTTAGGGGTAAAACTCAATGGGACCCGGGGCAAGTAAGGCTAGCAACCTGCTTCCCTGGTACTTTAAATATGATGCTGGCAACAATAAGAGCAAAATGCCCCTGACCTTTGGAGGTGACGGAGTCCCACCTCTAATTGACAAACCAGGGACTCCTAAAATACGACTCGGCAAACGAATGGTAACAAGATGGGGAACTATTAATATCAATGGGGGCTAATCTGAGAAGAAGGTAGATCTGGCAGAGGGTGCAAGTAAGATGGGGTTGGACGTATTAGCTGTTAGGTCGTACTCTTAGATAACCATATGGAAATGGAAATGTCGTGCGGCTAGGGCCTCCCGTCGGGTAGACCGTTCGCCTGGTGCAGGTCTTTCGATTTGACGCCACTTCGGCGACCTGCGCGTCGATGGGGATGAAATGATGATGATTAGGACAACACAACACCCAGTCCCTGAGCGGAGAAAATTTCCGATCCAGCCGGGAATCGAACCCGGGCCCTTAGGATTGACAGTCTGTCACGCTGACTACTCAGCGGTGTGGAGCAGGGATGTTTTGTTTGCTCCCATAGTCTTCAAACAGTATTGAAAACAATCAGCGGTGAAGAGAGTGTGATTTGACGTAATGATGATTTTCACTGCCTCGTCCAGAACCAGTTTTAGATTTGGTGGCATCTTCTTTATCACGAGTGCTTACCTATGCAAGATACAATGGCTGGAACTTAAGTTAGGCACTTGTATAAAACGCATATTTGACCATTAGCTGCTTTTTTATTTACATCCAAAATATCGACCGGTTCCACTCACGGACTATCTTCACGGATTAGGGTTAAAACAGTTTAAGCCACAACACATCTGTCGTTACTTCAATAATGATCTCGTCTCATGTGTAGAGCGCGTCGTAAATTCCAGTACACAACACAGGACATTGAAAGGCAATTATACTAATAACAAGCGTACACAGAACTCTGTTTATGGGGAGGGGAGGGGGCCAGATTAGGATGTATAGCCTCTTCCCACACACGCACACACACACACACACACACACACACACACACACACACACACACACACATAAACATTACACCAAGAAGATGTGCAGAAATGGAGAAATATATTACACTAGAACTGACATGTGATTACATTTTCACGCAATTTGGGTTCATAGATCCTGAGAAATCAGTACCCAGAACAATCACCTCTGGCCGCAATAACTGCCATGATACGCCTGGGCATTGAGACAAACAGAGCTTGGATGGCGTGTAAAGGTACAGCTGCCCATGCACCTTCAACACGACACCACAGTTCATCAAGAGTAGTGACTGGCGTATTCAGACGAGCCAGTTGCTCGTCCACCATTGACCAGACGTTTTCAATTGGTGAGACATCTGGAGAATGTGCTAGCCAGGGCAGCAGTCGAACAGTTTCTGTACCCAAAAAGGCCCGTACAGGACCTGCAACATGTGTCGTGCATTATCCTGCTGAAATGTAGGGTTTCGCAGGGATCGAATGATGGGCAAAGCCATGGAACACATCTGAAATCTGTTGAAAGAGCCGTCAATGCGAACAAGAGGTGACAAGAGACCAATGGCACCCCATACCATCACGCCAGGTGATACGCCAGTACGGCGATGACGAATACACGCTTCCAATGTGCGTTCACCGCGATGTCGCCAAACACGGATGCGACGATCATGATGCTGTAAACAGAAGCTGGATTCATCCGAAAAACTGACGTTTTGCCATTCGTGCACCCAGGTTCGTCGTTGAGTACACGGTAGCAAGCGCTCCTGTATGTGATGCGGCGTCAAGGGTAACCGCAGCCACGGTCTCCGAGCTGATAGTCAATGCTGCTGCAAACGTCGTCGAACTGTTCGTGCAGATGGTTGTTGTCTTGCAAACGTCCCCATCTGTTGAGTCAGGGATTGAGACGTGGCTGCACAATCCGTTACAGCCACGTGGATAAGATGCCTGTCATCTCGACTGCTAGTGATACGAGGCCGTTGGGATCCAGCACGGCGTTCCGTATTACCATCCTGAACCCACCGATTCCATATTCTGCTAACGCGAGGAGCAATGTCGTGATACGATAAACCGTAAACGCGATAGGCTACAATTCAATCTTTACCAAAGTCGGAAACGTGATGGTACGCATTTCTCATCCTTACACGAGGCATCGCAGCAACGTTTCACCAGGCAACGCCGGTCAACTGCTGTTTGTGTATGAGAAATCGGTTGGAAACTTTCCTCATGTGAGCGCGTTGTAGGTGTCGCCACCGGCGCTAACCTTGTGTGAATGCTCTGAAAAGCTAATCATTTGCATATCACAGGATCTTCTTCCTGTCGGTTAAATTTCGCGTCTGTAGCACGTCATCTTTGTGGTGTAGCTATTTTAATGGCCAGTAGTGTATATAGCTATTTTCCATTCAGTCAGAGTGAGCTACAGCAACGGGTGGCCAGGTACAGCTAGTCATAGATAAATAAAGCAAATTATGCTTCACAAGAGTAGTTTTCTTTTTAATGAATACGTTCCGATCTTTCAGAAATGCTTGTTTTCTTCTGGAAACTCTATAATGTGTGAGCTTGGTGTTTGCTCTATGATCCTGCAACAGGCGGACGTCAGCGACATTGGGGTGTAACTGTGTACGTTATATCTACTGCAGTATATTTCAGCCACACGAGACTATTCCGCGTGGTGGAGGCGGCGACGAGGTGTTCGCACCGGCGTGCCACTGCTGCTGGGCCCCTGTTGCGGCGCCTGCTGTGAGTTCTTTTACTTTCTCTGACGCGTCTCTCCCGCCTGTCCGCAGCGTGCTACTCGTACGAGGAGGCGGACTCGTGCGCGGCGCTCAACGGCACGTACTTCCGGCAGCGGTGCTACAACGCCAGCGAGGCGGCCGCCGCCAACATATCGGGGCTAGCGGAGCGCGCCAACCGCCGCCCTCCCGCCGAGGAATACTTCACGTGAGTACCGGCCGCGGCCGCGGCTGCAGAACACACTTCTGACTGGCTCGCCGCCGACCGCCGTCAAAGCTGCGAACGGCTAACAGCCGTCAAGTCCGAAGAAGGGCAACTCGGTCGCGCACTAGCTGCTAGGCCGGTGCCACACTATTATACAGGATGTTACAAAAAGGTACGGCCAAACTTTCAGGAAACATTCCTCACACACAACGAAAGCAAATATGTTATGTGGACATGTGTCCGGAAACGCTTACTTTCCATGTTAGAGCTCATTTTATTACTGCTCTTCAAATCACATTAATCGTGGAATGGAAACATACAGCAACAGAATGTACCAGCGTGACTTCAAACACTTCGTTACAGGAAATGTTAAAAATATACTCCGTTAGCGGGGGTACATGCATCCACCCTCTGTCGCATGGAATCCCTGATGCGCTGATGCAGCCCTGGAGAATGGCGTATTGTATCACAGCCGTCCACAATACGAGCACGATGAGTCTGTACATTTGGTACCGGGGTTGCGTAGACAAGAGCTTTCAAATGCCCCCATAAATGAAAGTCAAGAGGGTTGAGGTCAGGAGAGCGTGGAGGTCATGGAATTGGTCCGCCTCTACCAATCCATCGCTCACCGAATCTGTTGTTGAGAAGCGTACGAACACTTCGACTGAAATGTGCAGGAGCTCCATCGTGCATGAACCACATGTTGTGTCGTACTTGTAAAGGCACATGTTCTAGCAGCACAGGTAGAGTATCCCGTATGAAATCATGATAACGTGCTCCATTGAGCGTAGGTCGAAGAACGTGGGACCCAATCAAGACATCACCAACAATGCCTGCCCAAACGTTCACAGAAAATCTGTGTTGATGACGTGATTGCACAATTGCGTGCGGATTCTCGTCAGCCCACACACGTTGATTGTGAAAATTTACAATTTGATCACGTTGGAACGAAGCCTCATCCGTAAAGAGAACATTTGCACTGAAATGAGGATTGACACATTGTTGGATGAACCATTCGCACAAGTGTACCCGTGGAGGCCAATCAGCTACTGATAGTGCGTGCACACGCTGTACATGGTACGGAAACAACTGGTTCTCCCGTAGCACTCTCCATACAGTGACGTGGTCAACGTTACCTTGTACAGCAGCAACTTCTCTGACGCTGACATTAGGGTTATTGTCAACTGCACGAAGAATTGCCTCGTCCATTGCAGGTGTCCTCGTCGTTCTAAGTCTTCCCCAGTCGCGAGTCATAGGCTGCAATGTTCCTTGCTCCCTAAACGCCGATCAATTGCTTCGAACGTCTTCCTGTCGGGACACCTTCGTTCTGGAAATCTGTCTCGATACAAACGTACCGCGCCACGGCTATTGCCCCGTGCTAATCCATACATCGAATGGGCATCTGCCAACTCCGCATTTGTAAACATTGCACTGACTGCAAAACCACGTTCGTGATGAACGCTAACCTGTTGATGCTACGTACTGATGCGCTTGATGCTAGTACTGTAGAGCAATGAGTCGCATGTCACCACAAGCACCGAAGTCAACATTACTTTCCTTCAATTGGGCCAACTGGCGGTGAATCGAGGAAGTACAGTACATACTGGCGAAACTAAAATGAGCTCTAACATGGAAATTAAGCGTTTCTGGACACATGTCCACATAATATCTTTTCTTTATTTGGTGTGAGGAATGTTTCCTAAAAGTTTGGCCGTACCTTTTTGTAACACCCTGTATTTCTTTGACGTGGCACTGTAAAGGGTTATTACACTGTCTTCATATTTTTCGTCAATGTTCAAGATGGCTGACAACAACAATTTATTATGCGCAGCAGTTGCACGTATCACAATTGCGCTGCGGGCGCATTTAGAAGAGAAGTGGGGGAAAAAAAAGAAACGTACCTTGGTGAAGACGTGGGTTTTACGACGATAAAAGCATTAACAAAGTTTGTTACGTAAGTTTCTAGTGGACGACGTCAAATCGGACATAAATTACTTAAGAATGGATGAGTATACAATTCAGTATTTGCTCAGTGAAGTGTCTCCTCGTATCACAATGCACAACGCTCACGTAAGAATTGCCATATCTGCAGAATACAGGTTCACAGTAACACTCCGATTTCTTGCTGCAGGAGGGAGTTACTCTAGCGTACAGTACAGTACTCGAATACCACAGCGTACATTAACTAAAATAATAGCTGAAACGTGTGAAGCAATTTTAAAGCACTAAACGACCAATATCTGAAAGGAAATAAATGTACAATGCACTTTACGCGCATTAAAAACTATTTTTATTGTAGATCAAAATAATAATTACATTTTCTGTCCCACAACTATAAAATTAATAGAAATGTATGAAGCTGATTGAGCGCTTTACAATGTGAGGTATCCTCAGTACAAAAATACTTTAAGAAGACTGGAGAGCTGATACAGGGTGGTCCATTGATAGTGACTGGGCCAAATATCTCACGAAATAAGCATCAAACGAAAAAACTACAAAGAACGAAACTCGTCTAACTTGAAGGGGGAAACCAGATGGTGCTATCGTTAGCTCGCTAGATGGCGCTGCCATGAGTCAAACGGATATCAACTGCGTTTTTTTAAATAGGGAACCTCATTTCTTATTACATATTCGTGTCGTACATGAAGAAATAAGAATGTTTTATTTGGACCACTTTTTTCGCTTTGTGATAGATGGCGCTGTAATAATTACAAACGTATAAGTACGTCGTATCACGTAACATTCTGCCAGTGCGGACGGTATTTGCTTCGTGATACATTACCCGTGTTAAAATGGACCGTTTATCAATTGCGGAAAAGGTCGATATCGTGTTGGTGTATGGCTATTGTGATCAAAATGCCCAACGGGCGTGTGCTGTGTATGGTGCTCGGTGTCCTGGACGACATCATTCAAGTGTCCGGACCGTTCGCCGCATGGTTACGTTATTTAAGGAAACAGGAAGTGTTCAGCCACATGTGAAACGTCAACCACGACCTGCAACAAATGATGATGCCCAAGTAGGTGTTTTGGCTGTTGTCGCGGCTAATGCGCACATCAGCAGCAGACAAATTGCGCGAGAATGGGGAATCTCAAAAACATAGGTGTTGAGAATGTTACATCAACATTCATTGCACCCCGTACCAGATTTCTATGCACCAGGAATTGCATGGCGACGACTTTGAACGTCGTGTACAGTTCTGCCACTGGGCACAAGAGAAATTACGGGACGATGACAGATTTTTTTGCACGAGTTCTATTTAGCGACATAGCGTCATTCACCAATAGTGGTAACGTAAACCGGCATAATATGCACTATTGGCCAACGTAAAACCCACGATGGCTGCGACAAGTGGAACATCCGTAGGTCTCTAGAAGAGCGTAGCGTTCCAAGGGATTGGAAAAGGGCACAGGTCATCCCCGTTTTCAAGAAGGGACGTCGAACAGATGTGGAGAACTATAGACCTATATCTCTAATGTCGATCAGTTGTAGAATTTTGGAACACGTATTATGTTCGACTATAATGACTTTTCTGGAGACTAGAAGTCCACTCTGTAGAAATCAGCATGGGTTTCGAAAAAGACGGTCGTGTGAAACCCAGCTCGCGGTATTCGTCCACGAGACTCAGAGGGCCATAGACACGGGTTCCCAGGTAGATGCCGTGTTTCTTGACTTCCGCAAGGCGTTCGATACAGTTGCCCACAGTCGTTTAATGAACAAAGTAAGAGCATATGGACTATCAGACCAATTGTGTGACTGGATTGAAGAGTTCCTAGATAACGGAACGCAGCATGTCATTCTCAATGGAGAGAAGTCTTCAGAAGTAAGATTGATTTCAGGTGTGCCGCAGGGGAGTGTCGTAGGACCGTTGCTATTCACAATATACAGAAATGACCTTGTGGATGACATCGGAAGTTCACTGAGGCTTTTTGCTGATGATGCTGTGGTATATCGAGAGGTTGTAACAATGGAAAATTGTACTGAAATGCAGGAGGATCTGCAGCGAATTGACGCACGGTGCAGGGAATGGCAATTCAATCTCAATGTAGACAAGTGTAATGTGCTGCGAATACATAGAAAGAAAGATCCCTTATCATTTAGCTACAATATAGCAGGTCAGCAACTATAAGCAGTTAATTCCATAAATTATCTGGGAGTACGCATTAGGAGTGATTTAAAATGGAATGAACATATAAAGTTGATCGCCGGTAAAGCAGATGCTTTCCTAAGGAAATGCAATCCGAAATCAAAGGAAGTAGGTTACAGAACGTTTGTTCGCCCACTGCTTGAATACTGCTGAGCAGTGTGGGATCCGTACCAGATAGAGTTGATAGAAGAGATAGAGAAGATCCAACGGAGAGCAGCGCGTTTCGTTACAGGATCATTTAGTAATCACGAAAGCATTACGGAGATGATAGGTAAACTCCAGTGGAAGACTCTGCAGGAGAGACGCTCAGTAGCTCGGTTCGAGCTTTTGTTGAAGTTTCGAGAACATACCTTCACCGAGGAGTCAAAATGGTTCAAATGGCTCTGAGCACTATGGGACTTAACTTCCGTGGTCATCAGTCCTCTAGAACTTAGAACTACTTAAACCTAACTAACCTAAAGACATCACACACATCCATGCCCGAGGCAGGATTCGAACCTGCGACCGTAGCAGTCCCGCGGTTCCGGACTGCGCGCCTAGAACCACTAGTCCACCGCGGCCGGCCCGAGGAGTCAAGCAGTATATTCCTCCCTCCTACGTATATCTCGCGAAGAGACCATGAGGATAAAATCAGACAGATTAGAGCCCACACAGAAGCATACCGACAATTCTTCTTTCCACGAACAATACGAGACTGGAATAGAAGGGAGAACTGATAGAGATACTAGAGGTACCCTCCGCCACACACCGTCAGGTGGCTTGCGGAGTATGGATGTAGTGCTAGATGTAGTTGTAAATGGTGCAATGTATGCTGATTTCCTACGTAATGTTCTACCAATGTTACTACAAGATGTTACACTCCATGACAGAATGGCGATGTACTTCCAACATGATGGATTTCCGGCACTCAGCTCGCGTGTCGTTGAAGCGGTATTGAATAGCATATTTCATGACAGGTGGATTGGTCGTCGAAACACCATACCATGGCCCGCACGTTCACCGGATCTGACGGCCCCGGATTTCTTTCTGTGGGGAAAGTTGAAGGATATTTGCTATCGTGAACCACCGACAACGCCTGACAACATGCGTCAGCGCATTGTCAGTGCATGTGCGAACATTGTGGAAGGCGAACTACTCGCTGTTGAGAGGAATGTCGTTACACGTATTGCCAAATGCATTGAGGTTGACGGACATCATTTTGAGCATTTATTGCATTGATGTCGTATTTACAGGTAATCGCGCTGTAACAGCATGCGTTCTCAGAAATGATAAGTTCACAAAGGTACATGTATCACATTGGAACAACCGAAATAAAATGTTCAAACGTACCTACGTTCTGTATTTTAATTTAAAAAACCTACCTGTTACCAACTGTTCGTCTAAAATTGTGAGCCATATGTTTGTGACTATTACAGCGCCATCTATCACAAAGCGAAAAAAGTGGTACAACTAAAAAATTCATATTTCTTTACATACTTCACGAATATGTAATAAAAATGGGGTTCCTATTTTAAAAAACGCAGTTGATATCCGTTTGTCCTATGGCAGCGCCATCTAGCGGGCCAACCATAGCGCCATCTAGTTTCCCCCTTCAAGCTAGACAAGTTTCATTCTTTGTAGTTCCAGTTTCGTTCTTTGTAGTTTTTTCGTTTTATGCTTATTTCGTGAGATATTTGGCCCGGTCACGATCAATGAACCATCATGTCTGTGTGTATTAAGTATGTCGATATGTACTTTTGCTCTCTCGTGAGATTGGCTTGAGCAGAGGCCATTAATTTTCTTTTTTTATTACTTCTGACGTCCACCCGGGCCGGGCCGCATGTCATGGCTAATGACGTCCGCAATTTTTTGTAGCTCTCTAGTCTCCTTATTCTATTCTAGTATTCAGGGTGCCTTATATTGTAAAGCGCCTGATCAGTTTCGTACATTTCTATTAATTTTGTAGTTGTCAGCACACACGAATTAAACTTCGCAGCCATGTTTACAAACACACTACTGGTGACAGAACGCTGCAGCGATGCTAGCGCTCCAAGTGGTAAAATTTCACATTGCAGTGAACAGAAGACAAGCGACTTTTATTAGCAGATCTACAGCGAGGCCTTCGATTTGATCATATTTATTTGACGACAGGCGAGATTTGACAAAGTTCCCTATTACACCATCAAATTTCTTTGACTAAATATTTGACATATCAACTTTGACAAAGAAATATGATAGTGTGATACCCGCCTGAGAAGTCTCTGCGGCCAGGGTGTCGTGATCCTACGCAGCTGTAGCCATTCTAACAGACAGCAAAAGCTCCTTACATCTTCGAGTGACGCATTCATTGCAATTTTGGAAGCTATTGCTACTTTTTCTTACTTTCTTAGTGAGAACTTGTCAACTTCATTCTAGCGAATTACTTGAGGGGGGAAACACGTTCTCCTTCTAGTAAACTCGTGTGTTCGTACGTTTAACCAATTGTGTATATCGAACCAGCACTAGGAATTATTAGGTCTACAACTTTGCTTCCGCCGTTTTGCTGCAGATGGCAGTAGCAGCAGGTGGCGGTGCAGTTGGTAGGTCGTAGCTATCATGCAGTAACCTTGGGCGTTTTTAAACATAACGCCATCAAAATGTTAGTCGACTTGTGACTGTATCACAAAGTTGTTCGTATTCTCGATTGAATATGTCACCTTACTCGTCATTTGCGGGAAGTTTCAATTTTTTGATTTAACATAAAGAATTATATGGCTGAGGCTGACAAACTCCTGGGTGAGACCTATGGTGAGGCACCTGTTAATGAAACAATGTCCAGAGCATGGTTTCAACGCTTTAACAATTATTTTGACGTCCTAGACCAGTATGGGGGTTGAAGAGATAAAGTTATCGAAGCTACTTAAAATGACGAACACACAGGAAATCGTTATCGAAAGCAGTTGAAGCGTTTGAGCCGAGCACTGAAAGACAAAGGCCCACAATACAGCGATAGACTAGTAAGTCCTCCCTCGTCGGCCGTATTCCTCAGACATTGCTCCCCCTGACTACCACATTTTTCTATCAGTGAGACACGGCCTATCTCACAAGCACTTCCGGTCATACGAACAAGCGGAAAATTCCATCAGTACACAGATCTCCTCAAAATACCCAATTCGCATGCTGTCCGAAAGATGAGCGAAAGTAATGCCAGCGACAGTCAATACTATGAATCGTAAATTTTTAGCAACTTTCTCATAATAAAGCCTTGAATTTCGAGAAAAAACGCCAGAAGAACACCTATAGATCTAATATTTCTGCAGGGCGCTACGCATAAGTAGTGAACATGGACCTCTCTATTTAGTAGAGTGTTCCAGAACCCTCCGACGCCATTGACAAATTTATAAAGAAATGGGGCCTTCACTTACCGCTGGGAACATCCTGTCGAAGCATCTAGAACAGATGCACAAGCCTATCAATGTCAATGACCACATGACCAAAAAGTGCAAAACCCCACCAACCTGCCCTCACTGCGAGCAGCGGCACTCTCGCAAATAATGCCCCACCTACCTGCAATACCTGTGACCACTCTCACAAGTACAAATCCAGACCCCTTACCAAAATACTGAACACACCGTCTCTATATGCACTGTTGATGTACCGCTACAGACAAACTCCCTGTGTCCTCGACCTACCGCTGAAGACGTCCTTTTCGTGACCTGACTCCTCCAAAATATCAGATTTTGAAATAGCTCTCATCGTGCAGCAAATAACACCTACTACCCACACCATCTTCCATCACAGTACATACGTCACAGTATTACGTGCGTTCTGACAACACTGGCAGCTTGTGCGAGGTGATGCCAGCTAGACGCCGAATGTATGGATATATATGTGTGTGTGTGGGTTTCTAGAGAGAATGGCTGCACTCTGCGCCAAATAAGGAAGGCCATGCACAGCTATAATAACAAGATGCAACGTACTAAGATTATAAGTCAACTGCGTTTCTTACGTATGCCAGGAATGTCTCTTCTAAAATACGCACATTGTTTAGGAAAAGTAAAATCAAGTTTGACTTCCGCCCACCAGCGAAGAGCTTGTCCCTGGTTGGACCCGTTGAAGACGACTTACAACAGAAAAATGCGGGCGTTTACAAATATTCTCTGTGGTTGTGGTGGTGCATATGCTGGTCAGACGACGCGAACTGTCCAGGAGCGTCGTACAGAACACGAAATGTAGAGCCGTGTTCGGCGACAGTTAAAAACCAGCAGTAGCAGAACACTGTGTTTCCACGGTACACTCAGTGGAATACAACAGAACAAACATTTTACTCCAGTTCCTGCATCGGCGGAAATACGCCTCGCCGATAATCTTATAAATAGTGATAACGGGTTTCAAGTGGATAAAAATCTGAATCCTATAATTAACATTATCCAGTCACAGCGGAATCGACGGGGTCATTCCATACTTAACGGTTAGATCATCTCTCACTTCCACCACCGAGGGGAGCACACACCACTCAGGTGTCCCGCGCATGCGCCGAACGACGCCTGCACATTTCGCATGCGCGAGATTCGGCATAAGTACAGTGAATGCACCTGTGATCTTCAGTAGTTGTCTACTCACCTGAAGACGGCAGGACGTCTTTGGGCCGAAATATCGTGGCAGAATGTAGACGGAGCCTGGCTGTACACCCGAAAGTTGTTAGAAAAATCAACTGTGTTTGGAGCGGTGCCTTGAGCGGGAAGCATAGACTGCTGACGCACAGCGTCGCATTGTGTTCAGCGATGAACCGCTCGCTGATCGTCTGCACCCCAGATCGCAACCATCGGCACGTATATCAGTGCTGTGGGAGACATCCTATTGTTCCAGTGCTTTGGGGAGGCACAGCGGTGCTATTGCTGGTGTCATAAATGTGGGTAGCAATCGCGTATGACTTCAGGTCACAGCACAGCGATACGTCACATACATCCACGGTCCTTGTGTATTACCTCTGATGCGGCAGTATCGTGGTGTCATTTTTCAACAAGACAATGCTTGTCCACACATGGCACCTGTCTTTGTGAACTGTCTGCATTATCTTGAGGTACTCTCGTGGCTGGCACGGCCCCAGATCTGCCCCCAATAGAATTTGCATGGGATCAGTTCAGACATCAATGCCGTCCCAGTTCTAGCATCCAGGATATCAAAGACCAGTTACACAAACAGCCACTGTCACAGATACTGATTTGTGGTTAAAACAGAGATTTCATTTTCAATATTCCATTATATGCCCGTCCTGATAATAAGACAAATCTAAACATGTAAAGAATAACCGCCTCTGTCGTGCATTTGGTTCTTCGGAGAGGGGCGCTGATGGGTACCAACAACAGTGACGTGCCTTTAAGTAAGAAGGTAATGGTGAAGCACGGTGGAGGATCGGTCGTGGTGTGGGGATGTTCTGGGGGTGATACAGTCGATGATCTAGTGTGGATTTGTGGAACACAAAAGAAGGAAGGATATCAACAACGCAGTTCCATATGGCAAATTGGTCGAGGGGTTTGTTCTGCAGGTAGACAATGATTTCAAATATCGTTCTAAACTGTGTAGAGGGTGTATCAATACAACACACACACACATATATATATATATATATATATATATATATATATATATATATATATCATACGATAGTTGTAGAGCGTGCGGGGTCTAGATCTGGGAGTATTTTTAATATTTTGGAAGATGAATGTATGCAGCCGTAAAAAAGTTCCAGTTCCGACCCTGTTAGAAGCCTGCGTAATACCGAATTTTAAATCGCTTTCCGAAAGAAAAACACGTGACTACACTACTTTTCCTTTCCCTTGAGCTGCGAGGGAGGGGGCGGCGCTCCCTTGCCCCAAGGTATGGACGTTCTTGTGTCCATAGAAAAGAGAAATGTAGGGGACAGAAGAACGTGATTCGGCTAGGTCGTTCACCTGACTTAAATCCCATTGAACTCTTATGGGATGATCTCGACAGGTAGGCCAGAAAACTGAGGTCATCTGATGTTGAAGATCTGTGCAATAATTGGCAGACTTATTGGACTGCAGTACTTGCATAAACACTACAAAATCTTATCTCCAGAATGCGAAGAGTTTGTGCAGCTGCACAGAGTGCAAAGGGTGGAGACTTTCAAGAGACCAAAACCCAGAACATTTTGTATTGTACTTAATGACAGACAGAGAAAATATTTATTTTATTGATCTGTTGAGCTTGTGTGATATGTTTGTGCACTGAAATAAAGTATATACTTTGTATTATGCGTGATCGAATACTTTCGACCGGTAGCTTACAACAGTTGCAGACCAGCTTGTCCCAGGAGAGGTACAACGGCTTTATGACACGCTTCCCAACCTAATCAGTGCATGCTTCAAGACCAGAGGGGATGAATACATATCTGTCACATAGGAATCAGATAGAAAATGTAGGGAAGTTAAAGCGAAATGGCTGCGGGAAAAATGTGCAGAAATCGAAATAAAAGGCATCGAAAGGAGAGATTCAGTGTCTAAAAAAAGTCAAAAGAACATTGAGTGAAATTAAAAACAGAAGTGTAAATGTTAGGAGTGCAAGAGTAATTCCATTATTAAACGCAGAGAAGAGAACGGATAGGTGGAAAGAGAAAATTGAAAGCCACTACGAGAGACATACTGAATACAGTTCTACAGTTGGAATTTAACAGAACTTTTGAGCACTTGCGATCAAAACTGGTGAAACGCATAGATAACATTCCATTAGAATTTCTGAAATCATTTGGAAAATGACAAACAAACGATTATTTAGGTTGGTGTTTAGAATCTTTGAGACTGGAGAGATAACATTAGACTTTCGAAAATCCCGTAGAATAGAAAGAGCTGACAAATGTGAGAACTCTCGAACAGTCAGATTAAGAGCAGGTGCACGCAAGTTTATGACAAAAATAAAATACAGAAGAATGAAACAGAAAATTGAGGATCTATTAAATGACGATCAGTTCGGCGTTAGGAAAGATAAGAACAGCGGGAGGCAGTTTTGACGTCGCGCTTAATAACGGAAACAAGATTTGAGGATAATCAAGACACATATGATATGTCAGCCTAGAAAAAGCGTTCCACGATGTAAAATGGGGACTGATGTTCGACATTCTCGGAAAGACAGATAGTGTACAATGTGTATAAGGATCAAGAAGAAACAGTAATCATTTTAATTGAATCAACTGTGGATTCTTGGCGAATCACATGCTGTGAGTGTCAGTCTTCCTACATTGGACAGACCGGGAGGTCAATCTGTACGAGGCATAAGGAACACCACAGAAGCTGGAGATTGAGGAAGCCTGATTCAGCCTTTGCAGAATGTTGCCACAAATACATAATAGATGTATAAGTCCTTCACACAGAGGAAAAGGGGGCCAAACTCAACCAATTAGAAATTTTAGAAATAAAATACAGATATGTATATCCCCACACCTATTACTAAACGAGCAACCCAGATCAATTATTCACCTATTTTAGACGAGATCACAACCCCAGGATAGAAGCAAAACTTTGGGCCCCAGTCCACTGTAGTTAAAAATATCTTGGCTGATGCATAACTTTAGTTCAAATGGTTCAAATGGCTCTAAGCTCTATGGGACTTAACATCTGAAGTCATCAGTCCCCTAGAACTTAGAACTGCTTAAACCTAACTAACCTAAGGACATCACACACGTCCATGCCCAAGGCAGGATTCGAACCTCCGACCGTAGCAGCAGCTCGGTTCCGGACTGAAGCGCCTAGAACCGCTCGGTCACAACGGCCGGCCATAACTTTAGTCTGGTCATTGTACTATAATTGGTGAATGTGTAACAATGCGTGTAAATAGTTAAAAAATGGTCGTTGACATAATTGTACGTTAAGCTGTGGATCGATACCTTAAGAAGTCGAGATCTTTGCCTTGCCATCATGTTTACCTGTGCATTATCGTCTTCGGGAATCAGTAATGTACTTGTAAAAGGGATTATAACTCGAAACCTAGGTTATGCAATAACATTAATAATAGATTGTGGAACAAGGCTAAAAACAGTGTTTATTTAGTTAAGGAACAGTAGATTAAACCTCTTTTGTTTGTTTCGCGGCCGTTAGCCACTAGTCACTTGAATCAGCAGTTGTCTTGTGACAGCCAGAGCGAGAGCACCAGCAGCAGCGAGTACTGTTTGTATAAAGCGTTTTTGTACTTATTTGCTGCGCTTAGCTTTTAAATAGTTTTTCTGGGAAAACCTAGCGTAGTTTTCGCGTCTCGTATTTCAGTGAGTGTTTCTTGATTATCAGAGTAGCTCATCAGAAGATTATCTTGGGAATTTGTCACCGTATAGAGTAGGGTAAACATAGTCATGTGTAGGGACTGTGGTTGTTGTGAGCGGACGCAAGGAGAATTGGCCACTCTTCGGGGGCAGGTGGAGGCTTTGTCTGTTAGGCTCATCGAGCTCGAGGCGCAGGCGTCGGCTCGTAGTGGCGTTGGGGCAACTGTGGTGGGACCTATGCCTACTTCGGTGGCCTTGGAATCACATGGAACCCCTGATGTCGCTGCGTCTTCCGGCAGTGAGCATCTTACCGGTCAGCCATCACTCCAGGGTGAATGGCGGACAGTGGTGGGCTCGCGCGTGCCTGGCCGAAAGGCGAAGGTGGGATCTGGCCGCGTGGCAGCTGCCTTACCCCTTTCCAACAGGTACGGGGTGCTTCCTAGTGGTGATGACATCGTTTCCGAGCCACCACAGGATGCCTCGCCTGTTGGGCCAGTGGCCGATTCTCCGGCAAGGTCCCGACAGTCACAGAGGGCGGGCCTATTAGTTATAGGGAGCTCCAACGTTAGGCGGGTTATGGAGCCCCTCAGGAAAATAGCGGGTAGGTCGGGGAAGAATGCCAGTGTGCACTCGGTGTGCTTGCCGGGGGGTCTCGTCCGTAATGTGGAGGAGGCCCTTCCGGCAGCTATTGAACGCACTGGGTGTGACCGGCTGCAGATAGTAGCACATGTCGGAACGAATGACGCCTGCCGCTTGGGTTCTGAGGCCATCCTTGGTTCCTTCCGGCGGCTGGCTGATTTGGTGAAGACAACCAGCATCGCACGCGGAGTGCAAGCTGAGCTTAATATCTGCAGCATAGTGCCCAGAGTCGATCGCGGTCCTCTGGTTTGGAGCCGTGTGGAGGGTCTAAACCAGAGGCTCAGACGACTCTGCGACTATAATGGTTGCAAATTCATCGACCTCCGTTATTGGGTGGAGAACTGTAGGGCCCCCCTAGACAGGTCAGGCGTGCACTACACACCGGAAGCAGCTACTACTAGGGTAGCAGAGTACGTGTGGCGTGCACACGGGGGTTTTTTAGGTTAGAGGGACCCCCCCTTGGGCGAAACGATAAAATACCTGACGGCTTACCAGAGAGGACATTATCATCGTTGATAAAGAACGTCCGTCCTCAGAGACCAAAAACAGGAAAAGTTAACGTAATATTGGTAAACTGCAGGAGTATCCAGGGCAAGGTTCCTGAATTAGTATCTCTTATTGAAGGAAATAGTGCGCATATAGTATTAGGAACGGAAAGTTGGTTAAAACCGGAAGTGAACAGTAACGAAATCCTAGACACAGAATGGAATATATACCGCAAGGATAGGATAAACGCCAATGGTGGAGGAGTATTTATAGCAGTAAAGAATTCAATAATATCCAGTGAAGTTATTAGCGAATGCGAATGTGAAATAATCTGGGTTAAGTTAAGTATCAAAGGTGGGTCAGATATGATAGTCGGATGCTTCTATAGACCACCTGCATCAGCAACCGTAGTAGTTGAGCGCCTCAGAGAGAACCTGCAGAACGTCGTGAAGAAGTTTCGTGATCATACTATTGTAATAGGGGGAGACTTCAATCTACCAGGTATAGAATGGGATAGTCACACAATCAGAACTGGAGCCAGGGACAGAGACTCTTGTGACATTATCCTGACTGCCTTGTCCGAGAATTACTTCGAGCAGATAGTTAGAGAACCAACTCGTGAAGCTAACGTTTTAGACCTCATAGCAACAAATAGACCGGAACTTTTCGACTCCGTGAATGTAGAAGAGGGTATCAGTGATCATAAGTCAGTGGTTGCATCAATGACTACAAGTGTAATAAGAAATGCCAAGAAAGGAAGGAAAATATATTTGCTTAACAAGAGTGATAGGGCACAAATCGCAGAATATCTGAGTGACCACCATCAAACGTTCATTTCTGAGGAAGAGGATGTGGAACAAAAATGGAAAAAATTCAGAAACATCGTCCAGTACGCCTTAGATAAGTTCGTACCGACTAAGGTCCAAAGCGAGGGGAAAGATCCACCGTGGTATAACAATCATGTACGAAAGGTACTACGGAAACAAAGAAAGCTTCATCATAGGTTTAAGAGTAGTCGAATCATAGCTGATAAGGAAAAGCTGAACGAAGCGAAAAAGAGCGTAAAGAGAGCAATGAGAGAAGCATTCAACGAATTCGAACATAAAACATTGGCAAACAATCTAAACAAGAACCCTAAAAAGTTTTGGTCATATGTAAAATCGGTAAGCGGATCTAAATCCCCTATTCAGTCACTCGTTGACCACGATGGCACCGAAACAGAGGACGACCGAAGAAAGGCAGAAATACTGAATTCAGTGTTCCGAAACTGTTTCACTGCGGAAAATCGTAACACGGTCCCTGACTTCAGCCGTCGCACGGACGCCAAAATGGAAAATATTGAAATAAACGATATCGGAATTGAAAAACAACTGCTATCACTTAGTAGCGGAAAAGCATCCGGACCAGACGAGATACCCTTAAGATTCTACAGTGATTATGCTAAAGAACTTGCCCCCTTTCTATCAGCAATTTATCGTAGATCGCTGGAAGAACGTAAAGTACCTAGCGACTGGAAGAAAGCGCAGGTCGTTCCCATTTTCAAGAAGGGTCATAAATCAGATGCGAATAATTATAGGCCTATTTCGCTTACGTCAATCTGTTGTAGAATAATGGAACATGTTTTGTGTTCTCGTATTATGACGTTCTTAGATAATACAAATCTCCTTCATCATAACCAACATGGATTCCGCAAACAGAGATCATGTGAAACTCAGCTCGCCCTATTTGCCCAAGAAATTCACAGTGCCGTAGACACTGGCGAGCAGATTGATGCCGTATTCCTGGACTTCAGGAAGGCATTTGATACGGTTCCGCACTTACGTTTAGTGAAAAAAATACGAGCTTACGGAATATCGGACCAGGTTTGTGATTGGATTCAGGATTTCCTAGAAGAAAGAACACAACATGTCATTCTTAACGGTTCAAAATCTGCAGATGTAGAGGTAATTTCGGGAGTACCGCAGGGAAGCGTGATAGGACCTTTATTGTTTACAATATACATAAATGACTTAGTTGACAACATCGGTAGCTCCGTGAGGCTATTTGCAGATGACACGGTTGTCTACAAGAAAGTAGCAACATCAGAAGACTCGTACGTACTCCAGGAGGACCTGCAGAGGATTAATGCATGGTGCGACAGCTGGCAGCTTTCCCTAAACGTAGATAAATGTAATATAATGCGCATACATAGGGGCAGAAATCCATTCCAGTACGATTATGCCATAGGTGGTAAATCATTGGAAGCGGTAACGACCGTAAAATACTTAGGAGTTACTATCCGGAGCGATCTGAAGTGGAATGATCACATAAAACAAATAGTGGGAAAAGCAGGCGCCAGGTTGAGATTCATAGGAAGAATTCTAAGAAAATGTGACTCATCGACGAAAGAAGTAGCTTACAAAACGCTTGTTCGTCCGATTCTTGAGTATTGCTCATCAGTATGGGACCCTTACCAGGTTGGATTAATAGAAGAGATAGACATGATCCAGCGAAAAGCAGCGCGATTCGTCATGGGGACATTTAGTCAGCGCGAGAGCGTTACGGAGATGCTGAACAAGCTCCAGTGGCGGACACTTCAAGAAAGGCGTTACGCAATACGGAGAGGTTTATTATCGAAATTACGAGAGAGCACATTCCGGGAAGAGATGGGCAACATATTACTACCGCCCACATATATCTCGCGTAATGATCACAACGAAAAGATCCGAGAAATTAGAGCAAACACGGAGACTTACAAGCAGTCGTTCTTCCCACGCACAATTCGTGAATGGAACAGGGAAGGGGGGATCAGATAGTGGTACAATAAGTACCCTCCGCCACACACCGTAAGGTGGCTCGCGGAGTATAGATGTAGATGTAGATGTACTGTTCAATGCTTACATCGAAGAAACCCTAACGAAAATAAAACAAAGATTCAGGAATAAAGTTAAATGTCAGGGTCAAAGGATCCGCTAATGGTAATGAAGCTGAAGGAGAATCACAGGACCTAGCTGGAGGAGAATCACAGGACCTATTGAATGAAATGTACAGTCTAATGGGTACAGAATATGAATTGAGAGTAAAGCGAAGAAAAACTAAAGAAATCAGGAGTATCAGAAATGAGATTAACTATAAAAATTAGGGACCACGAAGTAGCCGAACTGAAGGAATTTCGCTATCTTGGAAGCAACGTAACGCGTGACAGACGAAACAAGGAGGACATTAAAAAAAAACCAGACCAACAGACTACCACAGTCAAAGAGGGCATTCTTGCAGAAAAGAAATCCCAACGTACCGTCAATTTGAGAAAAATATTTCTTAGAATATGCTCGTATGTTTGCAGCACAGCATCGTACGGAAGCGAATCACGGAGTTTTGTAAAGCCGGAAAATAAGAGAATCGAAGCGTTCGATATGTGGTGCTATAGAAGGACACAGATGACTTGGCTGACTGATAAGATAACAAATTAGGAAGTTCTCCACAGACTCAATGAGTAGGAGAGCACGTGGAAAATGCTGCCAAGAAGAAGTGATAGGATGGTAGCACGTGTGTTAAGCCATCAAAGAAGAAGATAGCTGTATGGAAGAAGAACTGTAGGGGAAGACAGAGATTGAAATACGTACAACAAACAGTTGTGGACGTTGGGCGCAACCGTTACTCTCCCATGAACAGGTTGGCACAGGCGAGCAGTTGGTGGCGGGCCGCATCCATACACTAATTTGTGTTTTTTCCCCTACAAACTTTTGCACTTAGTAATTTCCAGAAAAAGCGTTACCGACATGACTATATATTATATGTCTCATTTTAGTAAACTTTTTCTCAAACCGTACTGCAGCTTTCAAAAACATGAAACGTACACCCAGCGTGGATGCTGTAATGGACTAGCAACATATTTGTAAGAAAAATGCTATTGGGATTCTATGTTGCTGCAGTTTTCATTACAGATATTGGTTTGATGCAACTTTCGTACTGGTCTGTCCTGTGCGAGTCTTTTCATAATTGTAGAACCCCTGCAGTTCACATCTTCTTCACCGTGAATCGCCCAAACTTTCCTCCATTACCGTAATGAAGATCCCTCGATGCCTCAGGATGTGTCGTACCAACTGATCGCCTCTGTTAGTCCAGATGCGCACAAATTTCTTTACTCTCTGATTCCATTCTGCACCGCTTCAGTAGTTACCTCGTCTACCCCTCTAAGTTTCACCTTCTTCTGCAGCGCTTGTCTGTACTGCTTATCCTCCACACTTCACTTTCATATGTGGCTACACTCCAGACAAATACTATCAGGAAGAAGTTCTTAACACTTTAATTCATAACCGATGTTAACATATTGCTCTTCTCGAAGAAAGCCTTGCTGTTGTAAGCCTGTATTTCGTAACTTCTTCATTCCTGCAATTGGCAAGTGTTTGTTGCCCATGTTGCAAAACACTACCACTACATTTAGCGCATCATTTCCTAATCAAATTCGCCAAATATCACCGAACTTAATTCTAACTGCATCACTCTTATTTAAAAGGCACAAGCAGCGAGTGGTTAAAAAAAAAAAGGAGTTACAATCTTTCCAAACCGAGCTCGCATCCTACGCTGCCAACAAAACAGAGGCACTCAGTCCTTATCAGTCTCAAGAAAGCCGGAGCCTGTAATGGATATTACCTCGTAGTTTTTCTTTCTTTTACTTCCTTTTCAAAATCTCCTCTTAGCTTCCTGTACTGCTAGCTCAGTGTCCAGATTCAATAACATTTCGGACAGGCTACAACCAGGTCTCGCTCTCTTATCAACAACAACCCCCCGCCCTTTTCACGTCCTTCGATTTTTATAAGAGCTGTCTACTTTGAGCTTAGGTTTAGATAATCTGTCTTTCTTTGTTTTTGGTCGGTGATGAATCAAGAATTTAAAACAGTATGCTCCAGTCAACTTTGTCAAATCCTTTTATGTAAATCTACTGTAGAAAATAAAATACACACTGCCTGCCAAAAAAGTGAAAAAGTAGATGATCTGGCCAGATGTCATTGTAACTTTGTGCATGTAGACAGCATCAGCGGGTATGTAAATGATTATAGTTGCAATTCTCTGGGACAGGTAGGACGACCACCAGAGGGCACTAGCGTTGTTCGCATTTGGTGTTGATACCAGACCTGGAAGGGAAGATAAGGGCCGAGAACAGTTTCAGATTTTGAGGCATCGCTGTGAAGGTCAAGGAGATGCAGCATACTCATATGAGACAGCATTACGAGCAAGTGGCAGAATTTAAAACTGTTCTCATTGTGGCTCTTCGTTTGCCCAGTCTGTCATCGTACAATATCCAGATTTGTGGGGCACTTGAATGCGACAGTGCTCGAGTTCGACTGCATGGGAACTCGAGAGACAGCGTATTTGTCGCCAAGGTTCCAGTCAACCACGTCTGACCACCACAAGGGGGGGGGGGGGGGTCCTCTTGTTGTGCTCCAACATCGTTGTAACCTCTTCACATCTGCCGTTGCCATCCTAAAACAAGTAAACATTGCTTCTCGTCTCGCACCATTAGTCGTAGACTAGCAGCAGCTGGGACAGGGAATTGCCATTTCATGTGTATGCTGTTAGACACCTTAACACAAACGGGTGTTTTTTGAGTGGTGCCCTGATTGGGAATCACCGACTGCTGATAAATGGCATCGCATTTTGTTCACCAATGAGTCACGCTTCTGAGCCATGCGGGATGACCGTCATTGGTGAATATAGCGATGTTCCTCCGAGAAGTCACACTGCACCAGATTTATCGACAGGCACAGCTGTTTCAAGCCTGTCATCAGGATGTGGGGAACCATCGGGTATGACGTCAGGTCACGGCTAGTAATGACTGAGGGAATTCTGACAGAACAGTGGTATGTTACGTTCGCCCTGTGATCTCATGTTACCTCATATGCGACGGTATCGTGGCGTAATTTTTGAACATGACAGTGCGCATCCTGGCATGTGCCTCTAAGTACAGTCTGCGTAATGCTGAGATACTCCTGCGGCTACCTTGCTTCCCAGATTTGTTCTGCAGAGAATGTGTATGGAAACAATTGAAATACTCCTGTGGCTACGACGATTCCCAGATCTGTACCTGACAGAAAATGTGTGGAACTAGTTGACACTCCTATGGCTGCCATGATGCCCAGATCTGTCCCCA
This sequence comes from Schistocerca piceifrons, assembly GCF_021461385.2. Taxonomy (NCBI): domain Eukaryota; kingdom Metazoa; phylum Arthropoda; class Insecta; order Orthoptera; family Acrididae; genus Schistocerca; species Schistocerca piceifrons. The sequence continues at coordinate 51,526,312 of NC_060144.1, read as the reverse complement.
ACAGAACATGAGTACGAGTAGTTGTTCCCAGATCTGTCCGCAACATAACGCGTGTGGGACCAATTGAGATACTCTTGTGGCTAGCACGATTCTCAGATTTGTGGAGGACCAGTTGAGATACTCCCATGACTACCATAATTCTCAGATCTGTCCCCGACACAACGTGTGGGACCAGCTGAGATACTCCAATTGCTACCATGATTCCCAGCTCTGTCACAGACAGGATATGTGTGGGGTCACTTGAGATCCCTCCAGCAGCTACCATAATTCCCAGACCTGCCCCTGACAGAATGTGTATGGCACCAGTTGAAATACTCCAGTGGCTGTTGTGAGTCTCAGATCTGTTCCTGACAGAACATGTGTGGGACCAGTGGAGATACTCGTGTGGCTACCATCATTCTCGGTTTTGTGGGGGGCCAATGAGACCATTTGAGATTCTACCATGACTACCATGATTCTCTTCTCTCCCTAACAGAACATGTGTGGGACCAATTAAGATACTCCCATGGCCACCATGATTCTCAGATCTGTCCCAGATAGAACATGTGAGGGGCCAGCTGAAATATTCTTGTGGCTACCACGATTCTCAAATTTGTGGGGGACCAGTTAAGATACTCCCATGACTACCATCATTCTCAGAACTGTTCCCAACAGAACATGTGTGGGATCAGATGAGATACTCCCATGGCCACCACCAGTTGAGATACTTCCATAACCACCATGATTCCCAGACCTGTCCCAGACAGGACATGTGTGAGACCAGTTGAGATTCTCCCATGGCCACCATGATTCCCAGATCTGTCCCAGACAGGAAATGTGTGGAACCAGTTGAGTTACTCCAATGGCTACTATGATTCTTACACTTGTCCCCAACAGAACGTGTATGGGACCAGTTGAGATACTCTCATGGCAACCATGACTCCCAGATCTGTCTCAGACAGAACATTTGCGGCACCATCTCGGACGTCAACAGCATCCCAGTGCCACTATCCAGGATGTCAGCGACCAGTTACAACAGTTGTGAGCCACCTTGCCTGAGGAGAGGATACAACGGCTTTATGGCACCTTTCCCAACCGGATCAGAGCATGCATTCAGGCCAGAGAGGTGTAACGTCATACTGATACGTGGGCTCATATTGCCAGCTTCTTTTAAATTTTACTCGATAAAAAATCTAAAAAATAACATTACGCCCCTACTCAACCTGCGACGTTTCATTTCGCTTCCTCCTTTTCCTGGGTACTTCACTTTTTTGTCTGGTGGTGTGTTTAAAAATGTTGCTCGCATATTTCAAACTTTCTGTCTTGTAGAGGTGTTCCTAGAATTTCCGGCTAGTGGCGAATAAGCTGAAGTATATTCTAATCACGTGTCTGTATGAAAAATTAGTTGTTCGACGTGCTGCCTTTCAGTATCTCGTTTAGGTAAAACAACACATCTAATGAACAACTACAGAAATTTAGGAGCAAATATTCTCTTCTGTCATTATGTCTGAAGGATGTTATTGTGAGTACATTGTCGCTTAGAGAGCGCCCTGATCGCAAAGCTCAGCTAGTGTATCATATACTACGTAAAAAAGAAACAAATTTCTGTGAAAATATTACATAGAAACACCATATTTGTGTGGAAGTCCGATAGAATGCGATAATTCATAACTTACTGTTGCAGAGATACAATACTGGCCATTAAAATTGCTACACCAAGAAGATGACGTGCTACAGACGCGAAATTTAACCGACAGGAAGAAGATGCAGCAGTTGACCGGTGTTGCCTGGTGAAACGTTGTTGTGATGCCTCGTGTAAGGAGGAGAAATGCGTACCATCACGTTTCCGACTTTGATAAAGGTCGGATTGTAGCCTATCGAGATTGCGGTTTATCGTATCGAAACATTGCTGCTCGCGTTGGTAGAGCTCCAATGACTGTTAGCAGAATATGGAGGCGGTGGGTTCAGGAGGGTAATACGGAACGCCGAGCTGGATCCCAACGGCCTCGTGTCACTAGCAGTCGAGATGACAGGCATCTTATCAGCATGGCTGTAACGGATCGTGCAGCCACGTCTCGATCCTTGAGTCAACAGATGGGGACGTTTGTAAGACAACAACCATCTGCACGAACAGTTCGACGACGTTTGCGGCAGCATGGACTATCAGTTCGGAGACCATGGCTGCGGTTACCCTTGACGCTGCATCACAGACAGGAGCGCCTGCGATGATGTACTCAACGACGAACCTGGGTGCACGAATAGCAAAACGTCATTTTTTCGGATGAATCCAAGTTCTGTTTACAGCATCATGATGGTCGCATCTGTGTTTGGCGACATGGCGGTGAACGCACATTGGAAGCGTGTATTCGTCATCGCCATACTGGCGTATCACCCGGCGTGATGGTATGGGGTGCCAATGAATACTCGTTTATCATCTAAATTTCTTCTTGGTGTACCAATTTTAATGGCCTGTAGTGTGGTAAGAACTACGTAATCATCATCATCATCATCATCATCGGGACATCGCGTTTAGGAGGATCAACCCATTGCCAGAATAATTTTCCTTCGATAAATACTTCTGACGTTTGCTCTATCTCTCTTGCGACAGTGCCAGTTTGCTTCCGCATTGAACATCAGGTCTGCATCAAGTTTGTTTCTCTTTCGTTCGCCTCGAGAGCCCTGACTTCAATCGTTCGATAGTTTTATTCCTTGCATCATCGGAGTTCATCAATTGCAATCGATTTTAATTTCTTTATTTTTATAGCTCTTTCTGCAGTGACACGTGTTACAAGTATTATTACTTCCTCCTGTATATAACGAAATTCCCTGCAGTCTTTAACAGTTTCTATCCTTTTTCAGTTTGTGGAAATACTTTTGTGGCTTCAGATCTCGCTTTCAGTATGTGTTGCACAATACCGGTCTCGTTGACACTTCGAACACTGTTCTGTCTCTCCCTTGTTGAGCACTTACCCCAGCTGGTCAACGATACACTAACATTGTTACCGCGACATGATTAAAGGCAATGCCTTTCATCTTCTAGAGTTTCTGCGATAGCTGTCAAAATGTTTTATTGCTGTTACTAATGATAACAGTTCTCGTTACATGTGTTTCAGGTTAAGCTCCGTTGCCTAAATACAACGCAATTATTTTCCCCAAAAATATCCAGCTCAAAATTTATTAGCTTTTAGAACTGCGTTTATTCTAAGCCACCCCAACGCATAAGTAATTTTTGGCGGAAATTGTTGTTAGTTTTCGGCACAGGTCACCGCCATCTCCTCCATCAGGCTTCGAGAATATCGCAGGCACTGTACCTCACCCTGGGAAACTACTTGAGATAAGTTGCAAATTTTCACAGGAAAACTTAATGAAACGAGTTCTCCCAAACTTCTGGCTGAAGAGAACTCATCACAGTTATCGCCATCAGGAATGGGAGCCATCTCTGAGCTGGCCCGGCCAACTTCTTTCATCACTGCGAACAACTTTCTTGTTGTTCTCTCATTTGACACTCACCTGATCGATCTCTGCAGGTGCAGCCATGTCTTTCAGTTACAGATGGAAGCACCTCTGCTTTTAAGCCGCGTTTGGGACAAATTCTTTTGCGTTTATTGTATCGTAGCACAAAAAGTTTTACTGTCCGTTATTACCACACTCAACAACGGATGACCCTTACTATTCCTCGTTTAAACTGACGTGACTTAAAAAGTGGGGGACTACGATGAGAAAAAACATTTTAATCACTTTTCTTGTGCATAAGACCTGCCAGAAACTGCAGTTGACCCTGCACTCTTTTTCGTAACAACCCTCTCTATTTGTAGACAAATTTATACTCGAATATTGTAACACATATCATATAACAGAGCAACATACGCGCTGTTGTTCTTAAGCCATTTCTCAAAAGGTGTTAATGCGCTGCTAGTTGCCATTTATTAAAGTTAATTATGATAAACTACACACAATTAAAGATGCTGCACATCAACACTATAGACCGTGCACATGCGTGTGAGCATGCTACATGATTTTGGCTTGTGACGCCAAGAAAGGCTGCAATGCGAATTATGCTTCTAATCACATTTGTTTCTGGTGAATTTTCTGCAAGCAATTATACTATCACACAACAAAATTTGTTCCGTAATTTTCTAGACGGTATTATCCTACGCTTTATTTTCCACATTCTTCATGTGCAGTATTATGTAATTTTTGTTCAGTATGTTTTTGCACCTACATCGTAGTAAAAGTCCACATGTTTTTATAATGGTGTCACTACTACCATTGTCTACATAAATCCATTAGTTCTTAGAATCACTAAACGAAGTTATGTTGCATATACTTCGAAAACTAAAATGAAATAATTATCTTTAGTTCCTTTTTTAAGTTACTTTTTTACATTTTAACTCTTATGTTTCATGTTATATAATCATCCAGCAGCTCCACAGGAAATTCCATATTAGAAGCCATAATAATTCAATTGTTCCACAAAATGTGTTGTGGATTGTTACATTTCCTCGTTTGGCATGACACAATTTTCTCGGATCTTTCTTAACTACAAGTTACTGCCCACGCCGCAGGGTTTTGAACAAAGCGGCAAGGCTGCAGACATGTACACGCAAACCAAGTGCTAGCTACAGCATATTACACTCACTAGTATTAAACGTCTTCTACCGACTGTTAAGGCGCTTATATAGTATAAATCAGGTAAACAAAATCTTTTGTTAAAATAAATAGATAAAACATTAGTCGTAGCTAGCTGTCTTAGTTTCAGCAGGAACTTATATTTCCATCGTGTCATCCTCTCAGTGCAATTCTTGACACCCAACCCAGTGATTAAAACTTCTGTAAATTTCACGGCAAACGTTACAGAACAAAAGATGACGTATGGGAATCTCTTTGTAAGGCTTCCAGGTCATGTAGGGTCTGTTTATAATGACAATGTGCAATGTGCACCAATTTGCAATGACGCTATAATGACCATCGTCCCGACTTCGTGGTTACGAGGAATGGTCAGAACGCTAATGCCTTTTCGTCTGCCATTGAGGTTAATATCACGCTATTACTCAACCTGTAATCAAAAACTCTCCCTGAGTGGGAATGCTACAACGACTCAGGCATGCCTCTCGGCCCTGAGTTTGGATATAAAGGTAATGGATTCAGGACCCAGTGAGGGGGTTTTTGCTATGAGTCATCAACGACCTTCAATTCATGACTTCATCAACAAAGACGAACGATCAAGATAGCTGATAGCGAAAAATTTAAAACTTAAAGACGGATATAAAATTTTTAAAGAATTCTAGATTGCAGAACTACCCCAGTTGTTGTTTACAACGCATCCCCTCTCCCCTCCCAATCAAGCAGAGCTTACAACTCTGCAAACCATTGAAATGAAATAGCCGATCACAATTCAGTCATATTGGTGCTCAAAAGCATCTGAACACACCGAATTCTTTGTGTCATCTTCAAAAGCATTTATCCACAAAATTACACAAAACAGCACTTGCATACCGCGTGTGCAATTTTTTTGTACCATACATGGTGTAAGCCACAATGGAGCCTCAAATTAATTATTTTACATATCTCATCTCTGTTGTTCTACGACGCTTATCATGAGTCACAAGGCAGGGTATCGGGCATCTGCTAGACTAAACTCGCTGACCGAGCATTCAGCTTGTGCCGACGAGTCTTGTCCTGCTGCCATCTAATGCATTTGGCTCTCAGCTCGATATGACATGCATGCCGCATTCCAAAACGCACATGGGCAAAACTGCTGATCTAACTTACAGCTTACTTGTTGATGAGTATTGCAAAGTAAACACTGTTATTTCCAAGTGTGAATTTCTCAAAAAATCTTCTCTACAGCCGATACCAAAGTCAGCTAAAGATTACACTCAATGCATACCAGAGTATTTAGCTTACAGTACAAAACGTTTGCCATCTGTTGCTGATAATGCAAGACATTACAGTACATTTTTAATAAACAATTGTACAGGTAAGGAAGGAGGGATGTCGCGTCCATCAAAACTCATACATAAAACATTGACTCTCAAGGTAAGTTCTCCTAGTTATTTCCATGTCTTAATTATCTGTGGTACTTTCATATAACAGTACAAAAAATTATGTAGCCGGCAATGCAGTAATATTCAATTGCGATTATTGATTTTTTTATAACAGTTTCTCTCAGACATACCTGCTATACACAAATTGTCGCGTTTTCTGACACTTCTACGCAACAAACTGTACCAAAAACAATGCTTTTTGACGACACCAGTAATATGTAATATCACTTAAACCATATATATTTCGTAATATGCAAAGGGAATATGCGAGGAAGTATAGGACACTGGAATGTGAGGAAGGATAGGACACTGGAATGTGATCATGCAGTTTCCTCCATCGTAGATCTGCAATCTGTAGAGGGAGCAGGCGACTCCCACTTTGTCTATACCACTACACACAAGAAACAACTATCTGGTGTTTCACAAAGTTACATTGAACCTCTGCAGTGCGTCTTATGAATCACCGGCGTCGTAGTGTGCAGACATGCTGACGAAGTGCGTCAACAATAGAGATATGAGTTACCAGTAACACTAAAGCAAGAAGCGCATAGCGACATACTCTGTGTAAATCCCTACACACGGTTCGACGCTGTTAGAGGGGAAATTGATTCTTGTACAGCAGCTATGGAACAAGTATTAATCTAATCTAAAGCTGTACCGATTTTCAAGAAATGCAACTTCCCCCAACATGAGTGCTGCTCGTAATTCAGTCTATAGGCAGAATATATCTCCCCATCCTTCTTTCTTCATTTTTCTTATGTGATTAGACGAAATAACTTCACTGAGCTCGTGTAAAAAGGTAAAAAAGTCCAACACTCGGATACATCAACTACCACGCTGAAGAGCCTATCCCAAGTATAACATGCTGTCAACATGTATTCGACAATCGCGTTTTCATTGTTCCCATTATCACTGACTGGAATTCTTTTCACAGCGTGAGGGGTATCAAATGCACTATCCCAGACTCAGCTTTCTCAATATCTAAAGAGACCCAGAGGCTTAAACTGTCTCCCTCTGCAGCAGACGTAGGTCGCCTAGGTGTCATGTAGCTTCAGATATGTTTAAATAAGTCAATCAACGCATTTCATCAGATTACAGCTCTCGATTTCAACATGATCAGTCCCATTCCATCAGTCACACCAACCTTGTAAGCCACACTGTAGTTACGAGGTAAGTGGCTCCACTCAGTGCAGTCTACTATAAAAGTTCCAGCAATTCCTAAATGGAAAAGGTTTAGTAACTCAGTTAATGGTGGAAGAATTGCAGTAAATTTCTGGTCCTTCAGTAATTCACCACCACCTCACGACAACAAAATTACGTGGCTTTACAATGTGCTGTCAACAATTGTCAGCAGCAAGAGGTCACATTTACCAATTCAGTCACTTTCGCACCAACACTACAAAAGTCACTGACAACATCGCACTTACAAATTATACCTTTCTCAGCCTTTGTTTATATGCATATTATTTACGTACAAGTTCTTTAATACCTGCAATTATGTAGTCATTTAATGAACTGAAAATAATTCCACTCTATAAACACGAACTAAAAGAAGTTATTCTATCTACTCACACAAATAAACCCTACAAGCATTTCAGGGAAGGTATAGTCTAACTGCAAAATAAACAGAGGACAGCACTCGTGGTGATGGAAGTTGCATTCCCTAGAGGAAAGATCAGCTACCGTACAAGATGGCTAAGAATCGATGTCCCTTCTAGCAGAGTAGAACAATTTGAAGAAATTTACGTAGGTTCGGTCCGTATGTGTTTCTTGCGTTAGTATTATTAGTAACTCATATTTGTATTCCATGTAGTATTAGTGCATCTGAGGAAAATAAACATAACCTGCGAATGTCAGCAAATTGCGTCGCCACTGATTCATTGAGTGGACTGCAAAGGATTTTTATAATCTTGTGAGACAGTCTCTAGTGCTGCTTGTGACATAGTGGGTTAGATAGCGTGAGAAATCAGCTTCTGCCCCTGTAGTTTGCAGATCTATGAAGGCCGGCCGGCCAGCAAAAGTTAACACCACATGAAACGATAGTAATTCAAAAAAAAATAGAAAATGAAAAGCCTAAGTGCAACAATCACTTTTCGCCTTAACTTGTGTAATGCAAACAAAATATAGACTCTTCAGCTGTTGGCTTTTCGCGGACATGCTATCATGCCGTATATCAACTGGCAACTCATCGCCGGCCAGTTTTTGCCGAGCGGTTCTAGGCGCTTCAGTCTGGAACCGCGCGACCGCTACGGTCGCAGGTTCGAATTCTGCCTCGGGCATGGATGTGTGTGATGTCCTTAGGTTAGTTAGTTTTAAGTAGTTCTGTGTCTTAGGGGACTGATGACCTCAGATATTAAGTCCCATAGTGTTCAGAGCCATTTGAACCATTTGAACAATCTGGCGACCTACCTTCCTTCGCACGTCTACCCTCCACGCCAGACCCTACCACCCTGTTACACTCACAGAACACAATTTATCCCCACTTGGACATGGTACACACTTTTAATATTTGTTCTTAACCCACTCCATTTAACAGTAAACTTTAATTTTATACCATTTAAACACTATTTTTAATAAGCTGCGATTTTTCCATACCCTGCAATGTGGAGGCTATTAGTCCTAGAGAGAAAATGAATAGGACCTTTTTTTGCAGGAAATTTAATATAGTTTAATTTTGTACTGGGAAACATTTTCGCTAGAAACTGCGGTTTTTGAGTTGTTCGAGAAAAGCACAAAAAGTGACCTTTAAACGCTCCGCCATCCCATCCCACGTTCAGACCATACTGGTATGTTGTACGTGACAATCCCTCCTACCACAATACAAAAATTTGCGGCTACACGACATTTTCTCTAATTGGACTACAGTGGGTAATGTGTAAACCAGTAATGGTTAAATATGTAAACAGTAAATACTAAACAGTAAATGGAAAATGGAAAACAGTAAACCTGACTGCCATTACCTGAGATGAGAACTGTTGCCTGTTATCCACTAACTGTCAGTTATTACCCATTGACCTGTTACCCAATTATCTGTTTATCCATTACCCAATTAACCATACCTGGTTTTGTTTTCGAAGTGTCATGTAGATTCCACTATGTGACAGGAGATGGTGACAAACTTTTTGAATTGCAAAATGAAGTTCATACCCAAGCCTGAGGTCACCATAATGTCTGACTGACTTTGATAGTTTTAGAGGCGAGTTTTTGACAAATTTAGACGTGAGAATAACATTGTTTACTTTGGCAGTTCTCACCAATAAATGTACCTTAAACTGCAAGTCGGAACATGAGTAGCTCTCAAGTGTGTTTTGCAATGTTACAGAACCAATTTTTATGTGTTTTAATTAATTTTGTGTACACTAGAAACACATAATTATGTTCATTGATCGACCTATAAATTATTTCAGCAAATCCTGTGTATTTTAATAAGTAACACAAACAATTTAGATGTGGCAATACAGTATTTAATTTGAGAGACCATTGTCCTTGTAAGGTGTGGTACAATAATTGAACTTTGGTCATTAACAAGTGCTGTTTAACGTAAAAGTATTTTCAATAGTGTCAGTGTGAAAAGGTTATATATTTTTTAAAATCTTATACAAGAATTAAATTAGGACAATAATGCCACATGCATTTTGTGCTCAAAGTCTTACATATTTTGAGCAATAATTTTATTTTGCTGCAAGTTTTGAATATTTGTTTGCTATCAAGGATGTACAATTATGTTTTCATTTTGGTTGCAAAGATTTCATCTTTGAGATGTCAACATTCCATCTCAGTCTGATTGTGCCATTATCGTTGGTTATGTTTCACATGAACCATCAGTAGCATCTTCTGTTGTTTGTGATATATCTAAACATTTCGTATTTTGTGTATTTTGAAGTACATCTTGCATATTATGAAAATATATTGTTTCAGTGATATAACACATAACTAGTGTCAGCAGAATATGTAATGTTTAGGATATTTTGTTGTGCCAAAGTGTCAGAAAATGTGATGCTTGTGGATAACCTTGGCTGTTGTAATAAGCATGTTAATAACTGCTGTAAACTATTACTTAATTGTCTACTACATGAGTTTTGTTCTCTCATAGAACAAATTAGATGTGGACATATCATTGAGGCAATTAATTTGAGAGCCTAAAGTAGTGTATTTAAGTGTCACATCTGAACCACACTCTTCCAGTAGGGGACATGTGTTTTGTAGAACAATTTGAATATGGTAATCACGTTGACATAGCCATTATGTCTTTGCTTACATATTTTTGATGAATAATTCATAGTTTTTGTACTACCAGTAACATGACCTCATTTCGATGTAGGAAGTTTTAACTGTCTGCTTAGCATGCTGCATGTGTTTTCTGCTGCTATATAAAAAAGAATACAGATAATTTAGACATAGAAATAATATGGGGCACTTCATTTTAGAGTCAACAGTCATGTTGTAGGCATAAATTTTTACTGAAAGAACAACCCTCGTTTTTTACCTATATGAATCAATGTTACTACTGTAATGTACTGTTTGGCATTATCATCAGAAGATAGCCGACTTTTTTGTTCATGCAAGATAAAGTCATTACCCTAGCAAGGAGTCGCTACAATGTCTGAGTGACTTTGAAAAAAAGTAACGCTCATTTCTTACATGTACATATGTGTAGGACGACTGTTCTGTATACTATTCCATCAGAGTGTCCTGAAGATCCCATTGGGCAGTTGTATTGTAGTAAAAGATAAATTTAATATCCTAGCGTGGGAGACACTATAATGTTTATCTGATGTTGAAATTGGTTTGAGAAATGCGTTTTTTACGAATTTAGCCATATGAATAACTTTCATTAATTTGGTACTTCTCATCAACAAGTGCACTTTATGTCCAATCAGCAGTAATGCCCATGTGTGTTTTGCAATGCAGCATGCATGTCATATTATGCAAAGCTGAGAGAGTCAAATGTATTGGATGTCAGCAAGACAAGACTTGAAGGGATAAGTAAAATGCTCAGTCAGTAAGTCTAATCTTGCCAATACCTGCCTCCCTTCCTCGTGACACTTGGCAAGCACCATAAAACAATACATATGAGGAAAATAATTGCTTTGAGGTACCGTTGTGCCTTACACTGTCTGCAGTGTTAAAACCAAACTTTACACATAATTTTTTGGTGAAATACTTTCGAACATGGCGCAAAAACTTCAGGGTGTTCAGATACCTTGAAGCACAGCCAAGATGATTGTATTGTGATTGACTGCATCATTTTCATGATTTGTGAAGCACTGTTAAATGTGAAAATTTTGCAGTTTGTACCCTTTCCCTGAGAGTATGTATAAAACTGTGATGCAAAGAAAATTTATAAAATTTGGATACTTTTGTACATCAATATACCAGCTTTGTGACCGGCTGTTTCATTTTCGTTGGCTGTGAAGTACTAGGCTCTGCTCAGAGGAGAGGAAAGGGGAGGGGAGGGGAGAGGAGATGTTTCTAAGCATAATGGTGCTAATTCCTCAACTTGTATCTTAAATTTTTTTATGTTTAATTTTTATATTTCCCTCCATTCTTTAATATTTAAATTTACCACCATTCACCATCTTTAATATCTTGCCATTCATCATCTTTAAGTTTTAACTTTCCCACCATGTGCCTTCTTTATGTTTTAAATTTCTGCCCTCTGCCAGCTTGATAAGTTTGTGCATTCGTTATGACTGATAATGTCATGCAGTCAAGGTCACTGATTGCATCATAAAAAAATCCGCTCACAAGCCCTGAAGCCAGTACCTGTAGATCTGCACCCAGGGCTGAGGGGTGTGCAAGGGTCATCCTGGCTTTCCTACGTTACTAATTTCAGATGTACCACGTGGACAAGGAATTGGAAACTACCCTCATACAAAATCCTTACCACTTACAACAGATATAACTCACAGATAACACTCTCTATGAACAAGAAAAGAGCTAATGTAACCACTTGCTACTTTCCCGCTATTTTTTCTAATTTCAAAATTAACATTTATTCTTTTTTATTCATATAATTATGTGCATTTGTTTCATCTGTTTACTCTAAAAGTTTGTTAAAATCGTGGTGCCTCTACAAAAGTGTACATCAGTAAAATTTTAAAAGAACATAAAATCCGTTTTTACTATATACAAGACAGAACGACATTTGCATAAAATTTGATATGTTTTCAGAGGTTTTAGTAACACTGTAATTTTCCTGTGTATGATCACCATACTCTTTTTGCATTTTTTTCCGCTTAAAATCAGTTTCATTATCAGATTTTTTCTTTAACTTATATGTATACCCTACAAAATAATCTTAAATTATTTTGCAGGTTATTTCTATTGTTATATTTCTATGTTGATGTTTTTATATTTGTGTCAAGTTAACATCAGTATGCTTCAATAAACCAAACTCAAATTTAGAAAAAACTACTAAAAATTGCTTAAAATTACCAACATCTCCATCAAGTATCTCAAGCAAATGTGTTATTATATAAGTAAAAACAAAATATATCAGAAATGTATATAAAGCACGCAGGATTTCAGAAACAAAGGTCATGTGTAGACCAAATATTCTAATCTCAGTTATGTAATCCAACACTAAACACTGTCAAAACAGAGTGTGTAATCCCTTTTGTTGACTTTACAAAAGAATATGATTCTGTTGATAAATTAACCCTACTTCAGCATTCTATGTATTCAGTGTTGATGATAGACTGACAAATTTATTCAAACAACTTCTCACAAGAATTAAATCTAAAGCTAAATTTCTCAATCAAATTTCAAAACCATTGAAAATGAAAACATGGTGAAGGCTGAGATATGGACTGCCACTCTTGCTCTTAAAGTATTGAAAAAATCTTCCAGGAATGCAAAAAGGATCTATGAGAATCTGGAATAAATCACAAACTAGAATTAGGATTAAAAAAGAAAGGAGTCCAAATCAACTACTTTACTTTCAGAGATGACCTAGTGAACGTGGTCAAAAACATAAATTTATTCATTCTTCAGAAAAGTCTTCCTGGAAAAACTACAAGCCATACAGGCTGGAAATGTCCACTTCCAAAACAATGTACATGCTCTTGGATGCTCTGAAATCTCTATAAACTGACCTCGAAGGGATCAACAGTACACAATAATTCAAATGTTATGGAGAAATTATTCAAATCGATAGATTAAATTAATCAGCAAGTAACATCATAGCCAAAAAGTTTAAGACTACATATTAACTCTCCAAAGAGATCTACAACAACAAAAATCAGTCTCCATAAATGCAAAAATTGGGTATTCCATCATTCAAATAAGTATTCTGTGCCACAGAATTCATTACTTTTCTCACAGAAAGAGAGAATGGGGCAAAGTAGATTATTAAACAAATATTCTAGTATTTATAAACAATAGGAACAAAATAGGGTCAATGAAACACAAAAGGGCCCATATGAAGATAGTATTTCTCACCAGGATATCTAAAACAGAGAAATCTTTAACAATGAAATTAATAATTTTGAGGGTTTTCAATAGAAAGAAAATAGTAAGTGCAAAAGAATCTTCTCTGATGAACAGAGGTAAAAGCAGAGTATATAAATAAATGAAAAAATTTTGAAATAAAGGAACACAACCAGAAATAAGATATTATAAGTCATTGTTATACATGGTTCGTGCTTGACAGAATTTGACAAAAAATATTTTCAATAAATTTGTGTGTGAATTACTTATTTTTGTTTAGGTATATGTGTATAAAGTTATATCTTTTCCTTTTTGTACCAAATATTTACTATTTATTGCCTGTAAATTTTAATGATCTAAAAACTAAATGAAAAATTTTAAATAGTTTTTTCATTTTTAAGTGAGCTATTCTTTGTGTGTAACATTTTAAAAATAAACAGGAAGTGACAGCTGGTAATTTAAGAAAAATTATATCCACATTCTTTAAACTTCCCTAATTTGCCAGATGAAATGAATTGCGCTATTACTTGTTAATAAAATATGAACGCAACTGAGAAAATGAATCAGCTATAGATTAACATTTGCATTGTTATTAGAAAAAATGAACAATGATCATGTAATCATATATTCAAGGAGTATCTTAATCTTTAAGACAGTTTCTCTTCAAATTCAAAGCTGTTCCTCTGTTTCTTCTTTTCTGTGTTTCCTTCAGCTATCGACTACAAATAACTGACGTTATGTGTGTAATACAATTAATTTTTCGCTTTATTTAGATGCACTTATTCCTGAAAAATATGGCAGATGTTGTTTTAATGTCTGTCGTCATTTCAGAAATTATGTTCTGGGGCTATCGGATGGCATTGAGTACACTGGTGAAGTTCGACTGTCCATGGCGACATGCCTTCTGATGGCGTGGGTAATTGTCTTCCTGTGCCTGTGCAAAGGGGTGCAATCGTCGGGGAAGGTATGTATGTGTGAAATGAAACCCAGCCCCTCAGCATGATTACCTGTTTTCTGTAGTTAGTACTGTAATTTACAGTCAACTGCGAAGTATTCTATTGTAACATTCATTTCTTTCTTAAGGCCACAAAATATCGGCAGAATACTGTATTCTGATGTCCTTGTGTATTTCAAGCATGAGATCATGAATATAGATTATTATCACCAAAATAAGAAAACATTTCAGAGAAACGTATAGGTACTTAAATATGTTGTTAATTAACTGCAAGTATCGTACCAAATGTTCCGATATTTTTTTTATTTGTTAGCGATAAAACCAAATATTAAATATCTCATACCTCATACGTATCCTCGAGTACAGTGTAGATATAATGTTCATGACGAAATTTCAAAAACTGTACACATAAAAGGGCAAGAACAACGTAACAAGTGACACAGTATGTGAAAGTGATACTTTCAAAGCTTGTTCCAATGTTTATGAACGTTCTTTGTGTCCACCCTCCGTCACGTAACTTCTGTTTTCAAGCTTTTTGCGACTTCAGTTTCATCGTGATCTTCATGACGCTCTCGCATGGGTCAAACAAATCCGCGACGATTAGTGCTGCTGCTGTATACATTCAATATCCCCCATTCGTCCTCTCTCGTAGGAATCCCACAAACTTGAACAATATCCATGAATGTTTCATAAGCAATCCCCTTCACAGCCTGATTACATTTCCATAATATTCTAATAATGAACCAAAGTTTGCTACTTGCTTCACCTGTGACTAGGCCTTTGTGATCATTCATTTTAATATCTCCCCAAATTGCCCCACTCAGGCACTTTTATGAGACGAGTGATCACAGCTGCGACTCACTGATATTTTAGTCGTTGGATACTACGTTTCTCTGTTTTGTAATATGCAGCATTTTAAGGTTCCTAACATTTCAAGCAAGATTCCAGTCTTCGCATTACTTTGAAATCTGATCACGATCTGACAATACTTTTGCAGCTTTTTTCAGACATGTCGTTACCGGTAATTGCATCATGTGCTCATTAATATAGTCATGAACAGCAAGGATCCCAGCACTCGTCTCTGGGGCACACCTGCATTAACTCTACATTTCTCGATGACTCTCCATCCATGATAACATGCTGTGTCCTGCCCACCAAGAAATCCGCAACACAGTCAAAAATATCGCTAAATACCCCATACGATCGTAGTTTCGATCATACGCAATACTGGGTCTGCATTACTTCCTTGGCCCATGGCTTTCAGGATCTCATGTGAGAAAAGCGGAAGTTGGGTTTCACAGGTTAAATGTTTTTAGAATTCATGGTGGTTAATGTGAAAGAGATTATTCCGTTTGAGACATCATATTACATTTGAGCTCAGAATCTGTTCCAAGACTCTACGACAAACAGATGCCAAGGATTTTGGACATCCGCCACGTTTCTTGTAAACAGGTGTGACCTGTGCTTTCTTCCAACTAGTGGGTACGGTTTTTTGCTGTACGGATCTGTGGTATGTTACGGTTAAAATAACAGTGAACTCATCTCCAAATCCTGCATAGAATCTGATCGGGATTCTGCCAGTTCCTGGAACTTTGTTCAGTTTTACGTCGTTTTCAGTTGGCTAATTTCTATTTTATTCACCTTTGAAGCAATACTCCTGGGTTTTCCTTTGTAAAGAAACATTTAATAATACAATTCAGCATTTTTCCTTTTGCTTTGCTACCCACGTCCATAAGTCTCTGGACATTAACTTTTGTGACCCAAAGGTCTATACATATGCTTAAAAATTCTTTAGGTTCTGTGAGAGATCTTTGAATAATATTCTGGTGTCGTAGTCGCCGAAGGGTTCACACACTGCTCTCTTGACAGCTAAATGTATTTAAGTCAGCGGTCTCTATCTATGGTCCTTGACTTTGTTTTATATTTGTTACGCTCTAGTCTCTGTTCGTTTGAAAGTTTATTTACAATGACTGTGTACCATGGAGAATTACTCCCGTCATGAACTATTCTAGTAGCTTCAGTCTATCAAGTGACTGATAAACCGTTCTTTTAAAACTGAACAACAGTAATTATTCTATCTGCTCCTGTCCAGAGCTAAATACTTCCAGTTCTTCATTGAGATATGTCATTACTGTCACTTTATCAGTTAGCTTTCTACTTCTTTTAGTTGCCCTTTGTACTTTGGTTATCACTATTACCATAGCTGCCTCTTGGTTCTATGTGGACATCCTCAGAAAGGTCAGGTTTGTCTATTGCGATTAGATCGAGTGTATTTCCATCATGAGTTTGATTCCAAACTAGATGTTCTAAGCAGTTCTTAGAGAAGGTATTTAATAATGTTTCGCAACATGTCTTGTCACGACACCGCTTAAAGCACTGTAATTTTCCCAACTGATTATTTATTGAGTTAGGTCTCCTCTGATGAGCACAGTATAATTGGGGAAGTTACATACCAGCTAACTGAGGTTACCTTTGGGGGTGGGGGGTGAGTCAGGTGATCAGTCAAAAGATTCAGTGATAATTATATGCCCACCCTTGATACTGAATCATGACTAAACAGTCTCCCACGCAGCTTCAATTTCTATCTCAGTAGATTTGAGTTACTTGTCTACTGTGACAAATACATTTCTCATTAGCCTATCCCTTCGATACATACAGTTAAATTTTTCCCCACAATCTCATTTCTGGTTTTAACCGGCTTTCTGTACCTAACATTATGTGAGTTTCATTGCTTTTTAGAGCGTTTCAAATTATCGGACTTTTGCAAATGATCTGGCAGTTAACAATTAGGATTTTAACGCTTGGGGGGGGGGGGACGTTTCTTTGGATTTTACACTAATACTTTTCAGTTTCCAACAGCTTTCGTTACATGGGAGTACAAAAAAAAAAAAAAGTTTACACCCCACATGCACTCAACTACTTTGGCAACAACCTCTGAAGTGTAGTGCACAGCGGAACCGTTTACTGGGATTGTACAGTTCTCAACACTACAGTGCAAGTCTAGCAAGTTGCAGCCTAGATTGTCACAAAATCTTTGATGTGTTCAGTTCAAGTCTTCCATTCGAATCAGAACCAGAAAGCAACGATGCTGCAGATTGGTAGCTTCATTGACAATCTGTGACTGAGGCTGGGACAGCCTCTTCAATATGTTGAATGAGGCTCCCAGACACACAAACACACACACACACACACACACTCACACACACGCACACATATACAATGTGCACCTGACTATCCTTTCCATACCTTGCTGCCATTTTCCTGAGGGGTACCATTACAAACCCTACGTTTAAACTGCTCATGATGAATAGACCCCAATCCTTTTGAATTTGCCTCTCTTTGCTAGGGAATGCAGCATGTTTCCCAACAAGTGAAGTGAGTTTCACTGGCTGAGTTTCAGTTCAGTGGAAGACAGCATCTCAGACTTGTTTTTAGGAGGATAGGTGTAACACTCTCCAACACACAGAGCCTAGACTTACACTTGAGATGCCAATTACAGGAGGCAGTACCTACAGGATACTTGGTATCTGCTGAACATGAAGCTCAGTAGCCCTCCAGACACACCCTTTTGTAGCAGCTTCATCACTTGACAGTAGCCAAGGCGATTTCCAGCTGCTTACAAAATATCAACTAACTCATCCCATGCTCAAGAACAGCATCCACAGTGGGGCTGCGCTGTGGCTGATGCAAAACAAATATCTTTAAACTAAGATTCCTGATTCTCATTTAATTTTTGTGTCTATTATGCCACAAGAACTTAAGTGATCAACACTCAAAAAGAAATTTCTGTTATGACAACCGGAAAACCTAGGCTAGTAGCTATTCATTTACTGAAATCTTATTGAGGTTACCCGTATGTTCTCTAACAAACTCAAAAATAAAATAGCGTTAACTTACAGTAAGCACAGATAAGACAAATCTAAATGCAACATGGCATGCTAGTTACAATAGTTACAATATGTGATGCGGGAACTGTACGTGACAAATCTTGTTTATGCGTGGTATGTTATGAACAAAACTCGTAACTTCTGAAAATTCTCAAAAATATAGATTTAGTTGCATAGTTTTACACCGAAATTTGGGGTGAATGTCCTTTTTTTAATCTGGTATATTAATGCAAAAAAATGTTTCAAGCACAGGAACACATAAGCATATGAAAACTCTCAAAAATATATTTTTTCGCATAAATAATCAACGAAATTATGAAATAATTGGTCTTGAATGATGATACTGTTGACAAAAGTTATAAAGCACAGATTAAGTTTACAATTGACAGTGTATTACGAATTTTGCACAGCATTTTCAGATGTTCGAAATTACACACTAAATCATGGTACACACAAGTCTGGACATTGCCAATGGAAGATCATGTGAAAACTACACAAACGATAAAATATTAAAATCTAGAATTTCTGATCAGACGTTTCTGGCGCACGTGGGTTCACAGAAACGAAAATCCGTAAATTGACTTTTATATGTAAATAAGCATATGACATATACGAATTTTTTACTTCGCTGAATTTGTAACATCCTTCATCCTAAAGAGCGAAAGGCGAGCAGTGAGTGCAGCATCAGTTTGTCACAGTGAAGTTCGGAAAAATGGTTGAACACCACCAAAGCACATCTTTCACTTGTGGTACTGTTTGTTCAGTTTTAGATGTTTATAATTCAGTGAGATACTGTAAAAATGAACATATTATACATTTTGACTATTTTAACACCTCGATGAAATAAATATAGTTTCATTATTATTTTATTTTGTGGAGGTTACACACACGAATGCAACAGTAACTGAATTGTGAATAATGAAGTAAGGCACTTCTATTCAGCTCATTTATTGTAAATATGTGACGGAAGATTGACAAAATACTGTTACAGAAAAATAAAAAAGTAACAAATATTTATTTAGATACTTCTTATAGACACGTTCCTGTAAGAAACAGTGTAGTGCAACTGTGTGAGTTAATGTAACTTACCTGCCTACATGAAAAGTTTTGGAGCCCATAAAAATTGCAAAAATACAAAACGAACTTTCACTTCCTATGAAGCCAATTTCCGGTGCTGCCAACAATAAAAATTAATATTCCCTTTCAAATTTACAGGTTGACCAACAGATGTCACAAAAAATACCTTGTCAAATGACACCAAACTACTTCTAAAGTTTTGTTTCTTTTCACCGCAGTGTTGCTGTTCGCTACAGTGTACGATACTGGTACTTAGTTTCAGAGACATTTTAGAGTAGAGAATGTTGAGAAAGATCCCACCAAATTTTACTCCTTTTTGAAGTCCTACGTCTCAAAAGGAGCAGCCCCATATTTTACCTCTCTTACTTCGTCATTTACTTTTGGTTTTGGTCCTGTCACATTTTGTACAGATAAAGAACAAGTCAACAGAAAAAAAGAGGAGATAAAAAATATTAATAGAATATACTACAAGTCACTGTGGAGAAGTTGTAAGGTTAATACAAATGACTTTGCTAGTATAGTATCAGCGATACGATTATTACAGTTTATTTCCGTATGTGATTTCTATAATACACGGCGAGTATAAACGATTCATTCGTTTTCAAATCTCTGTAGTTTCCAAAGTATTACGTGTACAAATAAGAGTGATGCATTAATAGAACCGTAAACCCACGAGTTTCTATTTTGCACTCGACAGACTTTCTATGAGTTTCCCTCTGGCCACACGACACGTGTCCAAGTGGTAGTCAAGATCGTTCCACACTTCATGTAGCAACATTCTGTCAACGGTCGTCATCATAGCATGCATTATCTGAGCTTTTCCCGAATTCTTGCCGTGGGAGAACGTAAACGCGGTCCTTAATGTACTCTCAAAGCAAGAAGTCGCAACACGTTAGGTCAGGCGACCTGGGAACAAGCGATCGGAACCGCATGTCTTCACTACACCCAGTCCAGCGATACGGAAGTTCGTCGTTTAGGTACCGCCGAACATCGATGCTCCAATGAGGGGGTGCCCCGTCTTGTTGGAAGATGAAATTGTCGGAAGAGGTACCTGCCACAGTCGTCTCACAAAGGAAAATAGATCCATATAGCTTCGTTTGTGATATTGGACCGAAAACACTAGCCTTCGGCGAATCTTTTTCATTTGCCACAATTTCATAAGCAATTTCCGTGCCCCACGCTCTCACATAGTCGCGATTAATCTTTCTAGATAAAAAGGAGATTGCTTCGTCAATGAATATCAGCGTGGAAGCGAAATGTTGATCCTCAAGTGCTATTTGCATTGCGATGCAAAACTGAAGACGCCGGCCATAATCTTCAGGCTATAATTATTGCACGAGCTGCAAACGGACAGTTTGAAATGTAACCGCCGTCGCAAAATCTTCCACACAGTTTGCTAGGGTATTCCAAGTTCGTGACATGTGCATACTGTTGATTTTCTTTCTTTTTTTTTGGAGGGAGGGGGGGCGGGGGGCCGACAAGGAAGGAGGGCAGCGTACGAAGGATTCCTTCCTTCAGCCTCTCCACGGCTGCATCCGGCACAGTTAGTCTAGAGATACTTCTCTGTTTACCTCAGTTGTTGATACCAATGCGCAATGTTCTGTTTACATGGCAGTTGTTTTCCGTAATTCCTTTTGAATGCACACTGCACTGTTGCAACAGATAAAGATCCCTCATATTCCAACACACAAAAGCTCTTTTCTTGTTTTGTAGCCATTTTGTCAAGGCACTACAGTCATATAGCCAACTGGTGGGCAACCATGAAAACTCGGTGAACTTACGGTTCTGTACATGCATCAGTCATATTTGCACACAAAATATTTTGAAAAATATAGAACTCTGAAAACGAATGAATCATTTAAAGTAGTCTTGTCTATCAAGCAATTTTACATTATAAAATTCCGCTTCATTCAGTGACGAATCAATTTACAGGGTAGAAACTGTGATACGTCAGAAATGACTTCACTTTTTTATTTTTTTATCTTTTTTGTAACAAGTTTTCTCCCTTTATTGGCTTGATTTTGTTAGAAAGACGTTTGATTATACAGAGTGGTCAAAAACAGTCTGAAAAACATGTAAGGCTGTTGCAGGATTGCGCCGAGAAATAATTGTTAAGAAAAAAATTTGGAACGTTGCGCCGTTCCGAGGTAATTAGGATTGAAGTTAGATAAATAGGTCGTTTCGCGTGCAGATTCAAGCGGCCAGCCAGATATTTTGTGTCCGTTGTTGTCATAGCGCAGATGGCAGCGCAAGAGACTGCTCAGCCCTTAGCTCGGACTCGATCCTCACTGCTGTCCCATGTCCCATTCTTATATCGCTCTCTTGGTCGGTTTTAGAAAACTAAACAAGGTACATGTTTGGCGACGCCGTCTCAGGAGGGCCGCTTGAATTTGTGCCCACAACGGCCTGATTGCACAGCATACTCTGTAACATCCTTACAAACTTTTCAGACTTCTTCTGACCATCCTGTATAATTGAGTTCCACTATGAAGGACACTTTTCCAACATGCAGATGTTCTACTGTGGACGACATGAATGTTATTGCAGTTTCTCGTTCTGTGATAATGCACAGAGCTCTTTTGTTGGTAACTGCCATTTGACAACTCATTTTTGTTCT
Source organism: Schistocerca piceifrons (assembly GCF_021461385.2). Taxonomy (NCBI): domain Eukaryota; kingdom Metazoa; phylum Arthropoda; class Insecta; order Orthoptera; family Acrididae; genus Schistocerca; species Schistocerca piceifrons. The sequence continues at coordinate 51,504,319 of NC_060144.1, read as the reverse complement.
ACAATACCGGTACGTAATTTGTACTAAGCGGACACTTTAGGAAGAGCCCTTAAATGACAAAAAGTGATGCATCCGAAAATCTTTCCATTGTTAAAAATTTAGGTCATGACCGAAAATAAACGTTCACTGAATATTTCAAATATGTTTACCTTGGTAGCCTTGGATTTCATTGTATACTGACGAAAGAAATTTTTATATTACTGTTGCGCTTCAAAAATTTTTTTTTGTTCAAGAGTACTCACTGAAGCGCCAAAGAAACTGGTACAGGCATGTGTGTTCAAATGCAGAGATATATTAACAGACACAATACGGCGCAGCCCCTATATAAGACAAGAGTCTGGCGCAGTTGTTAGATCGGCTACTGCTGCTACAATGGCAGGTTATCAAGATTTAAGTGAGTTTGAACGTGGTGTTATAGCCGGCGCACAGCATCTCCGTAGTAGTGATGAAGTGGGGATTTTCTCGTAGGACCATTTCACCAATGTACCAGGAATATCCTCCTCCCATGAACCACAGACCCCGCCATTGGTGGGGAGGCTTGCGTGCCTCAGCGATACTGATAGCCGTATCGAGGTGCAACCACAACGGGGGGGGGGGGGGGGGGGATCTGTTGATAGGCCAGACAAAGGTGTGGTTCCTGAAGAGGGGCAGCAGCCTTTTCAGTAGTTGCAGGGGCAACAAACAGTCTGGATGATTGACTGATCTGGGCCGGCCGAAGTGGCCGCGCGGTTCTGGCGCTGCAGTCTGGAACCGCGAGACCGCTACGGTCGCAGGTTCGAATCCTGCCTCGGGCATGGATGTGTGTGATGTCCTTAGGTTAGTTAGGTTTAACTAGTTCTAAGTTATAGGGGACTAATGACCTCAGCAGTTGAGTCCCATAGTGCTCAGAGCCATTTGAACCATTTTTTTTGACTGATCTGGCCTTGTAACACTAACCAAAACTTCCTTTCTGTGCTGGTACTGCGAACGGCTGAAAGAAAGAAAGGGGAAACTACAGCCGAAATTTTTCCCGAGGAGATGCAGCTTTACTGCATGTTTCAATTATGATGGCAGCCTCTTGGGTAAAATAGTCCCGCATCCGGATCTCTGGGTAGTGACTACTTAGGAGGACGTCGTTATCAGGAGAAAGAAAACGCGTTCTACGGGTCGGAGCGTGGAATGCCAGATCCCTTAATCGGGCAGGTAGGTTCGAAAATTTAAAAAGGGAAATGGATAGGTTAAAGCTAGGTATGGTGGGAATTAGTGAAGTTCGGTGGCAGGAGGAACAAGACTTCTGGTCAGGTGAATGCAGGGCTATAAGTACAAAATCAAATAGGGGTAATGCAGGAGTAGGTTAAAAATTAATAAAAAAAAGTAGGAATGCGGGTAAGCTACTACAAACAGCGTAGTGAATGCATTATTGTAACAAAGATAGACACAAAGCCCACGCCTACCACAGTAGTACAAGTTCATACCCCGACTAGCTCCACAGATGATGAAGAAATTGAAGAAATTAGGATGAGATAAAAGAAATCATTCAGATAGTTAAGGGAGACGAAAATGTAATAGCCATGGGGGACTGGAATTCGATAGTAGGAAAAGGAAGAAAAGGAAAAGTAGTAGGTGAAAATGGAATGGGGGTAAGGAATGAAAGAGGAAGCCGCCTGGTAGAAATCTGCACAGAGCATAACTTAATCATAACTAACATTTGGCTTTAAGAATCATGAAAGAACATTGTATATGTGGAAAAGGCCTGAAGACACTGGAAAATTTCAGATAGATTGTATAATGGTAAGACAGAAATTCAGGAACCAGGTTTAAAATTGTAAGACATTTCCAGGGGCAGATGTGGACTCCGACCACAAGCTATTGGTTATGAACTGTAGATTAATTAAAACTGAAGAAACTGCAAAAAGGTGGGAATTTAAGGAGATGCGATCGGGATAAACTGAAAGAACCAGAGGTTGTAGAGAGTTTCAGAGAGAGCATTAGGGAACGATTGACAAGAACAGGGGAAAGAAATACGGTGGAAGAAGAATGGGTAGCTTTGAGAGACGAAATAGTGAAGGCAGCAGAGAATCAAGTAGGTAAAAGGACGAGGGATAGTAGAAAATATAAAAATGCAGTAAATGAAGCAGGCAAATAGGAATACAAACGCTTCAAAAATGAGATCGACAGGAAGTGCAAAATGGCTAAGCAGGGATGGCTAGAGGACAAATGTATAAGAGGCGTTCAAAAAGAAACGAGCCGGAGGCATAATTACAGAAACCAGTACCTGTATGTTAGAAGTACTGACCCTGGCTGTTGAGACACTTGTCCTACTGTGACACAAGGCTGTGAATGGCTGTCTCATAAAGTTCCCGGGGCTGCGACGCGAAACAGTTCCGCACGTACAGCTGGACGTCATCGTCCGAGGTGAATCGTTTTCCCCTCAGAGCCTTTTTAAGGGGACGAGGAATAGCGTAATGACAGGGAGAGAGGTCCGGACTGTGTGGAGGGTGGTCGAGAACCCCCCCCCCCCCCCATTTGAATTTCTGCAGGAGTGCCGCGACTGTGTTGGCCATATGAGGCTTTTCATTGTCGTGGAGCATAATGACCCCACGAGTGAGATCGCCTGGTCGTTTTGATTTGAGCTTGGCGAAGGGTGGTCAAGGTTTGCGAGTAACGCTGGGCGTTCACTGTTGTCCCGTGCTGCAGGAAGTGAATCAGAAGGGGGGCATCATGGTCAAAGAAGCACGTCAGCATAACATTTTCTGCACTCTTGTGGACGACGACGTCCAGCTGTACGTGCGGAACTGGTTCACGTCGCAGCCCCGGGAATTTTATGAGACATCCATTCACCACCTTGTGTCACAGTGGGGCAAGTGTTTCAACAGTGAGGGTCAATAATTCTAACATACAGGTACTGGTTTCTGTAATTATGCCTCCGGTTCGTTTCTTTCTGAACGCCCCTTATAAGATGTAGAGGCATATATCATTAGGGGTAAGATAGATACCGCCTACAGGAAAATTAAAGAGACCTTTGCAGAAATGGGAACCACTTGTATGAATATCAAGAGATCAGATGGAAAACCAGTTCTAAGCAAAGAAGGAAAGGCAGAAAGGTGGGAAGAGTTTATAGAAGGTCTATACAAGGGCGATGTACTTGAGGGCAATATTACGGAAATTGAAGAGGAGGTAGATGAAGATGAAATGGGAGATACGATACTGCGTGAAGAGTTTGACAGAACACAAAGACCTAAGTCGAAACAAGGCCCTAGGAGTAGACAAAATTCTATTAGAACAACTGATAGCCTTGGGAGAGTCAGACCTGACAAAACTCTACCATCTGCTGAGCAAGATGTACGAGACAGGCGAAATACCGTCAGATTTCAATAAGAATATAATAAAGCCTATCCCAAAGAAAGCAAGTGTTGAAAAGTGTGAAAATTACCTAACTTTTAATCTAATAAGTCTCGGGTGCAAAGTACTAACACGAATTCTTTACAGACGAATGGAAAAACTGGTAGAAGTCGACCTGGGGGAAGATCGGTTTGGATTCCGTACAAATGTTGGAACACGTGAGGCAATACTGACCCTACGACTTATCTTAGTAGATAGATTATGGAAAGGCAAACTTCCGTTTCTAGCATTTGTAGACATAGAGAAAGTTTTGAGTCAACTGTTTCTGAAAAACGAGAGAACATTGAAAGGTACCGAGTTTCTGAACATGAATGTTTTGCTCCTTCAAGAAAACGTTCGAAATATAGCACTGAACATAATCTGACAGCAGATACCAAAGACGTGTGTGACACTGTGACCAACCAGCCGAAAGCAAGATTCCAAAACCCTCACGTATTCAGTATCTTCGGCATTATTGATCCAAAAGTTTGCTTCTTTCAAAGATTATTTCCCACTCACTTTAGTCACTACTTTTTTATTAAGTTACAGGCCCTTTATTTGTCATAATAAAATGAAAAATGAACTGTCAATGATTCAACGCAATGATATGTTGAAAGTCATTACATCGGTCTGTGAACTGTTCACCTTTCTTATGCAACATTCCTTTGAAGAACCGTTCACTGCAATGCACAAAACATTGCAAATTGCACTAACTACACCTATTTCAACAGCAGAAACAGAGCAAAATTTCAGGGTTTTAAAAAGAATTAAAACCTTCCTCAGAAACAGTATGGGTCAGTAAAGGCTGAACTCACTGGCTGTCTGTTCCATTCATAAGGAGGGAAGCAGTGAAATTCCAAACTTCAACAATAGAATAATTGATATATTTGCCAGGCAGAAGAATAGACGTGCACATCCTTCCTCCCACAGTTACACCACTTTCTTTTTACACCATAATCAGACTACAGAAACACAACTAGAAGAAATACGAATATCAGCAGAAGGAGAGCTGACGAACTTCGGTATGAACCCAAACAGCGCGAAACCCCTAAAGTTATTCTATAAAATGTGTCCCTACAGCAATACCTAACACACCTACAAAAGTACACCGAAAACCAGCAACAATAGTGCACACACACACACACACACACACACACACAAATGATGAGTTCACATTTGTATATATTTTATTATTAGCTACAGTATAACGTGGATTACATTTATAACTGCATATTTACCATATTTACTATCTTTAGAATATGTTTATGCTGTATGACATAAATGAAGGTTGCATAAGGAACACTTCAGAACAATTCCATTATATAGTTTACTAACTTTTTGTCTGGAGCCCAACAATGAAAGTGAATACAAGCCACTACTGTTCTCTTGTGACACTAGAAGCAATACAGTTGCAAAGGAAAATTAGCATCCGCACCTTTTCGTGGAATTGAGACTATGACATTCCACACAGTTCCTGCTGTCCTTATTTGGAAGCAGCCCGATGTCCCAACAAAATTTCAGACAACTTTCCTCGCTACATAACCGAGGAATTAGATTTTGCCACGTGAGACTATCGGCACTCTAAACTGCTACGCTTTCATTCCTTTCTGTTCACAACCGAAAATGATAAAAAAATTTCCCTTGGCAACGCACGAAACATTTAGCATAATTCTTCCCACCAGAGTCGTGTGGTTCGACATACATAGTGAACATTAATTAATAAAACCGACAAACTGCTGGGGGAATGGAGGAAAAAGGTTCCTATGACCATGTGTGCGGAAATGGACGCCGTGCGTGCAACGATAGCAAATCGTCCCTCAAACCGTACAGAGCAGCATCGAAACCACATCACAACAAAGTGTCCTCCACGGGGATAGTAGTGGTTGTCATACGGGATACACATAATCGCACTTTGGTAAAATATTTCAACGAGCTACTTGCCTAGAGCTTGCACTAAGGTTTGTCTCACTACCCTGTAGAATCGTCCTGCAGATCTGGTGTACGCGCCGTCCACCACTTCCCCACCCTTCGTCTGTCTGTAAGGACCCATGACCATACAAACGCCCAAAATGGGTTTGAAATGTTACCGATGTGGTTGGTGGCTATGAGGATACTTTTTTTTGGTATGCCTTGCTGCCTCTAGATCATTTCCATCTGCTTGGCCGCGCACAAACACCATCTCGGCTTGTTCCCGACATGCGTCAATCACACATCCTACAACCCACAAGCAACACACGGCACGCGATCAGAGGAACTGTCATTCGCCAGCGCCACCTATCGTGGCAACGATGCATTTTCGGACACAGGTTCGTAGGACCTTTCCTCCTCCATTTCTAGTCAGGAATCTGCCCCTGCAGTTTGTCGATTTTATTAATGTTCACCCTGCATATCGCCAGGAGCCGCGCGTTCGACAGGCTGCCATGCTTCGAAATTGCTAAGCAGTAAATAAAGAAAGCTTTGAAGCATTGTTAATGTAGTACTGCTGTATAACCGCACGCTTTTGCATATAAAGCGAAGAAACTTTCCAACAATCTTGATCATGGATTCAGGTAATGTTGATATTGATGAAATGTGGAAGCGTGCAATGAAAATTGACAAAAATTCTGTATGGTCTGTCATCTGTTGACGAATACTTTGAAACTTCGGGAGAAATACTGAAATGTCTTGGGAATTTCAGTGCTGATGTAAAATAGCTACTGAAAACTCGTATAAATTTGAAAAATTTGCTGAAGAATCGACGATTTCCAGAATGAGATTTTCACTCTGCAGCGGAGTGTGCGCTGATATGAAACTTCCTGGCAGATTAAAACTGTGTGCCGGACCGAGACTCGAACTCGGGACCTTTGCCTTTCGCGGGCAAGTCACTACCATCTTTTTTTTTTTTTTAATCACCAAAAACAGTAACAAAAATGGGTACAATGAAATGACATAAATAAGGTGACAGATAATTGCAGTCATAAACCATAAATTACAGCATTCAAAAAATGAGTCTTCAGCAGTAGCACAATTTAGCACCTTCACTGTCACCTTCAACTGGTGGCAGTTCAGCATGCACATTCTCTTCTTCTGCAGCATGAGGTTCCTCATCATCATTTCCCATACCAAAATTAATCATTCAGTAAATCCTTGATGTGTGTTCCTTCCAGGGTAAATTACGTGGACAGAAGAGCAGTCCCGAACAGCGACATCGCAAAATATTTCACTGCCTTGTTATTTTTGTCAGTTCCAGCCTTCTAAACGCATCTATAGGGAGTTCAAGATCTTCCTTTGTATAAGACACCAGATGTTTCTCGCCATATTCTTTTATCTGCTGTACTACTGATTTATTTTTCGTGTGTGACTTGCAGGTGAGGTTAGGGTCGGGAACGTGACCCAATCCATTCCCTCTCTACTAGGAATCCAGTTCCTAACCTATACCCATTCGGTTGAAGACAATTCGGAGCATGTTACCATATTTCTTATTGTGATTCTGATATTTGAGTATTTTCTCGAATTCATTTTCCATATACATCTTGTGTTCAATATGTTCATCGCTCCCAATATTATTAAAAACATAACTTGTATATTTGCCCATTAACCAAATCACTGCGTTATTTTTTGCCTGAGGGTAGTAACTTGCCTCTGGTCTGAAGAAAATGTTAGTCGGTACATTGTTTGCTGAACTTCTTGTTATTTGAGCAATTTTCTCCCTGGTCCACCTCCAGTTGATAATCCGATCTCCACAAGTGTAACGATGAGGCACACTATCAACGAGGTTGCATTTGCTGCAAAGAGACGATCATTAGTGCTGATGATGTTATTGACTACCTTGTACCACGCTGTTCTCACGTCAACCATCTGAGCTACGCAGGCACGACACACGCCCCGTCCTCACACCTTCACTTCTGCCAGTACCTCGTCTCCTATCTTCCAAACTTCACAGAAGCTCTCCTGCGAGAGCACTTGCCCGCGAAAGGCAAAGGTCCCAAGTTCGAGTCATCTGCCAGGAAGTTTCATATCAGCGCACACTCCGCTACAGAGTGCAAATCTCATTCTGGAAACATCCCCCAGGCTGTGGCTAAGCCATTTGTCCGCAATACCCTTTCTTCCAGGTATACTAGTTTTGCAAGGATCGCAGGAGAGCTTCTGTGAAGTTAGGAAGGTAGGAGACGAGTTACTGGCAGAAGTGAAGCTGTGAGGACGGGACGTGATTCTTGCCTGGGTAGCTGAGTTGGTAGAAACTTGCCCACGAAAGGCAAAGGTCCTGAGTTCGAGTCTCGGTCTGGTACACAGTTTTAATCAGCCAGGAAGTTTCATATCAGCGCACACTCCACTGCTGAGTGAAAATCTCATTCTGGAAACATCCCCCAGGCTGTGGCTAAGCCATGTCCCCGCAATATCCTTTCTTACAGGAGTGCTAGTTCTGAAAGGTTCGCAGAAGAGCTTCTGTGAAGTTTGGAAGGTAGGAGACGAGGTACTGGCAGAAGTAAAGCTGTGAGGACGGGGCGTGAGTCGTGCCTCCGTAGCTCAGATGATAGAGCACTTGCTCGCAAAATCAAAGGTCCCGAGTTCGAGTCTCGGTCCGGCACACAGTTTTAATCTGCCAGGAAGTTTCAATCGATGATTTGTCTGCATCAGGAGGCTTTGCTTTTGACAGAATTTCAGTGCCTGCAAAGGATTTGTGATAATCTCGTTTTGAAGCCAGGTTATCGTGTTTGAAAACGTTTGAGGCTAGTTAGTGCACAGCTGATAAGATTTGCAATCTTTCAGATACGGTACTATCGCACTTGGCCTAAAACAGTGCACAGTCGCAAAGAACTAAACACCAAATTGGTGACTGCCGTCAACTCCCAACAATGACGACGGTGCGGAAGCCGGCCGGTGTGGCCGAGCGGTTCTAGGCGCTTCAGTCCGGAACCGCGCTGCTGCCACGGTCGCAGGTTCCAATCCTGCCTCGGGCATGGACGTGTGTGATGTCTTTAGGTTAGTTAGGTTTAAGTAGTTCTAAGTCTAGGGGACCGATGACATCAGATGTAAGTCCCATAGTGCTTAGAGCCATCTGAACCATTTTTGAACAGTGCGAAAATGAATATTGATACAGAAAGAGTTTAATGCTGGCTTAATTTGCGCCTCATCGTCGAATTTTCAGAAAGTGAGTATACCGGATTAAAGAACCAATAGGAAAGCTAAAATCAACCAGATGAACACAGCTGGTTGCTTCAGGCCATTGCGTAAATCATTCCGGGTTTTCCAGTTGCCAAAAATCCGAAGATTTCACTGACTCGCTTGGCGAACTGAAGCAAAAGTTGTGCATTTGGAATCGTGTTGCAACACTGCAGATTCTTAATTTGATTCAATGTATCCGCTCAGTGCTTCAGAGACAGTAGTTAACTGCATGAAAGTTAAAAATTGAAAAGCGCCTACCTGTAGTGCCAGAGAATAAGATAGCCAGGAGTTTTTCCGAGAAAATGAGAACTCGAGTTACTGGTATCTGTTTTATTTTATTTAATGACGCAATTTCTGCTTGCCATGAAGGATTGTGGATCTTAGAACAAGCAATAAAAAATTCAAAAGCAGAAGAGGTTATTCTTGGCCTATTTAATAGAGCTTTTGTTTGCATTTCTTAACAAGTATAATACAAAAATAAGTTTTCAAAAATTTTATGACTAACGGCATTACTAAAAGCGGTGTGCCACTGTTGGCTCTTGTGTATGCATTCAGTTTCTGTGTGCATTCATTCATTCACATAACGGTATGGTGTGCCATTAATTTTATAATGAAGGAGAACCAAAAGATCAAGGATGTGGCACGAGTCATTTATTCAGTAACAGCTACAAGCAACCACTGCTGGCTACTTCTGTATGGCGATATCTCGATTCCACCCGAGTGTTTGATTTATGTTTTTGCAATTCGATTGTGAGTAATGGTATTGTCGCATTGGATTCGTCCAGTGTAGTGCGTTGTGTTATTTGTGGTTGTAATATGCTTGTCAGTGAATAATCTTCAATTACGGTAATTATTGGCTACCAATTTATTTTCGGTTTCTTAGCTGTTAGTTCAACGTTTGGAATTTTTTTGTTTATGTAATTAAATTTTGTGTGACTGTTGTCTGTTTCTAGATATGGATCTGTGGTTATCACGTAATGCTGATCGGTAATAACACACTTTAAATATCGTAAATGCATTTATTAGACATGAAGCAAGAAGAACAAAAACATGGCAGTACACAAGTTGCGTGCCGAGAGAGACAAAGAACAAAGCAGTTCAAAGAGGCCAGAGTCGAAGATAGGGCGCTCTGCGCCAGAGACGCATAAGAGCCCCCCCCCCCCCCCCCCTCCACCAGTGCTACAAATCGTAATCCTCGTGTCAGCGCGGTTGTTGCAGGCGGCGGCCGGCGCGAGAAGTAGGCGCGCCGGAAATTGCGCTGCACAAGAATCCCGTGCCGCCAACTGCTGCGTAGGTGGAGAGGCGTAGGTCGAGGGCAAGTCGGCAGCGACAGCAGGCAGATGGAAGCGTCAGAAGGCAATTTGGAGAGTGACCACGCCGGTTTCAGGTGATGAACAGACACAGTCTGTGTTCGTCCATGTAGATGTTCATACCTTGATGTAACACTCGGTGAGGCCCCGAATAAGGTGGTTGCAAGGCCTCTCGCACGGAGTCGTCGTGTAGCATCACAAATTCACAAGATGCAATGTCCTTGTGGATGAACACAGGCGGGGTGGAATGAGGGTGAGGCAGGGGGCTGCGGAGGCGTGTGACGTGCACACGAACCCATACAGCCAGAGCCAGAAGGTCCATAGCATCAGCTGATGGTGAGACCTCCACGAACTCTGCTGGAAGGAGGAGGGGCGCGCCGCATAGAATCTCAGCGAGCCATGCGTTCAAGTCATGTGCCGAGCGGATGCCCAGCAGGACCCAAGGGAGCGCCTAGGACAATAGGCTGCCATGGCACATAAGCGCGGGCTTGACGGTGCAGTGCCACCGTTCGACCAGGCCGTTCGCCTGCGGGTGGTAGGCTTCAGTGTGGAATTTAGCAACACCGCAGACTTCACATAGCTGTGCAAAGAGCACGGACTCAAATTGTCGTCCCTGGTCACTTCTGACAGAAAGAGACAACCAAATCGTGGAACCCAGCTGAATATGAAAGAACGAGCGATGGTCTCAGGCGGGATGTCGGCAAGAGGGACTGCCTTGACCCAGCGGGTTATGCGGTCGACAATTGATAAGATGTATCTGTACCCTCGAAAGGGGGAGGGGACCGATGATGTCAATGTGGATGTGTCGAAGGCATCCTCTTGGAACGTCGAACTTGCCTAATAGAGGCCGGGCGTGCCTGCCGTCTTTGCTACGCTGACAAGGTACACACGCGGGGGTCCGAGTGTGGCAGTTGTGCTTCACACCGGGCCAGCTGAAGTGCTCAGTAACCGGCCTTGTTGTGGCTTGCGTTCCCGGGTGGGCCAAGCTGTGCAAAGCAGTAAAGACCCTGTGCCAAAGAGTGGTAGGGACCAGGGGCATGGAGCGCCTATATATATGTCACAAAGGAGTGGGGTCATCAACCCATGTAGGATGTGGAGTTGGACAGGGAGCGATGACTCGTTGTCCAAAATTAATCACTGTATATCATCGGCTTCAGCCTGAAGTCGGGCGAGCTCTTCCAAGTTCAGCGGTGCAGTTAGCATGCAGATGCAGGATAGGTCTCTGTGACGCAAATACAACATGCGTCAGAAGATTGCTGGCAGATTTGGTCCAAATGACGGAAAAGCCTCAGCAGAAGGTTCTTAGCCAGATTATGAATAGCGTCCACAGGAGGCTTTTGATCTGAGTAGATCGTGAAAGGTCGCCCTTGAGGTCACTATGGAAGTGACGCCTCGAACACAGTGAGAAGCTCACGATCATAAGCTGACCACTTACACTCCCCCATGGTGTTTTAGCCAGAGAGGACGTCAGTGGGGGCCAATTGGACAGAGGCAGCCTTAGGAATGTGGTGGCAGTAGAAGTTTGCCGTACACAGAAAAGGACATACTGAATGCAATCTTCAGGAAGAGAGAGATCAAGTATGGTTTCGACACAAGAACTCGTCAGTCGGAGGCCATCAGCAGAGACAGTATGGCCTAGGAGCATAACAGACAAGGAACAGAGTTGAGATTTATCATGGTTGATCACCACACCATTGGCAGTGAGGGCTGAACAGACTACATCAAGGTGAACTTGATGTTCATCAGCAGAGGAGGAAAAGATCAGTATATCATCTAAGTAAGCATAAGCAAATGGCAGAGGTAGCAAAATGGGATCAATCAACCGCTGCCACGTCTGTGCAGCATTTTTAAATCTGTAAGGCATGTAACAGTATTCAAATAGGCCGAAGGGTGTGATGATGGCCGTCTTTGGAATATCTGGTGGATGCATAGGGATTTGATGACATGCCTTGGAACACTCTAAAACAGAGAAAAACTTAGAACCATGTAGTAATTGTGTGAATCCTGTCTATGAGGAACGGGGTAGTCATCGATAATGGTGCGTGCATTAAGGGTCCTTGCACATGCGTAATGTGCCGTCCTTTTTAGGAACAAGGTGAATAGGTGAAGACCAGTTGCTATAGGAGGGGCAGAGCATGTCCAAAGCCAACAGATCCTGTACAATTTCCATGGCGCGCAGAAGTTTGGAAATGTTAAGGCACCTGGCCTTATAACATACAGGTGGTGTGAATCCTGTGACAAGTGCCATTACTGATGGCCAATACTCGTGAAGGGAATTGGGCAAGAGGAGTCAGGAAGGGTCCAGATGCAATGTCAGTTCACTGACCTTGCTGGGTTGGGGCAGCATAGGTGAAGCATTGGCTGTAGTCAATGAACAAAGGCGTGGTGCAGTAGCCGTGCGGCGCGAGGAATCCAGAGTAGCGTGAGCAGGTGCGTCCTGGAGATTCGTCCACAGCGATGTGAAAACGGCAGCAGGAAGTGGAATGCTCAACACAGGAGCAAACTGGTGAGAAGACGCAGTAGATGCGTGTGTTGGTTCATCTCATTGCTGTTCTGCAGATAGGCGATGTATCGTACACAATGCATGTGACAATTCAGTGAAGGCATAGGCAATGCAGGTGTGTAACACAATGTTCTGGGAGTGGAGTTCGTCTATTTGTGTGCACACGTCCGACAAATCAGAGAGCCATGTAGTAATACGCTCGAGCACTGATGCACATGTGGAAAGCGTAGCCAAGGAGGTGGAGTGCGAAGCCGTGCTGGTCCTGTTCGAGCACGGAACAGTAGAACCAGATGCGTGGTGGAGCGCAGCAGTCAGCAGGTATGGTGAAAGTTCTTAATGGCGTAGAAAGTGCAATCCTATCACAGGTTCATCCACGTCAGCGACATGGGAAGTCCAAGGGCAGTTGTGGACTGGCGACAGGCGAAGTGACATCTTGACAGAGCCAAGGATCGCAATAGGAGTATGATTTGCAGCGATCAAAGTGAGGTTAGCAGGTGAAAGCATGTTGCCTGCAAGCTGGGCTGGGATAATGTTGACGTCGCCACTGGTGTCAATGAGAAAGCGAGTGTCTGATGACAATTCAGTGGCGTAGAGGCATCGCACTGCTGAAACGAGTGGTGTGGCGTCAGAGGTAGTCACCACGACGGAACGTGGAGGGACGTGGCACCTAAACGTGCCCGCCGGAATCGTTTGGGCACGTGCAAGGCGTGTGACAGTTGTATGCGGCACCCCCATAAGTAGCACAGTACCAGCACAGTGGGTAGGATGGGAGGCGAGGAGGTGTGGCGAGGGAGAGGGTTGCAGCTGGCTGCATCAGGGCTGGGAGCGCTTGGGCTACTACTTGGGTGAGGTTGGATGCTGACGGGAGGCACCAGGTAGTACTTCCTGTAGGCCGCTAGGTGGCAACTCCTAACTGTCAGCTGGGTGCACTGGCCTCTGCCACCAGGGCACGGAATCGAAGGTGCAGGGGTGATGGAGGAGCCGTCTGTGACAGGCGGTGTCGGTGACGAATGGTAGCCTAAGTTCGATCAGCCGTGCGTAAACGAATCTCGAGTGGGTTGGCGATGTGAGACAGCAGATGAAATTGTAGATCCAAAGGATTTTGACCATGCACAATGTCCAAAGGGTGGCATCAGGTAATGCTTCATCATCAATTAATGCACGGAAGCGCCACCAAAGCTGTGAAGGGGTGCGGTCGTCAAGATGCTCGTCATGAGTAGTGTGGCGGATAGCCTCCGCCGTGTGGCAAGAAAGGTGCTCAATGAGCAATGCTTTTGCTGTTGAATACTTGTGCGAGGCGGGCAGTGAGAGCAGCAGATCACTGAAGGGGTCTGGATGAATGGGGAGGTGATTCACAAGGGAGACAATACGTGCGTCGTCGTCCAAAATATCATGGATATCTAGTAGGTGATCCACTAATGTGAACCAAGTCTTTGGGTTATCTTTTTGCAAAGCAGGCAGCTTAGGAAACCTGCCATGTAACACCTGTTGAGGCAGCACCGGAAGACGGAGATTCATGGGAGCGGAGCAGGACGTCCTCGACACCGGAAGTGCAGTAGCGGTAGATGGTGCGTCGCCCGAGGTCTGTTTGGGGGGGGGGAGGGGGGGAGGGGGGGGGAGTAGTGGGCGCGGCCGCATGTAGCACACAGTGTGGAGTGTGCGGGTGCAAAAGGCGGCACGGCGTGTCCAAACTGCAGGCCCGATGACGAACACGGCGCGGGTGTAACGGCCAGTGCCATTGCAACAGCTGGCGGAAGGCGGTCGCGGTGCAGCCACAGGGTGGGGCGGGGGGGAGGGGGGCGCTGACCCAGTAACCGGCGCGGCTGGAACAGTCGGCGCCGTTACGAAAGAAGGTGGCAGGTGGTCGTGGTGTAACCACTGAGTGAAGGTCACGGAAACCGCCGCGGTCGAGGCGACCGACGTCGCCGAGACGACTTGCGGGGATTTGGGGGGGGGGGGGGGGGTGGATGGGGTGCTGCAGTACTAGGCATATAAGAATGTGCAACCTGTACACAAATGTTCGAATCACAGATCTGGAACTTCGGCGGCACATCAAACCAAACCGAAGGAGACTGCGTAGCTGAGGGGTAGACCACAATATCCGTCGTTCACAATGTGATTAGGTGGCGTGCAGTGTCCATGTTATGGCCGCTGTTGGGCTGTCGCACTTGACGATGGCCATGTCGGGCCGGTTAAGTGGCCTCCAGTCTGGTCGGGCGTAGATAACTGTTCACTTTTAACCAAACGCGCATTAGGTACACTTGACTACTCGTGTTCACAAGCACAGTTAATAGGATGTGTGGCACTAGCACCGATGACACTGGTAGATCTGTTGTCCTGAAGACTACGTGGGCTGGCCCACGAAGTCCGTTAATGATGAAGAGAAGCACAAAGTAACTCGCGATCATACGACGACGATGTCGGGATCATCACTGTGGTTATCATTTAATGCTGATCGGTAATATCGAAAATGCATTTATTAGAGATGAAGCAAGAAGAAAAAAAAAACATGGCAGTACACAAGTTGCGCGCCGAGAGAGACATAGAACATGCAGTTCAAATAGGTCAAAGATAGGGCGCTCTGCGCCAGACACGCCACAGATCCAACAGTTCAATTTAATAGTCGGTCGTTAGTGGCTGCCATAGGGAATGGACGATATTGCTCGTGTCATTAAGTTTTTATAGTTGTTTGGTGTATTCACCGAGTCGTTACTGCTAAAAGCTAGGAGTTCCTCTTCCTCGGACCAGAGACCTGTATATGTGGGGGTGTTGCCGACATAATGTTTGTAGATCAGTTTTATGAGAGGCCCCTTATTAAAGCAGTCTGGCTGGCCTCTGCATTACAAAACTTACAGCGTTACTGGATCGCACAAATGTATCGAAATTATCGTATGTTTCGTTAAGGGATCGTACATATCTACAGTTTTTGGGTGTTTGTCCAGGATTGTTTGTTGCAGGTGGCTCATTTAACGGCTTCCAGGGGCTACAATAAGTTTCGTGTAGTTATTGACCGAATTTCAAAATTTAACATGCTGCCATAATCTACTCATTTAGAGTAATTTAACACGATAACACGTAGCGACTTCCAAAAATCTTCACATATGACTTCAAACCTCTACGAAATTTTTTTCTCGCTGACAGCCCCCAGCAAAACGACCGAAGGAAAAAAAGCTTATCGCTCAGTACATCTTCGCTGTTCATATGGTCAAACTTCATTATTTGCCAAGACATTTTCACTTCTAATACTATTCGCAACGCGCTTTGCAGGCAGTGTCTACATGTATCACTGAATACACCTGTAAAATTATATCGCTGCACGGCATACAGTTGATGGGGCTATGACGCGATAGACACTTTTTAGACGTGTCAAAATCTAGCTTCTCCTTACAATGGCGTGCAGCAAAATTTGAACATCAGGCGTGACATTTTAATTTATCACTTATTTACTACTAATGTCGTTCGCAACAAATGGTTCAAATGGCTCTGAGCACTATGGGACTTTACATCTGTGGTCATCGCTCCCCTAGAACTTAGAACTACTTAAACCTAACTAACCTAAGGACATCACACACATCCATGCACGAGGCAGGATTCGAACCTGCGACCGTAGCGGTCACGCGGTTCCAGACTGAAGTGCCTAGGACCGCACGGCCACACCGGCCGGCCGTTCGCAACACATTTTGCATGTAGTAGCTACATATATAATTGAATGCACGTGAAAAATAATATCACTGTACAGCAAATAGTTCAGGAGATTTGACGTCAGAAATAATGAGGTGC
The DNA here is from genome assembly GCF_021461385.2 of Schistocerca piceifrons. Taxonomy (NCBI): domain Eukaryota; kingdom Metazoa; phylum Arthropoda; class Insecta; order Orthoptera; family Acrididae; genus Schistocerca; species Schistocerca piceifrons. The sequence goes on along the minus strand of NC_060144.1, from coordinate 51,488,221 downwards.
ATCAAAAACTTGCTTCTGCTTAAAATGGAGCGCAAATGACCTGTCCTATAATCATCCTGTATTTCACAATGAAAGCATTTAGCAACTCCCATCAAACTGCAATTCTTTTCTAACCTTTGTCTCACTTACATGCTTATCGTCAAGACTAACGGAATTAGAACACTATTATGATTGTTGCAGTGCCTTGGGAAGAACTCGTGGCCGGCCTTGGTCGGGGCTTCGTACTTGTACCACGTTAAAAAATAGGCGTGTTCGATTATTTCACGTGAACTTCTCCACATTTTAATGCTATTGATTTTTAATTTTTGTATTAGGAAACACTCTATTAACATTAAATATGGTTCATAAAATTATATAAAAATTACTTACCTTGGATGAAGACTTAAAAATGGAGTGCATCATCATAATCATCATCTTCCTCCCCTGGAAGGTCAGGAACAGAAGATGTGGAAATGGACGGCCGCAAATATAACTGTGTTTTCTTCATGCTACTGAGCATGTTTTCAATAGGAACAAAGTTTTTGCATGGGATGCTGCACCTCACACACTCAAACATCCATTCACTGTGGAAGTAACGAGCCTATACCTATTTTTCACTTTTTCGAGCTTCAGCTGACTAACAATTCTTTCGCAGTCAGCATTTGAATGTGGAAAGGGATAAACACGAGAGCGAGAACTCTGGTAGGGCTGAGAATTCTCTCTCAACAAATAAAGTTTTGGTGTTGGGAGTGTTCCCCCCCAAAATAGTCCTTTTCTGAACAGTTCTTAATATTTTTGTCTATTTTTACGATAGGAAGTTTCCTCCAATCATCATCGATCCGTTGTACATGGTTATCATCATCTAGGGGCTATTCTTGGCAATTTTGACATGAAGAATAAGAGAGGGAGCTTTTTTCTCTTTCTTTGAATGAAAGAGCTCTTTTAGCTAGCAATGGCAATAAATCATCATGACAGTTACATCTCTTTTTCGGTTCTGAACGCCCTACATCTGCGGTAAAAACCTTTCACGTTATCCCGCTCATTATATATTTCTGATTTCTGAGTTGCCTTCAGAACTTCAACTTCTAAATACATTTGGCTGTCAGGAAGAAACTTTGACCTGTTGTTGAGGTCAATGTCAATCAGTTTGTTGGTTACGACGTACTGCCAACCCATGTAGCAAAGCTACAGATCCTTGTATCCTACCATCTGTACATGTAAATAAAGGGTAACAACTTCAGTGGTCTGGAAATACTTATTTAAATCTGTGAAGTTTGGTAAAATATGGGCCAAAAATAAATGACATAATTTTAAAAAATTGTCATTGGAGGATCGGTGAATTTCTTCGGCCGCAGCCAGTCTCTCCTCTAGGTATTTGAGTCAAAATAGAGACGTAAAGCGTTCCACTGTCCTAAAATTCCCACTACAACGGCCCACAAAGGTAGCCATCTCGTCTGTGATGGATGCAGCAATTTATGAAGTTTGATATCTAAAAATTTTGAAATTCATACAATTGTCCTGCCTCTTACCACTAGCTTTAAAATGGTTGTGAATGTTCCTAGTTAGGTCTTCATAACATATGGGAGGACATATACAAGCTTCACTGACACGTATGTGCAGCAAGACATATACATTTGAGAACAATTATCCCCAGACATTTTTCAGTTAACCCAGTAGTAACAGTTTCTTGGCCCTATCATACAACTACAACCATCAGAAGCAAATCCTATAGTACCGTTTCAAGAAAACATTGTACCTACTCAAAAAATGAATGTATTACACTAAAATAAAGACTTTTACTTGTTGCGCCTTAATGTGCCATATCATATTCACCCAGCTTAAAAACTACACAGAGATTCCAAAAGTTACTTTCAATTTAATTTGTGTCTTTGTCAAAATATCTTATCACAACACACGACGTTTCGGCAAATCATACGTCTGCTGGCACATCAGTAAGAACACAGAATTTTGTATGTCTCAGTTTTTCTGCAAGTTCGTTCTTACTTTTTTCCCCTACCATGTTCTTTATGATCTGGGAATATTTCGTGCGACGCAAATGTACGTGTCAACGATTTGGGAATGAGAAAAGCAGCTCTTCTTATTCACACTCTCCTGGTGATCTGTAACACTAATAGGAAGATTGTGTTCTGCCACGAATCCTGCTAATTTAATTTCAGCAATGTGAGCCTGATTATTTATAGTCGCATCAGTTATAGCTGATTTCACAAATTTACTCAAAATTGTTTTTAGAATGTCTTCAACACATCCTAATTCAGACACAAAAGTTACGTTACGGATTCTACATCTAGCCCTTTCAGTGTTCATCAGCGCATAATCAAACTTTACGTTCAGGATTAGTATCCCAGACTTTTCTATACTCTCGTTTTCGTCTCTCACATTTAAACAAGCCCGCTATAAATTTCTTGGGAATACTACGACTATTACAACTGTCTTCTGTTTCCATTGACACAATTTTTCACTGCTTGATACAGATCGTTTACTGTTCTCACCTGTGCCAACAAGCTTACTGTAATCTTTTTCGCTTACCTAGGAGCTCCGCGCATGATGCAAAGCAGACAACACTGTGAATTCCCCAGGGGATTTATATAGGGAAATAACCTTAAGTTGACTTATACAGCTGCAGCGTAATGGAATTGGTGAATCCCGCAGCTGGACAGACTGGCTGCTTAAAATCGTATATAGATAGTCAAAAATTAAATAAATCATAAAACAATCAAATAAATCATGAAGTTTAAAATAATAAAAAAGACGAACTCTTGACAATAGCAAGCGTTTCGAAAGATCGTACAACAGACGTGCGACACGAAGGGTGGACGGTATGTTCGTGCACCATCTTACATTATCGTATATGTTCTATCCATATCGTACTGTTGGCACGCAGGCTGGTCTTTGAAAGACGTTATGTTGTGGACATACGAGGGTAATCCCAAAAGTAAGGTCTCCTATTTTTTATAATTACTTAGACTTGTTTATTTCTACAATGGTTTACATCAGTTTACAGTCTGAATATTTGGCTGTCGATGCATTTTTGTAGACGCTGTGGCAGTTTTTACATGCCCATGTCGTACCAGCTCGCCGCCATGCTGTTCAGAAAGTTATGAACCTGTTCTTTCAGCTCGTCGTCGGAGCTGAATCGCTGGGACCACAATTAAGGCCGAGAGGAACTGTGAGACTCTGAAAAAACTCAGGCATTTCAGAACCGGAGAAGAGGGATCTTGAGCAAAGGCGAACACATTCTCTATGACAACGCTCGCCCACACATCGCTCGACAAACTGTTGCTCTCCTGCAACTGTTTCAGTGGAACATAATCACCCACCTACCCTATAGTCCTGACTTGGCGCCCAGTGACTATCACTTGCTTCCTAGGTTAAAAGAACATTTGGCCGGAAAGCGATTTAGCTCCGACGACGAGGTGAAAGAAGAGGTTCATAACTTTCTGAACAGCATGGCGGCGAGCTGGTATGACATGGGCATACAAAAACTGCCACAGCGTCTACAAAAATGCATCAACAGAAATAGTGATTATGTAGAAAAATAGCTAAATGTTCAAGCTGTAAACTGGTGTAAACCATTGTAGAAATAGACAGGTCTATGTACTTATAAAAAAATAGGAGACCTTACTTTTGGGATTACCCTTGTAGTATAGGGGTTGTATTTGATTTGGGTGTGGTTGAAATGATATTCTTTTTGTCCTCAGGTGTATACTGAGTTTATGAAGTATTAAACCCGCAAAGAAATTTGACACTCGGTGCACAGCTGATGGGAGGGGCTGTAAATGGGAAATGCCTTTGCAGTCGCTCCCATCAGCCCCGTGCCGGGTGTGTACTTTCGTTGCATATACAGTAGTGTAGTAGGGGTATTGGGGGGGGGGGGAGGCGTAGTAGTAGAAATAGATGAATGAGAGGGGGATCTCCTATTAGAACATATGTATGACTGATGGTGGAGCGAGGAGAGTTGGTGCTGTTTTCTTTTCCGAACATCCGCGTGGGGGTGGGGGGGTGGGGGGGGGGAGGAAATTGTAGTTTTGTTTCCGGGGCAGATGTTCTGATGTGGTTCCAGGACATTGAGCAGATGTATTAGACGGGTGTTGGTTGGTTTAATAGAGGAGTATAATTTTTGATTGTTTCTCTTCATATAGGGATTTGGGTGAGTTAACTGTAAATCAGTGTAGAGTTTAAGAATTATTGAATAGCAGCTTGTTCTAAAATGTAAGACTATAGCAGGTTTTTTTTTGGTGGGAAGGGGGGCAGTCAAGTCAGTTAAAGGGAGGTGGAAGAGGCGCACTTTGACTCTACAATCTTTATCTTGATGACCATTGTTGGACGGTGCTGGAAAGTTATTGTTCATTTAAATGTTTTTTGAAGCTTGTGGGTGAAATGTATAAGCCGAAAGTGTTTAGTTATATTTGGGGTGGTTGTGGGGGGGGGGGGGGCTGTTTGGTGTGGTTTAGGGTATTGTAACAGGGGGTTGGGGGTGGGTGCATAAGATTTGTGTGCCTGGTATTTTTTATTTTGTGTTTTATTTGTTCCAAAGTTTTGAGTGTCATTTGTCTGTGTTAAGTGTTCCTTTTATGTGGATATTTTGTTGAGGAGAGGCATCAGGTGGTGGGTGGATAGTGTGGTTTAGTAGGAACTTGTGTGTGTGTGTGTGTGTGTGTGTGTGTGTGTGTGTGTGTGTGTGTGTGTGTGAGGGGGGAGAAGGACACAGCCCAATGATTTTGGCAGGTGACCGTGGTTGGTAAGTACAGTTTGATGATGGTGTTTGTCTTAAACATAAGAATGTAGTATGTATGTTCAAGTAAGTTTATTTGAGATATAAGTTTTGTAATTTATGTTCAATGAATTTGATATTATTTTGAGGCTATTTAAGTCTTTATGGGTATTGTGGAATGTGGTCTGGTGTTGTCAGTTTGTGGTGGTTTCTGGTATTGTGGATTTATATTGAGTTGCATATGTCAAGTGAAAATTGTGGTACCGTACCAATTTTTAGAGATGAGTGGAGGTTCCTGGTATCGCTGTCTTCATTTGAGCTATTTAAGTTAGGTAGTTGGGAGGGGGGGAGGGGAGGTAGAGAATGTGCACGATGTCAGTGCAAGATTTTCAGTCCCTTAGTTGAAGTACCATCATACCCAGAAGAGATAGTACTTCTTAATGACGTAAAGTTTTTTGTGATCTCATTAACAAATTATTTGACGAAACTGATGTCTGGTAGAGGAAGATGCATTGCCTGCTTTTAGTGAACCATTTCTGTACCCATGTTTTCAGCTACAGCTACCAAGAATTTATTGCATTTAGTAGCTAATGACTTGAATTTATATCATATGTCGTATTGCTACTGTCATCTAGGAGTTCAATACCATCTGTGTTAAGTGAATTCATTTCAGTGCCTGACATTGCTCCATATTGTCTTTTTCTTGGAATGTTGACTCTTTTGGTCATCTAGGAGTTCAATATCATCTGTGTTAAGTGAATTCATTTTAGTGCATGACATTGCTCCATATTGTCTTGTTCTTGGAGTGTTGACTCTTTTGTGCACAGTACTTAACTATTTTGATGACATACTGGAGAATATTCCAATACTGCTTGCAGTATATCGAACTCTTGATTAGAATTAGTCAAATATATTACATAATGCTCTCTTCCAAGATATTTTGTTCCCACCTGTTATCGACTATGCTTTTTCATGGTCTCCTCTGTAAATCTCCCTGAACCAGTGCAAAGTAAAATTGGATTTCTAATGTGTTTAAGAAGGAATTATGTTTTTCATCTCCTGTATGTCTGTGGTATATTTCTTCCCATTTTTCATGCTGTAAATTCTTTCTGATAAATTTAACTTAGTAAGCTGCCTATTGTTCAGTTCTGTAGGATGGGTATTTCATTTCTTTAAAGCAAGTCAGTTTTTGCAACTTTGATATGTCATGTTTGGCCAACTATCTGTTAGGTGCATTTTAGGAAAGTATGCCACATACATAGTACTGTTCATGGTATTGGACAAATACTTACCTAGTGGTGAATGTTTGATTACAATAGGATACCTAAAATCTATTTCTCCTCCCTCAAGTAGAGGTTGGAATCCCTCTCACCATCTCAGCTTGTACATCTGTCTGTATGTGGTCACCCACCTGTAGGCCCTCCTCCAAAACAATGATATTGCTGGAATACAGGGCCTGTTGTGGGCAGGAGGACTGCAGACACATTTTGTATCAAAACGTAGTTGACACTGTTCAATATATGGCGCTTGGGTCTGCCACCAGATCACATAAAATGTGATCTGTCCAACAGTCATATATTGAACATCTACACCAGCAAAGCCTTAAGTTTCACACAGTTGACAATAGCAAAAGAAATGTGCAAATATGACTTGTGATTATAAGGTAGCCTCTCTAGTATCATTATATTCTTTAACAAAAATCACAGTGTTACATATTGCTGAGAAACAGTAGCTCCAGAGTACTTCCTGGGTAGTGGCAGCTCATGGGCATACGTTCTGGCTGTTCAGAAATGTTTAGAGTCAGATAAATTTGAGAGTGTGAAATTAATAGCTTCTGCTCTATAACAGTTATACTTATCAACAAGTTTATACAATTACAGCCACTCCCAAAATAATAACAACACTTATAATAATAATAATAATAATAATAATAATAAGAAGAAGAAGAAGATGCATAACTTATCTGATAAAAGAAAGAATTGTTCTGTGCAATTTTGCTGTTTTGTACAGTTAAGTATGGTCTACGGTAGTAACAAAATAATTTACAAGCTTTCGCAACTCTCCATTTTGCATTTTTGTGTACGTGAGAGGGATGCTTTTCCATTTTTTCAGCCAAATGTACAAGATCCTTAACAGGTGTATCTGTTCACAAATTTACTTCTGGGCTGAAAATCTGCTGCACCCACACAACAACTTGTGCTCTCTGTACACTTCCTTGTTAAATGTTTGCTTGTAGTCATGCTTATTTGATTTTGTCACTCTCTTAATCAAAAGATCTGTCCTCGAAGGCCCTAGTCCCTTAGTGGCTAACTTTTCCTGATAATTTACTTTGATGGACCCAGAATGAGGTTTTTCACCCTGCAGAGGAGTGTGCACTGATGTGAAACTTCGTGGCAGATTGAAGCTGATTGCCGGACCGAGAGTAAAACTCTGGACTTTTGCCTTTCGAGGGTAATTGCTCTACCGAGTGAGCTACCCAAGTATGACTCATGATATATTCTCACAGCTTTACTTTTCTGTTAGCATTTAAAATAGATTCAACATGGTTCATGTTTACACTGCACATGAAAGCCAACTTCTGTCCAGTAAACAACCAATTCCAAACACAAGTTGCTGTTTATCAAAATGATTAAACTCAAGTAGCAATGTCTACCAACATGGCCACTTGACTAGAATACAAATGAGGCCCTGAGATCCATAAGGGACTAAAGCTTTTGGCCATCAATTCCACATAAAAGTATATATCAGAGACACCAGTGATACAGCTTTTCATGAATTTTCATACATACGGTGCATGCCTACAGCACAGATAAACCTGACTCACTGTAAGATCAACATATTTCAGAAGCATGAATAAATGCTACAATCTCACAATCGACGGTGATGTGTCTTATGCCCTTAGGATTTTCACTGCCTCAACTGAATTACTGTCTGATAAAATTCATATTTAATATTCTATAACTCATTCAGAAGCCCACAAAATAGGTTTACTGTCAGTAGAATCTTAACGTATACTGTCGTCCAATCTAATTTTGCTGTATAGTGAGTGAATTAGTGTATCTGAGGAGTGTGCTATCATGTAGCAGGATTAATGCTGAGCGAACAGGTATAAAAGTCTGCCGTAGTGTGCTCCCACCTGGTGGCACTCACATAAACTTCTAGTTTAGTGGCAAGGGCTAGCTGTGCACATCATGAACCATGCATGTTATTTATCAAATCGGTATGTATTTCGCCCATAAAGTGATTGTGTCACATGAGCTGCACATGTACGGAAGCTCCTTAAAACGTACACAACTGATGGTGTGCTTCCGACCCCGATGCCAAGTTTCACAGAGTCTAGAGGAGTAGTAGCGTGGTAGATTTAAGTGCCATATCTTTCAGACCACAGCATCTATGTTACATTTAACAGCATTGAAAGAAAAGAACCAATAAATCTGGAAGGTGTCGAAGGTTAGGGCATTTGCATGCTCTTGTGCTCTTACACAGCAGCCGCCACTTGGTCACAGTTTGTCCATGGCCATTCATGTGGACAAAAAGCTTGTTGGTTGTTATGCCCATGTAGAATGCAGCACAGTGGTAGCAGCTCAGCTTGTAGGTCACATAACTGGTTCCCTAGGTAGCCCTGTCTTTTATGGACAGGACTGGAGTAGGTGGTGCTAAGTAGGATGTGTGGAACAGGTCTTGCATCTAAGTCTGTTACATGGATATCAGCTGTGAGGCAAAGGGTTGGTAGCAGGGGCCAAGTAGAGATGGATGAGGATATTATGTAGATTTGCTGGGCAGCAGAATATCACTGTGGGAGGAGTAGCAAGAATAGCGGGTAGGACATTCTTCATTTCAGGGTACAATGAGAGTGTTAAGGTGTAAAGTTGAGCACCAGCACATCAGTTATGAATGATAGGGAAACGAAGGCTGTGAGAAGTCAGACAATCGCACGCTGACCGACCTCCTTCTGGGATGATGACCTGACAGCCACTGTTCCTGAGCCCTATTCTGTTGTCGACAACACCTAGAGTCTTAGTGACCTGTCTCAATCTTTTGCAGCCAGTCCCTTTCCTTCTGGTATGAGGAACATATAGAACCTAGGATCATTAATTTCTGTTGAGGTTAATAGGTATTACTTACAAGCCTTTCTGTCATTTGACAGAGTCCACATCGTTCCAAGATTTCACAAACATGATTCACATAAAAATTACCAACTATCTCTCCTTCATGATGAGATGTACAAATTTAATCTGTGAATGAGTTACTGAATTAGGTATGTCAGAAAAGTCTACAGTGTATTACATCCCATTACACAAAGATTTTTTTTTAAAAAAATGCTGTTAACTGTATGTATGACAAGCATCATCACTGTCTTAACAGAATCCAACATAGCTTCTATTTATTTGGAGCAACCTGAAGCAATTTTCAAACAGTTCTCTCACAGCAGTATTTCTCATGTATTTTGAATCAAATTATTTTCTGTTTTGTTTACAGCAGTGTTGGTTTAGAAAATGTAGCAAAAAAATTCATGATAAACTTTTTGTTTCATTAACTTCTAATTTAATTTTCAATAGAGCAACTGCATCAACAGTAGTTAAAATTTTCTGCAGAGTTATCATTCTAAACCAAACACTCTTCAAGCAAAAAATATGATTTGTAGACTTTTGTGTGGCAGATAAGGGAATTTTGAAAAAACTGCCAAGTTTTCATATGCCTTTGGGTAGTTTTCAGACAGCATGTTGTAAGCAGTACTACACGCTAAATATTATTTATTTCAAGTGAAAAGCCAATTGTAAATAATACACAAACACTCAACATGAAAGCTAACTCGTACTCGGAAGGCCAGCTACGAAGAGTGACTATAGGAGTGAATGAAAATACCAGTGTAACCATCCAAAGTGATGTCAGGAAATCTAGACTAAAGAAGGTCTTGTTATTTTCTCATCTCAAAGATGAGGAGGTGACACAGTTGGAAGGAAGCCAGTTATTCTAGTCTTCAGTCTTCAGTCCAATCACAAATTTTACTTGATACCCCATATGATTGTACTTTTGACAATAAATGTAGGAGTGGCACTTAGTCAGATGCTGTTTGGAAATCAAGAAATACTGCATACACCTGACAGCCTTGATCCAAAGCTTTTAGCATGTCATGTGAGAAAAGTGTAAGTTAGATTTTGCATGATCGAAGTTTTCAGAATCCATGATGGTTGGAATGAAGGAGATCATTCTTTACAAGATACTGTATTATGTTTATATATTCAAAGATGCTACAACAAATTAATCTCAAGGATATTGGACAGTAGTTTTGTGGATCACTTCAACTATACTTCTTGTACATAGGTGTGACCTGTGCTTTCTTCCAACTACTCGACAGTCTTTGTTTGAAGAATCTACAATATAGTTAGAAGAGAGGCTAACTCAGCCACAAATACAGTATAGAATCTGATAGGGATTCCATCAGGCCCTGGAGCTTTTGTTCAATTTTAACAATTACAGCTCTATCTCAACACCACTGTACTGGCTCTTGGATATTCTGAAAGAACAAGATCTGGACACCAAAACCAATGCAATTATTAGTGAAACTTTAAATGGTACAAGATGTAAGATAAAATTCAGCAGAGATATTGCAGAACACTTTGAAATAAAACCAGAATGAGACTGAGTGATGCACTCTCTCCATTACTTTTCAACTGTGTCTCAGCAAAGAAAATTTCACAGTGGCAGAAAACAAAATTAGCATGTAAAATTGATGAACTATTCAAATTAGAAAGAACAAGTTTTTGAATACACTGCTGAGCTTTCACAGATGACCTGGCAAGGGTGGAGCTCCAAATATCATTCAAGAAAACACAATACATGGTCGCAAACAACCTGGCATCCAAAACTCTATGAATGAAATATGGGAAAATTGTAAGTTTTTCAGATCACATATTTAGATGCAACCATCCAGGAACTGGCCTGTAAAAAGTTGGTTATGAAATTCACTGTCACAAAAGGAAACAGCTTGCAGGCTTACAATAGACATCTGTAACAAAAAATTCATCTCAAAATACAACAAAAAGAAACACTACAATGCAGTCATCAAAACAGTGTCTTAATGGGGCTGGGACACTCATTTTTAACAGAAAGAAACACATTGATGATATCCAAAAGTAAGAACTAAAAGTAATAGCAAAAATTTAGGTCCACATTCTACTGAAGAAGGAACTTACAGACTAAAATAAAGAAACTGGAAAGTGTACCAACATTAGTTTCAATGATGTTGAGAAACCGTTGAAATCATTAAAATTGAACAAAGCTCCAGGCCCCAATGAGATTTTACACTGAATTGAGTCATAAGCCTATTTTCAAAGCCTATGAACCTACCTGTTAATCATAAATTTTTCGATGTCTGACAGTTTTAGAACTCAAATCTGTTTTGGACAACATATATGTAGTCTGAAATCTGCTTGCTACACATTGGTTTTGCATTGTTGTTGTGCCCAGTCCAGGAGACATTGAAATAGAATTTTTGTGTGGGACAAGCAAAAGAGAAAACCATTTGTAATTGTTAACACACATTATGCTTCCATTTTTATGTAGCAGGTGTATCATTGCAGTTTTCCAGTCATCCAGAATTTTCTTGATTGCCAAGTAGAATTTCTTTTGTGGTTTTTGGGTGAGCTGATTTCATGAGTTTTGCACCCATTCTGTCTTCACCAGAAGCTCTCAGTTTTTAACCATTTAATTTGTCTAGCATTTTCCTGTTGATTTGGTGGTTCTTAATCTGGGTTACTTTTTAGGGGAATATCCCTAAGAAATCTTTCCATGGGCTCAGTGGAATTTAGAAATTTAAAAAAAATATTTGCTAAGATCTCTGCAGTTTTCTTGATTGTTAACTGCCAATTGTCCATTTCTCTTCTTGGAGCAGGAATTTTTGGACTCGTGCCCATTTAGCATTATTTTAAAGGTTTCATAAAAAGCATGGTGATCTGTTTTCCCATGAGTTTTCTTCAATTTCACAGACTTGACTGTTCTCATATTGTCTTTTTGTTTGGGTAATTAATTTTGAAGTTTTTTCTGTAGTTGCCAGAAACATGTTATAGGCGTTTTCTAATTTTTTACTAGATACTGTATTTTTTTTTAATACCTTATATTGAGATTTTACTGTCTGTACACAATCTTCATTCCACCAAGACACTGTTTCAGCTCATATGCTTATTTTCTGTCTAGGTGAAGACTAATACTTCATCATCCTTATGAATACTGCTGTTTGTGCTATAATTTTCAATACTTTTTTATGTCCACCAGGCATGGCGAACTTTTGGTGACCCATGGGCCTGATTCACATACTTAAGCTCACAGGCTGCCTTTTCAAGAGGCAACAAACTGTACACTCACAGGGAATGAGGTCAAAACTAGTATCTGTGACATTATTATTGATGGGGTAGTGCACTTATGTGAATGACACCACTTTCCGAAAATGCCACGCCAAAAAATTCAGACTAAAATGCATGTCTTTGAGAGTACATTCATTTTATGTTCACCCGGAATTGCTTGCAGAGGTTGGACTGAATTCAGTTGTGAGCTGGATAAGGCCCATGAGCCACTGGTTGCCCACCCATAATGCACACTATGGTCTGGAATATAAATTTACAAGGAACAATCAGAATATTTAACATTTTAAACAATTTTATGTAGTGAGATGTGTGTGTGTGTGTGTGTGTGTGTGTGTGTGTGTGTGTGTGTGTGTGTGTATGTGTGTGTCACTGCTCTCTTTAGCATTTTGAGAACTGTAAATTCTGAATACTATTTTCCCAGAAAATTAATCCATATCTGCTAAAGCATACAGTTCTTACCGTTACATACTGATGCAAGGACTCAAAGTGCAGTGTGTGTTGTAAATATATTTTTTGACAGTTTCTTAATGTGTTCACTCCAGTTCAGCTGGCTTTCAGAATTAATTCTGAGGACATTATATTGATCAACAAAACCTAGGTGAATGCTGGTTACACAGTTATGAAAAATTGAATTGGCGACAAAGGAGAAGGTATGGCACTATTCACTGACAAAGGTGGTAAATTTATTCTTTTGCATGCCGGTACCTACCATAGCTTTATTTCCAGTTATCAACAACTTTTCAAGTCAAAGAAATCATTGGAGCACCAAGAAGAAAAGAATCATGAAACATTTTTAAATTGATTCGAAAATACTTTGTTACCGAGTTTAAAATTATTCTCGACAATGCGACAATTCTCGATATTGTTCCATCTTAAAAGGATAATTCTCCAACCCTGTTCTCTTGAAAGGAAGACATTATTCAGTGATTATGACAACACAAAGCTACTGTGGATGATAAAATGGAAAAAGTAGAATGATTAGAACTTGTATCACGTCAAAAGCCACAGTTCCTAGCACACATTATTCTAGAGGTAACTTCTAAATATGCACATAGATGGATGATGGATGGAGAGGGGTTGTATTTGCGCATGATGGCAAGGTCTTCAGTGCCCACTCAGTAACAGACTGAGACAGGTGTCAAGAAAAGACTCAGAAAAGTTAGATAGAACAGAATGTAAAACACAGGTAACAAGCTTGGAAAAATACGGGCCTACCCACAGTGAAGCGTGGGACAAAGCATGCCATGAGCAGTAAAACATGGACAACACAGGAAGAAAGTAGTAGAGGGAGCTAAAACAATATAGCAGATGGAAGGGGATGGCTGACCACAAGGAAAAAGGGAGGAGCCAGCCACTGTGCAATACACTAAAACCTCCAGCCTAAAAGTTTAGGCCAGAGTCCAGACACATCACAAAACTTTAAAACGCTAGACACACACACGTCTCATCATTAGCTAAAACACAGGGCAGATCCCCATCAACTTGTGCTTCTGACCTTGCATCATGGTATAAAATGCAGTCTTCTAAAATGTGGCAGACAGAGATGTGCACACCACAAGCATTACAAAACGGGGGATCCTCTCGCCGTAATATAAAGCTATGTGTGAGAGGACAGTGCCCAATCCGAAGATGCGTGAGGGTCACTTCTTCCCGCCTGAGCCACTGGCAGCAGGAATGCCATGGCTGAGTTGTTGACTTCACCAACCACAGTTTATTGGCCGTCACCGCCAGCCATTCTTCCTCCCACAACTCCATGCACTTCTTGTGGAGTGCAGAAATGACAGACTGCAAGGGAATAGGACACTGGACCATATCCTGCTCTCTGCAGGCTTCCTTGGCAGCCCAATCAGCCTGTTAATTGCCCCATATTCCTACATGACCAGACAACCAGCAGAAGGACACCTCCTTACCCCACCGTTGGAGCAAGTACAGTTGGTCATATATCAGCTGGACCATCTCCTCAGTTGCGTACAGATTCTGAAATTATTGTAAGGCACTAAGAGAATCAAAGCAGAGGAGAAATCTATTGCCCCGAACATGATTCATCCACTCCAGTGCCTTCAGGATCGTGTGGAGCTCCGCTGCAAAAAGCAGGGAGGCGAATCCGGGTAACATGATCAGGGAACACTACAGAACAGCCAAGGAAATTCTCCAGTTTGGAGCCATCAGTGTAAACGATGGGAAACCGTGATGCACATCTAAAATGTTAAAAAACTGAGGTTGGAATGTAAAATCTGGTGAAATATCTTTCTTAAAATTAGTCAAATCTAAAATAAGTCTGGGTCTCTGGAGGATCCAAAGTGGAAATCTGCCCCAACCGCGACGGAAAACATGAAGACCAGCCATATCCACCGCAGAGAGGCTATCCTGTGCGCAAATCCCATAGGGCTACATCGCTCGTTGCCGGTTATGAAATAGCCGTGCCAGAGGAAGCTGAGTAATGGTATGGTATGCAGAGGTGTATGGTGTGGGCAAAGTTTTGTACGCCTGGCGCACCGTAAGTAGCTGCCGCCGCATATGAACTGGCGGTTCACCAGCCTCTGCACAGAGGCTTGGTATGGGGCTAGTTCTGAATGCCCCAGTGGCCAAACAAAGCCGTTCATGGTGCACAACGTCCAACATCTTTAAGTAAGAAGGCCTCACAGCCCCATACACTGTGCACCCATAATCGAGCCGAGGTCGCACAAACTCCCTGTAAAACTGGAGCAGACAAGTCCTGCCGGCTTCCTATGTACTGTGGCTAAGACATTTTAAAATACTTAAAGCCTTAAGTGACCGTCATTTCAGGTCTTTAAGATGAGGTAACCACATAAGCTTCGAGTCAAAATGAGCCCAAGAAACCTCACCGTGTCTTTAAAAGTAAGGACAGTGTCCCTCATCCTCAACTCAGGAAAGGTTAAAATCGAATGAGAACAGTGAAAAAGAACACAAATGGACTTCTCAGTGGAAAACTTAAAAACACTCTTCTGCGTCCAGTCATCCAACCATCTAAGAGTAAGTTGCAACTGACGCATTGTCATTGCCAGGTTTAAAGAAGAGCAAAACACAGAGAAATCATCCACAAACAAGGAACACTGGACAGGACTCTTCACTATGGAGGTAATGTTATTAATAGCGATGGCAAAGACAGTCACACTTAAAACGCTACCCTGAGGGACACCATTCTCCTGCTCAAAGCAGTCAGACAGGATGTCACCAATTTGGTATCTAAAATATCGTGGCGAGAGGAAAGACTGAATAAAAAGGGGAAGATTCCCACCTTATCACTGCCACTTTACTGCAATTGAACTTATTTGAGCAGAAGTGAAATGGTATGTTACTTGCCAAAATAAAAGGTTTATCATGAGTGAGTCTGATAAACTAACTGGTCATAGCCTGGAAAATGTTATTGAAATGGACTTGAGAGTTATTTGTGATGCATAAGAAGTGAATCCCCCCCCATGAACCATGGACCTTGCCGTTGGTGGGGAGGCTTGCGTGCCTCAGCGATACAGATAGCCGTACCGTAGGTGCAACCACAACGGAGGGGTATCTGTTGAGAGGCCAGACAAACGTGTGGTTCCTGAAGAGGGGCAGCAGCCTTTTCAGTAGTTGCAAGGGCAACAGTCTGGATGATTGACTGATCTGGCCTTGTAACAATAACCAAAACGGCCTTGCTGTGCTGGTACTGCGAACGGCTGAAAGCAAGGGGAAACTACAGCCGTAATTTTTCCCGAGCGCATGCAGCTTTACTGTATGATTAAATGATGATGGCGTCCTCTTGGGTAAAATATTCCGGAGATAAAATAGTCCCCCATTCGGATCTCCGGGTGGGGACTACTCAAGAGGATGTCGTTATCAGGAGAAAGAAAACTGGTGTTCTAGGGATCGGAGCGTGGAATGTCAGATCCCTTAATCGGGCAGGTAGGTTAGAAAATTTAAAAAGGGAAATGGATAGGTTGAAGTTAGATATAGTGGGAATTAGTGAAGTTCGGTGGCAGGAGGAACAAGACTTCTGGTCAGGTGACTACAGGGTTATAAACACAAAATCAAATAGGGGTAATGCAGGAGTAGGTTTAATAATGAATAGGAAAATAGGAATGCGGGTAAGCTACTACAAACACCATAGTGAACGCATTATTGTGGCCAAGATAGATACAAAGCCCACACCTACCACAGTAGTACAAGTTTATATGCCAACTGGCTCTGCAGATGACGAAGAAATTGAAGAAATGTATGATGAAATAAAAGAAATTATTCAGATTGTGAAGGGAGACGAAAATTTAATAGTCATGGGTGACTGGAATTCGAGTGTAGGAAAAGGGAGAGAAGGAAACATAGTAGGTGAATATGGATTGGGGCTAAGAAATGAAAGAGGAAGCCGCCTGGTAGAATTTTGCACAGAGCACAACATAATCATAGCTAACACTTGGTTTAAGAATCATGAAAGAAGGTTGTATACATGGAAGAACCCTGGAGATACTAGAAAGTATCAGATAGAATATATAATGGTAAGATAGAGATTTAGGAACCAGGTTTTAAATTGTAAGACATTTCCAGGGGCAGATGTGGATTCTGACCACAATCTATTGGTTATGACCTGTAGATTAAAACAGAAGAAACTGCAAAAAGGTGGGAATTTAAGGAGATGGGACCTGGATAAACTGAAAGAACCAGAGGTTGTACAGAGTTTCAGGGAGAGCATAAGGGAACAATTGACAGGAATGGGGGGAAAAAATACAGTAGAAGAAGAATGGGTAGCTTTGAGGGATGAAGTAGTGAAGGCAGCAGAGGATCAAGTAGGTAAAAAGACGAGGGCTAGTAGAAATCCTTGGGTAACAGAAGAAATATTGAATTTTATTGATGAAAGGAGAAAATATAAAAATGCAGTAAATGAAGCAGGCAAAAAGGAATACAAACATCTCAAAAATGAGATCGACAGGAAGTGCAAAATGGCTAAGCAGGCATGGCTAGAGGACAAATGTAAGGATGTAGAGGCCTATCTCACTAGGGGTAAGATAGATACTGCCTACAGGAAAATTAAAGAGACCTTTGGAGAGAAGAGAACCACTTGTATGAGTATCAAGAGCTCAGATGGAAACCCAGTTCTAAGCAAGAAGGGAAAGCAGAAAGGTGGAAGGAGTATATAGAGGGTCTATACAAGGGCGATGTACTTGAGGACAATATTATGGAAATGGAAGAGGATGTAGATGAAGATCAAATGGGAGATATGATACTGCGTGAAGAGTTTGACAGAGCACTGAAAGACCTGAGTCGAAACACGGCCCCCGGAGTAGACAACTTTCCATTGGAACTACTGACGGCGTTGGGAGAGCCAGTCCTGACAAAACTCTACCATCTGGTGAGCAAGATGTATGAAACAGGTGAAATACCCTCAGACTTCAAGAAGAATATAATAATTCCAATCCCAAAGAAAGCAGGTGTTGACAGATGTGAAAATTACCGAACTATCAGTTTAATAAGTCACAGCTGCAAAATACTAACACGAATTCTTTACAGACGAATGGAAAAACTAGTAGAAGCCATTCTCGGGGAAGAGCAGTTTGGATTCCGTAGAAACACTGGAACACGTGAGGCAATACTGACCTTACGACTTATCTTAGAAGAAAGATTAAGGAAAGGCAAACCTACGTTTCTAGCATTTGTAGACTTAGAGAAAGCTTTTGACAATGTTGACTGGAATACTCTCTTTCAAATTCTGAAGGTGGCAGGGGTAAAATACAGGGAGCGAAAGGCTATTTACAATTTGTACAAAAACCAGATGGCAGTTATAAGAGTCGAGGGACATGGTATTAAAATTCATGGAGAGGAAATAAAAACCTTGAGGTTCGCCGATGACATTGTAATTCTGTCAGAGACAGCAAAGGACTTGGAAGAGCAATTGAATGGAATGGACAGTGTCTTGAAAGGAGGATATAAGATGAACATCAACAAAAGCAAAACAAGGATAATGGAATGTAGTCTAATTAAGTCGGGTGATGCTGAGGGAATTAGATTAGGAAATGAGGCACTTAAAGTAGTAAAGGAGTTTTGCTATTTGGGGAGCAAAATAACTGATGATGGTCGAAGTAGAGAGGATATAAAATGTAGGCTGGCAATGGCAAGGAAAGCGTTTCTGAAGAAGAGAAATTTGTTAACATCCAGTATTGATTTAAGTGTCAGGAAGTCATTTCTGAAAGTATTCGTATGGAGTGTAGCCATGTATGGAAGTGAAACATGGACGATAAATAGTTTGGACAAGAAGAGAATAGAAGCTTTCGAAATGTGGTGCTACAGAAGAACTATTGAATAGGATTGGGGAGAAGAGAATTTTGTAGCACAACTTGACCAGAAGAAGGGATCGGTTGGTAGGACATGTTCTGAGGCATCAAGGGATCACCAGTTTAGTATTGGAGGCCAGCGTGGAGGGTAAAAATTGTAGAGGGAGACCAAGAGATGAATACACTAAGCAGATTCAGAAGGATGTAGGTTGCAGTAGGTACTGGGAGATGAAGAAGCTTGCACAGGATAGAGTAGCATGGAGAACTGCATCAAACCAGTCTCAGGACTGAAGACCACAATAACAACAACAACAACAAGAAGTGAATAATTGACGAATCATGGAATAATGGAGGTCTTCTTGAAGAAGGTGTTAGGAACGTATTGCTGCTTCCAGCTGCTCTTCCACTTCAAAAAGTTCCAGTGAAATGAGTGGTATCTACCATCTGTTGGCCAATGCAGGTGCCTGCAGCTAGCAATTGGCAGAGGCATATACACAAAACACCACAGACCTCGCAACTGTGGTAATGCCGGTTCCCATTTGATCACCAGTGTTAAGCACTGTTGGGCTTGGGTAACACTTGGGTGGATGACCATCCATCACATGCCTCTCCGTATCCACATCCATTTAAGCCTATCAGCTGAGTATGACACGGTGATTGGTTGGTACTGTTGGGCCTTCCAAGGCCTGTTTACGTGCGGTTTTAGTTTCATGGACATAAAACAATGTTCTGATACTTTTAAACACTACGTTTTACTTTCACATGCGGTGTCTGTGTTATCTGTAAAAACAACTTTAGTTTGGAAAAGATTATTCAAGAGACATTTACTCTGGTGATGTTTCCAATTGCAAGAAAGGAATCAGCTAAATGCAAATGTGCTGCGATTGAGCTATTGAAGAAATGGAGAAATACAGTTTATGTGCATGAGATCTGTTGGGGCTTCAGTAGAGATGTTCAGAGTTGATGAGAAAGATGTATCCTACATTGAGTTTGAACAAGTTCTACCTATTCTCCCAAATCCAGACTTCAGATATGTTAGAAACACCTAATATTATGAGTTTTCAGGAAATTAAAGCATTTTTGAAAGTGGATGAGTAGTCAACTGCATAGTTGTTTTCTAGTGGTGGATTTTTTGAATTGAAATAACTAGGTACTCTGAACTTTAAAGTAATACTGTGTTCAGTTAATCTTATTTATAGCTAACAAAACTTTCCTATAATGTTATATAATAAGAGAGTGAGGTCAAAATGTGTTAACTATTGAGTCATCAAAAACTGATGTAACAAAATTAATTTTAAGTTATAAAACAGATTCTGAGTCCCACCCAAGATAGTTCCATGTTCCACCCACGATGATCTTCAGTTGCAATTTTTATAATAAAGTATTAATAATGTAATGGCAATAATATTAAAAGGGTAAATTGGCACTTCACCAACATGAAAACTATTTCCAACCCTGATATGAGGCCTCAGGTGAAGGTAGCACAGTAGCAGAGATGTGCAAACACAGATAAACAGTTCTTGCAGAGCATCCACCAGATCATATGGGATATGTAGACAACAGAGCCTTGCCAGAAGGATGAATGTCGACTGTGATCCACCCACTGCACAAAGAGGGTAATAAGACAGGCCTCATAAACTGCAGGGATAACTGCTTATTACAAATTACCTGGGATATCCTCTCTGCAGCCATGTTAACTAGGGTCATCAACTAGCTGGATCGACTTTTCTCCCTGCCATCTGTCTAACCAACTGACTGCACCTAGTTGCCCTACATTCTTTTCACCTCATCACTGTACGCTCCCACAAGCAGCTCCACCCTTACCCTGCTATTCTTCCCCCTCCTAACATCAGCAACAGCTTGCAGTCTGCCCTCAGCAGCCAGAGACAGTGGTCATGTGTGTGTGAGCTGTGTTTGCATGAACATATGTCTGTGTTGCCTACTCTAGAAGAAGGCCTTTTGGCCTAAAGCTTACTTGTTTACTTGTAGCAGGCTTTTTGTTGTGCCTGTCTGCTACTCAGCACCTCCACTATGTGGTGAGTAGCAGTCCATCTTCTTCATAATATTATCTTTATTCCACCTTGGATTTTCCACTGTTTCATTTGTAATGTAACATTTATGATATTTCATCTCATAGAGAATTATTTCATTAGTATGGATTCTATGTTTTCAAAGGAAAATAAGGGTGAAATTCCAAGAGTTCTTGAAGATTATTGGTGGACATTCATTGCTATGTGCATTTGCTGCCATACCCACGACAAAGTTTTAAAGATGATTAAAAGCTTATTTTCTATACATGTGATATTCAGATTCATATGGTCACCATTCAATTTTTAATGTATTTCTATTTATACTCTTTGTTATATTAGATTTTGACTGTCCAAAACTGTATTGCAGCTGTCCCACTCATGACAATGAAATCCCACATTTACTTTTCATAAAGTTACTTATTTTCTTAATTTCTTTTGCAGAGCAAGGTGTATTATCATGTACATGATGTTTCCATTCCTTCTTCAATGTTTATATTTTTGCTTAATACCTTACACTGTTTTCACCAATCTTCTAAGCTACTTCCAGGAAGTGATTATGAAATATATTGGTTATCTGACTGCTGTAAGCTATTCTTTCACCGTTTTCTGTAATAAGTAAGTCTTCATATTCCATAGTGATATTCTAATTTTTCTTTTATCTATTGCCCATATAATTTAACTATACTAATTGAATAGTGGGTGTCATGAATTGTAACTAGGTTTCTCTTTCCCCAAATCAATTTCCTTCAGACAGTGTAGTATCCCTTATTACTCAAAATCAGTGCTACACTTCTGCTTACCCTAACCATTTTATATAATTTCCTTTTCCTTGCACATGACGTTTTTACTATCCATAATTTTTTATATGTTATATTATTCGCATACTTGAGTGTTTCCTTGGGGATGCAGCATAGTGACATTTTCTACTTTAAGTAACACTTTTTTTTAATAGGGGGAGGGGTTTGGATTTCAAGAAAATGAACACTCAGACAGAATTTCGTCATGTGATTGTGTGAATTAAATGTGTTTGTAATGTAATGAGTGGTCTTCTCAAGCTCAGCCTTTTATTTTTTTAAACACCTTATTGTTATTGTTTTTGAAGTTATTTCCCAACAAACTACATACGAGGGGCATTTGAAAAGTTTGTGCAGAGTCTGAGAGATGGCACCACCGGCACACATCGAGGTCATGTTTAATTAGTAGCATCTTTGGAAAGAATGCACACTAAGTTTCAGCCACATTTGTCTGTTTCTTTGTGTTTGGCATTTGTGTGAATCAAGGAAGTCGAGTGATTGTCAAAAAATTGATGAAGAAGAATTTCGTGTGGTGATTAAACATTACTTTATAAAGGCAAAACGCCTCAGGAGACTAAAGAGAACCTTGATAAACATTACAGTGACTCTGCACCTTCGATTAGAACAGTTTATAATTGGTTTCAAAATTTTCGAAGTGGCCATATGGGCCATTGATAAAATCCATGACATGGAGATGGATGACATAAGAGTTAAGGTGCATGAGATTGCTAGTGCTGTGGGCATCTTGAATGAATGGGTACATAATATTTTGCATAAACATTTGGACATGAGAAAGCTATCTGCAAGATGGATTCTACGATTGCTCATGCTTGACCAAATATGGAATCGTGTGAGTTGTTGCAAGGATGGTTTGCAGCTGTTGAGGAAGAATCAGCAGGACTTTAAGCATCGTTTCGTCACTGTGGATGAAACATGGATGCATTAGTATACTCCTGAGACCAAACAACAATCTAAACAATGGGTTAGCAAGGGAAAATCCGCACCAGAAAGGCAAAGACCAGCCCTTTGGCCAGAAAGGTTATGGCAACTGTCTTTTGGGATTCGCAAGGGATAATTCTCATTGACTATCTGGAAAAGGGTAAAACTATTACAGGTGCATATTATTCATCATTATTGAACAGTTTGAAAACCGAGCTGCAAGAAAAATGCCAGCGATTGGACTGCAAAAATGTCGTTTACCATCACGACAGTGCACCCAATTTGAAGAAATGGCTGGCGGGACAAAGATTTTATTCAAACGAGGAGGTGATTGCAACAACTAATAGCTATTTTGCAGACTTGACAATTCCTATTATTCGGAAGGGATCAACAAATTAGAACAGTGTTGGACAAAGTGTATACATTTTTTAGGTTGAGAGCTGATTTGGTCAGCAATTGCAGTGTCATCTAGTGTTCTAACAGCCCTGTATTTATACAAGCAATCCAGCAATTTCCTCAAAAACTTTTTGAATGTAGGGTGTCATTTTATCCTTTATGATATGGAAAATAAATTTTGCACCACTGAGGCTCATTATTCCTTACTTTTCTCAACTGGAGTGTTACCTGTTTCTGAGTCAACCACCCTAACCATGAGGAATTTTACTATTTGAATATCCCACCCCCTACATAGCTGAAAAAACAGAAATCCACCCAGGTAATACCATCCATGCCTCAGTAGGCCCAGTGCAAATGGACTTTGGCAGGTGCAAAAATATTTGTATACGTGTCAGTTTTCTATATTGTCTTTCATTTTCTGTTCTGTTGCTTACTGTGCGCCTTTGATGCCAGTAGTGGCTCATTTCAGTCTTACATTGAATTTTTTTTCTTTGCCATTTGGGCTTGCTGAGGACAACAGAGCTTGCATTTCCTTTTGGTGAGGACCTCCTTGTTTCCTTCTTCCATTACTATATTTTCTGGCTGTGAGCCAGCTTTCTCTCCTCTGTCCATTTGGTTCCTGTGGTCTCCTTACTGATAATGGACATTGGGAAAACATCCTGTCAGATGGCTTGCCAGAATCACAGTTGGTCTCATGTTTTCTCCACTAGGATCTCCAGGTTTCCAGATCTGACTTACCAATGTGATCCACTTTTTCTTAGAGGCCTTCCTTCCACTTATCACTGCGAAGATCCTATTGGTAAGTCTTTTTGGATTCATGTGGCTCAATTATCTGTACAAGGCCAGTCACCTTTTCCTTATACACTTGGTGATATCCTTCTGTTGATTTTACAGTTCATCATTGTGCCAGATTCTGTAGATGCATTACTCTTCTCTTGCTGGTCCTAGTATTCCCCTGAGGATCTTCCTTTCTTTGATCTCCAGTTTCCTGTGTGGACTGCTTCCTAGCCACTACATGGTAATCAGAGTCATACAGAGCAGAGGCTTTTACTACCATGTTGTAGTGTCAGAGATTGAGGGTCTTGGAGAAGTGCATGGATGAGTAGATATTTTGGAGTGGTAAGTCCTTTCATATGTGGTGCATCTGGTGTCTATCACTTGGTACAAACTCAGGTTTGCAGAGATCCACTCTCCTACGCACTTGACTGTAGATACTTTTCTTATGGTGGTGTTTTAGTGCAGTTTCTACAAGTTGGTCATGAATTTAATTTTCTGGGTGATCTTCAAGTTGGTCTTAACTGATACACTGTAAAGGCTTTGTAGGTTGTAAGTAGCCTCCTCTACAATGTCTGCTGGTAAGATGAGGTCAACAGCAAAATATAGGCGTAATACTTGGAGGTTATCTCTCTTATACTCAAACTTCAGTCCAGTTCCTGGTAGTAGTGTTGCCATCCATTCTTTCACAATGTTCACAAGGATGCACCTGAAAAGAATGCATGGCAAACCGTTGCCCTTTATGATTCCTGTTCTGATGGGGGTAGCTCACCTCTGAACTTGACCTTGGATGTCATGTTCTACAGGATGGTCTGGACTACTTTGAGGGTCTTCTCATACAGGCCAAGTTCCAGTGGTGCATTCACAAGATTCATGTGCCTTCTGGAAGTCTACTAGGACAATTATCCATTGATGTCCACATTGGTTCGTGTAAGTGAGGATTGTCTTAAGACATGATATCTGTTCTGGTAGGATCTGTTGATGCAAAAGTCAGTCTGGTATTCATCTGATTGCTGATCTAGCTGGTTGGTGCCCTAGTTTACAGGGCTTCAGAGAGGGTATTCTGGGAAATCTGTAATAAGGAGCTACCTTGGCAATAGTTGACGTCTGTCTTACTACCCTCATTGTGAGGTGGGTGGATCACCGTAGACATCCATCCTTCTGCTCTGGTAAGATTCTGTTGTCACATGTCCCATATGATCTGGTGGATGCTCTGCAACGACTGTTAATCTGTGTGTTTTCATATCTCTGCTATTGTGCCATCTTCACCTGAGACCTCGAAGTTCATGAGCTCCTTGATGATATCCTCTATTTTTTCTCTTCCTGGTGGAAGGTTCATGGAAAATGAATGTCCACTTAGGTTTCTGCAAGTTGGAAACAGTCTGCAGTCAGTGAAGCTTTTGTTGTTCAGGTTTAGCTCTCCATCTAGCAAGCGGAGGAGTAGGGAGGCAACTGGGTGAGTCATCTACTACTTGAAGCCCTTGTATAGGTCTCTTGAGTTGTTTATCAGAAAGTTCCATTCTGCATCAGGGTACTGAGGTAATTTCTCATTGCTCTGAAGATTGTGTTGGCTCTAGTTTTGCTTTGCATGATGAAGGTTTCATGACTACATTGCATTTTCATTTAAATTAATATTGTAAATATGTACCATACCTAAAAAGAAGAAATAATAAGCAAAAATTGGCATTATTAAAAACTCATAAGAATTCATTAAATAGTAACTGACTAAATAAAGAAAGACAAACAGACAGATATTTTAAGATGACTCAATTCCTACTATCCTTTGATTGAGTGCAACAGCCATTAATGACTGATAAAACTGTATATATTCAGGACCAGTCAGATAGATGCAGTAAAGTGAAATTTGTGACTAGATTAAGGAATTTTTGGTAGGGAGGACATAACATGTTAATTTGGATGGAGAGTCAGATGTAGAAGTAACTTTAGGTGTGCCCTCTGGAAGTGTGTTGGGACCTTGCTCTTTACGTTTTATATTAATGAACTCATGGACATTTTTTTTCAGATGATGCAGTTATCTGTAGTGAAGTACTGTCTGAAAGAGGCTACAAAAAGTCAGATCTTGATAAGATTTCAGTGTGGTACAAAGATTGCAACTTGCTTTAAATGTTCAAAAATGTAAAATTGTACACGCTTATGACTGCAATATTAGAGAATGGAATGAGCCAACTCATACAAATACCTGGGTGTAACACTTGAAGTGGAATGATTACAGATGATCAGTCATGGGTAAAGCAGGCAGTAGACTTCAGTTTATTGGTAGAGTACTAGGAAATGCAATCAGCCTATGAAGGAGTTGGCTTACAAATCACTCATGTGACCCATTCCAGAATATTGCTCAAGTGTGTGGGGCTCATACCAGTTAGGACTAACAGGGGATATGGAACTTATACAAAGAAGAACAGCATGAATGGTCACAGGTTTGTTGGACCCATGGGAGATTGTCTAAAGGATGCTGAAGAAACTTATCTGGCAGACTCTTGAAGATAGACATAAACTGTCCCAAGAAAACTTACAAAGTTTCAAGAACTGGATTTAAATGATGATTTTAGGAATATACTACTATCTTGTACTTACTGCCCACATAGGGATCATGAGAGCAGGATTATATTAATTGCAACACCAACAGAGGTATTTAAACAGCCATTCTTCCTGCACTCCGTAAGTGAATAGAATAGGAAGAAACACTAATAACTGGTAGAATTGGATGTACCCTCAGCTATGAATTTTACAGTGGTTTGTGGAGTATTGATGTAGGTGCAGATGTAGAATTCTTGAAAATGAGCTCAACACATTGTACTTAATGGAACAAAATCAACAGGTGTAAAGGTAATTTCGAGAGTACCCAGAGGGGGTGTTATAGGACCATCACTGTTTTTAGTATTTTTTATAAATTAAATGACCTAGTGGATGATGCTGGAAGGTACAGAAGGCTATTCACAGACAGTACTGTTGGCTATAGGAAGGCTGCAATGACACAAGATTGTAGCGAAATTCAGGGAGACTGCAAGGGATCGATGACTGGTGCAGAGACTGGCTATTGTCCCTGAATATAAACCTGTGAAACATGCTGTGATTAAAAGGGAGAAAGAGTCCTGTAGTGTTAGATTTCACTAGTGCTGATAATCACTGTGAGTAACCATCTGGAGCAACCTAATATGGAATGACCACACAAAATTAGTTGTTGGTGCAAGCTTGAGATTTATTGGAAGAATCTTAAGGAAATGTATTTGTCCACAGAAAAAGTGACCTATGAAACACTTGAGATACCAATTATTGAGTACTGCTTATCAGCTCTGGACCTTTACAGGCTGCATTAGAAGAGACACAGAAGATTCAGTGAAGGGCAGCATGTATCGAGACAAATCATTTAGAATGTGCAGGAGTGTTACAGAGATGATAAACAAATTTCGGTGGCAGACACTGCAGTTGAGGTGTAGGATCATGGAGAAGTTTTCTGTTGAAATTTCAAGGGTGTATGCTCCATGATTATGGTGGGAAAATTAGAGCTACCACAGAGATTTATCATTAGTCATTCTTCCCTTGCCCTAATTACAAATGGAACAAACTAAACTCCTCCCAAACAGGCTATGAAGGCCCAATGGTACCGACTGGCCACCATGCCATCCATAGCCTATAGGCGTCACTGGATGCAGATATGGAGGAGCATGTGGTCAGCACACTGATCTCCCAGCTGTATGTCAGTTTCTGGGACTGGAGCCGCTACTTCTCGACCAAATAGCACCTCACTTTGTCTCCCAAGGGCTCAGTGCACCCCACTCACCAACAGCACTCAGCAGACCGGAAGGTCACCCATCCAAGTGCTAGCCCAGCCCAACAACACTTAACTGTGCTGATCTGATGGGAACCGGTACAAATGTAACAGGGAAGGAAGACCTTTTGCCCACTTTTTAAATTGCCATCTTCAAAATTTGTGTTAAGAATAGCACTGACTTCACTATAAAAAAATGTTATTCTATTTTATTCTTTTCATCAGTGCATCAAGTATATATAGTATTTATTAAATCAGAAGAAAACAGAGTATTTCAGATTTTATTGTTTTTACTGAAAACGCTTATATCCTTTTAATCTGTGACTGACATATGCTATGTTTCAACACATGTGCAAATGCCAATTATATGTGCATACAATTATATCAAAAGTACTTGTAAACAGTATTTACATAAGCTGAACTAAATAGGAGTGTTAGTTAACATAGCTCTTAAGGAAAGTGAAGCTCAAAAATTCATATTTTTCCACAGTAGCATTTTTCATGTAGAAATTCTCAGTTATTCAGCAATTTTGCAGCAGAAGACAAGGCACATATACAATACTGACCAAACCATTTACAACAGTAATCTCAAAAATTCTTAAAAAGTCATCGGTGATAATTAATTTAAATAATTATTCATAAATAGCTAATCAGTAGTTAATGCAACATTTCTGTTAACAGGTGGTTTACTTCACTGCACTCTTCCCATATGTGGTACTGGTTCTTCTGTTTGTCAGAGGAGTAACTCTACCAGGTGCTTCCACTGGAATTCTTTTCTACCTTACTCCAGACTGGAACCGTTTGGCTAATGCTCAGGTACCCAACAACTTTCTAGTAATATCTCAGTAACAAAAATAAATATATGATCACATTGCTAGCACATAGCAGAACATGTAATGTGGTAGGCTTGAGAGCTTCAGAATTTGCAGTATAACTGTTGTTCGTGGAAACAGTGTCTCCCATTCATTCCAGCAACTTCAGAGTTGGATTTTGTTTAACATTGCAAGTACCATGTGAAAACTATGGACTCAGAGCTTAATGCCATCCAGGCTGAGTCCACATTGGATTCATATGTACTTTCCACATATTATAACTCATGCTGTTGCAATAGAATCATATGCACAATTTACAATCCTTTTAAGTTAATGTAAGGACCCAGCACACCATGGAACTGTGCTCAGCCTACTGAATGGCAAGTCCAGTGTGGCACCACATGGCCTGTAGCTCATAATTTGTCAAGCTCATAATGGAGTTCAGAGGCTTTATTTATTATTTATAATACATTTTATTTATCTTAATAGTTTAAAACCATACTCTACCCAAAAATTAACTGTAGTTTTATGGAATATAATGTTTTTAACTGTGTCATCACACCATAAATCTATATACTTTGAAGAAGTGGTCCCTACAACAGAATTTTACCCAAACTGATTATCTGAACATCAATTTTGACCTTTTTTTTTTACATCATGTTGCCTTCCTGATTCACATTTAATCATTTCATAACACAGCATTTGTATCTTCTGTGCTTAACTACATTTTCCAGGCAGTGAGTTGTTGCCTGCTGTAGTTGTGTAACTATATGGATATCACTGATACTGATATATTTTAGCTTTTAAGCAGTGTTTTCTTTGAACGGGGGAGTTGGTATGTTTTCATTTCATAGTTCAATGTAAATATCTACTGTATTTACTAAGTTCGTATCAATCAATATTTTTATGCCTTTTTAATTCAGGTAAGTAGTTTATCTCTCCTTCTGATTTCTTAAATCAATAAATTGTTTGCATTTGGTACACTTTATTCCATGCAGAAAAGATGGCTAATGGGAATAAATAATGTGGTTTGTACTCAACGCAAAATTGGATCACAATTCTTTGCCAGAAAAAACTGAAATATTACTCCTTTCTGTGATGCTGTATTGTGCACACACTAACAGAAAAAGAAAAATGATGACAAAATGGACATTTTTTCACTTTCTATGTAACAATTAAGTTGTTGTAGTGTTCAAATGGATATCATGTATTGATGAACCAAATTCATCGTGAGTGCTGTCCATGGGTATCCAAAAAACCGTAGTTGCTAAACCATTTTATCATTTTGATCAGTGACATAAAGTCACAACTGGCTAAGTAAGAGGTTTAGTTGAACCACAGGAAATTACTTCTAGAAGCATATGAGAACTGAGGCATTGAAAGGCCAAGGGAGGTAAGTGACACTTCTTGAAATTCTGAGAAAATTGAGATCAAAGTTTACAGGTTTTAATTAATTATGAATAAATTTTTCATTCTACAGTTATATACTTGTATCACCATTATGGTTTTATTTATATCTTTCCAAAAATGTAACATTATTCAATGGCCGGTATTGCTGTTATTGGCACATTTCTGATAAGGTGCCACACTTACCTCCTTTGGCCTCTAAGTGAAAGTGTTGAGTTAAACAAGAAACAGTCAGCTTGTCAATTCATTTTAGGACATTCTTACAATTTTAATATAATAATAATAATATAAGAATGGAATGTATTTTAGGAAATACTTAATAATACATGATAAACAACAATGTGGGTCTTTCTACCTACCATTTTATTCTTCATCAGAAACAGTAAAACAAAGCTGATCTGGTTCCTTATGGCCTAGCTTTTCTTTGTTGTTACCATTTCTCTTCGTCGTGCTTTTCTCTCTCTCTCTCTCTCTCTCTCTCTCTCTCTATCTATCTATCTATCTATCTATCTATCTATCTCTCTCTCTCTCTTTTTATTTTTTTTTCCCCTGCCTTGCTACATATTTTATCTCTTTGTAAAATTTGTGATGAATTTGGGGAGTGGGGAGCATGAAATCCAGAAGCTTTTGAAGATCATTGTATTTTGCTAATTTCATAGGATTCAGTATGGTGTTTTGCTCAAGTTCAGTAAATCTTCGGAGTTGTCTGCCCAATTTTAGACATTCCGGCTGTAGTGATTCGAGAATCTCTGTGTAAATTCTAGAACCACTCAGCCTTCTACCATCTCAAACACACAATATTCTGGATATGAGTGTGGAATGGTAGAATCATACCTACTGCACCTCACATGTTTGTGTGTGCAGGTTTAAAATCAGTCACAGGAAAAAAGTAGATGCTGTGGATAAGTGGTAAACAAGTACCTGTCAGGCAATCCATTGATGTTTTAGTGAGTGTGTAAGGAAGAACCATGGAGTTTATATGCAGCTCTGTGCTTATCGTGTAATTGACTTGTTATTAAAACAAGGACAGTTGAAAAAGAACTGTTAAATACTCTTGACGTAAGGTTGCTATAGGCAAGACTTATTTTCTGATTCATGTTAAGAAAAGTTATGGTATCTAAGCCAACTTTCTTTTAACTTTTAATTCAATTTGTTTCTGACATTCGGCCATATGAGAGACTTACAGGAAGTTACATATTTATATGGAAAGTGAGAGTTTTATTTTGTATGGAGGTGACATAGTAAGCAAGTGAAAGGTGGTTTGGGGGAATAAAGTTAAATAAACCAGAGTCACACTCACACTTTAAGTCATTAGAACGTTAGACAGTCTGAGATGCTGGAGTTGGTGGTATGCATGAGGTGTGTGTCTCCCTTTTACTGATGAAGGCTGTGGCCAATTCTTTATGTAGTGTTTTTTAATTGTGCCTGTCTGCAGCTTGATGTGTCTTCTTTACTATAAGTAGCAATCTGTCTTTTCTACGGTGTTGATATTCCTACCTGGAGTTTCCATTGTTCAGCTTTCGGTTTAAGATCTTTTATGGGAAAAACCATGGGTGCACTGAATTAAAAAGTAAAGTAAAAGGATCTTTATTTTCCAGTCAAAACAGTGTCATCTTTTGTATCCCTGGTACCTTTGGTACAAGGTATTTGTCTAAAGAGTCTTCCAAGTTAAAGAGGGAGCCCTACATATCAACTACTAGAAATTTATGACCTTTTGACATGTTTTCTTTGCATTTTCAATAACAGCAAAATCTTGGTCACACTCCATAAATGATTGACCTGGTGCAAACAAACAGCGATCAACACACTCAAACTGGGACTTGTCTACAACATAAGACCAAAACCTAATCATTACAGCACTCTTATGTTGTGCTCCACAGTTATCAGTAAATGAAACAATTTGTTTTAAATTACAAGGTGTATATGTTCTGGGACAACTTGGAAAAACCCAAACACTTTTTAGAATTATGGGAATTTTTTGTTGTTTAAGTTTTCAGTTAAATTTTAGTAATTTTGACCAGTAAGAAGTGATACTCTAACAAAGAATTTTGCTTTAGCCCTCTACTGCAGAATAATATTGCAGCAATAAGACATAAATGAAGGAAAAAATAAATAAATAAAACTTATGTTGCGCCACTTGCAACAATAAAACTCAGTGCACACACAGGAAGAAACCATCAAGCTATCAGCTGATCAGTCTCCTGGCTTACATCAATAAATTGTTTGAATGGCTTCTGCTCCATTGGCTACAACTTATCATTGACAGGGAATACATCTTGCCCTTTGAGCAATTTGGATTTAGAGCCAGACACTCTACCGCTCAGCAAATTCTTTGGGCTGTGGAATATATCACCACCACCTTCAACAACAAGGAGTTCTGCGGCGCTGTCCTTCTGGATGTGATGAAGGCCTTCAACAGTGTATGGCATCTAGGCCTCATTTGGAAGTTGAGCACCCCAGGTTTTCCCAGGGCCTACATCAAACTCATCACATCATATCAACAACGTTGCACCTTCACTGTCAGGGTGGATGATGCACTCTCCGCTGCCTGTCCTATCCATGCAGGAGTTCCACAACGCTCTGTATTAGGACGGGTGCTTTGTTCAATCTTTATGTCTGACCTCCCCTCACTACCGAAGGTTGAGAAGGCCATCTATGCAGATGACACAATGATTTTCACCCGCAGTTGCTGGTGGGAAGTCTTAGTTCTGTGTCTCCAGAGTGCCTGCCGTGCACTCGAAGACTGGGCTGCGAAGTGGCGCATCTGCTTCATCCCCCAGATGATGCAAGTGATCATCTTCACTCGTTGCTGTACCATGCCACACCGCCTCCTCCGACTGTATGGAACTGAACTGCAATGGAGACCTTCAGTTTGCTACATCGGTGTCCTACTCGACAAGAAGCTCACCTGGGAGGGCAAGTTGTCGATGTCCAAGCTAAAGTTAGTCAGTGAATGGGAGCCTTATACCCTATCGTCAATGAGGGATCTGACTTGTCAATTGCTAATGGACTCCTCATCTTCAGGATGTACATCCACCCACTTTTCGATTATGCCTGCGAGGTCTGGGGTAATGCAGCATAGACCCACCTGCAGTGCCTAGTCACTCCAGAACAAGATTCTCCATCTACCAACAGCAAAATGTGTTGAAGGCTTTAGCACGAAGACTATGCAATACTTCATAACAACATACTGCTTCTGATGAGTGTGACATCACAACAGTTTACATTAGATTCGTCTCAGCAGTTGCCAGCGGGCTCATGCACATGCGAAGTTGAGTGGATAATGAGCAGTATCTGCTTCCGCTTATGGCTACTTGTGGATGTCAGTTGTATCACCAGTAGCAATAAGCAGCCAGATGCTATCCGGAAAAACTTTTTTGGCGGCCAAGCTGTCAGATTCGAGCATACGAAATGCAGGCTGATTTGTAGTGGGGAGGGCATTAGTCTCCATGTGCCCCCTGTTTTGGTTTAGTAATTTTGCTGTTTAATCTTCATTTACAGCTCTCATGACAAATGAAAACAATGGATCTGTGGCTGTGAGCTAGAAAGTGAATAAAAATACATTATTATGGAACTCTAAAAAACATTATTAGTTTCAGTTTTCTGGTTTTATTTTATTTCTAGGTTTTTGGCAGTCAAGCATGAATTGCCTTGTAGAACAGTAAAGTCTTTTTTGTCGATTTGTTAAAGAAATTTGGCTTTTATTAATCTTTCCTGCAGAGGCAGGCAGTTTATTTGAATCGAAGTGTTTCATTCCACACTGTTGGTTTGTGTCAACTGTTTGCTGAATTACAAGTACCCATTTTTATCTTCTGGCATGTGTGGCATTATGCCATAATAAAAAACCAAACATGAGATAATATAGTACTGGTACTCCAAGGAAATTTGCAGTCCAAAAACTGCACTGAAAAGCTTCTTTTCAAGTTGGGGACCACTTCTTTGTGAATCTGGAAATACAGATGTGTGATTTCAGCCGAATTATGCATGTTAGTGTGGTTTATGAAATTAGGTACGAACATGAGTGCTTCCTACATCATTATAGCTGTACATGTGCAGTAATACAATTTTCTGCATTCTCTGACAATAGCAGAGACAAATCCCAACAGTTCATGGGAAAATATTGTGAATGGCACTTGAAAAGTGGTACTTTCAAAGTAAATTTAATTTTACGCAAGATGAATAATGTTACACAGGCAAATGTGCTTTGAGTTTATTGAATGATAGAGCATTTGATTCTCTTTTAAAGCTTAACACTTTGAGGGCTAGCCACTAAGAAGAATTTTGAGCCCAGAAGACCAGACATTTATGTCATTATTTAAAATTTTAATGGCACATTTGTGTGACTCATTTTAAATGGTAACACATGCAAAAAAAGACCAATATTATATGTGAAAGCTTAGATTTTCTTGTAGCTACAATATGTATATTTATTTAAACCATCAATTTTTCCTATTTGTATGCTTGTGCTAATTAACAGTGATGTTGATTGGCTGACTATATCATTGCTCTGAACATCTGCTATCATTACATGGCAAGATCACATAACTTGAGCTATGTTTGGCTTACAAAAGTGCATGGCAATCTCGGTTTCAGTGCTTCAAAAACTAACATGCTGTGTTTGGTGGAATTCGAATGTATACGGTACTTTTATAATACTTTTTGTGGGGGGATTTTGTTTTCTAAAGTGCTGGGAAGTTCTGTGCCAGTGTATAAAATCTTAACCATTCAAAGGCTTGATAAATTTTACGGTATCGAGGGAAGTTATAATGTCACTTAATACGGAAAAAGCGTATTTTCACCCATGGAAAAAGTGTATTTTTAACCGGGAAATCTGTTTATTTTCTTTCCCTTCTCCCCCCCCCCCCTCTCTCTCCAACTCTCCATGATGTACGCATCCTGCATTAGATGGCAATATCTCCATACATTTTAGTAAGCTCGATCCAATTTCCAGGCAGCCTCGCCCAGCTTGACCGTCATGCCACATGAATTTTGTAGTCATTGAAGTTTTTAAATCGCAGGCACAAAAAATGTATTTCCACAGCTGTCTGCAATAAAACACCTCAATACAGTTGAATGGTGGGGTTGGGAGAGTCTTCTCTAAATCAAAACATTACACTGGTCAGTCAGAACGTTATGACTACCTACCTAATAGCCGGTATGTCCACCTTTGGCGTGGATAACAGCAGCAATGTATCATCTCATGGAGGCAATGTGGCCTTTGTAGGTCACTGGAGGGAGTTGGCACTACACCTGCACACACAAGTCACCTAATTCCCATAAATTCCGGGAAGGGACACAATGAGCTCTGACATCAATTTCAATCACATCCCAGATGTGTTCGACTAGGTACAGATCTGGCAAGGTGGGGAGCCAGTACATCAGTCAGAACACACCACTGTGTTCTTGAACCACTCCATCACACTCTTTGCCTTGTGACATTATGCATTATCTTGTGGAAAAATGCCACTGCCATCAGGAAATGTGTTTGTCATGAAGGGATGTACATGGTCTGCAACCACTGTTTGATACTGCTTGGCCATTGTGGCACCATGTGTGAGCTCCACTGGATCCATGGATATCCATGTGATAGTTCCCCAGAGCATAATGGAGCCACCACCAGCTTATCTCCGTCCCGCAGTACAGGTGTCGAGGAGCTGTTCTCCTGGAATATGATGGACTCGTGCCCTCCCATTGACATGATGAAGAAGGTATTGGGATTCATCACACTGCAGCACCAACATTCTGTACTGATGGTTATGTACCCATTTCAGTTGTAGTTGACAATGTTGTGGTGTTAACATTGGGACATACACAAGTCGTTGGCTGCACTGTGTGTTTAGATACACTTGTACTCAGCCCACCATTGAAGTCTTATGTTAGTTATGCCTCAGCATGCCACCTGTTCTGTTTTACCAGTCTGCCCATCCAGTGGCATCCGACATCTGTGGTGAGGGGTGGCTGACCAATGCCACAATGTTTGGACGTGATTTCACCTTGGTTTCGCCACATGTTGAAGATACCCACCACAGCACACCTGAGAAGTTGCGCTGTATGCGAAATGCTTGTGCTGAGCATCTGCACCATCACAATCTGCCCTAGGTCAAACTAAAACAGATTGTGCACCTTCCCCATCCTACATATGGACAGCATGCTCACTGATACTATACACGCCATGCATGTGTAAGACTAGCAGTCATTCCTCACCAAGTGACACTACTGTCTCCTGGTCAGGTTCATATAGATAGCAGTTTTTACGTGCTTTTCAGATTCAACTGTCCTGAGATGAATGTCCTTCTGAACTTTGAGTGTGTTAAAATTTGCATTGTCATGCATCATCAGATTTTCCAGTGTGTCACGATCTATTCACATATCAGTGTGAGGGTTTTTGAACTTGAGATTAAAATGGTTTACATACATACAGAGTCTAACAGATACAGGTGCAGATGCTTTTATTGGTGACTGAGGATGGTATACTGAACAACATTACATCATTTACAGACTAATAATTATGGCTATTCCAAGTCATGTGGTTGGCAGTACTTCCAAGTGCTTGGGGCAGCAGGTCAGGTATTGAAGTGTGGATGCATGGCTACCAAACAGTCAATCTATACTGACAGGCATAGTCCACTAAGCAGTGCAATTAAAACCATGCAGAAAACATCAAGTCATAAAATTTGTGATGTGTTTGTGGAAAGACAGTTCGTTGTAGAGAAAAAGCAAGATGCAACATGTAAAAATATCTGCAATTATACCCGTTACACCCTGTATATCTACAGAAGGAATCTTTTACAGGGTCAGCATTTCTTGTTATCCCATATTGTTTATACAGTTCAATAAGCTTCCTAATATTTAAATTTGAAGAAAGAAACTTTATGGTTGATGCCTTCCTCTAGTATAGTGACTCATATATTCAGCAAACTAATGATGTGTTCTTTTACTAAATTAATTGTTTGCTGTGGGGGTTTGTTGGCTGGCTCTTTCTTCCCTCTTTTGATCTTTAGGTGAAACACTAGTGTGTGAGTCCATTACTTTTTTTAATACAACATTGTTAGTCCTCTTGTTAGACTCATCCCAGGTTAAGCAAAAATTTATTTGCAAACTCTTTCACCCCATAATAATAATAATAATAATAATAATAATAATAATAATAATAATTGACAGCAAGAAACAAGACAAAAGCTATAAATACTTATGCTATACCAATATTGACCTACTCATTTGGAGTAGTGAAATGGAGTAACACAGACCTAGAAGCACTCAATACACTTACACGATCACAATGCCACAAATATAGAATACATCACATACATTCAGCAACAGAAAGATTCACATTAAGCAGAAAGGAAGGAGGAAGGGGATTCATCGACATAAAAAACCTACATTATGGACAGGTAGACAATTTAAGAAAATTCTTTCTATAACGAGCAGAAACTAGCAAAATACGCAAAGCAATCACTCATATAAATACATCGGCTACACCACTGCAACTTCATAACCACTTCTACAACCCTTTAGATCATATAACATCAACAGATACAAAGAAAGTAAATTGGAAAAAGAAAACACTACATGGCAAGCACCCGTATCATCTAACACAGCCACACATCGATCAAGATGCATCCAACACATGGCTAAGAAAAGGTAATATATACAGTGAGACGGAAGGATTCATGATTGCAATACAGGATCAAACAATAAACACCAGATATTACAGCAAGCATATTATTAAAGATCCCAATACCATAACAGATAAATGCAGGCTTTGCAAACAACAAATAGAAACAGTAGATCACATCACAAGCGGGTGTACAATACTAGCAAATACAGAATACCCCAGAAGACATGACAATGTAGCAAAAATAATACATCAACAACTTGCCGTACAACAAAAACTTAATAAAACAACACGTTCCCACATACAAGTATGCACCACAAAATGTACTGGAGAATGATGAATACAAATTATACTGGAACAGAACCATTATAACAGATAAAACAACACCACATAACAAACCTGACATCATACTCACCAATAAAAAGAAGAAATTAACACAACTAATCGAAATATCCATACCCAATACAACAAATATACAGAAGAAAACAGGAGAAAAAATTGAAAAATACATCCAACTGGCTGAGGATGTCAAGGACATGTGGCATCAGGATAAAGTTGACATTATACCGATTATACTATCAACTACAGGAGTCATACCGCACAATATCCACCAGTACATCAACGCAGTACAGCTACATCCAAACGTATATATACAACTACAGAAATCCGTAATTATTGATACATGTTCAATAACCCGAAAGTTCCTAAATGCAATGTAACATATACCATACAGTTAAAAGGAAGTCACGCTTGATCAAGATCCGCATCACTTTTATTTTTGACCAGACATAACGTCTGAGAAAAGAAAGAATAATAATAATAATAATAATAATAATAATAATTACTAATGGCCAAATGACAATAAAATAATAATAATAATAATAATAATAATATTGTCATTTGGCCCTTACACCAATAGACAATGTCACACATATTATCCAATACAATTGATAATTTATAAGAAACAACTGGATTGTTGCTAGTGTTACGGTATTATATTACATTTGAAGTATTCATTTATTTCATAGAAGGGGTGGTTAATTAGCCAGTCATACAGTATTTGTTTGAATGCTTGTACAGGTAGTTCTTGTACAGATTGTGGAAACTTATTGAATAATTTGTGCCCCATGAGTTCATAACTGTTCAGTGATTTTGTCAGACTGTGATTTGGCTGTCCCTTTTGTGCTGTAACAGTATACATTTTCTTTGCATTTTGCTTCAGTAACTTCTTTGTTTGTGTAAATTAAAACATAGTATATGTACAAGTTTATTACAGTCATGACCTTTTGTTCACGAAACAATGGTTGATGATGAACTTTATAAAAAGAACCAGTAATTACCCTAATAGCTTTTTTCTGCAGTATTAAGATGGCATGCACACAATTAGAGTTCCCCCATAAAATAATACCATATGTGAGTATGCTTTGGAAGAAAGAGAAGTATGATGTTCTAACATACCTTTTGGGTATACAATCTATAAGTCAACATAACAGATAAATTACTCTTGACAGCTTACCACTAATATATTCTACATATTGACCCCAAGATAATTTATCATCTAAATGTACCCTCAAAAACTTAACATGACTATGATTGTCTGATGGAAACTTGTCTTTCAGACTAAAAACCATGTGCTGTGTTTTGTTGTATTTTAATAAGAAGCCATTTGCTTTAAACCAGTTGGAATCTTGGTCCATTGTCTTTGCAACACAACAAAAAGGGGCCAAATATGTATCCTTGGGGGACACCTACCTTAATTTGCTCTATTGTCGACATTTCCTTGCCAACACAGACAATTTACCTACAGTTCTGTAGATACAATTTAATAGTTTAAGACTGTTACCTTCATTGCCATAGAATCCAATTTCTTCCAGAAGTGATGTGTGCTCTTCACTGTCAAAAGCTGTACTTAGACCACAAAAGATTGCTTGAGAAACGTCTTTATCCTCGAACACTTGTTATATGTATTTGACTACAGAGTTGACAAATTTTTCCTAAAACCGTACTGTGATTCACTAATTATGCCTGGATTTTCAAAGTAAAAATATTATTGTTGGTAAATTACACATTCCAGTTGGCCTGTAACTTGAAGGTGAGTTAGTGTCTCCTTCTTTATGTATTGGAACTATCCTAGACCCTTTTAGCTCATCAGG
Source organism: Schistocerca piceifrons (assembly GCF_021461385.2). NCBI lineage: Eukaryota > Metazoa > Arthropoda > Insecta > Orthoptera > Acrididae > Schistocerca > Schistocerca piceifrons. The sequence continues at coordinate 51,449,176 of NC_060144.1, read as the reverse complement.
AAAATATCCCTCTGCTGAGCAGTTGTTTATACAATATGTTAAGGGATATACAGTACAATCCATTACTTTCTTTAGTATGTTACAGCATATGTCATATATACCTGCACTGTCTGACGGTTTTAGCTGTTGTACTATCCTTAGGATGAGACTAGAAGAGACCTCAGAGAAGGCAGACATGCATGTATTTGCCAGTGATTTACAAAACATTTTTTTAAAGAATCTCTGATGAACTAATATCAGGTTTGATAATAGAATTCCCTACATTCTCATAATAAAATAATCATTAAATTTTTGGGGACATATTACTTTTCTGTTTCTTTCATTTTAGCAACACTATTTATTAGTTTCCATGTGCCATTGCACTTGTTGGTGGAATTCTCAATACTGCTAAAATTGTGTGCTTTTTTGGCCTACACAATGGCCTTTTTATGCTTATTCCTATATTTGAGATAGACTGATCTGGCATGGTCAGTCTTCAGACTTGTATACATTGTGCAGCAGAATAACTTTATTTTTCAGATTTGTTACTTCTTCACTATGTCATGGGGTTTGTTCATTTTTGGCTTGCTTTTGAAGCCTTTGTCAGTTATTTTGCATTTATTTATGGGAATTCTGTCATTAAATTGAGTCACAAATGCTTTAAAGAACCTTTCAAATGTTAGCTTTGCTGACAAAATCATTACATAAGATATAAAGTGTGTCACCATAACACTGGCCAAACCAGTCTCTTTCTGCAAGGGACTTCTGAAACCTGACAATTTTATCATTTGTGACAGGTATGGTGATTAGAACTTTTGGGACAGGCTTTGCTATATTACTCTTATCGTCAGAGAATCTAGTTTTACAATTCAGGAATACAGAATCAGGGGCCAAGAATGGAAATACAGTCACATCACATGATTCTTCTGTAGTTTCAAAATTGACAAAAATGTTGTCGAGATGTGTTTAATCTCTTGTGGGTCTTTTCTTGATAAAGTGTAAATTGCACTGTCTTGGGCACTGACACTACATTTGTGTGTTGTTACATCAGAATCTGAATTCAGATCTCCACCTATTACAATGTCATAATGCAACCATTTTGGCTCTCTAAATACATGTAACAGCATGCCCAATTTTTCTAGAAATATACTGGTGATATCCTTAGGTGACCTGTACAAGGATATTATTACTAATTTAAAACTATCAATGACTATACCAGTATCTTCAGAATTCTGTTTCTCACACAAATACTCTAGATCCTACCTATTAATGGAGCAACTGAGTGATTGGTTAATATATATTGCTACACCACCTCTTCCATGCAATTTTCTACAGTAACTACTTGCTATATTGTAGTTATGAAGTTTCACAACTGTAAGTTCACCCTCAGTAGCCCAGTGTTCACCCAAACAAAAAATATCAAATTTATTATCTAGGCCAAAAGTAGTCACAAAACGTTCTTTATGTTTTGTTCCTTGAATATTAAGGTAGCAAATTTTAATCTTGAAATTGTTATTCCCTTCAGACAGAACCTTTTTGTTAGAAGCTATAATATGATTTACCCTGCTTATCTTATGAGCTTCTTCATCTCACTGCATTCCACTGCTTTCCGACTACCGAGAACACTTGACACTGCTTCTTCAACTGCAGTTCTCTTCCCTCCTCCTGATGGTACTGTACTTACTGTTCCTGGTGAAACTTGTTTTTATGGCTTTTGATGGTTCTGCTATAGCTGCTTCATTTTCTAATGCTGCTATTGATAATGCCAATGGTGACAGTGATGCTTCACATGCTGATGCTGATGTCATTTCTTCTTCATGAGGTGTTTCCAGTGATGTTTCTCCCTCATACAGTGTTAGTGCATTCTGTTTTTCATTTGCTGTTGGCTGCGAACCTGTTACAGGTAGCACAATTTTTTCGTGGGTATCCACTCCTGAATTTTCTGTTTATTGTGATGATTTCTTTATTTACACAAGAATTTTCAGTTAAGTCATGCATGTCTGGAATGCTTATGACAAATACCTTAGCTTGTGAAATTTTTCCTAGTGATTCTTTCAGTGCTTTTACTGCAAGGTTACTCTGGTTTTTGTACACATCATTTCCTCCTCCAATTATGATACAGTTCACACTGTTTTTTTAGTGTGGTTCAGAGTTCTTTAACAATTCTCGTAAAGGATCTCCAGGCTTTGAAATTTCAGGGACTTTATATTCTGACTGATTATTAGACATGATTATAGCTGGTCTCCTACCATGACGTGTTGATAATATGTATATTTCTTCTTTTTTCTTCGCTGTTTGCTTTTCTGTCTTGTGTTCCACATTTTCACATGTTGCAATAACACAACTTTTATGTTTAACGGCACATGGCAGTAATGAGTTTTCTCTGACACATTTTTGGTCAATAGTCGTTTCTGAGCAATTTTCCGCAGCATTGAAATTTTCTTTCTGTGGTTTTGGACAGTCTTCATTTAGAACATCATATTTATTCATTAATGAAACATGAAAAATGTTCGTATTTAATACAGGGTGGGAGAATTTCTTAGGGCTAATATGTACACTCTCTTGTTCACAGCTTTGCATCTCTATGGGAATGCCCACATACTGAATCAAACTTTTCAGCATTTTGGCATATTGTCTAGCATTTCTTAAGTTGTTTTGCAGTTCTTCGCTCACAGTTATTGTGTTTCCAGCATTGTACATTTCTAGAGCAACTTCATGACCATTTCACTCAGTTCGACAGTCACATTAATATTTACTAAGCTTTGTTTCCAGAAGACAACATGAATGATACCATTTATGCATCACTACACATATTCTGATACCTTTTATTACTTTTTTCCACATAGCAGGCAATTTAATAATGGTAATTTACCACTATTTACGAAGCAATTTACCACTGCATCTGTATGCAGCACCATCTTGAATCCGAGGCTGTACTCTGCACCTAAGTTTTTATCTTTTATTATGTCTCCTTTTTTAAATTCTCTGTGGGTCTTTCAATGTGACTGAAGTTGCCCAATTTCCAGTGATCATCAAAAAATCTCTGGCCACTTCATTTGCGGTAGTTTTATGGTTCTCTTGAATCTACATTCATGAGGATGATTTTCCATTATTTTACCTGCATGAAACTTTCCTTTTTTGTCAATACATTCTGTTCTAAAGTTTCTATTTACATGTGCATTGTTCTCTTCCACAAGTTTTTGCTTCTGAACTTCTTCCTGGTGTCCCTCGTTCTGGAGTCTATTTTTGATTTGGAAGGATAAGCATCATCTGATTCAGTCTCATTGACCATCTTTTCATCATCAGTTGATGAAGAATCAGCAGTAAAACAAAACATATCATTTAAGTTCAGTTTTGTTACATTAACAGTCACTTGTTATGTTTGGTCATAATCACTAGTGTAGTACATTAGACTAGTAGTTCTCATTGTCATCAAAAAACAGTAAGAGGAACCAAGCCAAACTCAAATCACCTTCGTTTACTTCTTAATTCATTCAATATCTCATCACCAAGTACATATTCTTTATCATAATCACAATCTGGAAATAAACAATAATTGTAGCTTAAATTGCAACTTATTGTATTTATTAAATAAAGCTAAATTTGGATCTTAAAATGATCACAATCATTTACCACCAAAGTACATGTCATGTTCATCAGAAGAATCACTAAGACTTCAATTTTGAACTACTTAATACTTGTTTAAATAATTTTTTTTTGAAATTAAACAACAAAACATGCTTTGTTTTATCATCTGTGTTCATTTGTGATTCAGTGAGCCAAACAAACATGAAACATTTTCACAGTAAACACCACAAAATTGGCAGCGTGTCACTACAACACTTTCTGAAACAGGTGTTGTGTTTGAAGCCATTGGAGGTAAATGCTTTACATATCCCTGTTGGCTTCCAAACAAAGTTTTACCCTTGTTGGCTTCCAAACAGATATTTTGTTTTTTCTACTCATCGGTATTCATTGGCAGCAACATTTTTATGTGCTTTAAATATATGTTTCTGCTCGTAGCTCACATTTTTCAAAAAACACTCTTATTTCCCTTGGGCTCTCGATGCCTCAATCCAGAATGAGGCAAGAGCCCCGTCTTGCCCCTCTCTCCCTTGCGGACACCTATGTGCAGGCTTGACATCAGTGCAAGCAGACAAGGCATTGTTGCTAAAAGAAATGTTCCAAAATTTTCAAATTGGCCATCTTCCTCGTGATGATCTTGAGGTGGTGGTGCAGTCAGCATATTTATGGGTAGCTATAACTTTAAAATTATGGCACACAGTAGCCCTTACCTGCAGATGTTTCAGTCCTAGAAATTACTTCACATGTTCAGAAAAATAAGTGCAACATTTTCAGCTCAGGAATTGTGCTGATCCTCCACATTGCCCTTCTATATGGGTCTGCACAAACATATTTTTTGCCAATATTAACATAGGAGGTATTTTATATTCCAACCTATAGTACGGATCATGCACTAACTGATTTATATTTTATCCTAAACTGAAGGAATGCCTGTCCAGTCATCGTGTCCAGCATATCGGACTGTTACATATTAGTTCAAATTAGGTCTCACTTCCAGTGGTGAATATGTTGAGAAGTAACTAAGTGATCATTGTGTCTGTTTAAATAAATGTGTCTATCAGAATTGCTTGGCAAGGTGAACTGTAGAATTGGACATAGCGGGAACTAACTTGGTTGCCTAACTATGTACTGCCATGTTCCAGTTAAAGTTGTGCATGTTGTTACCTGACAGTACAAGCATGCCTTTAATGAAATAAATTTATTGGCAGTGAGGATGAGAAGGCAGTGACAGTGCAGATGGCACAGGTAACAAAACATGCAGGGCAGGTTTAAGGCCCAAACAGCTCAAGCCACCTCATGGGATGTCAGGCTGAGGGGGGTGCTACAGGTTTTACAACTGTAATATTTCTGTACAGGACACATCACAGTTAGTAGCAGCTGGAAGAGTCATCAGGGGCACCCAAGTGCAAGGTTTATATATTGTACTTACGACAACATGTGGAAAAAGGGTAAGGGGGAGGCACCAAATTATAAGTTGTTTGTGTGGAAAAGGTTCTCAAAGCGGTCCTGATGTGTAAGTAAAATGTTAAATATCCTATTATGTGCAAATTTCAGCAGGAGGGGCAAGACATTGAGATGTGTGGAACTGAAGTATTTACTCCAAGGAAAAAAACAACGAATCTGCCATTGATAATATTAGTAAATGCGTTATCTGATTGCAGTTTATGTGACACTGTGAAAAATAGGATACATCAACTTTGCAAAAACTTTGTAGCTAACGTTTTCATAAGCAGACTTCAAAGCTAGCTAAAGAACTGCTTCAAGGGGAAGGCATAGGTTTAGGGACAAGGACTGGATATGAGGCTGAATAATGATGTGATTCAAGGTGCCAATAACCTCTCCCTAAAGCCATTCACTGTAATGTAGTTTCATTCAAGAGATATTGTGATTGGAAAGTGGACAAGATGAATATAGGTACCATCTGTGAAAATGATGGCATTTTGCAGAACAGCAAACAGCATGATAGCATAGTGTATAAGGCTGCTTGCTGATATGCTGTGGAACACTGGTTCAATCTCAGTTAGTAGTGAATTTTTGTATTCTTTTATCTTTTTCTGTATTCTTGCTCTGCTTTCTCTTCTGATAACCATCTTCACAACAAAATAGACATCAAAGAGATCAAATATAATTAATTTCATATTTAATATACTGCAAACACATACAGATTTATACATGATCTTGTGTTTTATAATTTTTAGAGTAACCAGGCACTTCAATCAGATACTGTGCACATTTTGCTGTATCACAGCTGCCGCTATTGTGTTCCTTTTCAATGGGTCATATGGAAACTGATATTGTCCATTTTCCAAGGATGATCTCCCTTTATGAAAAACCACCAGTGTGATCAGTTTTAGCTTATGCTATGTGGCACCTTAAACTACTCACCACTCAGTCTGTTTTATGATCCTCCTACCCAACCTGTGCTCTTCCTTTGTTATTAAAATTGTTCCAGCGACAAACTTGAGAAGTTCTTGACCCACCTGGACAGTTGTGTGCTGATGAAAGTGAGTAGGACCATGGCAACCCTGCTACCCATAGACCCCAGGGTGACCAGTGAAGCAAGCCAGCAACTGGGGAGTGGGAGCTATATGCTTATCTGAGTCCATAGTGAGAGGTGCCAGCACGGCCAGCAATGATGGCAGATAGAGAGGAGAGGCTCTGGTGATGGAGATCCTGCTTCCACCCTCACTGATGGCAGTGCCTGCACAGTGCTATGGCAAGCTGCAGGAAGCAACACGCTGTTGTTGCTGGTGAAGCCCTGACCACCACAATAAGAAGGTTTGCTCAACCCTCACAGTGGCCAGGGCTGACAAAGAACGAGGCGTTGGGCCCACAGCCCACGCGAAAGGCCCTGGACTCATTGTGGGGCACAACTGGTCCTGGTGGCATGCCACAAGTCAATCTCCATTGCAAACCATGAAGACGCGGCAATAGCACTGGCTGTGGATGATGGCCAGAATCCAGTGACAGAGCCACCCAAACCTCCTGGCCCAGACCAGTGAAGTGGGTGTGAACCATGGAAACAGTGACTGGCATCACTGAGGGGGGGCCTACCAGGGAGCAAAAAGTTGAGCAGCACCAATGACTGATGCCCATGTAGGAGCCTGGCAGGACTCTTGACCCCAGCTGGCATTGTTCTGAAAGAGCTTAAAAAACTGTGAGAGCCTCATCAGCCAGGAATTCTTTCACTTGCACATCTGTGTCTTCAATGTTTGGACTAGGGATCCTGTCTCACCATTCGGCTGCATATGGAAGGGAAGTGCTGTGACATGTCATGGCAAATTCTGTTCTGTATATAAAAGTCCTTGAAAGATTGCACTATGAACTGAGCACCATTGTCCAAAAGCATGGTGCAAGAAGTCTTCTATGGAGAAGATCTTCAAGAGAGCCTTAATAGTTGCATCTGCTGTTTGCTGTTCTGGACAGGCAGTGAATCACATAGTGCACTATAATGTACTAAGAAAAAGTGTCAGTGGATAATAACCAGAAGTGATTAAAAAAAGGACCAGTGCAATTAATGTGGATTCTTTTCAAAGGCTGTGCGGGAACCAGTAATGGTGAAAAAACAGTGTTCATTGCCACCAGCTGACCCAACACTTGGGGCAGGCTGCAACAAGGTGTTCCACCTCCTGATCAATGCCCAGCCAAAATACATGACATTACAGCATTGTATTTGTGAGAAAGATCCCCCATTGACCCTGAGGTAATAAGTGGAGGACCCTCTGCCACAGAGCTGCTGAAACCATGATAAGGGGAGTAAACCCTTCTATTGACAGGAGAATAATGCTGTCCAAGAGGCAGAAGTGATGGTGTAATGCATAAAAATTCTGAAGCAGGTCTGATGTCTGGCTCTGTGGATGGTCGGGGCCCATGTTGCATAATGCTTATGACCTGCTGGAGCACCAGATCAGCAGCCACAGCAAATTTGATGTGGGAACTGGTTATGGGCAAACCATCCACCATATACCTCACCTCTGTATCCAGTTTTTCAACTGGATAGCAGTTCCTTCTGGTCAGATGAGGATTCAAGGCCCTTAGGGAGCCAGAACAGAGCACCTGCATTTGCATGTTGAGATGTGGGATGAAAATGGTTCTCATAAATGTAGCAGGACAAGAACAGAACCCAACACTGAAGGCAATGAGCAGCTTTGTCTGGTAAGGATTCTGACAAACTAAACAGTGAAACCTAGGAATTATGATTAAATGAAATTTTACATCATACCAGAACAAATGAAATTTTTTATGGTGTAAACAATAGCAAGAGCTTCTTTTTTCACTAGGGAATAATGCTGATGAGTTGATTTGCGTGTTTTTGGCAATAAAGGCAATAAGCTGTTTGGAGCACTTTGAATGGCGATGGGCCAAGAGCATGCGCACCCGATATCGGGATGTGTCTGTGGCCAGAACATTATGTTTGCCAGATTGAAATATTGCAAGATACGGCACAGAGCGAATACTATCCTTAAGCTGCACAAAAGCATGCTCACAAGCTGCAGACCAAACAAAAGGAGCACATTTCCAAAGCAACAGATGCAATGGGTAGGGAATAATAGCCACTCTGGGAATAAACTTGTGATAGTGTGCAACTTTGTCGAGGAACGTCTGAAGTTATTGTAGGCTAGATCCTTAGGGAAAAGCTGTAATGGTGGCTGCATGTTGCTTCATGGAGCACACACTCTTCTGGGAAATTTCATGACCTAAATAAACAATGAAATGTTGGAAAAAGTGAGACTTATTGAGATTATATTCAAAGCATTCAGCCTACAGAACAGTAAACAAAGAACATAGGTTATGTAGATGGTCATCCGAGGTAGCATCTGTCACGACGATACCATCAAGATAATTAATGCAATGGAGAACAGCCATCATAATCTATTCTAAAAAATGCTGGAACATGGCAGGCACACTAGCAACCCCAAACATTTGACACTGATGCTGACAGATGATGAAAGTCATATTAACTCCAAGAACTGTTTTGATGCTTCGTCTAATGGGATGAGGGTAGGCTTCAGACAAGTCGATTTTTGAAAAGAATTTTTGAGCAACTCTTCCAGGCAATACAGGAGGTAAGTGTCAATGAGTGACTGTGCATTAATAGTGACATTGAAGTCACCACAAAGCTGAAGTTGACCAGATGGCTTCTTTATGATCATGAAGTGTGTAGCCCATTCTCCTCTCTTGAGGAAATTGGTCAAATCACTTCCAATGAAGTTAAGCACTCCAGCTCTGTCTTAAAGTTGTCACGTAAAGCTACTGGTACTGACCATGTCCAAAAACGTTAAGGCAGTCAAAGGGTTTTAGGGTGACGTGTGGTGCAAAATTGTTTGCACAATGTAACCCTGGGGCATAAACGTCATAAAACTCGGAACACATGGAATTCCATTTGTGATAAGGCACTTAGTCTGACACTAGATGCCCTGTATCCACAATAGCAAAACAAAAAGTAGCAAAAGCATCTAAGCCACACAGATTTTCAGCATTTGCATTGTTAACAACCAAGTATGTAATGAAATGAACAACTGTGTTGGCCATCAGTTGGCTGAGAATAGGAATTTACAGTTTGTTACAGCTTACCAATCGATGCTTGATGTGTGCTAATGGTGGTGACCCTAGCTCTGGCAAATGTCTGTGACTTGAATAGGGACACAGCTGCCACTGTGAGTTGTAGTAGTAATGGCTGATTCATCAACTGCATTTCAATGAAAAGTTTGTTCTGGCTTGCAGACAATGTCAATCACAGTTACAAAACATTATAAATATCAACATCCAATGATAGTATTCATGCAGTGACTCCTGCAAGAGGGGGGAGGGTACATTTTGACATACAGCTGCTACATGACAGAGGGTAATGAAAAAGTGGCATTCACTGTTCCTGCTGCCGACAATGCATTTGTTCGTGTCGACCCAGTTGGCTTGTTGGTACTGTGCCTCTCTCTTCTTCACCCAGTGTACTAGGCTCCATGCACTGGGCTACATGCTGTCAAGATTGACAGCATAACCCCAAGCCTCCAATTGTCAGCCCACAGTGTGGGAAACCTCAAATGACTGTGCAATATTCAAAATCTCTTCCAACATTGGGTACTCAAGCTTAAGGGCACATTGACAAACCTCCTTATATGGGGCTGAATGAATGATCATGTCTTTGACTGTGACATCCCAAAACTTAGCTGTGATGAAACAACACTTATAACTGAGGCCTTGTAGCTGATCTGCCCAAGTGCAATATGACTGCTGTGCCTGTTTGTGACATTCATCAAATTCAGCACACACAGCAACCACATGCATATGCTTGCAGTGATGAGAGGACAGCAAATTACATGCATCGACGAAAGAAACTGACTCTGCTTCCCACAGAGGAGCTAACTGGTGTAGCAGTTGATACTTACGAGGTAGTAGGCAGTATCCATGATAAGAAATGAACTTTACAGACCTTGTCAACTGCTCGGAATGCCACAAAATTTTGGTGAACCCACTTCTTCTTAGCATTCCAGTTTACCGTGGTTTCAGCACAGGTGAACAACTGGCGGCTGAGAAGGGGTCAGGATAGACAACAACCACTCCAATACAGCTGTATGCAGCTGCTGCTGTCACAGGAGTGACTGGAGTAAAGCCTCCATGATCTAGCTGAACAGCAAAGAAACCACGGAATCCAAAACATATGAAAATTTTTCCCTCACTTGTTGCAACTTGTGTTCTAGCCAGGAACACAAGGAAACACACAGCCATGAAAGAGATACAATTTTAATGGATGACAGAGTGAAATCAATTAGAATACATGAAATTAGTTTATATGTCAAGTCACATTTAGTAACTGAGGGCTCAGAGGCCCATACGTTTTGTTATAAAAATGCTATCCATGACAGATGTTGCTGGGGTAGTGCTACGTGCACACTGTGGACCTGATGAAGGTGGTTGGTGAGAATTGATAGCGTTTGTCTGTTTCTGATTGTGACATTTTGTACTCTTTTATCTGGATGGGACATGGTTAGTGCCATTGTGGGATTGTATGCTTCATAGAAATCAGTTTTGCTAGAGAGATGTTGAATAGTACACCGTAAAGTGCTTTGCTTTCACTGCACAAAACAAGTGACACCAAGATCTTTCAATAACCAAAATGATTCTCGCAAAGAAAGTCAGCTGTTCATAGTAGGTAGTTAATTTGCTGTAGGTTAGTGACTTCTTGCTCTATGCTAAAGAACTTTGAGTGTTACCTTCTGTTAATGTGTTCTGAAAGAGTTCCTTTCAGTAGAACCATAGCAGACTACCTTAGTTCTGGATTTTCTTTAGCTAAAGAAGAGTCCGTTGCAAAAGTTGTATCTTAATTTAATATTGATAGTTTCTTCTTGTACCTAAACAAACTGTAGTGCAAATCATAGTTTCTCTGTTATTCTAGACTTATCGATGTGAAACACAATAATGAATGATACTTCCATTTCAGTACCTGAGGCTGTAATCTGTTACAGGTCTGGGGAGATGCTGCAGTGCAGATATTTTTTGCATTGAGTCCAGCTTGGGGAGGTCTCATTACTCTTGCATCCTACAACAAATTCTCCAACAACTGTTACAAGTAAGAATTTAAAAAAAAAAAATTGTTCATGTCTTTACACTGTTGCATCAGAATTGAAGGCAGAGTAAATTTTTGTATTGAATTAACCATTGGGGTATTGCAGTATTGTAAGCACTGAGTCCATTGTTTGCTGACAGGTGGTCAGTGCTTTGACTGCTTAGGGGAAAGACTAGGAAGGTAGGTAACAGAGAGCAACAGATACCATCACTTATCATTTAGTTTTTTTTCACTATTGTGCTTCATAAAATTGATCATAATTGCCAGTGATTCTGCTCAATTTAGGACATCCAGAAGAAAAAGTAGAAGTTCCACAAATGTGGTGAATATTAGGTGTTGTGGAATTTATCACTAGCTCTTCCTTCCTGAGTAACTGCTATCTCAAGGTAAAGTAGTACATTAATACTGGTAAATTAGTTGTCAAGTAAGTGACCAAGTCAACATGTAACAGTTAGTGATAGGAATTCAATTAAAGGGTTGTGATGATTGAAAGTAATTTCCTATTGACCTGAAGCCTGAGATTATAATGGTCTTAAGGTAAATGAAATTGACTGGTTGGTGGATGTGACACATATTGTCAATTCAAGAAATGTTCCTGTTAGTCTGAATCACAAAATAAGAAAGGCCATCAAAGAGCCTGAAGCATTTTAAAATGTTCAAGATTTTCTTTCAAGGAATTCTTGGATATCATTTCAGAAATAACCTTCAATCTAGTATGATAACACCATGCAAAGACTAGCTCATAACAATCTGAACAATAGATCATTACTCATTGTAAAGATGACATGTTGAGTTGCAGACAGGCACAACAAAAAGACTGTTACACATTTACACTGCTGCTCAATGTGACTGTTGCATTCCAGTCCCACCTGCCAGAGAAGGCAGTCATGTGTGTGAGGTGTGCTTGCTTGTGTGTGTATGTTTTCTTTTCTGAAGAAGACTTTGACCAACAGCTAAATGTATAACAGCCTTTTCGTTCTGCCTGTCCGCAGCTCAGTGTGTGATCTTTACGGTGAGTAGCAGTCTATCCTTTTCCTAATATTGTTGACATTCCAAGCTGGTATTTTCATTGTTTCATAAAGATTTGGGGTATACATCTGACATTGTTCACTTATAACAAATATATCTGGAATACTCTGAAATCAAAACAGATTCAAAGAGTTTCTAGTGTTGCTTTCTTGTCCAGCTCAGGGGACTTTCATAATGTGAAAGAGATCCATATTAGAATTATGATAGGAAATTCACTTTTACAGTCATTTAAACCACAATTTAAAGCAATGAAACTGCTTTTGTTGCCTTGAATTTGAATTATAAATACAATGATTCATGTTAAAATAAGTATTACTGGAAAAGAACAATGGAAAATCCAGGATGAAACAATAACAGTACTATGAAAAGGAGAGATTGCCACTTGCTATATAGAGGAGATGTTGAGTCACAGACAGGCACAACAAAAAGACTGCCAGACATGTGAGCTTTTGTCCAAAAGGCCTTCTTTTAAAGCAGTATAATAACGTACAGAAAGTTCTGGTTGAGAACTATGAATTATTCATCAGTAAAGGAGACAACTCACTGAAAGGCAGATGCGTTGTGTCATTGAAAGGTACACAAGAAAAATTTACAGAGATTCTCTGGCTTTTGGAAAACACATCCTTTTTCTAGCTTGTAGGAAAAACATCCTCACAAATGCACACACACTCACTCACACATACCTGTCTCCCTAAATTGTGCTCAGTTGACTGCTAGCTTTTTCCTGGCTGACAGTTATGATTCTGGGGTGAGATAGGGGTGTGGTATGGTGTGGAGTGAGGGATGGAGAGTGGCAGGAGACAGGGAGGGGATTGAAGGGAAGCATCTGGCAGCTCGTTGTAGAGTAGGGAGACATCTGTGAGCTAGCTAGGGCTGTAGGTGGTGGGGGCCAATGGCAAATGGCTGGTCACGTGAGTCCATAGACTAGGGCGTGAGATAAAAGCACATGTGTCCAGCCATCTGCCATCTGCCCCCTCCACCTACACCCCTAGCTAGCTCACAGATGGCTCCCCACTCTCTGATAAGCTGCCAGATGCTTCCCCTCAACCCCCTTCCTGTCTCCTGCCTCTCTCCATCCCTTACCCCACACCACCGCCTCATCTCTGTACATTTACTGTGGCCCAGGAAAGCACCAGTAGTTGACTGATCTCATTGTAGGGAGAAAGGCATGTGCATATGAGTGAGCATGTGTTGGTTTGTATGAACTTTTTCCCTACAAGCTTGAAAAAGGGAGTTTATTCCAAAAGCTACAGTATCTCTGTACCTTTTGTTTGTGTATCTATTGATGACGCAGTGCTTCTGGATTTTGGTGAGTCGTCTTCTTTATTCCTGAATAATTTGTTCCTCTAAAGTAGACAACACACACAGATTCCCACAACCACAACTCACTCACTCACACACACACACACACACACACACACACACACACACACACGACTAATGTCTATGGCCACAGAGGCCACACTGTGACTGGAGACAGAAGTCATCTATGTTGAGGTATGCTTGTGTGTCTGTGTGTGTGTGTGTGTGTGTGTGTGTGTGTGTGTGTGTGTGTGTGTGTGTGTGTGTTTTGTCTATTTAGTAGAAGATCTTTTGACCAAAAGCTCACACGTCTAGTGGTCTTTATGTTGTGTCTGTCTGTGACCTAAAATCTCCTCTACATGGAGAGTAGCAATCTACCATTTTCATAATACATTAAAGCCTCATTTTTATGTTCCTGCATTTTATGCTCTCCTGCATTACTCATTCATTTTTTTTCAGTCTCAACAGAAATCCTGTTCTGTCAATACAATGCTTTGCCATCATTAACTACTCTATGTTTCAACGTTTCCCACACTTTAAGTTTTCTTTGATATTGTCACAACCTTTAACATTGCTTTTCATAGAGATTTCTGCAAAAGGTGTGTGGTATTCCTGCTCAAAGTCAGCCATGATACAAAGCAGAAAATATAGACTAAGTGTAAAGTTATTAATCATGTAATGTAGTGTTTGTGCAGTAACCAAGTTTCTCATTGTAAGCATGTTGGGTCATAGCCACCTGTATTATAAGATGACAGTGTTGGGATGGATGGAAAAGTGTGCTGAGTCTCTGCCTTAATTATAATCATGATCTGATGATAATGACTAGTAACAACCTCCCTACTGCTAATTGTGTTGTATTACAACAGCTTTAGTTTAATTTCATAGTCATTTATACAAATAAACTCTGCTTTTGAAGACAGCTTTCTCTGTAATAGGCTTTCATGAGTTGTTTTAACTTCTGTGTGAAACATGCTACTAAATATACCTCCTCAAGATGCTCTGTAACTGATAGCATCCTCCACCCTCTTTCTCACCCAGGACTTTTCTTAACCTGCACAGTATTAAAGTCTAATGTTAGCTTTGCCACAGTTTGCCACTTGACCTGTTTTACAGAACTACTCAGTGTTTGAGGTCAACATCTGCAATGATGAGTGGCCGACTAACCTCATGACGTCTGGATGTGGTTTCACCTGGGTTTTGTCACGTGTTGAAGACACTCACCCCAGTACTCCTTGAACACCTGACAAGTCGTGCAGTTTCCGAAATGCTTGTTCTGCACATCTGGGCCATCATAATCTGCCCTTGGTCAAATTCAGATAGATTGTGTGCCTTCCTCACTATGCACATGGACAGCATGCTCACTGGTACTACATGCACCATGCTTGTGTCTGACTAACAGTCATTCCTCACCGGGTGATGTTGCTATCGCCTGGATGGATTTACATCAGTAGTAGTTCAGTGGTCATAATGTTCTGGCTGATCAGTGTACAACTTAATCAGCCAACAACCAAAGGCCTCTCCAATCTGTAGACAATAAGACTCAGTTTTTACAGTTTCTAATACACAGTTCAATAAAATCTGACACTTTAATTTCACAGAATGGGCATATGACTAGTGAAACTGAATAGTTCGTATTTGAAGGTGGTCAGATAGATAGTAAACTGTCATGGAAAGCCTACATTCAGGATCTTCTTCAGAATTAATGCTGCCATTTTTAGTATTCGAATGTTATCTGAAGTAAGTGATAGTTCGACACGAAAAGTAGTCTACTTTGCTTATTTTCATTCACTTATGACATATGATATTATATTTTGGTGTAACTCTAACCATTCTCAAAGGATGTTTTTGGCTCAGAAACAGGAAACAGGCGGTTTGGGTGATAAGTGATGTAAGTTAGCGAACTTCTTGTCAAACCCCGTTCATTAGTCTGGGTATTCTGACATTGGCCTCTCAAGAAAAAAAAAAAAAAAAAAAAAAAAATAATATATATATATATATATATATATATATATATATATATATATATATATATATATATATATATATATATATAAAAAAAACAAAGATGAGGTGACTTACCGAACGAAAGCGCTGGTAGGTCGATAGACACACAAACATACACACAAAATTCAAGCTTTCGCAACAAACTGTTGCCTCATCAGGAAAGAGAGAAGGAGAGGGAAAGACGAAAGGATGTGGGTTTTAAGGGAGAGGGTAAGGAGTCATTCCAATCCCGGGAGCGGAAAGACTTACCTTAGGGGGAAAAAAGGACGGGTATACACTCGCGCACACACACATATCCATCCACACATATACAGACATAAGCAGACATGTCTGCTTATTCCCAAGAATTAGCAGCTTTCACTCAGTTAGTACTAGGCAGAAATCCAATCTGAATTTGTATCACATTTACTTGACTCTTGTGCAGAAAGGTGTGCAATATACTGCTGCATCCATTTTCAGTAAGCTACCACAGCATTTCAAAAATAGTAGCAATAACCCACACACTTTCAAATTGAAACTGAAGAGTTTTCTCATGGGTCACTCCTTCTATTCTGTCAAGGAGTTCCTTGAAAAATTAAGCTGATTACTGTGCCATAATGTTGATTGCGTTTACGTAAACTTATGGCTTGTCTTTTTTTTTTTTTTTTATTTTTTTTATTTTTTTTTTTTTTTTTATAAACATTTTATTTTATCTGTTATTACGTTTATGCTGTTATTTCATGTACTGACAAGCTCCTTGACATTGGAGATTTGCTCTTCAATTTGATTCTATGGAACTAGACATGTAAAATAAAATAAAATAAAAATAGGTGTTAGTGGGAGTGAGTGAACACAGGGACTGTGTACTGAACCCCAATGCAGAAAATGCTATGGAACACAACAGCCATATCTTTGGAAATTCATTCGGCCCACTTATAAGAGTCACCACATTCACTTTAACAGGTGATAGAAGATAACTAGTAATAATTCATCTACTGAAATTGTTTTTAGATGGTAAATATGTTGTGTTATTTCTATGCAAAGTATTCTTTGCAGATGGTGGGAATAGCCACTAATACTATATGTAATGTTTCATTTAAAAGCATGGACATATAAAAAATGTTTCATTAAATGAATATTGAAGATCTATGCAGGAGTGTTTGAATTGCCGAGGAAAAATACTTTTAATTACATTCAATGAAAATATGGAAAGGATAGACTTCACTCAACATATAGCAGAGATGTTGAGTTGCAGATAAGCATTACAAAATGACTGTCAAACAAGTAAGCTTTTAGCCAAAAAGGTCATCTCTTAGACAGAACACACACACACACACACACACACACACACACACACACACACACACACACACGCACACATGCTCTCTCTCTCTCTCTCTCTCTCTTTCTCTCTCTCTCTCTCTCTCTCTCTCTCTCTCTCTCTCTCTCTCTCTCTCTGTGTGTGTGTGTGTGTGTGTGTGTGTGTGTGTGTGTAGGTATGGGTGGGTGGGTGTTGTCTAATTCAGAAGAAGTCCTTTTTGGCTGAAAGCTTTCTGTTTGACACTCTTCTTGTTGTGCCTATCTGCAACTCAACATCTCTGCTATATGGTGAGTGGCAATCTGTTGTTAAACATCATCATCATTATTGCATCCTGGATTTTCCATTGTTTACTTATGTTCATGTAGAGGTCTAGAGTACAGGATTTATCGTTTTGGCTCAGCTAGTAAGGAAAACATCAAATTAATTTCTTATGGAATTGCAATATTGAGTTTTTCGCTGTTTATCCAGGAAAAACAGTGTCAATGAACTGACTTGAATCATGCAACACAAATTATTACAATTAGGTAACAAACAAATAGTAGTACAGTTATTGTCTAATAGACGGGCACTTTGAAAAAAAAAAAAGATATCAGTGATGGTCTCTGAGATAATGATGCACAAAACGTAACACTGAAGCAGTTTAATACAGAGAAATTTCTCAAGGTAGTAAACAAAAGATTTAGAGATATCTTTCATTTTCAGTGCAGACATTAAAAGCCAGACTTAAATAATAGTATTGGCAACAAGTTTCTTGTACAGTCAACCTGGATGACATACTAAATTTCTACAAATCTTCAAGACTTTCCTTTCCATTGAAAAATTACAAGGAAAAAGACAGTGCCAGTAAGAAACAGGTTTGGATAACTGATCAGATCAGAATGTCTGGTCAGAACAAATGTGAGAATCCAGATACAAAACTTAACTACAGACTGTACAGCAAAGTGCTGCAGAATGTCATCAAACATATAAAGCAATGTAATACACCTAGAGAAAATAACTCTTTGAATAAAATTAAAACTCCATAGCCGTTTGGAATAAAGTATCAGGGCAGAAAGTGGGGAGCCTACATGTATCTTCTCTGAAAGAACAAAAGTGTTAGCAAATCACATTAGTTATGAAAAATATTTAATAAACGCTTTGTGTTCTACAACAATTATGTGATATGCAGCTACGTGAGACAGCAAGGAGTAAATTTGGTTATTGAAGCACTAAACAATAAAAACTCACAGGCATATGATGTAATATCAGTAGGGTGCAACACATCTTTTGTGTTTTACTCTCACTGGTTCAGTGTGACTGAGTCAGTTGATACTGTGGTAAGACACTGGACTTGTATTTGAGAGGACAGTGGTCCACCTCTACTGACCTTGTAGTCAACAAGACCTGAAACTCTAATTTTCCTCCCTCCCTTCCTTCTGTGTGGTATCTTTCAGATGTGGTAAGTTTCTAGAAAGATTGAAATACTTGTTAATAAACTTCCTTACATGAAGGGGTTACCAACTAGTTCCCTTGCTATGGGTTTTTAGAAGGTTTTTAAGAAGACAATGTATGTCACCAGTAATATATCTTGGTATCAACAGAAAATTCAGTTTATTAATTTGTGTTTACGACATTTGTAGATCAAATGATACATAGGGGGCAGTAGGTATTTAATTTGGTTTAACAAAAGTGCTCTGTGCTTCACATGTATTCAACTTGCAGCAGTGCAGAATTAAGGAGAAAGTCTGCTCTCATGGAATTTTTGGTGAAGAATAATAGACTGGTTTAAAATAGAGCTTCAGCATTCACTTAGTGAATACTCAACAGAAACAGAGTTTCCACTTCAATAATATTTCCTTAACTAACATGCAGAAAGGTGTAACTATTCTGCAGGTTACATTTTCTGTAGGCTTCCTGCAGAACTGAAGAATTCACAATTTTCAAATCTTAGGTGAAGAGCTTCCTTATAGTGCACTCATTTTATTCTGTGCGAGAGTTCCTCACAGTAGTTTAAAGCTTTTCATTGTAATTTGTTATTAATTTGTATATGCTGTCTCAAACCTTTTGTTACTGTCTTTTATTTCAAGAGCCTTTTGTGAGTTATATAATTATTTACTGCATGATCAACTATCATTGTCTGACTACATACCATGGAACATAAGAAAACAAATAAACATAATATTAAATAAGAAAAGGTAATTGTCCACCATGTAATGCTGGTGTTAAGCACCAAACAAGAAGTGCAACATTGTAGCTCAGCATATAAATTGTTGTTCTTATTTAGAGCAAACCAATACACAAAACTACATTGTCCTGTTCCTAGGGGACCTTCAAACTCTCTTGTGAGCACATGACTGGCAAACACAAGGTCCTGAGGCTTTGCAGTAGTATTTTCCTTCATAGTCAGCAAGTATAATTTCTCGCTATCCTATATACTCCCTCCTCCCACTAGCTCAGCAAGTGATGGCTGTGTACAGATGTAGCAAACCTGTGGTTTCTGATCTGTCAGTTGATCAGTTCTGTGAGTCCTCTATTACTGTAAACACAAGATGTGATTCAGCAACAACTGTCTATTACTTTAAACTCAAGATGTGATACAGCAATAACTGTGAGGATATAATGGTTCAGTTTTGTGTGTTTTGGAGAGCAGGGGTCTTAGCTTTATTGTTCAGATTTTGAGGATCATACAAACCATTACATATATGTCAAAATAGTCAGTAGTGGCCTACGTGTGGGGAAACTTGCTGTAACTCTGTTGTCGAAGGTTTATCCAGGCAAGCTGATCTCTGTCTGGGTAGACAGCACAGATCCTTAGGTGTTCATGGAAACATATATGGATCCTCATAAGGCAATTAAATAACCATCAGCACCCATGCAACTATGAGGACTTGGCAGAATAGTCCTCCTGTGATTTCATAGGGAAAATCATACCTTGGTCACTGCAACAGATTATAGTGTAAGACTGTCATACTTAGGATAAAGAGAGAAGAGGTCTCTTAAGAAAGTATTGCCCTTCTGTATCAGAAAAGCTTTTGGTATAAAATATATCAAAGACATTTGCAACAGGGCACTCTTGGTTGTAACTGGTACATCTCACAAGGCAGCCACATTTCTGCATTCTAAGAATTTTGGTCAACATGCCATAGCAAACACAATATGCACAACTTCATTAAGGACACCACAGTTTCCAGAGACTTCATGCACATGAACATCTCAAAACTGTAAAAGGAGTGGCAAATGGAAGACATAACAGTAGATAAAAATGTGATGAGAACAGTGAATGGTGTTCTACAGAAGACTGAGACCTCCAGCCTAACATTCAATTCATCCATCTTTTCAGAGCAGATGTAATTGGATTTACGTGTCAAAAATGCAGGAAAGACACCCTCAAAGCAGGGTCATGATGTTCAGTGCCAGGCTTCAAAGCAAATTGCTCATATAGTCACCGTGCTTGGAGCAGGAATTTCCCAGTATTTTATAAGAAAAGGAAATTCAAGAAATCAAAATAATTTCAATTCGGAAGGAAAAAGTCTACAATTCCTTGCAGTATTCTATTATTACATTTTTGCTACCACTCTGAAAAAAAGATATAGTAAAGTAAGTGCTGACATGCAAACACAGACACAACAGTTTAAAAACAAGCAGGAAACAGCAGGGTTTTGCAGTACTGGACTGGTTAAAGGTATGTAGATGTATGCAAACACACAGAAATACCACTTACAGAAATGAAAGGTACAGTCATACTTGCACCCATATGTGGAATTAATGTGAGATGTCACATTGTAACCATACTCAAGTCCAAATCCAAAATCAGACAACAGTGAATTATAACGGTCATTACTGAAAGTATGTTTACTAAGAAAACCAATGTATGGTGAGTACAGAACTGAATTCCTGTACTGAGAGTGCTGCTATTTTCACCAACATTGAGTATTCCCGACTGCTGCTACTTATACAAACATTGAATATTGCAGAATATATGAATGTGACAAACGTAAGATATTTTGAGAGCCTTCCAGAAAAGATAAGGGTAAGGAGGAGGCTGGAGCAGGGAGGGGAAGGGATAGTATGGTAGGGGTGGCATGAAACCACACTGTGAGCAGTAGCACCAGTGCATGACGGGAGTGGCGACTGGGTGGGGGTAAGGAGGAGGCTGGGGCAGGGAGAGGAAGGGATAGTATGGTAGGGGTGGCAGACAGTGAAATGCTGCAGTTTAGGCGGAGGGCAGGAGTGAAGGTGAGGAGAGGGAGGGGGGGGGGGGGAGTAGCAGAAAGGAGAGAAATAAAAAGAAATTAAAAGACTGGGTGTAACGGTGAAATGACAGCTGTGTAAAGCTGGAATGGGAACAGGGAGGGGGCTGGATGGTTGAGGACAGTGACTAATGAAGGTTGAGACCAGGAGGGTTATGGGAACATAGGATGTATTGCAGGGAAAGCTCCCACCTGTGCAATTCAGAAAAGCTGGTGTTGATTGGAAGGATCCGTATGGCACAGGCTGTGAAGCAGTCATTAAGATGGATGTTATATTTGGCAGTGTGTTCAGCAACAGGGTGGCTCACTTGTTTTATGGCCACAGTTTGTCAGTGGCCATTCATGCAGATAGACAGCTTGTTGGTTGTCATGCCTACATAGAATGCAGCACAGTGGTTGCAGCTTAGCTTGTAAATCACATGACTTGTCTCATAGGTAGCCCTGTGTTTGATGGGATAGGTGATGTGAGCGACCAGACTGGAGTAGGTGGTGGTAGGAGGATGTATGGGACAGGTCTTGCATCTAGGTCTATTACAGGGGTATGAACCGTGAGGTAAGGGATTGGCTGCAGGGGTTGTGTAAGGATGGACGAGTATATTGTGAAGGTTTGGTGGACGGCGAAATACCACTGTAGGAGGGGTAGGAAGGATAGTGGGCAGGACATTTCTCATTTCAGGGCATGATGACAGGTAATCGAAACCCTGACAGAGAATGTTATTCAACTGCTCCAATTCCTGATGGTACTGAGTTATGAGGGGAATGCTCCTCTGTGGCTGGACTGTGGGACTTTGGGAAGCAGTGGGAGAATGAAAAGATAAGGCCTGGGAGATTTGTTTTTTTACAAGGTTGGGAGGATAATTACAGTCACTGAAGGGTTCAGTGAGACCCTCAGTATATTTTGAGAGGGACTGCTTATCACTGCAGATGCAATGACTAGGCTGTACGGAAGGGACTTCTTGGTATGGAATGGGTGGCAGCTGTCGAAGTGGAGGTATTGTTGGTGGTTAGTAGGTTTGATATGGACGGAGGTACTGATGTAGCCATCTCTGAGGTGGAGGTCAACATCTAGGAAGGTGGCTTGTTGGGTTGAGTAGGACCAGGTGAAGCAAATGGGGGAGAAGTTGTTGAGGCTCTGGAGGAATGTGGATAGGGTGTCCTCACCTTCAACCCAGATAGCAAAGATGTCACCAATGAATCTGAACCAGGCGAGGGGTTTAGGATTCTGGGTTTTTAGGAAGGATTCCCGTAAATGGCCCATGAATAGGTTGGCGTAGGATGGTGCCATGCGGGTGCCCATAACTGTACCCCAGTTTTGTTCATAGATAATGCCTTCAAAGGAGAAGTAATTGCGGGTGAGGATATAGTTGGTCATTGTGACTAGGAAGGAGGTTGCTGGAGTCCATAGGGTGTCTGGAAAGGTAGTGTTCAATACCAGTAAGACCATGGACATTATAGTGTGATTAAAACTACTTTTTACTTGACAGCTAGCCAAGCGCGTGACCGTGAGTCAGTGTGGGCCAATCACACACTGACGTTCAGCATCCCTCCCCTGCATAGTTGCCACTGCTTATGCGTCATGGTTCAGTACCTGCTAACACCTGGTCTTGTGTGCGTCATGTTGTGTGAACTGCATTATCTCAGTGTTTGTTTCCACTACGAGTGTGTGATAAATTACTGTAGTGACTTCTGTGTACAAAATGTCTGAAAATAAAAAGTGTGGTCATCCTAGAGTTTGTAGTCTGAAATCATTTTCAAAGAAAGTTGGGCAAGCAATAGCATTGAGAGGACAATCACGTGAATACGGCTGCAATGTAAGACAATATTTTGAGATGGAAAGGGAGAAGGGAGGGCCTCTTCTTTCCATTAATAAGGTAGTCGAGAGGACTGGGGTAGCATTAAGAATAAACAGAACCACAGTTATAAACATAGGCAAAGAGCAAAATGAAAAACTGAATACATATTCCAGGCCATCAAATCTTAACTCCAAACCGCCAAGTCTGGAAACTCTGGGGAAAAAGTGACACATTGAGAAACGTGTGACGAATGTTGATTCTTTTGAAGAGGATGCAATATGCAGACATTTGTATGCATATTATCACCGTAGAGAGCATCCGACGTTACGAAAACTGTATGTAATGCTTAAAGAAGCTGGTCTTTTTGTTGGCAGTAAGTCATCTCTTCGGCTGGTTTTATTAAACCTGGGATTTAATTACGAAAAATTAAGTGGTCTTACAGTTCTCTTGGAATGGCAAGATACTGCTGCTTGGCGATGCCGATTTTTGCAGCAGGTAAAGAACACTGAAATCGATGATTTAGTGTGGCTAGATGAAACATGGGTGAATTCTGGTCATACACTGAAGACAGGTTGGTCTGACGGATCACAAGAAGGAGTGGCAATACCTGTTGGAAAAGGAAGCAGAATTATTGTTGTTCATGCAGGTACCGCCTGTGGGTTTGTTCCTGGCTGTTTACATGTTTTCAGGTCAAAGAAAACCTCAGATTTTCACTAGGAGATGAACCACGCCACCTCTTTACGATGGTTTGAAAATTCACTGTTACCGAATTTGGAGAAACCGTCGTACATCATTATTGACAATGCACCATACCCCATTGTTCTAAAGGACAATCTTCTAGAAAAGAGGAAATTATACAGTGGTTATGGCGAAATAACATACAATTCGATGACAGAATGAAGTAAGTGGAACTATTGGAACTTGTGTCACAACATATGCCACGACACCCGACATACGTTGTAGATGAAGTTGCCAACAAACATGGACATTCTGTAATTAGATTACCTCCCTATCATTGTCACTTTAATGCTATAGAGCTAATATGGGCCCAAATCAAGAGGTACATAGCATGTGAAAACAAGACATTCAAGCTTTCAGAAGTGGACAGACTTTTGAGTGAAGCTGTTTCCAAAGTAACTGTGGAAAACTGGAGTAATGGTGTAGTACATACAAAAGCTGTCATTCAGGAGGCATGGAAGAACAAATCCTTATTGGAAGATAGTGTTTCCAAATTAATTATTGCCATCGGGGAGTCATCTGAAAGTTCTAGCGACACAGATATAAGCGGCATTTTCCAGCTGTCGGGCACAGAACACGTCGAGTGATGGTAAGCTGCAAAAAAAAAAATTGTACCTTTTGGTGGTGTTGGTCTCCTTGTCTTGGTATTTTGATTTTAGTGATTTGTTGCGAAATTCATGGCACAAGACAAAAATGTAACTGCTTTGTCCCACCCTGCATAAGATATATCAGCACTTCAACGGTATGCACAATACTATTCTTGTCTTGGTGAAACTGTAGCACCCACCCACTTCCAACAAGCTCTAAAAATAAACTCAAACCTTTCCGAAACTTTTTCTCACTTTGACCCCCCACGAAAAATGTAAAGGCAAAAAGTTTGTCCCTTACTACATTTCTGATGTTGATTTGGAAAAAGTTCCGCGTCAGATGTGAGATTTTAATTTATTACTTCACTATTATGGGCTGTATTGCTCAGAAAGTTTGCAAACATTATCAAACTATGCCACTGAAGACAACATTAAAATTTTGTTGTTGTACGACACATAGTTTAGGAGATAGGGAATGATTGAGTAGCGTGAAAATTCAACTTTTCGTAAAAAGTTAAATATTTCTCTATTTCAGTAGCACAAAATTTTCACTGAGTTAAAAAAAGTGTCAGAAGGTAGTTCTCGTATGACTCTACCATGTACAGTTGCCAAATTATAAAAAACACTACTTCCATTTTATTACAGCGGCAGCTGGCAACATTGCACAGCCGCTCAGCGAACTGTCAAGTACAAAGTAGAATGAGATTTTCACTCTGCAGCGGAGTGTGGGCTGATATGAAACTTCCTGGCAGATTAAAACTGTGTGCCTGACCGAGACTCGAACTCGGGACCTTTGCCTTTCGCGGGCAAGTGCTCTACCATCTGATCTACCGAAGCACGACTCACGCCCAGTACTCACAGCTTTACTTCTGCCAGTATCTCGTCTCCTACCTTCCAAACTTTACAGAAGCTCTCCTGCGAACCTTGCAGAACTAGCACCCCTGAAAGAAAGGATACTGCGGAGACATGGCTTAGCCACAGCCTGGGGGATGTTTCCAGAATGAGATTTTCACTCTGCAGCGGAGTGTGCACTGATATGAAACTTCCTGGCAGATTAAAACTGTGTGCCCGACGGAGACTCGAACTCAGGACCTTTGCCTTTCACAGCCAAGTGCTCTACCATCTGAGCTACCAAAGCACGACTCACGCGCAGTACTCACAGCTTTACTTCTGCCAGTATCTCGTCTCCTACCTTCCAAACTTTACAGAAGCTCTCCTGCAAACCTTGCAGAACTAGCACCCCTGAAAGAAAGGATACTGCGGAGACATGGCTTAGCCACAGCCTGGGGGATGTTTCCAGAATGAGATTTTCACTCTGCAGTGGAGTGTGCGCTGATATGAATCTTCCTGGCAAATTAAAACTGTGTGCCTGACCGAGACTTGAACTCGGGACCTTTGCCTTTCGCGGGCAAGTGCTCTACCATCTGAGCTACCAAAGCACGACTTACGCCCGGTCAGGCACACAGTTTTAATCTGCCAGGAAGTTACAAGTACAAAGTAGTTTTAATCGTACTATAGGAATGTCAGTGTACAGGGAGGTGGTATCAACAGTGATGAGCAGAGCACTGTGTGGTAAAGGGACAGGAACTGTCAAGAATTGGTGGAAGAAATGATTGGTATCTTTTATATAGGAGGATAGGTTCCGGGTAATACGTTGAAAGTGTCGGTCTACGAGAGCAGAGATTCTCTGAGTTGGGTCACAGTAACCAGCCACAATGGGTCATCCTGGGTGGTTGGGATTATGGACTTTAGGAAGCATGTAGAAGGTAGGGGTGTGAGGAGTGGTAGGGGTAAGTAAAGAGATGGACTCTGGGGAGAGGTTCTGGGATGGGCCCAAGGATTTGAGTAGTGACTGAATATCCTGCTGGATTACTGGAATTGGGTCACTGTGGCAAGGTTTGTAGGTGGAAGTATCTGACAGCTGACAGAGTCCTTCCTCCAGGTAATCCTTGCGGTTCAAAACAATGGTGGCGGAGCCTTTGTTTGCAGGTAGGATTATAAGGTTGGGATCAGTTTCTAGATGGTCGACTGCGGTTCTTTCTGCAGATGTGAGGTTAGTTTGCATATTGAAGGATTTGTGGAATGATGGTGAGGCAAGGTTTGTGGTTAAGAAACTCTGGAAAGTTAACAGGGGGTGGTTTGGAGGCAGTGGGGTTGGATCATAGTTGGATAGAGGAGTGAACTGAGTTAGGCAAGATTCAATACTGGTCTTTGGTAGAGTCTGGCTGGTTGGGTTGGCAGCGAAAAAGTGTTTCCACTGTAGGGACCGGGAGAAGGAGAGAAGGTCTTTAACAAGTCCTGCATGATTGAATTTGGGAGTGGGGCGAAAGGTGAGGCCTTTGGAAAGGGCTGATATTTCTGTGGGAGTAAGGCTTCTGGTGGAAAGGTTCATGATTGTGTTGCAGGTCTGTTTAGGTTCTGGATTCCATGTGGTGATGGGAGGGAGTTTTAAGTGTAATAGGTCTGCGAGACAGGGTTCGTCAACTATGAGGGGACATGGGGGAGGTTTAGAGGTTGTGGCAGAGGTGGTGGACAGTGGTACTCCGAGGCGGGAATAGGAAGTGAGCATGATGGAGAGCTTTTTGAGGTGGCGTTGTGCATGTTGCTCCAGTTTCTGCAGGGCAAGAGTTTCAATGTTTGTTATTGTTTCCAGGAATTTGGGATTTTATTTTTTATTTCTCTCCTTTCCACTACTTCCTCCCCACCCCCCCCACCCCCCACCCCGCCCCCGCCCACCCTCCTCACATTCTCTCCAGCCCTCCACCTAAACTGCAGCACTTCACTGTCCGCCACACCTACCATACTATCCCTCTCCCTCCCCATCCCAGCCTCCTCCTTACCCCCACCCAGTCACCAGTCCCATCATGCACTGGTGCTGCTGCTCACAGTGTGGTTTCAGTAATCTGAGTTTGCACACGTGTGTACAAGTTACGTTTGTGTATGTGTGTGTGTGTGTGTGTGTGTGTGTGTGTGTGTGTGTGTGTATTGCTTACAAAGGCCTTAATGGCTGAAAGCTATAACTGTGTGAATCTTTTTGTTGTGCTTATTGCAACTCAGTATCTCCCATATATGATGAGAAGCAACTTTCCTTCTGTAATATTGTTACATTCCATCCTGGATTTTCCATTGTTTGATAGAAATATGGATATAAATATGAGACAATAGTACATTTTTAGCAATGTGTTTCCATTAACTTTGCTAGACATTTTCCCCATAAAGAATGTATTTGAGCTAATTTTTGGACATTTATTACATTTGTGATTTTCTGAAGAAATGTACCTGTGTACTGCCACACCCATGAACATGTAGCTGCTTGTCTCTTGTAGGTCTGTGTTCCCAACTTTAAAGTTTATATTTGCAGTATGTGGCACAAACCAGAATGTACATTGTTTTTGTTCCATTCATGAACAAAATTTTACATCTGAAATTCTGGGTTGCATTTTACAAATTCAGAGCAGTTCTTTCCTCCTGTTCATTCTCAGTGCTACCACTAGTTATGAGAGATATATGATCATCATATGTGATGACATCTACAACTGTTGGTGCACTCATACCTTTTAAGTAACAGATGAAAAGCAGTGGACCCAATACTCTCTCTCTCTCTCTCTCTCTCTCTCTCTCTCTCTCTCTCTCTCTCTCAAACACACACACACACACACACACAAAATTTCTTTTCATCATTCAATGGTGACACTATGAGAGTCGTCCACAAAGTAAGTTCCGTTTCTTTTTCTATCCATGACAGCGCTACGATCGCAGTCCCGAGCATCCAATGCAGTTACTCTGACTCCAGGAGAAGACATTTACGCCATTTTCAGATCGCTGCTGTTGACGTGTGCTTTGTAGTGCTTCTTTATAATCCCAACCATAATTGAAAATGTGTTTGAATCAGATCTGTGATTCATTTTCTAAATGCAATGAAAGTTAAACCAAAGGATAGTCATGGGGGATGAAACTTGGGTATTGTATTACACCCCTGAAACAAAACGGAAATCAGTGGAATGGAGGCACACTTCATCCCCAAAAAAAGGTTAAGCCTAAGCAAATCTTGACACCTTGAAAAGTCATGTGCACCATTTTTTGGGACAGAAAAGTCATTTTGCTGATTGATTTCTTACCACGAGGCCAAACAATCAAGGCAGATTTCTTACCACGAGGCCAAACAATCAAGGCACCATGTTACTGTGAGACCATTAAGAAATTGCGCTGCATAATACAGAACAAGCAGTGAGGATTACTGTCAAAACGTGTTTTCTTCCATGATAACGCCTGACCTCACACGGCGAATGTGACCAAAAAACACTTACAGGAATTTCAAAGGGATGCGTTCGATCGTTCCACATACAGCCTGGTCCTCGCCCGCGGTGAAATTCATCCCTTCTTACACCTAAGATCTGTCCTTGGTGGTCAACACTTCAATGTAGATGACGAGCTAAAAGAACATGTTACCACATGGTTGAATACACAGGCGGCAACCTTCTATGAAGAAGGCATACAAAAACTAGTGCCACGCTATGACAAGTGCCTACAAAATTTTGGAAGCTATGTAGAAAAGTGGTTTAACAGTTGTAGATTTTTGTACAGCAAATATTTTTTCTGTATCTGTACACTTTTGTTTTATATAACTAAATGGAACTTACTTTGTGGACGACCCTTGTATGTGTATCACAAAATTTGAAATTGCTGACTTGGTTGACTTATGATTATGAATCTATGTTAGGCACTGAAACTTCCTGGCAGATTCAAACTATGTGCCAGAAGATTGAACTCAAGTTCTTAACCTTTTGTGGGCAAGTGCTCTATCGGCTGAGCTATCTGTGCACAACTCATGATCCCACCTCACAAATTACTTCTGCCAGTATCTCATCTCCTACTTTCCAAACTTCACAAGAATTCTCCTGCAAACCTTGCAGGACTAGCACTCGTAAAGAAAGGGATATTGTGGAGACATAGCATTCATTCCAGAATGAATTTTTCACTCTGCAGAAAAGTGTGCACTGATGTAAAGCTTCCTGACAGGTTAAAACTATATGTGCCAGACTGAAACTCAAGCTTGGGGCATTTTCCTTTTCCAGGCAAGTGCTCTACCAACTGTTGATCCAGCACACCATTTTAATCAGCCTGGAAGTTTCACATCAGTACATCAAAGACCCATCAAACAGATTTCAAGCACTTATTTAAAAAGCATTAAGCAATACACACTCTTACTTGACTAAAGTGAAGGTTTATACTGATAAATCTGTCAGCTCCCAGATTATGAGCACAATGAGAAACACACAAAGAAAACATACCAATCAGCCCTGTAATTAACTTTATAAGCAGCCCAACCTACCACCTGAGCAAAATACTAAACTATGTTCTTAATAATAATAATAATAATAATAATAATAACAGATACGAAGAAAGTAAATTGGAAAAAGAAAACACTACATGGCAAGCACCCGTACCATCTAACACAGCCACACATCGATCAAGACGCATCCAGCACATGGCTAAGAAAAGGCAATATATACAGTGAGACGGAAGGATTCATGATTGCAATAAGGATCAAACAATAAACACCAGATATTACAGCAAGCATATTATTAAAGATCCCAATACCACAACAGATAAATGCAGACTTTGCAAACAACAAATAGAAACAGTAGATCACATTACAAGTGGATGTACAATACTAGCAAATACAGAGTACCCCAGAAGACATGACAATGTAGCAAAAATAATATATCAACAACTAGTCGTACAACATAAACTAATAAAACAACACGTTCCCACATACAAGTATGCACCACAAAATGTACTGGACAATGATGAATACAAATTATACTGGAACAGAACCATTATAACAGATAAAACAACACCACATAACAAACCTGACATCATATTCACCAATAAAAAGAAGAAATTGACACAACAAATCAAAATATCCATACCCAATACAACAAATATACAGAAGAAAACAGGAGAAAAAATTGAAAAATACATCCAACTGGCTGAGGAAGTCAAGGACATGTGGCATCAGGATAAAGTTGACATTATATCAAT
Organism: Schistocerca piceifrons; assembly: GCF_021461385.2. Lineage (NCBI taxonomy): Eukaryota > Metazoa > Arthropoda > Insecta > Orthoptera > Acrididae > Schistocerca > Schistocerca piceifrons. The sequence continues at coordinate 51,419,021 of NC_060144.1, read as the reverse complement.
TATACTATCAACTACAGGAGTCATACCACACAATATCCACCAGTACATCAATACAATACAGCTACATCCAAACTTACATATACAACAACAGAAATCTGTAATTATTGATACATGTTCAATTACCCGAAAGTTCCTAAATGTAATGTAACATATACCATACAGTTAAAAGGAAGTCACGCTTGATCAAAGTCCACGTCACTTTCCATTTTTAACCAGACATAATGTCTGAGAAAGGAAAGAATAACAATAATAATAATAATAATAATATACAATCAAAAATTCCACAGGTTTTACATATCAAAATACATAAAAATTACAGAAAATGTTAAATTATTTTCATTAGACATTATTAGTCTGTACCCTAATGTTCCTGTCAATGAAAGTATCAACATTATCAAAGAAAATCTTTGAATACACTGCCAAATGGGGTGTGTATAAGTATATTAATTTATCTCGCTACTTTATCTTTATTTGTTAGACAACTATTTTATATTTAACAACTAGTACTACCGTTGCAATGGGAGTTTCTTGGCAAAACTGAAAACACCTCTTCAGTAAGCACATAGAGTGGAACAATAAAATTCAGTACTATGTAAATTGAAGGTGGGTAGTGAGAAAGGGAAGGAACTGATGATGTGAGAGGCATCGGTGACGAGTGAATCTGTGTACCAGACTCTGACTGAAACCTAAATCTCCTGCCTACTAGGCAGCTGAGTTAAGCAATCCAGACACAGTGTTTATTGCAAATGCATGGTCTATCTCAGCACAGACCCCAGCCAACACACATTCCCACCTAATGCCACCTATCTACAGTCCCTGTCCATGTTGTCCATGCTTGCTAATGTTTATATTCCCGATGGAAGTTGAATGATATTGTGTATCTGCACTGAGGCTTGTGGTTTCATTGCCTATCAAGGTGAATCAATTACGTGAATGTGTGATGTCTGTTGTTTCATAAATCTTACTAAATGCATACATCTGTATTCAGTAAGGATGTAGATAATCGTATCTTTGAGCACTGTGACCTGACTGGGTACTGGTTTTTGCAGGCAATGTAAATGGCATGGGGGGGGGGGGGGGGGTAGAAAATGCCAGTGTCAGAGGTAAGGGGGGTGGGGGTAGGAGAGCAAGATAAGGAAAGATAATATGAACATAGCACAAGAGAAACAATGCTATGGTGCAATCAGGGGTAGTAGCATCAGCAAGATAAGGAAAGATAATATGAACATAGCACAAGAGAAACAATGCTATGGTGCAATCAGGGGTAGTAGCATCTTGTACATGGTGAAGTAAGAGGTGAGGATGAAGGCAGATAATGATAAAATGTAGGGAATGGTAAATTCATGATGAAGCAGTATTACTTAAGATTTATAGACAGATGAAATCAACTGAACTAAGAGTGCCAGAGGGAAATGTGTGTTTCTGAATAAGAAGCTGATAATGATGGGGAGGGGATTGACATTGTTCAAGGATAAGGGCTAACATAGATTGAGCCAATAGGGATTGTTGGACTGCACTATTCAGAGAATAGTGGATGTTGAGGGAAAGGATCCAGATAGCATGGCCTTTGAAGCAGATAATAAAATCGACCATGTTCTGTTAAGGGGACATGCACTGCTACTGTGTAGTCAACTTTGCACTGGGCCAGAGTTCACACTGACCATTCACCCAAGTGGACAGCTCATTGGTGATGGCTCTAATGATACAGGGTTTGCTTGGTATAGGACTGAGATAGCATGTTCTAAATGTGTAGATAGGGACAGGTTTTACATCTAGATCACTCACATGGAAATGACCCAAGTGACAACAGACTGTATAGAGTTGTATGATATTTGGTAGGCTGGAAGACTGTGGATTTTATATGTTCTGTCCTGAGGTAAATTTGTTAATAACAGTGACTTTGCAACTGTTTAGAAAGGGAGGGAGTGTTGATTGTGTGGAAGGGAGTGTTGATTATGCAGTAGGACGCAACATAGCAGCAAACATCACTGTCTTCATGTATTTAGTGACATAGGAGTATCATTAATATTTCCTTTTTCCTCAGTTTGGTACAGTACCCCCTCATCAGTTATTTGCGCCACATTCAGCAGCTCCTAAATCCTCATCTTTCCTAACTGCTTATTGTCAGCATTTCACTTCAGTATAAGACTATATTCCAGATATGTACATTTAGAAAATACTTCCAAACATTTCAACTTATATTCAAAGTCAACAAGGGGTTTTTTTTTCTTTTTTTTTTTTTTTTTTTTCTCCACAATTTTCTTTTTTGCTATTGCATCTCTATTTCAGCCATTATCAGTTATTTTGCTGCCCAAATAGTAAAACTGGTCAACTACTTTCACCTGATTTAATTCAGCTATGTTCCATAACCTGTGTTGTACTTCTGATCATGTTCATCTTCTCTCCTCTTTGTAAGACACTGTCAGTTTCATTCAACTGACCTTCCAAGTTTTCTTTTTTCTGTCTTCGACAGAATTACATTGTCACTGACGAACCTCAAAGTTTTTATTTCTTCTCCCTGAACATTAATTCTGTTTACAAATTTCTCTTTAGTTTCCTTCACAACTTGCTCCGAGTACAGATTGTATAACATTGGGGATAGACTGCAGTCCTGTTTTACACCCTGCTCAACGGCTGCTTTCTTGTCATGTCCTTTGACTCTTATAATTGCAGTCTGGTTTCTGTACAAGTTGTGAATAACATTTTATTCCCACTGCCTTCAAGATTTCATAGATTGTGATCCAGGTAGTACTGCCATTAGCTTTCTCCGAACCTACAAATGCTGTAACTGTAGGTTTGAAATTCTTTATCTTTAGAACAAATCAGTTTATATATATCAAGGTGAATGTGATATGAAATATGTTACATAATGTACATTTCTGAGCACACATATTTAAATTACAGGTTGCTTTCATTTATACAGTACACATACATTTAAATGTTCTACAATGATGTAAAATCAGTGTTGCTTTCCAAAAGTTTTGACCTCAATATTTGCTTTAATATTTTTGGAAAGTTTCTTATAAAATTTAACTCCCAGGTGGAAGATATCTTTTTGTTGCAGGAATATCTTGATTTAGGTAAAATGTAAGCTTTTGCTTTAAGTACCAATACCAGTCTGCATCCCCTCCCCCAGTCTACTATCTGTACCTGTTACGAATATGGGTTCCCATAATGTAGATAGATGGTAAAGGAGCATAACAGAGACATCAAACAACGCTTTACATAGGTCTTCAGGTTTGCATCCAAACATGATAGTAATGGCCCTTTTTTGTAATCTGAATGTGCTGATAACTGCTTTATAGTTTCCTCATAACATGAAGTCCATACAGGGTGTACATAAAATCCAGGTACACTTTGAATTATTTATTGCACAAGAACCAAACATTGTACAGATATCATGCATCTGACATTTTGAAGAGAAAGCCTGAAAGTTTTTTTTGCATGTATACTGCCATAGCGTAGTTTGGTAATTTGCCAATAGTCCGCCCTAGTCGGAAACATGGCGAGTTCAGTTGTGAAGTGAGCTTTCTGTGTGTTTGAGTTCAACAAAAAAAGTGTGCTACAGCTGTTCAATGGATGTTTAGAACCAAGTACAGTAAGAAGCCACCAACAAGGAAGGTCACTTACCACTGGCATAACAAATTTGTTACGACGGGTTGCTTGTGCCCGGCAAAGAGAAGTGGTCATCCCAGTGTGAGTGAAGTGAATGTGGAGCGCGTATGAGAGACATTCATGAGGAGTCCAAAGAAATTGGTGCATCATGCATCCTGTGAATTCAAAATGGCTCCAATGACAGTGTGGAAAGTCCTACAACAGAGGTTGTCTATAAAACCATTCAAATTGAAGCTAGTGCAGAAGCTCAATGACGACGACAAAGGCAAGCATTTTGAGTTTTGTTAGCAGTTGCAACAATTAAGTAAGGATGGGGATGGCATTGTTGATCACTTAATTTTTATCAACAAAGCCACTTTTCACACTAACGGGAAAGTGAACAGGCATAATTGTCAAATCTGGGGCACAAAGCATCCACACGAATGCATTTAATTTGAGCTTGATTCCCCAAAGGTAAATGTAGTTTGTGCTGAAAGCACTGTCACTGGATGTTGCAGCAGCAATGGCTGATGCCTCAAATGCAATTGGACTCCCCATTCATCTTTTAGAAGAAGGGTCTCCATCCCATTTTCATCATGAAATTCGTGGGTACCTGAACATGGAGCTGCTGCATTAATGGATCGGCCGTGCTACAGAAGGGGATAGCTGTTTCATGAAATTGCCTCCCCAATCCCCAGATCTCACTCTGTGCGACCTTTTTTTTTTTTTTTTTTTTTTGTGGGGACACATTTAAGATCTCGTGTGTGTACCGCCTCTACCACATGATGTAGTAGAGCTCCAGGAGAGAATATGTGAAATGACTGCCACAGTCGATGATGCCATCCAGGGACAGGTACGGCAAGAATTTGATTGATGGAGAGACATCTACAGACCTTAAAGTAACCTCTGGCATGCCACAGGGGAGTGTTATGGGGCCACACACAAAATTCAAGCTTTTGCAACCAACGGTTGCTTCATCAGGAAAGAGGGAAGGAGAGGGAAAGACGAAAGATGTGCGGAATATTTGTGTATAAGGAAGTGGCATCAATGATTACAAGGATGGTTTCCGGGGGTAACAGATTGGGTAAGGATTCCAGGTGTTCGAGAAAGTGGATGGTGTCTTTGATGAAGGATGGGAGACTGCATGTAATGGGTTGAAGGTGTTGATCTACGTAGGCAGAGATACGTTCTGTGGGGGCTTGGTAACCAACTACAATGGAGCGGCCGGGATGATTGGGTTTGTGAATTTTAGGAAGAAGCTAGAAGGTAGGGGTGCGGGGTGTTGGTGGGGTCAGGAGGTTGATGGAGTCAGGTGAAAGGTTTTGTAGGGGCCTAAGGTTCTGAGGATTCCTTGAAGCTCCACCTGGACATCAGGAATGGGATTACCTTGGCAAACTTTGTATGTGGTGTTGTCTGAAAGCTGACGCAGTCCCTCAGCCACATACTCCAGATGATCAAGTACCACGGTCGTGGAACCCTTGTCCGCCGGAAGAATGACGATGGATCGGTCAGCCTTCAGATCACGGATAAATTTTTTTTTTCCGCTTTCAACACTACCGCTGCTATAAAATCCACCGTTTCTAGTTCACAAACAGTTCCTTTCACCTATTGAACAACCATTTCAGCTAGGTCTAATAACTTTTGCTTTATTTCCATTTCCATTTTTCCCACATCACTGATCATTTTTAGCCGCTTCCCACAAGGTTTAACGTCATTATTTCTTCGTCAGACAATTGTTAGCCTCATTTTCATAATCTGCCACCACAAAACCACTCCTTTCAATACATTTACACGTAGTTTTTTCGAAATATTCCCGAATTTCTCCACCCTTTGACGTGTTTTGGCGGCAACACAACCACCTAACCTTTATGCACATCGTTGTCTACCAACTCAAGTTCACCACAGGATCAACATAGCCCAGCTTTAACCAACACTTTTTCGTCTTTTTTCACACCAGATCTCCAGTTGCTTTCTAGTTCACCTTTATCTCTCCCCATATATTTTTATTTTCATTTTCATTTCAGCCTCATGTTACACTTTCCACCTTCTAATACCATGTCACCCTCACAACACCCCCACTACGACCCCATTAAGTTTTATTTACATTCCTTCCGCAAATATGCCTTCGCCCTAGCCAGATTACGCTCCCATAATTTGTTTTCTCAGGCTTGTCTGACATTTGGCATTACCCCCAAAGGCTTCACACTTAATGTTCCCATCTCTGGCTGCAACCCTTCTTTCCGTCAGTCCCTATACCAGTTCCAAACTGAACAATCAATTGCCCTCGCCCACCTAATCCTTCACCTACACATCAACTCAGCCAATGAACACACCCGTCAACTCCTATCCTTAATAAAAGTCCTCAATCTTTCCTCTCCCACATCCAAACTGGCTGTTCAGAGCATCCTCCTACAGGCCAACCACAAATTAGAACAGCATGCCACCCTCCACCTCAAAAAGCTATCCAATCTCCTGGTTTCCCACCTCCGGAAAGGCAACTCACTCACCCCTCACAACCTTTCCGGCAAACCTCAACCTCCTCTCATTGCACACAAACCCAGTCTCTCCCATCTACTCAATCTCCCACTTCCAGCACCTCAAAATTCCAATCAACAAAATCTGGAACCACAACACCCTAATTCAGTAGTTAACCTTTCCTCCAAACCTCTCTCCCAATCCGAAACCTCTGTCCTATCCAAAGGCCTCACCTTCAGCCCCACTACCAGAGTCAACCAAACAGCCCTCGTCAAAGATTTACTGCCCTACACTCATACTCTCTGCTGGAAATATCACTTTGCCATGAAGAAAAATGATCCTAATCCTACTCCTAATGATCCAACTCCCCAAGACACTATCCAAATTGAACCCTGCCTGGAACAGTTCCGTCCTCCGTCACAGTGGGATCCACCTCCTCTTCCTCAAAATCATTCTCTCCAAACCTTCCAGCCTTGCCTCTCAATCCTTCTTAAAAAAAACCTTAATCCTACTCCCAACATCACCACTGCTGAAGCCCAAGCTATCCGTGATCTGAGGGCTGACCGATCCATCGTCATTCTTCCGGCGGACAAGGGTTCCACGACCGTGGTACTTGATCGTCTGGAGTATGTGGCTGAGGGACTGCGTCAGCTTTCAGACAACACCACATACAAAGTTTGCCAAGGTAATCCCATTCCTGATGTCCAGGCGGAGCTTCAAGGAATCCTCAGAACCTTAGGCCCCCTACAAAACTTTTCACCCGACTCCATCAACCTCCTGACCCCACCGACACCCCGCACCCCTACCTTCTAGCTTCTTCCTAAAATTCACAAACCCAATCATCCCGGCCGCCCCATTGTAGCTGGTTACCAAGCCCCCACAGAATGTATCTCTGCCTACGTAGATCAACACCTTCAACCCATTACATGCAGTCTCCCATCCTTCATCAAAGACACCAACCACTTTCTCGAACACCTGGAATCCTTTCCCAATCTGTTACCCCCGGAAACCATCCTTGTAACAATTGATGCCACTTCCTTATGCACAAATATTCCACACATCCAGGGCCTTGCTGCGATGGAGCACTACTTCCTTTCATGCCGATCACCTGCCACCCTACCTAAAACCTCTTTCCTCATTACCTTAGCCAGCTTCATCCTGTGGGATTAAAGGGACCAGACTGCGATGGTCATCGGTCGCTTCATCCTGACCTACAACTTCTTCACTTTTGAAGGCCAGACATACCAACAATTAAAGGGAACAGCCATGGGCACCAGGATGGCCCCCTCGTACACCAACCTATTCATGGGTCGCTTAGAGGAAGCCTTCTTGGTTACCCAGGCCTGCCAATCCAAAGTTTGGTACAGATTTATTGATGACATCTTCATGATCTGGACTCACAGTGAATAAGAACTCCAGAATTTCCTGTCCAACCTCAACTCCTTTGGTTCCATCAAATTCACCTGGTCCTACTCCAAATCCCATGCCACTTTCCCTGGCGTTGACCTCCACCTGTCCAATGGCCAGCTTCACATGTCCGTCCACATCAAACCCACCAACAAGCAACAGTACCTCCATTATGACAGCTGCCACCCATTCCACATCAAACAGTCCCTTCCCTACAGCCTAGGTCTTTGTGGCAAACGAATCTGCTCCAGTCTGGAATCCCTGAACCATTACACAAACAACCTGAAAACAGCTTTCGCATCCTGCAACTATCCTCCCAACCTGGTACAGAAGCAAATAACCAGAGCCACTTCCTCATCCCCCCAAACCCAGAACCTCCCACAGAAGAACCACAAAAGTGCCCCACTTGTGACAGGACACTTTCCAGGACTGGATCAGTTTCTGAATGTGGCTCTCCAGCAGGGATACGACTTCCTCAAATCCTGCCCTGAAATGAGATCCATCCTTCATGAAATCCTCCCCACTCCACCAAGAGTGTCTTTCTGCCGTCCACCTAACCTTCATAACCTCTTAGTTCATCCCTATGAAATCCCCAAACCACCTTCCCTACCCTCTGGCTCCTACCCTTGTAACCGCCCCCGGTGTAAAACCTGTCCCATGCACCCTCCCACCACCACATACTTCAGTCCTGTAACCCAGAAGGTGTACACGATCAAAGGCAGAGCCACGTGTGAAAGCACCCACGTGATTTACCAACTGACCTGCCTACACTGTGAAGCTTTCTATGTGGGAATGACCAGCAACAAACTGTCCATTCACATGAATGGACACAGGCAGACAGTGTTTGTTGGTAATGAGGATCACCCTGTGGCTAAACATGCGTTGGTGCATGGCCAGCACATCTTGTCACAGTGTTACACCGCCCGGATTATCTGGACACTTCCCACTAACACCAACCTGTCAGAACTCTGGTGATGGGAACTTGCCCTTCAGTATATCCTCTCTTCTCGTTATCTGCCAGGCCTCAACCTCCGCCAATTTCAAGTTGCCGCCACTCATACCTCACCTGTCTTTCAACAACATCTTTGCCTCTTTACTTCCACCTCGACTGACATCTCTGCCCAAACTCTTTGCCTTTACAGATGTCTGCTTGTGTCTGTGTACGTGCGGATGGATATGTGTGTGTGTGTGTGCGAGTGTATACCTGTCCTTTTTTCCCCCTAAGGTAAGTCTTTCCACACCCGGAATTGGAATGACTCCTTACCCTCTCCGTTAAAACCCACATTCTTTTGTCTATCCCTCTCCTTCCCTCTTTCCTGATGAAGCAACCGTTGGTTGCGAAAGCTTGAATTTTGTGTGTATGTTTGTGTTTGTTTGTGTGTCTACCAACCTGCCAGCACTTTTGTTTGTTATGTCACATCATCTTTGTTTTTAGATATATTTTTCCCATGTGGAATGTTTCCCTCTATTTTTTATATATATATATATATATATATATATATATATATATATATATATATATATATATATATGTGTGTGTGTGTGTGTGTGTGTGTGTGTGTGTGTGTGTGTGTGTGTGTGTGTGTGTGACGTAATAGATAGTGTCAGAAGTCCCATGCAGCTTTTCACAGATGATGCTGCAGTATACAGAGAAGTTGCAGCATTTTGTGTGTATGTTTGTGTTTGTTTGTGTGTCTATCAACCTGCCAGTGCTTTTGTTTGGTATGTCACATCATCTTTGTTTTTAGATATATTTTTCCCACGTGGAATGTTTCCCTAGTAGATAGTGTCAGAAGTTCCATGCAGCTTTTCACAGATGATGCTGCAGTATACAGAGAAGTTGCAGCATTAGAAAATTGCAGCGAAGTGCAGGAAGTGCTGCAGCAGATAGGCACTTGGTGCAGGGAGTGGCAACTGACACTTAACATAGACAAATGTAATGTATTGCGAATACATATAAAGAAGGATCCTTTATTGTACGATTATATGATAGCAGATCAAACAGTGATAGCAGTTACTTCTGTAAAATAACTGGGAGTATGCGTACGGAACAATTTGAAGTGGAATGATCATATAAAATTAATTGTTGGTAAGGCAGGTGCCAGGTTGAGATTCATTGGGTGAGTCCTTAGAAAATGTAGTCCATCAACAAAGGAGATGGCTTACAAAACACTCGTTTGACCTATACTTGAGTATTGCTCATCAGTGTGGGATCCATACCAGGTCGGGTTGACAGAGGAGATAGAGAAGATCCAAAGAAGAGCAGTGTGTTTCATCACAGGGTTATTTGGTAAGCGTGATAGCATTATAGAGATGTTTAGCAAACTCAAGTGTCAGACTCTGCAAGAGAGGCACTCTGCATCATGGTGTAGCTTGCTGCCCAGGTTTCGAGAGGGTGTGTTTCTGGATGAGGTATCGAATATATTGCATCCCCCTACTTATGCCTCCTGAAGAGATCATGAAAGTAAAATTAGAGAGATTTGAGCATGCATGGAGGCTTTCCAGCAGTCGTTCTTCCCGCGAATCATACACGACTGGAACAGGAAAGGGAGGTAATGCAGTAGCACATAAAGTGCCCTCCACCACACACCGTTGGGTGGCTTGCGGAGTATAAATGTAGATGTAGATTACTGTATTGACATCTGTCAGGTCACTCACAGTTTGCATATCGAATGTTTGTAAGAAGAAAAACTTTCAGAGTTTCTCTTCAAAATGCAATATGAATGACATCTGTACAATGTTTAGTGCTTGTGCAATAAATAATTGAAAGTGTTCCTGGACTTTATGCACACTCTGTATTTTTAAGATGAGAATGAAATTGGTATGATATGCAGTCTCTACTGTTTCCTCACTACAGCAGTCTTTTACTGAGCAAAGAAGGTAGCAGGTCTTGCTCGATTTTATGTTCAGGTGTTCTATATGCTTATCCCATTTTGCATTGCTTTTCAACCATAATCCTAAGAATTTGGATTACGTGCTGTTACGAGGGTCATGCCAAAAGTAAGTTCTCCTATTTTTTTATAAGTACAGAACTCTGTTTGTGTGGCAGTTGTTCACACTGTTATGAAGAGTGCTTCACCCACCGTGTATAAACATGTGCACACTGCACTGAGGCTCTGTCTTGGCTTGGCAGCCGTTGAGAATGGAGCTCCCGATGCATGTTGCGTGCAGTTATTCGGTTTTTGAACACAAAGGGCACTGCGCCAATTGAAATCCATCGCCAATTGATGGAAGTGTATGGTGAGTCGTGCATGAATGTCAAAAATGTTCGTAAGTGGTGTAGAGAGATTGCAGCTGGTCAGACCGAAATTCACGATGAACATAGGAGCGTCAATTTCTGAGGAGACAATGTTGAAGGTTGAGCAAAGCATGCATGAAGATCAGCGGATGACCCTGGATGATCTCTGCATGTTGGTTCCTGAGGTTTCCTGAAGCACCACTCACAGAATTTTAACAGAAACATTGAACTACCGAAAGGTGTGCGCAAGATGGGTGCCACACATGCTGACTGAGGACCACATGCGGCAATGAATTGATGCTTCCTGTGCATTTATTTGCTGCCTTGCAGCCAAACAGGACAACTTTCTGGACTCAATTGTCACAGGTGACAAAACCTGGGCATACCACTTTACATCTGAGACGAAGCAACAATCACGCCGGTGGCAGCATCCTTCTTCGCAGCATGGTGGTGGGCTGGTATGACATCGACATACAAAAACTGCCACAGCATCTACAAAAATGCATCGACAGAAATGGTGATTATTTGAAAAATAGCTAAATGTTCAAGCTGTAAACTGATGTAAACCATTGTAGAAATAAACAGGTCTACGTACTTATAAAAAAAAATAGGAGACCTTACTTTTGGGATTACCATCATACAAACTGGTTTATCTTTGATAAAGGTAAATGGGATGCACATATCCTTGTTTAGAACATTGTGGAATTTTAGTGTGATAGCTCTCCCTTACATTTCAGCAGAATTATGGTGCCTTCAACAAATAAGATGGTAGTCCATTAAATTTCGGGCATGCGGCCACAAAAATAAAATTTTTATTTAATTTTCTTATTTGCGCAGCTGCATGCCCAAAACTTTTGGGCTTTTCATTATTCCATGAAAAGTTGAAAATGCACAATAAGATGATATTTTGAGCATCCACATCTAATGTCAAATCATTAATAAAGAATGAACAGAAGGGGTCCCATTACTGATTGTTAAGGTAGACCGTATTTATTTAGATTATACTCTGATAAGTTCATCAAAACTATACATATTCTTCACTACAAAGTGTCCACAATCCTTATTTATACATAACTGTTCAATTCCAGTCTGCAGATTGCTTCACTTTATTTTCAAATAATCATTATTTGTTACAGTTACAGAATAGCTTGTCAATATGGAGCTGTAAGTTCTCAGTGAGTTATGACTGTGAACTTGTAATTCCATATCAAAAAGTTACTCCGTAACTACAATTAATGATTTGAAAATGGGTAAAAGGCCTGAAGCCAGTTATTTGCAAATAAAGAGAAGTGCTCTGCAGACAGAAATTGGACAGTTTTGTACTTTGATAAGTTTCCAGAAATAATGTGCTTGGTGCCTACTGCTTGCTTATGAACAGTATGGGAGAAACTTGTGGGTAATGTGGAGAAAATAAGATATTTATTCCCACATGTACTTGATAGCAACTTACAGCTGTACAAACATGAATGCATGCATAATTTAAAACACAGAATACCTAACAGAAATGTAAATCAAAGAGCAACTATATCAGTATAGTTTAAAACTGTCATTGCAAGGAACATTTATGCACCACTGTACCAGGTGTACCAGTATGAATTGAGCGTTTTTTTTTTTTGTGAAAATGAAACACTAATTTTGGATTGAAAAGTAAAAACATTTTATTCAAAGTACTGACCATTGCTTTCTATACATTTTGACCACCTTTCTGGCAATTTGTGGACACCACGCCAATAGAACTGTGTCCCATTGATGAAAACAAATGGTAGTCGGAAGGTGCCAAGTCTGGTGAATACGGCGGGTGGGGTAGCAACTTCCCGCCAAGTGTTTTGATTGTATCCTGAACCAGTTTTGCTTTGTGTGCAGGTGCATTGTCGTGTAAAAAAATTACTTTGCCATGTCTTCTGGCCCATTCTCGTCTTTTTTCAATCAATGCATAGTTCAAATTGATCATTTGTTGTCTGTAGCAATTAGTATTCACAGGTCCACTGGGTTTTAGAAGCTCATGATACACCACACCTTTCTGATCCCCCCAATCACAGAGCATTGTCTTTTTGCTGAATTGATCTGGTTTTGCAGTCGATGTTGATGGTTGTCCCAGATTAACCCATGATTTTTCCTGTTTAGGATTCTTAAAATAAATCCATTTTTCATTGCCCGTAACAATTTGATGCAAAGTTGATTTTCTTTCACGTCTTTGAAGCAAAATTTGACAAATGGTTTTTTGGTTTTCCATCTGTCTGTCATTCAGTTCATGTGGCACCCATTTTCCACACTTTTGGATCTTTCCCTTAGCTTTCAAACGGTCAGAAATTGTTTGTTGTGCAACATTTAGCATTGCTGCCATTTGTTTCTGACTCAAAGTATCATCTTCATCCAATATTGCTTGCAATTCGGCGTCTTCGAACTTTTTTGGTGGTCTTGCACGTTCTTCATTTCTTACATCAAAATCATTATTTATGAACCATTGAAACCATCTTTTGCATGTTGCTTCTGATAGAGCATGATCACCATATGCCTCAACAAGCATTCGATGTGACTCTGTAGCACTTTCTTTCAAATGAAAACAAAAAATTAATGCTTTCCGCAGGTACGTGCCGAGTAAAACTGTGAGGGACGGGAAAAACCCACCGTGGTACAACAACAAAGTTAGGAAACTACTGCGAAAGCAAAGAGAGCTCCACTCCAAGTTTAAATGCAGCCAAAACCTCTCAGACAAACAGAAGCTAAACAATGTCAAAGTTAGCGTAAGGAGGGCTATGCGTGAAGCGTTCATTGAATTCGAAAGTGAAATTCTATGTACCGACTTGACAGAAAATCCTAGGAAGTTCTGGTCTTACGTTAAATCAGTAAGTGGCTCGAAACAGCATATCCAGACACTACGGGATGATGATGGCATTGAAACAGAGGATGACACGCGTAAAGCTGAAATACTAAACACCTTTTTCCAAAGCTGTTTCACAGAGGAAGACCGCACTGCAGTTCCTTCTCTAAATCCTCGCACAAACGAAAAAATGGCTGACATCAAAATAAGTGTCCAAGGAATAGAAAAGCAACTGGAATCACTCAATAGAGAAAAGTCCACTGGACCTGACGGGATACCAATTCGATTCTACACAGAGTACGAGAAAGAACTTGCCCCCCTTCTAACAGCCATGTACCGCAAGTCTCTAGAGGAACGGAGGGTTCCAAATGATTGGAAAAGAGCACAGATAGTCCCAGTCTTCAAGAAGGGTCGTCGAGCAGATGCGCAAAACTATAGACCTATATCTCTTACGTCGATCTCTTGTAGAATTTTAGAACATGTTTTTTGCTCGCGTATCATGTCATTTCTGGAAACCCAGAATCTACTTTGTAGGAATCAACATGGATTCCGGAAACAGCGATCGTGTGAGACCCAACTCGCCTTATTTGTTCATGAGACCCAGAAAATATTAGATACAGGCTCCCAGGTAGATGCTATTTTTCTTGACTTCCGGAAGGCGTTCGATACAGTTCCACACTATCGCCTGATAAACAAAGTAAGAGCCTACGGAATATCAGACCAGCTGTGTGGCTGGATTGAAGAGTTTTTAGCAAACAGAACACAGCATGTTGTCATCAATGGAGAGACGTCTACAGACGTTAAAGTAACCTCTGGCGTGCCACAGGGGAGTGTTATGGGACCATTGCTTTTCACAATATATATAAATGACTTAGTAGATAGTGTCGGAAGTTCCATGCGGCTTTTCACGGATGATGCTGTAGTATACAGAGAAGTTGCAGCATTAGAAAATTGTAGCGAGATGCAGGAAGATCTGCAGCGGATAGGCACTTGGTGCAGGGAGTGGCAACTGACCCTTAACATAGACAAATGTAATGTATTGCGAATACATAGAAAGAAAGATCCTTTATTGTATGATTATATGATAGCGGAACATACACTGGTAGCAGTTACTTCTGTAAAATATCTGGGAGTATGCGTGCGGAACGATTTGAAGTGGAATGATCATACAAAATTAATTGTTGGTAAGGCGGGTACCAGGTTGAGATTCATTGGGAGAGTGCTTAGAAAATGTAGTCCATCAACAAAGGAGGTGGCTTACAAAACACTCGTTCGACCTATACTTGAGTATTGCTCATCAGTGTGGGATCCGTACCAGAACGGTCTGACGGAGGAGATAGAGAAGATCCAAAGAAGAGTGGTGCGTTTCGTCACAGGGTTATTTGGTAACCGTGATAGCGTTACGGAGATGTTTAATAAACTCAAGTGGCAGACTCTGCAAGAGAGGCGCTCTGCATCGCGGTGTAGCTTGCTCGCCAGGTTTCGAGAGGGTGCGTTTCTGGATGAGGTATTGAATATATTGCTTCCCCCTACTTATACCTCCCGAGGAGATCACGAATGTGAAATTAGAGAGATTAGAGCACGGACGGAGGCTTTCAGACAGTCGTTCTTCCCACGAACCATACGCGACTGGAACAGGAAAGGGAGGTAATGACAGTGGCACGTAAAGTGCCCTCTGCCACACACCGTTGGGTGGCTTGTTGAGTATCAATGTAGATGTAGATGTAGATCATCACTTTCTGGTCCAAAATTCGACATTGTTAACACGATGAAAACATATGATGTTGTTTGTTCCATGACTTGATGTATACTAAATATCTTTGACAGATGTCATCCAAACCAAACAAAAAAAAAAAAAAAAAAAATTAAGGCTCATTCACAACCAATGTTCACTATCGACACATTTGTATCTTAACACTCATTTCATACTGGTACACCTGGTAAATTTAGAAGGACAAAACATCTGAACAGGTTGCTACATGACTCCCCCCTTTATTGCTAACAATACTGCAGATTGAATTTCACACATGGGCCATCCCTTGTAACTACTTCTTTCATGACACTGGGTGGTGTGTCACGTGAGTCACTGGTTCTAACAGGGAGCAGGATAGTAATCCTCAACATTGGTCTTGGTGACGCAGTGCCTGCTTGCCTGTGGTGCTCATGGAGCACAAGAACACCTCTTTCTGCTGATTTTCTATCTTCTCTGGTTTGCACTCCATGGTCATCGTAATGTCTGTTGTATCCAGAAAAGCTGGCTTGATCAAACGTGATGCGACTTGGTGGGTGTACGATTGATCATTATGTGGAAGATGTTGCTGGCCCTACTGACTACTGGATACAGTCCATCATATGGTGGCTGCAATGGCTTAGGCTCAGCATGCTTAAGACCACTTGCGTGCACTTGTCTAGCTCTGGAAAAATGGTAGAGTGTCTTACCAACTGATTTCTAGACATTATTTGGTCTCAACAGGCATATATGTTGAAACTTGCAGGCAGATTAAAACTGTGTTCCCGACCGAGACTCGAACTCGGGACCTTTCCCTTTCGCAGGCAAGTGCTCTACCATCTGAGCTACCGAAGCATGACTCACGCCCGGTACTCACAGCTTTACTTCTGCCAGTATCTCGTCTCCTACCTTCCAAACTTTACAGAAGCTCTCCTGCGAACCTTGCAGAACTAGCACTCCTGAAAGAAAGGATATAGCGGAGACATAGCTTAGCCACAGCCTGAGGGATGTTTCCAGAATGAGATTTTCACTCTGCAGTGGAGTGTGCACTGATATGAAACTTCCTGGCAGATTAAAACTGTGTGCCCGACCGAGATTCGAACTCAGGACCTTTGCCTTTCGCGGGCAAGTGCTCTACCATCTGAGCTACCGAAGCACAACTCACGCCCGGTACTCACAGCTTTACTTCTGCCAGTATCTCGTCTCCTACCTTCCAAACTTTACAGAAGCTATCCTGCGAACCTTGCAGAACTAGCACTCCTGAAAGAAAGGATATAGCGGAGACATGGCTTAGCCAGAGCCTGGGGGATGTTTCCAGTATGAGATTTTCACTCTGCAGTGGAGTGTGTGCTGATATGAAACTTCCTGGCAGATTAAAACTGTGTGCCCGACCGATACTCAAACTCGGGACCTTTGCCTTTCGCGGGCAAGTGCTCTACCATCTGAGCTACCGAAGCACGACTCACGCCCGGTACTCACAGCTTTACTTCTGCCTGTATCTCGTCTCCTACCTTCCAAACTTTACAGAAGCCCTTCTGCAAACCTTGCAGAACTAGCACTCCTGAAAGAAAGGAGATAGTGGAGACATGGCTTAGCCACAGCCTGGGGGATGTTTCCAAAATGAGATTTTCACCCTGCAGCGGAGTGTGCACTGATATGAAACTTCCTGGCAGATTAAAACTGTGTGCCCGACCGAGATTCGAACTCAGGACCTTTGCCTTTCGCTGGCAAGTGCTCTACCATCTGAGCTACCGAAGCACAACTCACGCCCGGTACTCACAGCTTTACTTCTGCCAGTATCTCGTCTCCTACCTTCCAAACTTTACAGAAGCCCTCCTGCAAACCTTGCAGAACTAGCACTCCTGAAAGAAAGGATATAGTGGAGACATGGCTTAGCCACAGCCTGGGGGATGTTTCCAAAATGAGATTTTCACCCTGCAGCGGAGTGTGCACTGATATGAAACTTCCTGGCAGATTAAAACTGTGTGCCCGACTGAGATTCGAACTCAGGACTTTTGCCTTTCGCGGGCAAGTGCTCTACCATCTGAGCTACCGAAGCACGACTCACGCCCGTTACTCACAGCTTTACTTCTGCCAGTATCTCGTCTCCTACCTTCCAAACATTACAGAAGCTCTCCTGCGAACCTTGCAAGGTCGCAGGAGAGCTTCTGTAAAGTTTGGAAGGTAGGAGACGAGATACTGGCAGAAGTAAAGCTGTGAGTACTGACATATGTCTAATTCAAGTGAGAAAATATTCATGCTGCACATTTTATGTAGCAGTCTCTTCTTCTTACATGAACCACTATTTCCCTTGTGAACCAACTGTTTATTCTGTTAGATTGCTGCATAAGTTCATAGAATTTTTCTACAAGCTGCACATAAAAGAGACTTTAGTGATTGATAATATTCATCTTTACTATTTACAAAAGTCTGCCAATGCTGGGGTAACTTTTCGATTCCGTGACTGTAGAAATCACATGGTTTTGAGGCTAAGAACTCGTCGAGCCATGTTTGGAGCTCATGTTCATCCAGCAAGGGAGTTATTTGAAGGCTGTTTGATAAAGGGTGTAAAATGGTGGAATCTGAAGGTGCAAAATCAGGCAAATGAGGTGGGTGGGAAATTACTTCCCAATCCAACTGCTGTGTGGTGTTTCTTGTCAGTCTAGCAGAATGCGGGCAGACATGACCAAGGAATAGCATTACTTCATGCAGGCTTACTGGTCATTGTTCTTGAATTCCATCTGCAAGATGTCTCAGTTGTTGACAATAAATATCAGTAGGGGAGGTTACACCTCAGGGAAGCAATTCATAGCACACCACCCTGATGCTGTTCCACCATATGCGTAACAATACTTTTTGTGGATGCATGCAGGTCTTTGTAAGGGCAGTTGTTGCTTTGTTTGGGCCCAACCATTGCTTTCTTTTCCTTGTGTTAACACAAAGACACCATTTCTCAACACCACTAACAATACAGGGTAGAAATGTTCAGAGCCAATTGATGACGAGCAAGGAGAAATGCATCTATGGCCACCCTTTGATTTTTGTGATGTAGTACCCTTACACTCAGTTATTGAATCTTCCCCATTTCATACAATGGTGGAATGATAACAGTTCATCACATTTGCCAGGTCTTGAGTACAGTGAGATGGATCATTGTGGATTAATGTGTTTAAAGGTCTTCATCAAACCCTGAAAGTCTTCCCGAACGAGGAGAGTCAGTAATGTCAAAATGATCCTCCTCAAAATGAGAAAACCATTTCCTTGCTATACTCTATCCTTCCAGTGGCATTATCCCCATACACAGTGCAAATATTTATACTGCCTCCACTACTGTTAGCCCTCAGCTGAACTCAGACAGAAGGATATATTGGAAATGTTCAGATTTTTCCACTTGGCACTCCATTTTCTAGTCTCTTCAGCTCCACTCACTATCTCCAAATGACAAAATGGTGACACATAAATTCAAATAGCAACAGTGAAGTACAAATAAAAAATTACAATCAATAAATAAACCCATGCCAAAAAGAATACTAACATGCAAAACAAAAACACTATGAAATAATGCATCAACCTAATAAACTGCTCCTTATGGTTATAATTTTCTGTGGAAATGCAATTTGAAAGTAACAACTTAATATATTAGTAAAGGTGTTACATTATTCATTTAGGTTAGTAAGTTCCTAAACCTGTTACCACTTTTTTTTGTTTAGTAAGCCATTGGACTGTTTTATATGTTATCCTAATTATAGTATCTACATGTGGTGCTTAAAGATACATTGTATCCAATGCCGTGGTTTACTTTCAAGCTTAATGCTTGAAATAAATTGTCACAAAAGCTACATTGATAATTTTTAGTGAAATGCTGTATAAACTGTCCATGACTAGAAACAAATGTAAAGCTGATACACAAATGTCTTTCACTCTCTTTTACTCAGGTAGCAGCATTTACTTAATTTAATTTGTAGGATGTAGCAATGTTCCAAAGGGACATTTGTTTCTACTTTCTTATAAAAAGTCAGTCTTTTAAGTCTCCGCAAGTTATCAAATTGCTTTCAATTTCGATTACTTCTTAGTAATGATTACAATTTATTTAGGAAAGGTTCAAAATTTCCTGGTGGTGATTGGTAATCTATAGCAGTAATCAAGTTGAACTTAGTAATTTGTATAGCTGCAGTCTGACAGTCCTTTTTGGCATTCATTTGAGTTAAGTGAGATAGGATAATAAAATCTATATTTTCAATATGAATCAGGACAGACTGCTAGTCACCACAACTCACATGATGAGGCATTAACAGGCAGGCCTTGGTCCAGTACCTGTTCCAGGCATCCTCCTGCTACCATCTACTCCAGTCCTGTGACTGGCATTTCTCACACCATGAAAGACAGGACAACCTGTGAAAGTTGCCATGTGGTCTACCAATTTAGCTGCAACCAGTGTGCTGCCTTCTATGTGGGTACAGCCAGTAACAAACTGTCAGTCCACATGAATGACCATTGCTAAACTATGGTGAAGAGTTAACTAGACCACCCACTTGCATACTGCACAGCATGATATGGTTGACTTCAGCTACTGCTTCAAATTTGTGCCATCTATATTCTTCCCACCAACACCAGCGTTTGTGAATTTCACAGGTCGGAACTCTCCCTGTAACACATCTATTATTCCCATAACTACCTAGCCTCAACATTCACTAGTACTATCATCCACCTCGAACATCACATATGCCTTCTATCTCCCCAAAGGTCACTTGCATAATCCTTTTCTCCTTCACTTCCTCTGGCCCTCCCCCTCTCCCATTAGCACAGCCTCCCAATGCTGTGCCTAGCAGCCCACCATCCTGTCTCCAATACAACACTTTATACTCCTACAGACAGAACTACAACATCTTCCCCCACCTCTACCCTGCTACCCCTCCCCCACCCTGCTATCCCTCCCCCTTCCCACCCAACACGTCTTCTGTACCATCACTGCTCACCACAATCGGGCCTCAGCACTCAGAGACAACAGTGGCAATGTGTGTGTATGTGTTTCTACACCTGAAGAAAGGTTATGTCTGATAGCTTAATATTATCTGACAATCTACTGTTAAACTTACCCGTCCATCACTCAATGCCAGCTCTCTGTGGTGAGTAGCAATATATCATAGTTCATGTTGTTGTTATTCCATCCCAGATTTTCCATTGCTTAAAATCTGTATTCACTAAATATATAAATCACCATCCAACCCTGCTTCTGTGCTTAATTTTATTCCTACAACAGTGAAAAGACAAAATGAAATTAGTTATTTTTGCATGTTGAATTAGTTCAGAGTTAAGCCAGCGATCAGAAATGCATATTACTGATATATCCTTTAGCTCACCTGTTAGTAGTACATTAATTTCATCAATCATACAAGGGAGTGGTTCAGTCTGACACGTCAAAACTTATCTGGGAATTTTTCACAGAGGAAAGATACACCAAATGAAATTTACTGTCAAAATTTTAGCTGTTAAGGCACACTGAAAGTACTTAAAAAAACACTTATAACAATGGTTTATACAGCTCATCCTGCCTTAACATGCGAATTGGCGAATAAGCAGACACAGCCATACCAATAGAACATAGCACCATCTCGTGCAAAGACCAAAGTGCAAGCACATGAATTTTAAGCATGTAAACCATACCTGAAATGCTGCAAATCATCAATTTTTTGTGCAACATGCAATTCATAGTGACAGCTAAACTTGTTACTCAAGGAAAGATAATCAAGACAGCATATGATGTTACATTACAGATGACTTCCATAAATCGAGACTTTAATTTGTCGGCCCGATGACAGAAAAATTAATGGATTCAGGCACTTCACAGCAATTACTAATTTTATTTAGGCAGGATTAGCATAGAGTAAGAAATGGCCATGCCTGTTGATCTGCATACTGTGCTGTGTTCCAGGCATACTTGATCAGATTGTTAAAACACGGTGATGCAAACTGACAATGTGCAAAGGACTCAAGTTTAACAAGACTGCTCCACTGATAAATTGGAAATAACAAAAACCTATTAGAAGTTGTATTGTGCAACAGTTTTCTAAAAAAAAAAAGCTTTACACTGTCAGATAATTTCTTTATCATCAGTCTGAATCACACTATTAATTCGGATGGAATGCGAATTATATTAAGTCTTTTTGTCCTCTTACAGACTGAGATGTCATTATGTCCAGATCAAGAGACCAACAAAAGCAGTGAATTATTTTCTGAATCTGGTAAGAAGATACTCAAGATCTAATGTTGAAAATAATTCTCTCCCGTTTTTCCAGATTTTGCTATGTCAGTCACAAGATTATTGGAACTAAACAATATTTTTTATATTTTTTGGTCCTAATTTGCCTTGAGGTTCCTGAAGACAGATATAAAGCTGTGTAAATAGTAATCCACTGATACTTATCACTGGCATTATTGTATGCAAATATGTTGTAGCATTCATTGACTGCACAAATGGCTGTCTCTTTACTCAAAATGATAAAATGCAGCTCATGCACAGTTTTTGCATGAAATATAACTGACTGGCTTTAAACACAGCATGTTAGGGGGTAACAAAGAGCTTGATCTTCACATCAGCTACAAATTTCTCTATAGTATTACCTGTTAATCACATCTCCTTCACACATTGACTTGAAGGGAACTTTGTAATTTTGCAACTTCCTATTCCACATAATTTCCTGAATCTGTTTAAACAGGTTGCAAAACCCTGAAAATGACTAATATTCATTTCACTTGCAATTCACAATGTGCAGTCTCATAGATCTCTCACGGTAAAGGTGTGTCAATTCTCACAAGCAATCCTAAATCTTTCAAATAGTTTTTCTTTCACACTTTTGTGAGTTTCACTTTGGTGTATATTTCAAACTTGTGTAAATATTTCTTCTATTTATACAATTCACGATCAGTAATTATGAAACAAAATGGGCTTTGCACACCAATTAATTTCATGCGTTTTCTCTCTTCTTCATTTAACCAAAAACTTTAGAGCCTCTTCTTTGCCTTTGAGAGTTATTACCTGTACATGTTTTATTTGGGCTAGGAATGTACTGCATTTTTGTTCTGGACTTTAATTAGCTCAACAATCAACATTCAAACCACAATTTATGGACTTCTCAGAGTTATTTCCTATATATTCTACTGTCTCCGCAATTTCTAATGAAATGTCCACATCATATGAATGAATGTCCAAGAAATTAACTAATAAATGACACATATGTAGGTCCTCAGTGGAAGTTACGTAAAACACTGGAACCTGCATAAAGACAAATGCTATTAGCAAGCATATATGAAGAAAACAAAAAGAAAATTGTTTTATCTCTACTGTTAACCTTACTGACACTGTAAAGGCAACAGCTAATTATTATGGATATTAAATGAGTAACAAATTCAAATAAATAAAAACTGTAAACAGTTGTGTCAGAGAAATTATGAGTGGAAACTGAAATTCACTGTACAAATCATGATTGCATTGTGCCATTTTGTCTCTTTACTGATGTACTATCAGTTGAGGATACATGCCCACCATTTTGTGCAAGTGCTGTCTGCTACAGCTATGGATGGGCTGCCCCTGGTGGACTACTGATCTGGCAATTTTCAGAGGTGTCTTTTATTTATTTATTTATTTTTTTAAATAGTTGCAGTGTATCTTAGCAGCTAAAACTTTAACTTGTGTTTCCTTTGGTGTATTCTTCTTGTAAAAAAACTTATGCAGCATGTTATCACCATGCCGGATTGACTATGCAGGGTTTGTACATCATGGTGATACATTTTTTAGGTCGGTTTCATTCGCAAGTTGTTAGCTGTATGTCCTGTTTACAGCAGCACATACCTCTAGTTTATATTCAGATCACTAGTATACTGCTTTTTCTCTCTTCTTCCTATTTGCACACCAGTTCATAAATGTATGTATACTCTTGCTTTGTTTTGGCACTGTCAGTTTATAGTCTTTTTTGACCAATCTCTTTCTAATAACCAGAGTGTTGTTGCTGTATTTGTTGGTTTGAAATTTTGCTTGACAGCTGTGTTTCTGATTCTTCCTTTTTGCTTGTTTATGCTCACATACTGACCCCTAATTGTCTGTCTGTCGTTGTTTGGTTCTTTCACTTCACGATGCTGGTTATTTTATTTGTTTGTCCATTTATTACTCTACTTATTTTTAATTTTTTTTAATTTTGACCATATGTATCAAACAGATAAGCCTATTTCAAATCTGAATGTTGTCTCAGTTGTTCAGGTATAGACGTTGAACTTTATATTTGTTTCTTTCCAGCCATTCCATTTCAAAATTTACAGTCAGTCTCTTCCTACACACGTTTGCAGCAATACTGATTTTTTTCTCTCATGAATAATTAGCAGACCTGTTTTGTTGTTGTTGTTGTTGTTGCTGTTGTGAGGATCATATCTGAGAGCTACTGGATGAGTTATTACATCCGTTTTGGGTGTTGGTTTCAATAAGCATTTCAGATAGCCCACTGTGTTCCTCTGAAACACTTTCTAATGCTCATCAGTGTCATTTGAGCAACCACTAACTGTTAATATATTGTTCAATGAGAGGGTTTGATTAATTGGTCCATATTTTAACAGCTTCTTTGACTGGGGCACCAGATTTTATAATACTTTGTGCAGAGAACCGATTAGTTGTCGATAGTAATTTTCTATGTGAAATTGGCAATCACAGATAGAGGGTAATATAAAGGAAATAGCATGTCATTTGACCATTTGTGTTGACATCATTAGTAATTAAATTTCACCTCATTGTTACACATAATGCCAAATAGCCTTCCCTATTTATGTGTTTCAGTGCCATGAATTCTAAGTCTTGACTTTAAACCCCAATCTTTTACTTTCTGTTTCCCTTACATATCTTTAATGTATTCATTAGCCTAATTTTGCTTTTCATATTTCAATGTCTTTGCACAAATTTTTCCTTCCTATTTCCTTTTAAATTATCATAAAGGACACTCCTAAACTCTCAACAGTGACGTTTGTTTCTAAATGTGTCTGACTGTACAATAATTTCAACAAATATTGTTATTATGAATGCTTTCACATGTTATTACTCCAATCAAAAATGTAATACACTAGATTTTTACTCTGGTATGTAAGTTGAGAGTATAGCATAAGTATATATTTTGTTGTACATTTATAGGGACAGATGCTAAATTGCTGTCAAATGTATACTTTACATCTACACCTAATTAATGATGTCTTATGTATTTCAGGGATTCGCTTATTGTGGCCATATCAAACATACTGACATCATTCTTTGCGGGCCTGGTCATTTTTTCTGTGATTGGATTCCTTGCTCATGAGTTGAATGTGGAAGTAAAAAAAGTTGTGGATCAGGGTGCAGGGCTAGCCTTCATTGTTTATCCAGAAGTGGTGACACACTTACCTGTCTCACCTTTGTGGTCCTTGCTTTTCTTTGTGATGTTACTTACACTGGGCCTCGACTCACAGGTATGAGACTTTTGCAGTTGTTCTGCTCTTGTCTGTGTGTATCTTAAATGTATTATTAGTGTATTATTTCTCATGACTCACAGTCAATGTTTCTCTGTATTAGTATCTTGAGGAGCACTGCTGAGAAACTTACACTTCTGCATAAAATAAGTCATTTTCATTTTTTTTTTTAATTTCCTGCCCTTGAGATCATCATTTTGCCTTTAAGTTCCTGTAATTTTTTTTACTGATTTGACTGTGGTTCTTGGTGAAATGTTGTAAATAATTATACAAGAAAAGACACATTTTTCCATGTGTTTCACAAAATTGTGTTTTATTTTACATGACTTAGGTTTTGGGTTATGGGTTCATTTTCTAATGTCGCTGTTTCAGTTATGTTGTATGTATCACCTAATATGAATGAATCAAATAATCTGTAACCATCAAATAAGTTAAGTAGTGTTTCAAGATAAACCAAAATGTTACAATATGAATGTAGAAATATATTACAACCCCCTACATATCACCCCTGTGTGGACAGTAAAGTTGGGCACTGAGGTGTTTAAGCAATTATTCTTCCTGTGCTCCATCGGTGAATGAAATGGGAAGAAGCCCAATAACTGGTAGATCTGCTATGGGAAATACCCTCTGCCACACACGTCACAGTAGTGTACAGAGTATAGATGTAAATGCAGGTACAACAAAGAAGTTAAGTGTTGATATGAGACATTGTTGGAGTACTGTGTGGTAGTTTATAGGTAAAATATAGTGTTTCTCACTACACAGTGTTGGCAGCACTATTGAACAGAGAGTTGTGGTTGTTTCAGGAATTTTCACATTATTCAAGGATAGGGTTTCATACAAATTACATGGGACTGAGATAAAACGTAGTTCTCCTTTAGTTATTTTGGCAAATCCAGATGTGGTGAGATAGGAGCGGCTGTTAAGTTTTTCAGCAGCAGTTCTGGGTGACCCTTCCAAAAAGGTCTGAAAGTATATCTCCTCTTGCTCATGAATAGTACAGTATTTTGACATGTATGGAATATTTTTGGTTGCTGTCCAAACAATAATGCGCAGAGTTGGAGTCTGTCTTTTTATGTTCCTCTGTTCTCTTGGTATGGGTATGTTTGGGCTGATTGTGAGTATAATTTTGTTGTCAGCAACCATTTTTAAGGGTCCTTCAATGTCTCAGATAAATTGTTTATGTAGGCCAAGCCAAGACCAGGAGCAGATCAAGCAAGGAAAAGTGAGGGACACTGCATTTCATGTTTCCGAACACTGAATTTAGTATTTTCCCTGATGTATCATTTGTTAGTGTAACACTTTGTTTTCTTGTTAAGACAGGACCCCATATATGTAAGGGGACTGCCATTAGTTTCCATAGCACCATTTTATGATCCACCCAATCAAAGCTATTGGCTAGATCATGGAAAATGACAGCAGAATATTTTACCTTGTTTAGTTCTCCTGTAACTGGGCAAATATTTTATCTTGTTTAGTTCTCCTGTAACTGGGCACGTGATATCATAAGTTGTTTTTGTAGAAGTACAAGGTATTGTTAAAATATTATTTTCAGAGAGGTGGTCAATATTCTGTTGTAAGCTTTCTTCATATCAATTTCCGATGATACAGGAAGGAGTGAGATGGGCCTTTAATTAGAGATCTGTTGCTTTTATAAATGAAAGTTGCCAACACATATTTCAATCATTCAGAAAACACGCTTTGACTCAATTATAGAGATAACTCTCAAAGGGCATATTTTTTAGGACTTTGATTGAAGTACCGTCATGCCAAGAACAGTAACTACTTCTTAGTGACATAAAGTTTTCTGTGCTCTAATTAACAAATAATTTAATGAAACTGATGTCTGGTGGTGGAGTATATGATGCCTGTTTGTAAATGTTTTAACAGATCTCCTTTTGATGACCATCCTTTGACCATGTGTTTTCATGTACTTTTTAGTAAGAATTCATTGAATTTAATAATCAACACTTTAAATATAGTATCATCTGTCTCACTAGTACTGTCATCAGTGAGTTGAATATCATTCACCTCATCAGATTTATTCATTTTGTAGCTAGTAACACTCCAAATTGTCTTTTGCTTTGTTTTTAGTATGTGCACTGTACATGTTTTTTGCATTTTTGATGACACAGTGACGAATTTTGCAGTACTACTTGTAGTAATTTTAAGTCTAGACTAGGGTCAGTCATTGGTAATAAATTAACCTCTCCCTTCCTGGCACAGAATACGTTGATTCTAGATTTTAGCCGCCATTTCTTTTAGCTTCCACACTAATTGACCGTGGATAATTTTAAAGGAAAACAGGATTAATAGTGCGTAAGAATTTTGTCGTCTACTGTGTGCTGTTGGTAAAATTTTTCCCATTTTTCAACTTGTAAATACTTGCAGAGTAGTCTGTGTCAGTGTATACCTTTCTGTGATATAACAGTAATGTTATAAAAAGCCAAGACAGCTACTCATCAGAGGAGATGTTGAGTTGCAGACAGGCATAACCAAAAGACCATTCATTATATGTTAAAGTTTTGGCCAAAAGCCCATCTTCTCAAGCCGAAAACACTCACATTTACACAAGCACAACCTACACAGATATGGCCACTGTCTCTGGCCATTGTGGCCACACTGCCTGTGATATTTTAATTTTTCCCTTATTAGTTCAACTTCATTGATGGGAGAGCTTTGTTGATGTCATTTGACCACCATGGTCAGATAAAACATTTATTATGGGTACATCTATTATCTGCAGATGATGAAGAAATTGATGAAATGTATGACGAGATAAAAGAAATTATACAGGTAGTGAAAGGAGACGAAAATTTAATAGTCATGGGTGACTGGAATTCATCAGTAGGAAAAGGGAGAGAAGGAAACATAGTAGGTGAATATGGATTGGGGGGAAGAAATGAAAGAGGAAGCCGCCTTGTAGAATTTTGCACAGAGCATAACTTAATCATAGCTAACACTTGGTTCAAGAATCATAAAAGAAGGTTGTATACCTGGAAGAATCCTGGAGATACTAAAAGGTATCAGATAGATTATATAATGGTAAGACAGAGATTTAGGAACCAGGTTTTAAATTGTAAGACATTTCCAAGGGCAGATGTGGATTCTGACCACAATCTATCGGTTATGAACTGCAGATTGAAACTGAAGAAACTGCAAAAGGGTGGGAATTTAGGGAGATGGGACCTGGATAAACTGAAAGAACCAGAGGTTGTAGAGAGTTTCAGGGAGAGCATAAGGGAACAATTGACAGGAATGGGGAAAAGAAATACAGTAGAAGAAGAATGGGTAGCTCTGAGGGATGAAGTAGTGAAGGCAGCAGAGAATCAAGTAGGTAAAAAGACGAGGGCTTATAGAAATCCTTGGGTAACAGAAGAAATATTGAATTTAATTGATGAAAAGAGAAAATATAAAAATGCAGTAAATGAAGCAGGCAAAAAGGAATACAAATGTCTCAAAAATGAGATCGACAGGAAGTGCAAAATGGCTAAGCAGGGATGGCTAGAGGACAAATGTAAGGATGTAGAGGCTTGTCTCACTAGGGGTAAGATAGATACTGCCTACAGGAAAATTAAAGAGACCTTTGGAGAGAAGAGAACCACTTGTATGAATATCAAGAGCTCAGATGGCAACCCAGTTCTAAGCAAAGAAGGGAAGGCAGAAAGGTGGAAGGAGTATATAGAGGGTTTATACAAGGGCGATGTACTTGAGGACAATATTATGGAAATGGAAGAGGATGTAGATGAAGATGAAATGGGAGATAAGATACTGCGTGAAGAGTTTGGCAGAGCACTGAATGACCTGAGTCGAAACAAGGCTCCGGGAGTAGACAATATTCCATTAGAACTACTGATGGTCTTGGGAGAGCCAGTCATGACAAAACTCTACCATCTGGTGAGCAAGACGTATGAGACAGGCGAAATACCCACAGACTTCAAGAAGAATATAATAATTCCAATCCCAAAGAAAGCAGGTGTTGACAGATGTGAAAATTACCGAACTATCAGTTTAATAAGTCACAGATGCAAAATACTAACACGAATTCTTTACAGACGAATGGAAAAATTGGTAGAAGCGGACCTCGGGGAAGATCAGTTAGGATTCCGTAGAAATGTTGGAACACGTGAGGCAATACTAACCTTACGACTTATCTTAGAAGAAAGATTAAGAAAAGGCAAACCTACGTTTCTAGCATTTGTAGACTTAGAGAAAGCTTTTGACAACGTTAACTGGAATACTCTCTTTCAAATTCTGAAGGTGGCAGGGGTAAAATACAGGGAGCAAAAGGCTATTTACAATTTGTACAGAAACCATATGGCAGTTATAAGAGTCGAGGGGCATGAAAGGGAAGCAGTGGTTGGGAAAGGAGTGAGACAGGGTTGTAGCCTCTCCCCGATGTTATTCAATCTGTATATTGAGCAAGCAGTAAAGGAAACAAAAGAAAAATTCGGAGTAGGTATTAAAATTCATGGAGAAGAAGTAAAAACTTTGAGGTTCGCCGATGACATTGTAATTCTGTCAGAGACAGCAAAGGACTTGGAAGAGCAGTTGAACGGAATGGACAGTGTCTTGAAATAAGGATATAAGATGAACATCAACAAAAGCAAAATGAGGATAATGGAATGTAGTCAAATTAAATCGGGTGATGCTGAGGGGATTAGATTAGGAAATGAGACACTTAAAGTAGTAAAGGAGTTTTGCTATTTAGGGAGCAAAATAACTGATAATGGTCGAAGTAGAGAGGATATAAAATGTAGACTGGCAATGGCAAGGAAATCGTTTCTGAAGAAGAGAAATTTGTTAACATCGAGTATAGATTTAAGTGTCAGGAAGCCGTTTCTGAAAGTATTTGTATGGAGTGTAGCCATGTATGGAAGTTAAACATGGATGATAACCAGTTTGGACAAGAAGAGAATAGAAGCTTTCAAAATGTGGTGCTACAGAAGAATGCTGAAGATAAGGTGGGTAGATCACGTAACTAATGAGGAGGTATTGAATAGAATTGGGGAGAAGAGAAGTTTGTGGCACAACTTGACTAGAAGAAGGGATCGGTTGGTAGGACATGTTTTGAGGCATCAAGGGATCACAAATTTAGCATTGGAGGGCAGAGTGGAGGGTAAAAATCGTAGAGGGAGACCAAGAGATCAATACACTAAGCAGATTCAGAAGGATGTAGGTTGCAGTGGGTACTGGGAGATGAAGAAGCTTGCACGGGATAGAGTAGCATGGAGAGCTGCATCAAACCAGTCTCAGGACTGAAGACCACAACAACAACCAACAACAACATCTATTTCATGAACACAGTTGAATTTAGAAATAAATTGGCAATCGCTGTTATGTATGTGTTCATATTCTTGCTGGGAATGTTTCTGTGAGGTGCAATCTGAAGCTGCACACCATTAACTCAATTTGCCCTAGGTCATAACTATCCTAGACGAAATTATTGTTGAAATCTCCACATACAACTACTTCTACTAAGGCTAATTAGTACTGTCTGTGATTGGTCAGTAAAGTCTTAAACATTTTGCACTGGGGACCTTAGAATGTTGATCTGCTATCCTATAAGTTTGAAAGTGTATTACTAAAGTACAAGCACCCGAAGACCTGTTCAGTGCAGTTATTTTTAGATCTGTCATCTGGGTTTTATTCCACTCTTTCTCCATGTTATTCTTACAGCAATGTGATACTAACTTGTATCCATCTAGATACATCTGCTAATTTTTTGTGGCTTCCAAATGTGCAGTTATTGATAACAAAAGTTGTTTTTCTTTGCATAACAGACAATACAAGCCATTCAAATTAGAATTTCACTACATATAACTTAATCCAATAATTTTTTTTATTTATTATGTCAAGTAATGTTTGACTTATTTAGACAATTGGCACTAAAATTCACTAGTACCCTTGTACCACATTCTGACTCATTCCACAGTTTCTCTCTCTCTCTCTCTCTCTCTCTCTCTCCTCTCTCTCTCTCTCTCTCTCTCTCTCTGTCTCTCACACACACACACACACACACACATACACACACCACACACACACACACACACACACACACACACACACACTCCCCTCCCACCCCCCCCCCCCCCACCACCACCCTTAAACTACATCTTGTGACATATTTCACATAGGTAACTTTTGCTTATGCCAATTTTTATTCGATTTAACCTGAAAGGGAATCATTAATGTGCTCATAAATTTATGATCAATAAGCATTTGGAAACAGAACTGGAATATTATTTCTAATGACTGAGGTGAACATCATTAGCTCACTATAAAACTATTCCAACCATTAAGCAAACTAAGTGTTCACTGACAGAAGTGGCCAATTGACTGAGTCTCTTCTGGCAGCTGGATTGATAACTTCTTATCAGGCTTCTTATTGCCTCTCTGCTAGATGACACTCCTAGAATTGCTCTGTTACTAATTGTCTATTCTATGTTATCTCCTTCATTTTGGTATTCTATGTAATCATTTTGTCTGTATAATTTTTGAATTCATTGATTCTCTAAATGGTGCACATTTCTGTTACTAAGTTGCAAATGTTGTTTAAAGTCCTCATTCAGCCTGTGTTGATGATATAAAATACGATGATAGGAATTTTCAGCAAACAAGGTGACATTTAAGGAATTTGAAGTTCCATCAGTTTGCATTTATTTTAACAATAGTTCTGATATGACAATCAACCTCAATTTGACATTGCCCAATAGTAAAAAATGATAGGTTAGTAGCCAGTGCTTCCCAAATCTGTCCTGTGATACCCTGGCTGTTGCAAAAATGAAGACAGACAGAGAGTATGAATAAAAATCAATTAAATAATGTTGATGATCCATTGTAAAGTATATACCATGCAGTTCTGAATATTCAAAAATTAATGTGGAACAGGAATAAGGATAGATATATTCAATCTCATTCCACAATTTTTAGAAGTTGTGTATAGAAAAGTAAGCTCCTTCATCTTATTAATTATATTAATGGTAAATCTGTTCACTAAATAATTTATAAATATAAAATATATGTTTCATAATTATATTTTTAAGCTAACAGCACCAACTGTGCACTTCAGTTTCATTGGAGGGACCAATGTTTGACTTGGGGTGCTGCAGAAAAATTCTGAAATTTTAAAGGTGTCAGGAACCAAAAAAGGTTGGGAAGGCACTGGTTATTATTATTATTATTATTACTATTATTATTATTATTAACCTAAATCTATGATTTGATGATAAATGGTGACTGTTTGCAACTGAAATCTAATTATGCCTGATTAACTGTGACTAACTATTTAACAAATATTATTTTTGATTACCTGAGACTAATGGTGACTAACCAATGGTAAATAAATGTGATACTGCTTGCCGTATGTATTCATAGCCTAGCACAGAAAATTTTCTACTAATTATCTACAAGATGGTAAAACACAAATGCACCTTCAATAATAATACTAATAAAGCCCAAGGTGAAGACAGTCTCACAGCAGAAATTCTAAAATCTGTTGAAGATCTCATTATCAGAGTTACAAAAGAAAAACCAGATTATGTCTGAGACACTGAAACAATCTCAAAAAACTGGAAGGTTGCATTAACTCACCCACTTCTAAAAAAGGGGGTCAAAACAGATATCAGAAATTACAGACGAATTTCAATACTACCCTTAGAATACAAAATATTATTGAACTCATTCTGCACAAATTAAATGCTCAGTTGGATAAACAAACTGGAGTGTATCAAGCTGAATTTAGAAGTAGCAAATCCTGTCCACAGCAAACCCTAAACCTTAAACAAGTAATTAGTTACGTGAAAATATCTAATAAAAAATAGTGCTTATAGTTGCTGATTTAAAAAAAGGCATATGTTTTCAATAGATGGACTCCTTCCTTGAAACCTTGAAGGAATTTTCAGTAGATAGAAAACTCTGGAAATAACTAAATCTTACAAACACAGAATCTAGTCCCTTCCAAATTGTATCAAGAGTCAGATAAGGAGGCATTTGCCATCTTTGTTATTCAGTTGTGTTCTGAAAAAGGTTATAAGACAATGGAAAATAAATGAAAAAACCAAAGATTAATTAACTTCACAAAGCTGGGTAGATCAAAAGAAGAAATAAATTGAACCTTAGACAATGCAATGAAAAGACTAGAACTACTGAAGGAGATAGCTGAAAATGCAGGTCTGCAAATATTGTTGAAAAGATAGAAATACATTACCATTAGAGTAACTCATCAAGAATTTTATAAATCAAGTATACAACACCACAAAAAACAGACACCTTTAAATATCTGGGTCAAAATATAAACATAAAAAGTGAAAAAGAAGCAATTAAAATCAGAACCTGAAAAGAAGGAAACAGCATACATGGAAGTTAGATGGCTTTACAGTAAAAAGTGTCTTTCTAGTGATGTTAAATTAAGGAATTATAATACAGTTGTAAAATCAGAAGCCCCTGTGGGTTGGAAACACCACTTTTATGAAGATGCACAACAGTGTTAGAAGATTTAGAAAAGTGAGAAAGAAGAATCTTGCAAAAATATTAGGTCCTGAAGGAATGATTTAAATGTTCCCTTCTATGTCCCTTAGGGGCACACATATATAAAGAGGCCTGCTAATTAATAAAGACAACAATAAGTGATGAGATGTGCCAAAAGAGGCATGTGAGCTGGTTTGGAGATGGTATTCCTAGAAGCTAACAACTACAGTAAAATTTAATAAGTTACTATCTCTTAATCAAGGTGGGTCCTTGCTTGTGGCAGAGTCCTTGAAGAGGGCAGACCATGCATAGTTTGCAGTACTTTGTTCAGCATCACCTGACGGCATGAGAAGATTCGCTTCAGTGACGTGCTTGGCAGTAAAGGGGTGCCAAACAGTCAGGGATGGAACAGTAATAAACTTGCCTGGCGCACACTGCACTATGTACACCACACTGCACACAGTGTTCCAGGTGCTGATATCAGCAGGATGAACCAGACGTCCAACATCGGGCTTGGTACAGCCACAGTCAAGGGAAGCCTCTCAAGGGAACATGGCTTGAGAAGATGCCACAGAAGATGCAGTAGCACTCCTCTCATTAAGTGGACCACAAAAAATGCTGACCTTGGATGCAGGTGCAAAACTGTGCTGTATACACATACTCCAGCAAAGTACAGCAGATGACGATGCAAGGCATGTG
Source organism: Schistocerca piceifrons (assembly GCF_021461385.2). Taxonomy (NCBI): domain Eukaryota; kingdom Metazoa; phylum Arthropoda; class Insecta; order Orthoptera; family Acrididae; genus Schistocerca; species Schistocerca piceifrons. The sequence continues at coordinate 51,385,109 of NC_060144.1, read as the reverse complement.
GCATTGCGTGGGACGATCTGCCGAGAGCACAGCCAGGAGATGGTGCCTGATCAAAGTGGGAGAAAAGACTGCCCAAGGAACAGTTCAGCATGTGTAGCATCGAGAAAGCTTGGTAGTGTATGATCTACATGCAGTGGGAGTGGTCAGTGAGGCTGCTGGGGAGATGCGGTAATACCTTGACTGGTAGGCACTTTTCACTTGTTTACAGTCAGTGCAGCCCATCGTTTGCTGCTACAAGTGGAGGCAAATGGAAGGAGATGTCGCACAGTGCCCCCCCCCCCCCCCCTTTCTGTGGGGGAAACATAGGTGCCAGCCATGCCGAGGACTGTTTGGAGCTGACAGGATGCTCGCTGGGGGGCATGCATGAGTTGTCACTGCTGTGACCATGCTATGGTTTCCAGTGAAAGGAAGGGCATGGGCATCTCCTGTGCACAACATTGGGAGCGTCTGAAATGGTGTTGCTGCTCCAGTGGTGTGCTAGTGGTGATGGTGATGGCATTCTTTCAGGAGTGGTGGGCACCTGTGGTGGAGCCAGGGCGATGTTTGCATCGGCTGGAGGCTGTGAAAGGACAGTGCAATGGTGACATCAGGGTCCCAGGTGCTGGGAGATGTGTCAGTCATGTAGGCAGTTGGTGGTGGACCAGAGGCAGCATCGGCTTGGGGTGCATCAGACACGGCATCAGCAATGACATGTCGGGAACAGTGTAGAGGACAGTGTTGGCCTGCATTGTATTCGAGACAGGACTAGTGGTGCTGCGATTCGGGCCATTAGTAGGTGGGGGCAACTCACCTCACTGGTGCTGTGGTGAAGGGGGGCCTCTGGGACATAGGCCGGCTTGAACCTGTCAATGGAGACAGTTCTTGCACCCCTTTCAGACAAATGGAGAACATCTTGACCCCATGTTGCAGCACCAGATGGGGCCAAATATTGAGTACAGATGGTGGCTGCTATGTGTCCACCCATAGCGTGCTGTGAGGTCACGGCGGATGAAGGTATGATGCTCATCATGATGTTGCAGAGGTGTTGGTGGCAGCTGGGCCATGAAGCCTTGGAGCTGCTTCACAAAACCTGGGATGGTGCTGTCAGGAGGAAGTGGGGTTGCCTCCAAAAAATTGCCAGGGATGGTGAGTGACTGTGGTTCTGTGTGTGATTTGTAGGCCTAGAAGTATTAGAGATAGGGTAGCAGACCATTCAGAGAATAACATGTAAGGGCAGCCTTAAGTGTGCGGTGGCATGGGTCAACCATGCCGTTTACTGCAGTGTGGTAGCTGGTGGTGCGGTGGAAATTGGAACCGCAGGTGGCCATCGGAGATCAGAAGAAGGCAAGGTGAACTGGTGCCTGTGATCTGTAGTAATGTCATGGAGGTCTCCAAATTGGGATACCCAGGTCTGAATGAAGGCTGCAGCCACAGTTTTAGCTGAAATATCAGGGACAGGGGTGGCCTCCAGCCAGCATGTAAATCTGTTGATAATTGTTAGCAGATATCAACATCCAATGGAGGAGGTTAGTGAGCCGACAGTGTTTAGTGTATGTGCACGAAATGGTGTTGTGTGGGGAAGGGGGGGGGGGGGGGGGGAAGGCAGCTGCAGGGGAGGGAACATGCTATCTGATCTTAGCACGGAACACAGGACTGGGTCCAGTTGCTGCTGTCACGTTGAATGCCCAACTAGAAAAAGTGTTGTTTCATGAGGGTGGCAGAAGTATGGATTACCTGAGTGTGCAAGGCAATGGACATGGTCAAATGATGTTTTCAGAAGGCAGGAAGGAGAAAGGGGCAGGGTCGATCGGTGGAACCACCAGGATGTGAAGGATCCAAGAGGACGTCACACCAGATCTTGTGGTCAGTGCAGGTTATGAATCCTAGCTGGAGATTGAGGCCAGAGTCGGCATTCTGAAGGGTGTCAGCGAGTCACCCTCCTGAGCAGCAGCCAGGGAATTATAGTCTGCGAGTTGGATGATGGCACAGGAGCGGGTAAGGCAATGGGCCACAATTTTATTGATGCCAGCAGCATGCCAGACCTCGATAGTGAATTGTGCAATGTGCTCCTGTAGCGTAAAAGGTCTGGGTGAGATCTGATTTATGTCATCTGTAGAAACCAGAGATGAGTGGGCATTGGTCTGTGAAGATCATAAATGCATGTGCCTCGACTGAAGATCGGAAAGAGCAGATGGCTTTGTGGACTATGAGCAGTTTATGGTAATATGCACCCCAGTGGCATTTTGCATCAGAGAGCTTGGAAAAAAAGAAGTTGAGTGATTGCCAGACGTTGTCTACACGTTGTTGTAGCAAGGACCTGACAGCCATCTGGCTCACAACTGCCACTGTTGTGAGGGGAGCAATTGGGTGGGCCAAAAGGGCCACATTGTTGAGGTGCCATTTACTTTTTCAAAACACTCAATTGTGGCCTGGTCCAAGGAAGAGTGCTGTAGTAAGCAGCTCTTGGATGGCAGTGACGTCCTTAAGATGTTGACAGAAAGAGTTGACCATGCTGATGAAACTGCCGAAGGCATTTGGAGGTAGTAGGGTATGGAAAGTCTGCTACTGCCTCAGAGGATATTGTCTAAAAATTGCTGCCATGTCTGTGCGGCATCGTATAGGCTGGATGTCATGATTGCACTATTGAATGGGCCAAAAGATGTGATTATGGCTGTTTTCTCAATGTCCTCCAGGGCAACTAGGATTTTTGTGTAGGCTTTAGTGCAGTCTGTAGAGGATAGCAGTCAGGTATGGTGCAGGTGTTGTTGCAAGAGCACCAGGAACCATCCTTCTTGGGAACGGCGTGAAGCACTGAAGTCAAGGGGCTTTCGGAAGATTGATTTACCCCAGCTGTGAGCAGCTCTTCAAACTCCTTTTGTGCAATTTTGTAATTACGAGAGGGGAAGGGGCAGGTGCGAGCATGGCAGAAAATTAGTGGACCGTAATGTGGCTTGAATACAAAATGAATGAGCAAAAATTTTTGTGAGTGTTTTGTGTGTTTCTCTGAAGATATGAAATGAGTAGAAAGAAAACTGGTCTAGGGTAGGGGTGTGTGTAAGAGGCAGTGATGGTTGGAAAGGTGACAGAAAGCTACCTTAGGTGGTATGAAAAATTACTAGATCGGTTAGATCTCATTTCGAGGTATGAAGATGACAAAATTTGTTAAAGTATTCCAGATTGATATGTGTTAGCCACTTCATAGATAATTATGTGGTTTTGTAGTTTATGCTGTGTGAAACCTGCTTGTGAATCGTGCTGTGTGTACAGAAGGATGCAGTTATGCTGATCTGTACAGAAAATTGGAATAGAGATCAACATAAACATCATTTCCGCCCTTTTTATTGCTCATGAAAACCACACCATACAGCGAGACCTTCAGAGGTGGTGGTCCAGATTGCTGTACACACCGGTACCTCTAATACCCAGCAGAACATCCTCTTGCATTGATGCATGCCTGTATTCATCGTGGCATACTATCCACAAGTTCATCAAGGCATTGTTGGTCCAGATTGTCCCACTCCTCAATGGTGATTCAGCATAGATCCCTCAGAGTAGTTGGTGGGTCATGTCATCCATAAAAGCCCTTTTCAGTCTATCCCAGGCATCAGAATGAGATTTTCACTCTGCAGCAGAGTTGTGCTGATATGAAACTTCCTGGCAGATTAAAACTGTGTGCCAGACCAGACTTGAAATTGGGACCTTTGCCTTTCGCGGGCAAGTGCTCTACCAGCTGAGCTACCCAAACACGACTTACGCCCCATCCTCACAGCTTTACTTCTGCCAGTACCTCATCTCCTACCTTCCAAACTTTACAGAAGCTCTCCTGCGAACCTTGCAGAACTAGCATTCCTGAAAGAAAGGATATTGCAGAGACATGGCTTAGCCATAGCGTGGGGGATGTTTCCAGAATAAGATGTTCACTCTGCAGCAGAGTGTGCACTGATATGAAACTTCCTCGCAGATTAAAACTGTGTGCTTGACCGAGACTTGAACTCAGGACCTTTGCCTTTTGTGGGCAAGTACTCTACCAACCATCTCATTCTGGAAACTTCTCCCAGGCTGTGGCTAAGCCATGTCTTCGCAATATCCTTTCTTTCAGGAGTGCTGGTTCTGCAAAGGTTCGTAGGAGAGCTTCTGTAAAGTTTGGAAGGTAGGAGATGAGGTACTGGCAGAAGTAAAGCTGTGAGGACAGGGCATGAGTCGTGCTTGGGTAGCACAGTGGGTAGAGCACTTGCCTGCGAAAGGCAGAGGTCCCGAGTTTGAGTCTCGGTCCGGCACACAGTTTTACCCCAGGCATGTTCGATAGGGTTCATGTCTGGAGAACATGCTGGCCCTTCTAGTCGAGCGATATCATTCACAAGGTGTGACTGATGGGGGCATGAATTGTTTCCATGAAGACAAATGCCTCGCCAATATGCTGCCGATATGGTTGCACTATTGGCCGGAAGATGGCATTCACGTATCGTACAGCCGTTACGGCACCTTCCATGACCACCAGAGGCATACGTCGTCCCCACATAATGCCACCCCAAAACATCAGGGAACCTCCACTTCACTCCACTTGTTGGACAGTGTGTCTAATGTGTTCAGCCTGACTGGATTACCTCCAAACATGTCTCTGACGATTGTCTGGTTGAAGGCATATGCAACACCCATTGGTGAAGAGAATGTGATGCCAATTCTGAGCAGTTCACTTGGCATGTTGTTGGTCCCATCTATACCATGCTACATGGTGTTGTGGTTGCAAAGGTGGACCTCACCAAAGACATTGGGAGTGAAGTTGCAGATCATGCAGCCTATTGCACACAGTCTGAGTTGTAACACAATGTCCTGTGGCTGCACAAAAAGCATTATTCAACATCATGGCGTTACTGTCAGGGTTCCTCTGAGCCATAATCCATAGACAGCAGTCATCCACTGCAGTAGTAGCCCTTGGGCGGCCTGAGTCAGGCATGTCATCGACAGTTCCTGTCTCTCTCTGTATCTCCTCCATGTCCGAACAACATCGCTTTGGTTCATTCCAAGATGCCTGGACACTTCCCTTGTTGAGAGTCCTTCCTGGCACAAAGTAACAATGCAGATGTGATTGAACCATGCTATTGACCATCTAGGCATGGTTGACCTACAGACAACACGAGCCGTGTACCTCCTTACTGGTGGAATGACTGGAACTGGTCAGATGTCGGACCTCCTCTGTCTAATATTTACAGCTTTATGTAGGTTTAGTGACATCTCTGAACAGTCAAAGGGTCTGTGTCTGTGATACAATATCCACAGTCAACGTCTATCTTCAGGAGTTCTGGGAACCAGGGTGATGCAAAACTTTTCTTGATGTGTGTATTTATTTTGTGCAAGTGGATTACATTTAAAGCAGGAAATATTAGCATCCCAATTATTGCAGATTTGTGTTCTGTTATTCTACTGTCAATTATTTAGTCAAATTATTACCAAAGGATTTATAAGTTAGGTAGTAAATAAATAGACAACAAATAAAACAGAAGTGGAGGATGGTTGGATGAGAGAAATGGAGAGAAGCAAAAAGAAAGGTAAGAGCACCAAACACAAAATAAAGAATTGTGTAGAGAGAAGGAGGACACTGAATTTTAACTGTGTGTCAGTGTAACACTCATCATTGATTTCCAATTCCCAGTGAACTCCGAACCAAACCTTAACTTTAAGAAATATAATCCATTTCTCCCTGGTAGAAAGTGGTATACTACTAACCTTCAAATATAAATTGTTTTTCTGTTATCATAGCCCTACTTGTATAATTGATTTCAGTTTGCTCTAATGGAGACTGTTACAACAGCCCTGCTTGACCGTTTTCCAAGTCTGAGGGGCTACAAGATATGGGTGGTTATGGTAGTATCTGTCTTTGGATACTTTGGTGGCCTTATATTTACAACAAATGTGAGTTATTGTTTTATCTATTTTGATGACTTTTATTAACTGTGTACTGTCTGCATCAGTTCAGTAAATACCAAAATTGTATCCTCAATATTTTATGTTGCCATTTCATATCTGAAACAAGATCAATGATAAACATGTGGACAAAGTTACTTAGCATTAAGTATGAAACCCATTTCTAAAATATTATCTCATGGTGAACATCTACAATATCTGAGAGTGACAAAACTATGGATGATTGCCAATAAACATTAGCAATTGTTTAATTTTCTGATTTGAACATATTACTATTGATGAGTCAAATAATTTTTACTAGTTTTTAACATGTAGTGTCAAACAGATATTACTAAATTTTTAATGGTAATAGTGAATTTCATCTACTCTTTGTTGTTGACCACATTATCCTTTATTTTGTATAAAAGAGAACCTGTGATGAAATAATGCTATAAGTATTACGACAGATTGCTGCTGTCCACATAGAAGAGGCATTGAATGCAGACAGACACATTTAATAGTGGACTGTTAAATCTAGTCTACTATTAAATAATATGCCTGTCTGCTATTCAACACCTCATTTGTGAAGTGAGTAAAAACCTATCTTAATACTGATTATTTATTTTGATTAGATTTGTGATTTAAGGACTGCTGCCATCCATTCCTTGAATTGATTGCTACAGAAGGAAGAAGAAGAAAGATTTGTGACTAAAATATGCCCATATTGTCATAACATTCACCTATTGAACCACTGTTTCCTTTTAATCTGTCAAGTGCAAAATACTGTATTATATACAAGGGTTAAAACACTATATTGTATATTGGAGTACATAAAAACTATGTATTCAGCAGACCGGTATGTGCACCATCATGCAGAACATCTGAGGAACTAACGCTACAAGTTTTCCTCAACACTTTTCCATAACTCTTCATTAATCTTGTACCAATATTGAACCACCTATACTCGATTGTAACCCATAATGAGTTGTCTGGCATGGGGAGATCCAGGATCCATGCTGGCCATTTGAACTAGTGTTGAAGATGTTGCTGAATCATGCATCTGTGGATGTTCTAGCACCCACAATTACCCTTACCCACATCACTAATCCTTCCTCAACAGTGTGACTGCATCCACTCACATTAGCCATGGCACCACAACTGAAATAAAGCAATACTAAAACAAAACAACATAATATTGACAATAATGCTTCTTGTCAGCTTCAAAGGAGTGTTATCAGTAAAACAATTATTTATTTAAGGAAATAATATACAAGTCCATCAACCTCAGAATTGTTTATCACCTGAATAACTGTGTGTGCTGGATCTGTGTCCTACTGTAAACACGTATGATCCACGACTGCCTTATGTTCGACCTGAATATTATCATGTTTCCAACATGTCCAAATAACATGTTCTATCCAACTAGTTTTCAAAAAAATGTGGTCCAAATAAAGGTTGCCATGACATCCTGGCCCATATCATTATATGAAGTGGATTCCTTTCAAACCCCTGCACATAATGGGAATTATCCTTAGAGCAGAAAATCACATTCCTTATATGTGAACTGCAGTATATTGTACATTTCATCAGAAGATAATACTCATGAGCAAGGTACGGCATTTTGAAATTGTGCTAACAAAGCATGGGAGGATGCAACTTGCTGCTCCATGTTATTGTCAGACAATTCATTCACAAGCATCAGTCTAAATCCTTGTATTTTAACATCGTTTTTTAAAGATATTGTGCATTACTGTTCATGGTACTTGAAGTTCAGACGCTCTTTTGCTAGTGGATTTCATTGAAGACTGCTCATTTGATTAAGTGACAGCAGCACATGTTTACTCTCATGTTTTTTTCTATGTGCACTGTGTAGTCTGTCTTTTAAAGTGCCTGAAACAAAAGTACAATATTATGAAAAGAAAGTTGCTACCCACCATACAGTGGAGGTGCTTAGTCGCAGATAGGCATGACAAAAAGACTGTTTCAAATAAGCTTTTGGCTAGCAAGGCCTTTTTTGTCGAAAATAGATGACACACACACACACACACACACACACACACACACACACACACACACACACACACACACACACACACACACACCAAATGCAACTCTCACACACTTGACTGCAATCTCTGGCAACTGAAACAATGTGGCTTCAGTTGCTTGAGACTGCAGTCGTGGTGTGTGTGTGTGTGTGTGTGTGTGTGTGTGTGTGTGTGTGTGTGTGTGTGTGGGCACGCGCGCATGTGTGTTTTGAATGAAGGCCTTGCTGGCCAAAAGCTTATTTGTGACAGTCTTTTTGTTGTGCCTATCTGCAACTTAGCATCTCCACTATATGGTAAGTAGCAACTTTCCTTTCATAATATTGTTACATTCCATCCTGGATTTTCCATTGTTTGAAACAAAAGTACATTTCTCCCTATTAGGCAGGGTTGCTTTATGAAGTGGGTTCTTCTCAAAGCAACCTATAAAATGCTCATTATCTCATATCTGTGGATGTTCTAGCACCCACAATTACCCTTACCCTCATCACTAATCCTTCCTCAACAGTGTGACTACATCCACTCACATTAGCCATGGCACCACAACTGAAATAAAGCAATACTAAAACAAAACAACATAATATTGACAACAATGCTTCTTGTCAGCTTCAGAGGAGAGTTATCAATAAAACAACTATTTATTTAAGTAAATAATATACAAGTCGACTGCCAGATGTTTGTGCCCAAAGGGAACCATATTTCAGTATTGGTCATGTTGCCATCACCAGGTGTACTGATAAAATGATCGTCTGGTGGCATGGAGGTTGCTTGCACCTCTACCACTGTCCTGCAGTGTTCCATCCACAGTCGGTTCCTAGAAGTGCATTGCTGCCAGTGTGTCGATTGCAGCAAGCTGTCTGCTACTCACACCATGTTTCAGTCTCATGGCTACAGTGACTCCATCAATTCCAGATGTCAGTTCCCTTTGTTTGTTAAAAGTTTCCTTCTTGATTATAATTAAACTAACTTGTACTAAGGTTGTTTGTTAAAAGTTTCCTTCTTGATTATAATTAAACTAACTTGTACTAAGGTTGTAGCATGTGTCACAGTTGATATGTTGGCTCCTGGCTTGAATCTCAATTGATTCCTTAATGATGCAGTTCCAGTAATTAGCCAGAGCTCTGGTGCAGTGGTACTTCACCCCATGCATTTCACAAAGGCAGTGTTTCCTGGCTGCTGACTTTTTGGACTGCATGAAATGAGTATATCACTGATGTTTTCAGCAGCAGTCTTCAACAGTGCATGTCTGTGAACAGAAGAAAGTGCTAACATACAAGGGTTTATTTTGAGACTTTGCAGTTCATATGTGTGGTTAAATTCAAAGACAAGAACATAAATGCAATAATACAAAATATGCATAGTAGATAGTGGTCTCTAGTGATACTTAGGGAATCACTACTTAACCAGCATGTGGCACATTCGAAACACGACACATAAAATTATGAGTCCAATTCTTAGTAAATTAAGGTTTAGCACATTCTTCTGCTGACACCTTCATATGGTGCCATACCAGCAGAGGATTTGATACACTATGGCCTTGTGAAGTGTAAGATCATCCTTGGTAACACTCGTGTCTTAGTGAATGGGCAGAAAGCCTTAATGTTGTGTTTCTAGAGGGTGTATCCTACTTTCCCCAATAATGCCATCATGTGTGGCACAAATACAGTGGAAATTCTCTGTTCCTGTTCCTCCCTAGTCTGGAGGCTAGGGAAGCAGGAGTTTCATATAGTGCCTACTGAATCTGTCCATCAGTGAAGCCATTTTTCTTAAAGAGTGCCTTCCCTGGCTCAAAGAGCATACATATTCTGTGTGTTAGGGATTTAAGTACACCAGTTTTCTGTGCCGACAGTGGTAGCTGCCGGCATGTGGATATAAGTCAGTGTGAGTCTTTGGGTGCAGTATATGCTGTGATCCAAAGATCTATCTGCCTTCCTCTTCATCATGATACCCAGAAAGAGTAGCTTAATGTCCACTTCAGTCTATATCATTAATCTAATATTTGTGGAAGGGAGTTGAGGTGTTAAGGAATCTGTTTAGCCCATGTCTTCCATGTGTCCATATTACAAACGTGATACCAGTATACAGGATAAGCAGGTTGATTTCAGTGATAGTGATTCAAGTGCTTCATCTTTGATATGTTCTACATACAAGTTAGTCACTACCAACAAGAATGTGCTGCCCATCCTGACCCCCTCAATATGCCTGTACTGCACATATACATAGCTTTGTTATATCTTCTCTGTCTAGGTGGTCAGATCACTATCTATCTTCTGGTACATCTCATCCTACAGCAGGCTCCACATCTTCTCAATATAATCTTTCTGAGAAAGGATGTCAATAGTATTGCCCTTGTCTGAAGTTGGTGTGAGTGCAATGTTGAGGCCCTTCTCCAGGGCTAAAGTAACATTCCTATCCAATTCACTGATGGTCAGGTTGATGATAGTCTTGAAAGTAGTTCCTATAGGTGGTTCCTCCAAAAGATGTTCAAATTTCAATATTTATCAGCCTGTGGGTGTGCTCTGTGGGGCGTCAGAAGTAGTCTAGATGACTCCAACAATCCAGTCTCTCATACAGGTAATAAAGTGGTTTGCAGCTGTAGAAGTCTTTCCAAAATACATGACGTGGAGTACAACTACACCAGAGTTCTGTCTCCATCATCTCATTACTTGTGCAGCATTTGCAAGGAGTGCATTGAGATTCAAACCAGGGACCAACTTGTCAACCATGATAAACTCAACATAGTTTGGTACCCCACTCTTGGCTTAATTAGCTGTATCAATGGAATTTTAAACAAACATAAAGAACTGACCTGTGGGATTGACAGGGCTGCTGCTGCTATTACCTAAATGCATGCAGTGGCATATGGACAGTGGGGGTAGTGGAGATGGGAATATAAGGCTTCCCCAAACTGACTCCCCCCCCACACACACATATCAGTTCATTGGAAGACCTGGTGTTGCTGACAGCAGGACCTCTTGCTGAAATATTGTGCCTTTTGTACAATAAAATCTGGCAATACACCTGTTAGCTATTTTGTTATAAAATTCACCAGAAGAGATGGAAGAATCACAATTGTTTATTTCCCCAACTGTACAAAGTAAAGAGAGGTACAAACACTTCTCGGGTAGCTTGTATATATGCTTCAGGAATGAAATAAAAGCAACTTGTGGAATTAATAAAGGAATCCACAAGTAAACAGTACAGTGAACGGTTTCTGCATGAACCACCAAGTAACATTAGTAATTGCTGCATTTTCACAACATGTGCTTAAAATGGCAACAACCAAACAATTTACACCCCATACAAATACATTAAGGCTTTGACAAAAAAAAACAGCAGTTTTGACAATTGTACTGCTTATATTTATCTTCTGATTTGTATTCAGAAATGATAATTTGTAGTAAGTCTGCACCCAGTCTCTTGTTGTGTCGAAGTTATCTGTTAGTGTGCGTATCACAAAATATAAGTGATAGATACCTCTGCAGGACAGTAACACTCTGTTTTGTTGTTATGGAGGTTATTTTATGAACAACATTTTTACTACATTACCAATAAGAAGTTCCAGTCTCAAAATTTAGGTGTCCAAGTAATTTTTCAGGAGTGATTAATAAGATGCATTTCAGTTTATTTTGGAGCATTTTTTAAATTTTTTATGTATTATTATTTATTTTTCAGATTTTTAATGCTCCTATCATTGTTACATGTTATTATGTTGACCTTTGATCATTGTTCCTTACTTTAGAACTTTGGAGTGTTTCAATTTTTAGTTTGACAATATTTACGACAGAAGCATTTGCTAAGCAGCACTAAAGCAAGAACAACTAAAGTAAGCCAGACACTAACAAGGGGACCTCATGGACTGCTCTGTCCTCTAGATGTCTTTCATATTTATGGTATTTAAATGTCAGTGCCAAGACATGAAATTCCTAAAGTAAATGAACTTCACAAAACACTAGAAAAAATTGACTTTGAAGATTTGAAGACCCAAACACTGTTAACTGTTCAAAATTTTGAGAATTTTACTGTCCATTTTTTTTGCTTTAATTTGAATTAAAATTGGAATGTTTTTAAGAAACATTGCATCAAAATTAAGATAAAATGTAGATAACAACTTTTATTTTTAATTACTCATTGGATGAAAATGTGACTATTAATAATGGATTGGAATTTGGCACATAAGTTTAAAATATCAAATAGAAAATAGGTTACTTTTTATTTCTAAATATCATGAATAAATACAAGTATGATATTAGAAACTTTATATGTAGTTTTTTAACAATAAGACATATCTCTGTTACAACCTTTAATCACCAATAATTGCGTGGATATACAAACGTAGAACAATAGCTGGTTACATGCGAACAACTCAGTATCTGTCATTCGACTGCCGTGCCGTGACATTCGACTGGCGCCGTTCGTAGCTAGGTGGCGCTCCCGCACTCCCGAGATGCGGAGCGCCTCTATCGCCATTTGCGCGTACTGTCGTGGCGGCACTGTTAAATGTCGAGGGCATTGTCACAACACTTTTCCCCCCTTGAAAAAAAAACTCACTTCTTTGGAGACATGGACAGTGCGGAGACATCCATGGCCTCTTGTGAGACCCTGAGAAGATCCCGCGGAGAGACACGAGACTATGCTCTGAAATGTCCAGGATGGAAGCTCGTGCGTGGAACGTGCCTCCTGGACGAGATGATGGGTGAAAACTCCGGAGCAGCATCCATAGGTGTCGTGGACCTGGGGGTGTGCTCCAGCGAGATGTGTCCCGGAGAAGGCGGCGTCGCGACTGGGGCCGGTTACGGTGTACTCGGAAGCGGCAGCGACGTCGGCTGCATCAACATGTATGGTAGATCGGCCGCAGCGACAGGACTGGCTTCTCGGGCTGGTGGAGGCAAAGGAAAAGGTGGTGGCACCGGCGTGGCCACCACTCGTGGGCGCATCTGGTCATAATGGCGAATAACCATGCCGTCGTCCATACGTATTTCACAAAGCCGGCAGCTGCGAAGAGCTTTGACCACCCCTGGAATCCATTTAGGGCGAGATCCATACCCTCGTGCCCACACGTCGGCGCCCACTGAGTATTTTCCCGCACTAGGGGACACAGTACAAGGCCTGACAGGGTGAAGCAGGTGCAGTAGAGGGCGTGGTTGGCGGCCATGCAAGAGTTCAGCAGGGCTGCAGTCACCCAGAGGCGTGAAGCGATAAGAACTTAGAAATTGCAGCAGAGCGTCATCTGTGGAAAAATCACTAAGGAATTTTTTCATCTGGCTCTTGAAAGTGCGGACAAGGCACTCAACCTCCCCATTTGATTGCGGATGGAAAGGCGGTGCTGTAACATGATGAATCTCTTGTCCAGTACAAAAATCACGGAAGGCCTGTGAAGAAAACTGAGGGCCATTGTCCATGACGATCGTGGATGGAAGACCTTCTAGCGCAAAGATTTTGGACTAAGCCAGTGTCGTCGCCACAGTGGTGGGCGACGGACATCGAACAACAAACGGAAACTTCGAGAAGGCGTCAATCAACAGTAGCCAATAAGTACCGAGGAAGGGGCCGGCAAAGTCAGCGTGCACCTGTTCCCATGGCTGCACCAGATCAGGCCAGGGAGAGGGCATTGTACGAGGTGCAGCCAGTTGTTGAGCACACTGACCACACGCTGCAACCATGTGGGTGATGTCCGAATCAATACCGGGCCAATAAACGTGCCTGCGGGCCAGGGACTTAGTCCGAGAAATACCCCAATGGCCTTCATGCAACAGTTTGAGAACATCTTTGCATAGAGAGGCTGGCACCACGACCTGTGGAGATGTGCCATCCGTGGCCAAAAGAACAACACCATCACGAACAGACATACGAAGGCGCAAGGCATGGTAGTTGCGAAGGGGATCCAATGCCCGACCCTTGGTCCTGTCCAGCCAACCCCGTTGAACAAAACCGATCACCTGACGCAGGACTGGGTCCCGCGCAGTAGCCGACGCGACCTGTGAACCTGTAAGTGGAAAACCCTCAACCGCACGACGTTCTTCCTCATCAATGTGGAAACAGAGTAGTTCATCACGATCAAAAATCAGGTTGGGGCCCATCGGCAATCACGACAATGCGTCAGCATTGGCGTGCTGGGCCGTGGGGCGATGGTGAATCTCATAGTGAAAACGAGACAAGTATAAGGCCCAACGTTGCAGGCGGTGAGCTGCCTTATCCGGAAGCGACACTGATGGGCCGAACAGAGAGACCAGCAGCTTGTGGTCGGTGATGAGGTGAAACTTAGAACCATACAAAAAAACGCTGAACTTTTTTAGAGCATAAATGATAGCGAGCACCTCCTTTTCGATTTGAGAGTAATGCCGTTGCGCATCGTTGAGGGTCTTGGAAGCATAGGCGATGTGTCGTTCCGACCCATCCTCATACCGATGGGCGAGAACAGCCCCCAGGCCATACTGTGACGCGTCAGTCACCAGAACCAAGTGCTGACCTGGACAGAATGTGGCAAGACAAGGCACCGACTGCAAATGAGCCTTCAGGTGGACAAAAGCCTGCTCACACTCATCGGACCAACAGAAAGGGACGTTCTTGCGTAACAGCTGATGCAAAGGATGAGCTACCGCCGCCGTGGATGGAATGAATTTGTGATAATAAGCAATCTTGCCTAGAAACGCCTGAAGTTCTTTGACCGTAAACGGCCGGGGTAGAGCGTTAATGGCCGCAATGTGCTGACGTAGAGGACGTATACCCTCACGGGACAAGTGGAAACCAAGATACTCAATGGAGGGTTGGAAGAACTGTGACTTGTCCAGATTGCACCTCAACCCAGCCGAATGCAAAACCCGAAACAGTGAACGCAAATTGCGAAGGTGCTCCTCAGTTGAGACCCCCGTGACAACAATGTCATCCAGATAATTTATGCAGCCGGGAACGGAAGCCGTGAGCTGTTCCAAAAACCGCTGAAAAATGGCCGGCGTGCTAGCAACGCCAAATTGTAACCGCTGGTACTGATACAACCCACAAGGAGTGTTGATGACGAGAAATTCCTTGGAAGAAGCATGCAATGGCAACTGATGGTATGCCTCCGATAAGTCAAGTTTGGAAAAGAACTGGCCCCCAGCGAGCTTGGTAAATAACTCCTCAGGATGGGGAAGAGGATAAGTGTCAATGAGGCTCTGAGCATTGACAGTGGCTTTAAAATCACCACACAATCGCAGACTCCTATTTGGTTTAGAAACCACAACAATTGGCGATGCCCATTCGCTGGAGGTAACAGGAAGGAGAATCCCTGAAGCTGTTAACCTGTCTATCTCAGCCTTGACAGGTGCACGCAACACCACTGGAATAGGGCGTGCCCGGAAAAACTTAGGGTGAGCTGAAGGTTTAAGAGTAATGTGGGCTTCAAAATCCTTGGCACGACCCAGACCAGCAGAGAACACGGACGAAAATTCAGAACACAATCCATCCAGCTGTTGATACGGAATATCCTCAGATATGAGGTGCACATCATCATCAATGGTGAACCCGAACAACTGGAAACCATCATAACCGAACAGGTTTTCAGTGCCCGCATGATCCACCACATAAAACGTGAGGGGCCTAATAACAGACTTGTAGGCAGTGGAAGCATCAAACTGGCCAATGATAGGCATTTTCTGTTTATTGTAAGTTCTCAGATTTCACGTAACTGGAGACAAGGGAGGGGAGCCCAACTCCAAATACGTGCGAGAATTAATGAGAGTTACTGCAGAGCCAGTGTCCACTTGCATGCGAATGTCTTTATCCAGAACACAAACAGTAACAAACAACTTATTTGTTTGAGAAAGCACACAGTTAACATCCATGTCCGATGCCTCGTCCTAGTTGACAGGAACTTTAGGGGACTGACACACAGAAGCAATGTGGCCTTTTCTCCTACATGAATTACATGTGGCCCAACATTTTGGACACGTGGCCCTGTCATGCTGTATGAAACAACGTGGACAAGAAGGAAGTGCGGAACGAACCTGCTTCTGTGGTTGCTGTTTTTGCTGCAAGCATTGCGGCCCAACGCGACATTGTTTATGTGAGTGAACCACCGCCACATTTTCGTTCTCCTGTGAAACAGGCAAATTGTCCGTGTCGAAAGTTGACTGTACAGCACCTACATCACACCACACATCTATTTGCGCACCAGCAGCATGAGACACTTCAAAGGATTGAGCGATGCTTAGAACTTCCGACAACGACGTGTTTGGCAGTTGTAGGGCACGTTGCCGAACTTCTTTATCAGGAGCAAGCCATAGAATAGCATCCCTAACCATTGAATGAGCATAAGACTCATGATGAGTGTCTGTGACAAACTGACATTTCCTACTCAGACCGTGTAGTTCCACCACCCAAGCCTGGTAAGATTGATGGGGCTGTTTACGACACCGGTAGAATGCCACGCGGGTGGCAACGACGTGGGTGTTTTTTCGATAATAGTTAGACAATAAGTCACACATTTCTTGGAAGGACAGAGAGGCAGGTTCCCACAAAGGGGCTAACTGAGATAGCAGCTGATAGATCCATGGCGAAATCCAAGATAAAAATAACGACTTACACATAGGAGCATCGACAACGACGAAAGCCAAGAAGTGTTGCCGCAAACACTTCTCATAATCCTCCCAGTCTTCAGTGGCCTCGTCATAAGGAGGGAATGGAGGCAGAGAAGAGGAAGACAGACGATGAGTAAGCGACGTCGACAACGCCTGAATAGCAGCCGTCAGCTGTGTTTGTTGTTCAATGAGCACTTGCATAAGGTGTTCCATGTCTGCCCCATCACGAACACACAAATCCACAATGCAGTGAAAAAAAAAAATATCCGACCTCGTCGCCAAAAAGTGTTATAACCTTTAATCACCAATAATTGTGTGGATATACAAACGTAGAACAATAGCTGGTTACATGCGAACAACTCAGTATCTGTCATTCAACTGCCGTGCCATGACATGCGTTTGGCGCCATTTGTAGCTAGGTGGCGCTCCCGAGTTGCAGAGCGCCTCTATCGCCGTTTGCGCGTACTGTCGTTTCGGCACTGTTAAATGTCGAGGGCACTGTCACAACAATCTCATTTATTACCAATTTTTAATTAATTATGAATACTCATATTTTCATGCAGTTAGCAATTAAATATAAAAGAATGTTATTATTAAAAATACTGTTCAGTATTTGGTAATTAACACTTCAGTGTGCTGATAATGTGAAATATAAAGTAAAGTTAAAAAATGAAAGTTGTGGTTAACAAGAATCAAACCAGTGACATCATTAAAAGATTCAAATGCTGCTCACTCAACTACCAATGCCTCTGTTTAGATAACACTTGAAATCATTTGTCTTTAGCAGTGCTCAGATCTTCATATCTAGAAAACTGATTTCTTAGAGGGTTTTTGAGAGGTACTGTGCTGGTTTACAGAATTCATGTTCTGTCATGGACCTTCAGATCCTATAATAATGAAATGGAGGGATGGATTGGGAAAGGTAGGAAAGGAGGGGCAAGTCACTTTCATCCCTACTTGAGATGACCCCACCTGTTGTGTTGACAAGGTGGTGTAAGCAGGTTCAAATGGGTATATGTTGTAATAGTTATCCAGAGATGAAAATTTTTGCACAGGATATACTGCATGGAAAGCTGCGCCAGACCAGTTTTCAGAATGAAGAGAAAACAGACACAGATATATTAAGTATTACAGGTTCCTGAAAGGGAAGGAATTTACCTCAGACAGTTATTGAATGTGGCAAGGTATTATCTCTACCAGTATGAGATGTGAAAAATGAGCCATCTGTCTTATTTCCGTCTCATGAAACTCCTTCTGACCTGTAAATCCCATCATATGTGAGGCATGTGACCTTAATCAATGGTCTATGATAGATTCCTTCACTTTAACGAACCTGTAAAGTTTGGCAGACTGTCAGTTCAAAGTGTTTTATATGAAGTTAGTTCACATGACAGCATGTTATGTTCTACATATTTTGTTAGCACAAAAAATTACAAATATTATATCATATTTAATGTCTAACTGACACATAAAATAAGATACATCACATTAATATTTGGTAATATTTATTTTCAGAGTGGTATGTACTGGCTCCAGTTGGTGGACAAATATGCAGCCAACTGGTCAGTCCTATTGATAGCTATTGTGGAATGTATTATCATTTCCTGGGTCTATGGTGCTAACAGGTTTCTTGCCGATATACAGGAAATGATTGGTCCACAATCAGAAACATGGAAGTTTTTTTGGAGGTGGATGTGGAAAATTGTAACTCCTGCAGCCTTATTGGTAAGAAAAATACTACAAGAGATGTTCGGAAATGATTTACAATTGTGTTGTTTTACAAATGCCACTCAAACAATAGGCATGTCCTCTCATAGGATGATGTATTGATTCTTGTACAGTATGCAGATGCTGGATATCAGTTGTGAACACTGTGTATAGTAAAAGGGCAGGACTTGTTTGTTGTTAAGTAGAGAAAGCTATGGAAGGCAAATATCATGCTCAAAGATGGATCACATGGTTTCTGTGCAAGAAAGGAGCCAAAACAACAGATATTTATAAATATTTATCTGCAGTGAGTTGTCAAGAAGCTCCCACACAAAATGCTATTTATATCAGCATCACAGGATTCGCTAGCAGAACGAAATGCGTGGCCCCACACCAGCAGTGCCTGACTGTAAATTTGACTAATGGAGGTTCGTTGTTGTGGCACACACACCATATTAATCATATCTTGCTCCATCTGATGATGCTTTGTTCAATAACATGAGGGATACACTGTGAGGTAAGAGATTCAAAAACGAAGGAGATTTGCAGGCAGCTGTCCATGAGTGGTGCCTAATATCCCAAAAGAATAGTTCCGTGATGCAATAATGAGGTTCATTAATAAATAAGGTAGTAAAACTACTATTGTAAATCATTTCCAAATGCCATTCATAGAACCTATCAGTAATTAAATTTCATGATATGACATGTTTATACTCTTTTGTAGTTATTTTTAAGACCTTGTCATTAGGACAATTTTGTAACATCAGCTCCAAAATTGTGTAAACATTAATCCATGGCTCTCATTTCCCACATATCACTACAAAATTTTGTTAAATATTTGGGAATGTCAGTGATTAAACATAGCCCATTCATAACTTACATATTATCACCATTAAGGTATAAATAAGTGAATGACTGAAGGATTACATACATTTCTATAATACGTAGCACACAAACTACACTCATCAAAAATATTTTTAGTATCACCTCGGTTCATAGAGTTCCAGAACCTGTACAGAAAATTGGAATAGAGATAAACATGAACATCATCTCTGCCATTTTTATTGCTCATGAAAACCAAACATTGCATGTTGTACCACCATACAGCGAGACCTTCAGAGGTGGTGGTCCAGATTGCTGTACACACTGGTACCTGTAATACCCAGTAGCACATCCTCTTGCATTGATACATGTCTGTATTCATCGTGGCATACTATCCACAAGTTCATCAAGGTACTGTTGGTCCAGATTGTCCCACTCCTCAGTGGCAATTTGGCATAGATCCCTCAGAGTGGTTGGTGGTGGGTCACGTCATCCATAACAGCCCTTTTCAATCTATCCCAGGCATGTTCGATAGGGTTCATGTCTGGAGAACATGCTGGCCACTTTAGTCAAGTGATGTCATTATCCTGAAGGAAGTCATTCACAAGATGTGCACAATGGGGCTGTGAATTGTTGTCCATGAAGACGAATGCCTCGCCAATATGCTGCCTATATGATTGCACTATCTGTCGGAGGATGGCATTCACGTATCATACAGCTGTTATGGCACCTTCCATGTCCACCAGCATCATACGTCGGCCCCACATTATGCCACCACAAAACAACAGGGAACCTCCACATTGCTGCACTTGCTGAGTGTGCCTAAGGTGTTCAGCCTGACCAGGTTGCCTCCAAATACGTATCTGACAATTGTCTGGTTGAAGGCATATGCGACAGTCATCGGTGAAGAGAACGTGATGCCAATCCTGAGCGGTCCATTCGGTATGTTGTTGGGGCCATCCGTACTGCATGAATCCCATCAAACATTCATGGGACACACTTGAGAGGCCAGTTTTTACAATGCATCCTGCACCAGCAACGCTTTCACAGGTACAGATGGCTGTCAAGACAGTGTGGTTCAGTATTTCTGTAGGGGACTGTGGCGACTTGTTGAGTCCATGTCACATCAATTTGCTGCCTTATGCCGGGCAAAAGGAGGACTGACACGATATTAGGAGGTATGCCATGACTTTTGTCACCTCAGTATATGTCTTCTCAATATGAATCAGTTTACATACTCTTTTCATAGCTTCACTCATGACATTAATTCCCATGTTACTCAACAATGCTGACAGTATTCCATACCTCAGTATAATTTTCTCAAATAATACCCTTGCTACTGTGTTACCATCTTTCCATTCAATAGGCTCAGCTACCATTTCTCCAATCTAGTTTTAAAGGTCTAAAAAAGGTCACATCAAGTGGATGAGTCTTGAAACTGTTTTAATATTGCAAATTTTTCATTTTCACTTATTTCTTATGCCATTCTTGGTTCAGCTGCCTTGCATTTTCAGATAAAATTTTCTGTATCTTTGACACAGCTTTCACATTTCGGAACGTAATGTTCTTTTGTTCTCAGCTTAACTGTCTTGTGCTCTGTGTCCTGGGTGGTTACACCTACTGCGGGCTTGTCCACATCAACAACACTGCTGTCTCTAACTGCCTGTGGGTAGCTGACCCTTACTGCAGCTTCCTCTGCTGCATTCTGACCAATACTGCTGTCATCTTCCTGTCATGCACCAGCTGCCCCGATGTCTCTCACTCATGAGAGCGCATAGGTGACACTTTTATACATGATCTGATAGTCATATTCCTCCAGCTTTAACCTAAACGTAATCAAGCTGGGTGACAGGTTTGCTATACTATCTACTCATGTTAGTGATTGTCCGCCCCGGTAGCTGAGTGGTCAGCGTGACAGACTGTCAATCCTAAGGGCCCGGGTTCGATTCCCGGCTGGGTCGGAAATTTTCTCCTCTCAGGGACTGGGTGTTGTGTTGTCCTAATCATCATCATTTCATCCCCATCGACGCGCAGGTCGCCTAAGTGGCGTCAAATCGAAAGACCTGCACCAGGCGAACGGTCTACCCGACGGGAGGCCCTAGCCACACGACATTTCCACTTTCCATGTTAGTGATTTATGAACAGTAAATATCAGGAGCTATCTGCAAAACATGTACAGTCTAAAATCTTTTATTGCTCAGCAAATGGCTAACATCAAGTGGCTGACACAAATGAGTAGAACTAGGTGGTAGAAGCACAAATTTAATGTCCTGTTCCTGTTCCTGTTCCTGCTGCCTTTGCCCTCTTCACATTTTCACTTATCCTAATCATTAGTTCTTTATTTCTTTTCAGAAAAGATTTTACTCACTCATGCCCAGCTCAGTTGTAACAAAACCATTTTTCAAGCCTCCCTGCTTCATTGAGATATGCCTATATTCCTCAGAGGAAACTCTCATTTCACACAACACAATAATCCTTCAACCAGGCTTTTTTTCCTCACTGTTGGTTAATGCTGGTTGGCCACCTACTTTTTATTTGTACCTTGCCTTGAATTTTGTCACTTAATGTGGTATATGGAACTGCGTATTGCTCTGAAGCTTTCCAGATGCTTAATTTTCCCGATTTGACAGCTCTCACTGCATTTAGAAGAAATTCTGGTTTGTAGTTTGATTTTCATGTAGTCCCAGAACCTTTGGTATACTCGTGTGATCGGATTCACCCTACAAAAATGCAATTTTGTAATTAAGCCTACATAGTGACTAAGCTGTATTAGCAATGAACAAAAAAAACGAAACTGTATCATGTAAGACATTCGTATGCAAGCAATAATATAGCAACTTACCAGTTACACTTTGGAAGTAACAAGTGCCAGCAGAAGTTTTCGCACTGTTGTCTTGACTACATGAGTGTAGCACAAGAATCACACACCTACTGACAATGTGAATTGCCAGTTGCGCGCACTCCAACAATTAGTAAAGAATTCACGACAATGGTCAGCTGCAATGTAATTGTTAAAATGCTACGCTCAGTTATCCAAATGTGGAAGAACCGGTAAATGATCGGATTGACACCACCTGGTCGGATTCATCTCATTTTATGGCACAGTACCCTCTTTCTACATTATTTAGTGACCTCAAGGCGTATGCAACAAGTAAGTCACTTCCGATTTTCCCCCAACTCAAAACTGCTCCAGTAGACATTTTGCAAATGTTTCTGATAATTATGTAGTTCTTTTCAAAGTCCTGATGCTATGGACTTCATAATTTTGACCTTCCATGGGTTTAGCCTCAAGCCCTTGGCTAATGCAATATGTCCCAAATAGCATACCTCATTTCACAAAAATTCACATTTATCCACCTGTAGCATTATATTATGGAGTCTAAATATTTCAAATACTTCTGTTAGCTGCTTATTGGGTTCCCCTAAGGAGGTGAACAACTTGTCACTTTGTAATCCTGTCAAAATGGAATTCATCAACTTCTGAAATGTACTTTGAGCTGTTTTTAGATTCATGGGCATTAGTTTGTATTTGTAATGCCCATATTGCATACTGAAAGCCATCTTTTCTTGATCCTGTTCAGTGTAATAAGATCCAGTAATAACCCTTCACTAAATCTAGGGATGAGAAATACTTTGCCTTTCTTGATTGTAAAGAATTTTATCTGTTCATGGCAGTGGGTATATTGAATTTATGGAGATCATATTCAGTGACTGTTCACCATTTTTGCTTTCCAGTGGTATCCATCCGTTTCTGAATAAAAATTAATGGAAAATTCCAACCACTTGTGCTTGGCACTATCATGTCATTCCTTAATACCTTTCAAATGTCTCGATGGATCTCCTTTTAGTGCT
Organism: Schistocerca piceifrons; assembly: GCF_021461385.2. Lineage (NCBI taxonomy): Eukaryota > Metazoa > Arthropoda > Insecta > Orthoptera > Acrididae > Schistocerca > Schistocerca piceifrons. The sequence goes on along the minus strand of NC_060144.1, from coordinate 51,362,245 downwards.
TGTGGCATGCTGTAGGGCCATGAGCAAATTACCCTACTCTCTGCCTCTGGTAGCTCTTTAATTTTGTGTCTGATACTATATGTATACGCAGTTTGTATATCAGTGAATGTAACATTTCGCTGTACATGGTACATAGCTGTATAACAGCTGTTTTCTTCTTCTGCATTCAGATGACTTACTTGGATGTGCTATTTTAGTACACTTACTCTTGCTTTCAACTGTGGCTTGTTTTTACCAACACAATTCACTCTGAATGATTCCCACATCAGTGCCTACCCTGTTATTGTTTCCACTACTGACTGTGGGCAGTCTGCTGACACACTCTCATCTGTAGTGGTGGCACACTTGTTAAGCATTCTCCTGATTCTATTTTAGCTAATGCCTCAAGCACCCTTGTTGATCTTGTGTTTTGGAATGAATACCTTTCTCATTCTGTTTACCCCTATTTTTATTCAGCACAGCCATTCATCTTGGTGCCCTATTTTTTTCATTTTGCATATGCCCTGTTTGCTTCTCTCTGATAATCCCTGTTGTCTGCCTTTGTTGTGTTTCGACAGTTAATTGCTTCCTATCCTACTCGCTCTCACCTTTCCATGTGTTTCTTGCTCCATGCTTAAGAAGCCTTTCCCAAAAGAGCCTTCTCTTTCCTTTAAATGTACTATGCAGATCTCACTCTGCGACTTTGTCTTCAATTCTCTACATGATTTTTGCTCCATGTCTGAATTTGTTCTGTTGTATTTATTCTCTTTCTTGTATCTGTGCAACCATATCTAGAAGTCATGACTTATAATACTAATTTCACCGTGCTGAGCTCACATTCTTACTCTATCTTCATTTCGATCCATGCCTCATGGATCCACAGGCTTCTGGTGGCATAACTGATAACAACTCCATTTCCCTTGAAGAAGCCTTGACCCAGTAGCCCATCAAATAAAAGGTCCACATCTTCTACAGTTACATGGAAGTAACACCTCACTTGCATTCTGCTCCCCATCCTTCATGTCAGGATTACAGTTCTCTCTCTGTATTTGCAAGTGTATTAGCAATTCCTGAATCCTAATACATTTGGCTGGATTATACTTTCTGCCATTTCTCAAACAGCTTCACCAAACTAGGCTTAGCTATACCCCACTATCCACGAGAAACTTCAGGCAGTTATTAGTGCCTTCTTGGCACTCCAGTTCAGTAAGCTTGTAAGTTGACTGTTTTCTTATGCCCTTGCTTAGTTTTGCTGGATTTTACTTGACCTATGCAGGTTCCATTCGTAGCAAGTGATCTCTGAGCAGTCTCTGGCATTGTGACTGGTTTGATTCCATTTAAAACATTCATCTTGGCATGTGAGCTTATATGACTTCACCACTGACACCATGAACATGTCATTGCCCACGATTGATTTGTTTCCCTACAATTTCCTCATATTACTGGCCCTACCTTCCATATTCTTTTATTCGTACAAGAATCTCAGACTGCATGGCCTGCATATGAAGTACTTTGGGCTTTCTTTTCAGCCTTCTTTTTGGCACCACACCAGTGCCTCAGGTGATCATCTTTTCTAGGGGCCAAGGCTATTGCACTCTCTTCTGTCAGAGAGATATCTATAACCTCTTCTAAAGATAACTGTTCACTGTGCATGCACACTCATGTCTTTATCCTATTATCATAAATCCCATGGAAAAACACTGCTCGGCTCAACTTCCAAATAAGTGCAAGGCTGCCTTCTAATTCTGAATGTCACATAGTACCTCTAATAATTTCCCTTAAGTGCTGCTGTATTTTACCCAACTTTGAGCTCAGTTGTGCTGTGCTTTCTCCAAATTCTTGCCAACTGACAAACATCAGACAAGCATGGAAATGGAGTGTACTTTTGCTGGCATAGTCTTCTAGTAGTATGGTAGGTCTCAAAACTAACAACTTGTTGCATGCTGAAACAAGTATTTTAATTTTCTCGAATTTTAACAAGGTATCTTTCTGCTCAGGACTGATAAGTTCAAACACAATATAATAGCCAAGGAACTTGTTTAGAGTGGTTGTAGTGTCATTAAAGAATTGAGCTATTAATTTTAGCAAATCTGGTAACTAAAGGATTGCCTACTGGGTGACTCATGCACATTAGTTCCTTGAAAGAATTATCACATCATATGACATGCCTGCTAGCTTTTTAACTCACAGTGGGAACTCCTCTGCTACTGTTGCTGCTGCTGTGTGCTGTGTGCTATGAAGCATTGCCCTTGTGCTGTTGTCCATTGTCACCACTGCTGTTGCTGCTGCTGCTGCTGATGATGATGATGTGTGCCTTCTGCTGCCCTGAACCATCATCCATACCTTCATGCTGCTGTCTGTAGCTGCCAGTGCCACTGCACTGTCTGTAAACTTATGCTACTGTTGCCCCATGCTGCCTGGATGCCTGCCAGGATGACTTCTTTGTTCCTAGGCACCATCTGTTGCTGAGGTAGTCGTGGCCTCCTCTTCTTTCTTCTACTGGTGCCATCCATTCCTTGGCACTGAAGGGTCTACCTTCTTCTTCATGAGAGCAGGATGGCAGGAACACTATTTAATTCACCTGGTTCCTGGTTCTGCCACTGGTCTGCATTCTGGTTGTTCAAATAATACAAAACAGGTTCTCAAACTCAGTCCACCATTTTACATAGTGTCGGACTGAGTGGGTTTGATGTTACAAATAGAACTCACCTACTCCAGTATCACATAGCATGGCAACAACCACATGCTAATCGATGAGCAACTCCACATCTGACACCAGAAAAGAAAAAGTCCTATAACTAATGTGGGAATGGCATACTGAACGTTTTGAAGGAATTATGGAACTCGGTCAAGAAATATGTGAACAAAAGGCAAGACTTGGACAATTATAATCTTTAATGCTTGTCTGAGCAAAAAGTGAATGAATGACTTGACTGAAACTACACTATTCCTGACTGTACTTTCCCATAGAGAGAGGTATGCAGTTAAGTATGAGCACGAGCGGAGCCAGAGCGAGTACTACACTTCCAGAACCTGGGCCTGGCCTAAACAGATGTCTCTCGTGTGTGCCTGTCTGAACTCAGCTCCTCTATAGGTAATGCCATCTCCAAGTTTACACTATGTCAGGTCAAGTAGCCCCCTCCACATTGGCACTTCCGGCCACTGTTCTGCGAGCCCCTCATGTATGTGCCCATATATGATCGACGCCAACATCTTGCCGTGCCTTGCACTTCTTCATTTCAGCTCCATTTTGACATCCTGACATGCCCAATTATGCCCTGCTGGTGGTAATTTCTTTGCACTTTTTAGGCAAATGTAGTCATTCTAGCTTCTGTTTCTTGCCTTTCATGCATTCAATTTTCTAAATATGCAACAGTAAATGATCTGATGGTCACAGTGAGTGTAAGTCTGTAGATGTTTGCTGGTGTTGCTGTAGTGCGTGGGAAGCTGTCATCATTGAGTGGCTATAGGAGGATACAAGATGACAGACAAACTTTCTAGTTAGTGGGATGAATGGCAGCTTGCAGTAAAAGTAAAAAAAAAGTAAGTTAATGTGTGTGAGTAGGAAAAACAATCTCCTATTGCTCTAATACAGCATTAGTGCTGTTTTACTTGACACAGTCACATTGATTAAATACCTAAGCATAATGTTGTAATATGAAATGGAGTGAGCACTTGAGATTGGTAGTTGGGAAGGTGAATGACCAGCTTTGGTGTATTGGGAGCCCTTTAGGAAAGTGTGGCTCATCTACACTGATCAGCCAGAACATTATGACCAGTGACCTACTATTGATAAAAATTTGTCTAGGTGATAGCAGCATCACCTGGTGAGGAATGACCGTTAATCAGACACATGCACAATGGATATAGTATCAGTGAGTGTGCTGTCCGTGTGTAGACTGAGGAAGTTGCACAATCAATCAGTCGACTGCTGGCAGATTGTGATGACCCGGAGGCTCAGCTTGAGCATTTTGGAAACTGCACAACTTGTTGGGTGTTTGAGGACCACTGAGGTGAGTGTCTTCAACATATGACATGGGGTTTGGCGACCACCTCTCATTACAGATGTTGGATGTTGGACATTGGACATCAGAGGCTGGGAAGACTGGTAAAACAGCACAGGGGGTGAATTGTGGCAGAAGAATTAGCATTGGACTTTAATGTTTGACTGAGTACAAGCATGTCTGAACATACAGTGTACTGAACACTACTAACAATGGGCCTTCATAACCGACAACCCATGCACATGTCATTGTTAACACCATGGCATCAGCAACTACGACTGAAAAGGGCACGCAACCATCAGCACTGAATGTTGATACAGTGGCAGAATATTGCAAGGTGTGATGAACCCAGATACCTTCTGTATCATGCTAATGGTATGGTGCGAATTCATCATCTTCCATGGGAACAGCTCCTTGACACCTGCACTGTAGGATGCAGTCAAGCTGGCGGCCGCTCTATTAAGCTCTGGGGAACATTCACACAGGTATCCATGGATCCAGTGGAACTCATGCAAGGCACCATGACAGCCAAGGAGTATCACACACTTGGTGGCAGGCCACGTACACTCCTTCATGACCATATGTTTCTCAATGGCAGTGGCATTTAACAAGATAATGTGCCATGTCACAAGACCAGTAGTATGGTGGAGTGGTTCGAGGAACACAGCGGCAAGTTCCAATTGATGTGTTGCCCCCCCACTCAACTTGCCAGATTTGAACGAACCCAATAGAACACATCTGGGATGGGATTGAACATGGTGTCAGAGCTCATCAACCCCCCCCCCCCCCCCCCCCCCCCCACTGGAATTTATGGAAATTAAATGAGGTGACTTGTGTGTGAAGATGTGGTGCCAACTCTTACCAGTGACCTACCAAGGCGTCACTGCTTCCATGACATGACGCATCACTCCTGTTACTTGTGCCAAAGGTAGACACACTGGCTATTAGGTAGGTGGTTGTAATGTTCTGGCTGATAAGTGTATGAAGGAGATCATGTATAGAACACTTATGTGTCACATTCTTTAGTACTGTTAGAGTGTTTTGGACACCCACCATGTCGGATTAAAGGAAGACATCGAAGCAATTCAGAGGCGGGCTGCCAGATTTGTTAGGAGTAGGTTTGACCAACATGCAAGCATTATGGGGATGCTTCATGAACTCAAATTGGAATTCCCGGAGGGAAGATGGCATAATTTTCACAAAACAATAATAAGAAAATTTAGAGAACAGGCAAGTTCAACACACATTTTGTGTAAGGACCAGAAAGATAAGAAAAATTAGGCTTGTACAGAGAGATATAGACAGCCAATTTTGCTTTTCTCTGATTACAAGTGGAACAGGAAAGGGAAAGACAAGTTGTGGTATGAGGTACCCTCAGCCAAGCCCTATACCAAGCAAGTTGGCACAGTGGTTAGCACACTGGACTCGCATTCGGGAGTACAATGGTTCAAACCTGTGTCCAGGCATCCTGATTTAAGTTTTCCATGATTTCCCTAAATCGCTTTAGGTAAAAGGAAAGACGTGGCCAACTTCCTTCCCCACCCTTCCCTAATCCTATGGGACCAATATCTTCGCTGTTTGGTCCCCTCTCCCCAAACCAACCAAGCACCATATGGTGGCTTGCAAAGAATGTATGTAGATGGAGAAGTATTAAGTATAATAGAAACATGTACTTCTTTGAGACGTGCAGAAAATAGTGCATAAAAACATGGTAGACTTAGCATATAAAACACAAAACAACTATGATGCATGTCACTAGAGAGCTACAAGAAAATGTAAATGAAGGAAATGAAATGCGAACATTAGAATATAACAGCCAAAATTAAAATATTGAAGTGATTTAACAGAGCAAGTGTTGCCAACTGATAATACAGGAGGTACTGAGTAGTTATAATTAAAGTGCAGCTACCCACACGGTCTGGTATTGTAATTATCATATGACAGCAAACTGGTAAATATGATAATGTGATTTACCACGGCAAAAAATTTGTTTGAATTTTGGCTTCCACATGCAAATCTGCTGCTGTGAATGCAAGAAAGACATTTACAAATGTTTCTATTTGTAATGGAATAGGACACGGGCAGGAAAGGTCGAACAAGTGAGAAAGGCATAATGTTGATTTTGTTATTAACTGCCACTTTCACTCTTTGTTCAGTACAAACACTGAAGATGTCGATAAGGTGCTGAATTCATAAAATGACATGATCAACAGTTGCTCACAGCAGTCCCAGTGGAAAGTAGCAAAATGTTCCTGTATACTGGCCTTCGGATCAGGCAGATTCTGAACGTGTCCTATAAATGGGTTCTTTCAGGTATCCCCAGAGACAAAAGTCAAATGGATTTAGATCAGGTGATCATGTAGGCCATGCTGGAAAACCTCTGGAGATACCATGTTCATGAAAGGTTGCATTAGGTGGGTCTTTCACTTGGTGAGCAATGTGAGCTGTTGTCCAGCCTTGCATGAGAGCAGTGGTTTCCACACAGTGGCGCTCTTATAAAGCAGGAATCACATGCTGTGCAAGAAGCTTTCAGTAACATGCAGACTTGGCAGGTCATCTAGGGGTATTCTTTTCAAGGATGAACAGACTGAGAATGAAGGTACTTGTGAATACACGCCACACAGTCACAGTGTCGTAGCTCTTCGCGCACAGCATGTGGTCTAACATTACGTCAAATTTGGCAATTCCGTGTATTCAGTGCACCCTGTAGTGTAAAATGTGCCTTATCGCTCCATAGAATATTGTTCGGTCAGTGATGTGAGTCCGTGCCACAAACAGAAGAGCAGATTCATAATTTTGCAGTGGATCATGGTGTTTTAGTTGCTGCGCCATTTGGATCTTCTACAGGTGCCAGTGCAAAATACATTGCAAAACTTTCCATACTGTTGATCATGGGATGGACAATTTTTGTGACACTGCACAAGCACTAGCTCTGTCAAGGGTACATGCTGCACAGTCGGTTACAGCAACAGCAACATCATCAGTAACTTCCACTGGGATAGGGCCCCTACCACTGACCAGTGTTTTCAAATTTCATTATCTTTTTCTGTATACCATGTTGGGTCTGTGCTCAGACCTTTCAGTCAGTGATACTCTCTCAATGTAGTACTGCAATTGCTGCTGTTCACATAAAACAGTTTCACTAACAGTGGATGGTCTCACTTTTCAATAGCCATTCTGTTCATTCACCTTCGGCTTGTGGAATGACAGTGTAGATGTCATGGTGTCATACAAACAGTTTACAGTGCCAGATTGCACCTGGTGGACAGTATTTTAACTAATATTTTTTCAGCATAAATCAGGTGGGCATTAACACATTAGCATATCCAACAAGTTCCGTTGCCATAGGATAATTGCAGCCCACACTGGATCTCTGTGACCAGCTGCACTTTAATTATAACCACCCAGTACCTATTGAGACATAAGAAGTATAGCTTGGGTTAAAATAAAATGTAAGTAGAGGAATTTTCTAGCAAAAGATATAAACAAAGTTAAAGCATGAACATTTTGAAATTAGAGCGTATATACTAGAAAATGAGAAAATGTTTTGTTTGGAAGTGAAAAATACTAACAAGAAAATTGCAATTCAGTAACTGTTTATTATCAAGCATTTTGTGTATATTTAACAATAAGAATGAGATAGCTACAGGGAAAACTTAAATACCGTAGCTGTAATATAAACCTACATTGCCACTTCCATTCTAACACTTATGAACATGTTATAGTTAAACTGTTATTGCTGGAATTCATAAAAATGACATGAGTATTTTTTAAACTGTAAGTGTAAAATTGTAATTTCTATGTTATGGTGACAAGATTAATTTTTATATATTAACCTTTTTTGTAGTTCATTTTGTTCTTCAATTGGATTGAGTATGCTCCAGTGAGTTATGGAGATTACAAGTATCCAAGATGGGCAGATGGTGTTGGATGGGCTATTGGTGTCTTCCCTGTATGTGTCATTATTGGAATGGGCATTATGAAGATCCACTCTGTGACAGAAGGAACATTTACCGAGGTAAGATGGAAGCCAGTAACAAAGAAGCCAATAACAAAGTTGTTCATATACAGTAATTTTTAAAATGTTTTGTCAGTATTATTTTCTATATTATCCTTTCACAACACAGATAGTATGTTGCACAGTCTGTGAATAATTAGAGACACATTTAGATGAAATGAAGTTCAACAGTGTGAAAACCAAATACTCTGAGTATTGTCAGAAAGTTGCTTTTTATTTAGCATATGGCTAATACAGACATATCATAAAAATAAATTACATATACATATGTACATATTTACACACAAGAAACTTAAGTTTGACTTTACAACTGAATATCCAGTCTTTCAATCCAGCCCACTGCATCTGGAATTGCTAGCAGGAAGTCCTCAACACCTTGGTAGGCTCGAATCCTGCATTCACTGCCAATGTGGTGAACAGTCTGGCATGGAGCCCCACAGTCACAGGCGGAATAAGGCAGCTTCTTCCACTTAAAGAGAGCATCCCCTGCATCGGCCATGGCCAGTATGGATTCTGTTTAGAGTAATTCAGGTCTTGTGTGATAGGTCGAATCCAGTTGGAAGTTTAGTACCTGAGAAGATGTTATGCAGGTGCACATCTGTCACTGCTTCCCACCAACCTTTCCATTCTTCAAGGGGTTTGAAATCCTTAGCAACCATGTCAGTGGCATTGCACAGAGTTGGATGGCATGATTTCAGCCTCTTACAATTTAAAAGTGGCAGGTTGCTATGCATGGGTAGGTTAGAATTCCTGGAGATCTTGTGGAATTCCCTCATAAGGGCAGTACATCTGTGTAGATCAGGAGGCATTATACTGGTTAACAGTGGACGCCAATAATCTGGAGTAGATCTGATTGCACCAGATATAATGCACATTGTCATATTCAGCTTGGTGGCAACAAGCCTTGTATGATGACTGTTCATCCAAACAGGTGCACAATACTCAGCACTTGAGTGCACCAAGCCCAGAGCTGAAGATCGCAGGGTCGTTGCTGAAGATCCCCAGGTAGCTCCGCATAGCTTATGGAGGATGTTGTTTCCTCAACTTTTGAGCTAAGTTAAGAAGGTGTCGTTTGAAGCATAGTGTATGGTCCAGGATGACACCAAGATATTTTGGGTTCCAATTATGGTGAAGAATTCTGTCTCTGAAACTTACTTCCAGTTTTACAGTCACCAACTGATTATTTAAATGGAAGCGACACACTTCTGGTTCGCTCACACTTGGGTGGAGTCTCCAGATTTTGAAGTAATAAGCTAATACAGACAGGTCATTGGTTAGAATGTCTTTTGTTGTCTTCATTTCCTGGTGTTGTGCAACTAGAGCCAGGTCATTGTCATAGCAGAATTTTCTGGACGAATTGTCCGGTAGATCAGATAGATATAGATTGAACAGTAATGGTGAGAGAACTGATCCTTGGGGCAATACATTGTTTAGCTTCCTCTCCTTACTTATGTTGCTTCCAGTGATTACCTGGAACTTCTAGCATGCTATTAATCAGTTGAGTCATTGTCTGCAGGATATTATGCAGAGAAATTTGTAAAGGCCTTCCCTTCACACAGTGTCAAAGGAAGCAGTTAGATCAACAAATGCCACAGATGTTTTCTGCTTCATTTCGTATCCTGACTCCATGAAGGATGTGAGAGACCATACTTGGTTGCAGAAGCTATGCCCTGGTCTGAAGTCTGCCTGATCGACTGGAACATTCTCTAGGATAGCTCTACTTATTCTGTTATATACTAACCTTTCAAAAAGCAGCAACTAAGTAGGGCAATGGGGCGATAGCTTTCTACAATGTTGCTGGGTTTGTCAGGTTTTAGAACAGATATTAACTATGCCTTTTTAAACTCCTATGGAAGTTGACCAGTCAGCAGGGTGTCAGTGAAGAATTCTGCCAGCCATTTCTTAGCTTTTCCTCCCATATGGATTGTAATTCTAATATGTGGAACATATAGTACCTTAGCAATCATGTCAGTTTATCATACCACCATTTCATAATATATGATGAATTACAAAACATCTTTGTTATTAGTGATGACTTATTACTGATAAAGTAAAAAGTAATATCCAGTATTAGATACGTAGAAAATATCCCATCCAGACTAATAGTACCAGTATTATCATTACTTCATGTTTCACTAATAGATTATTGTCATATTACATATACTTTTTTAATTATTTTTCTTGGCAGTAATGCCATGACATATATTTTGCAATGTTTTCTCTCATAGCTCAGTTGAGTGGCAAGTACAATTAATAAAAGTATTGAAAATTTCTGATAAAAATATCCTTAACAATATGACTGAAAAATTATCTGCAGGTGTAGTGAACTACAGACAGTAACATAAAACAAAAGTCTTTTTATCAAATACTTTCCTTTATTTTTTTAAATTCATGCATCATCTGTACATCTTTTAATTAAGTAAAAAATTCAGCAATATGAAATCAAGTGAAGTTATACATTAAATTATTGATCCAGCTGTTTGGAACAGTTTTAATACTTAATTCTTATTTAAACTGACATAAACTATTTTGGTTTTTTCCAGCTAAATTTAACGCTGTAAAACTAACACAGAAATATGTATGTATTTAATAAAAACTATTGGTTGAAACTTCAAACTGATTTGGCAGTAGTGCAAGTAGAGCTAGCAGTTTTGCAGGCTGCAGTAGTAATGTTAGGCTTAAACCAGAAGTCACAGTTAAATTTAAACCCTCTAAATGTGAGAAAATATACAGGAGATGTTTTAAGTCTTTTGCTCAAGTGTAGCTGTCTCCAATAGGGTCAATGCTTTTAAGACTGATGAGAAAAGCATTCAGACAACCCAAGAAGTTGTGCAGCAGTTTGACACAAGGAGCATAATGTGCAAGCTATGTGTAGGGGAAAAGTTTTAAGAAAACCAAGAAGGTGTTATTGCTCGATAGAAGTCGCAGTTAGGGAATACCAGGACTCATTGGAAACTCTTTGCGAAGTAACTACCAGGTAACTAGTATTTTAAAGCCAAGTGGAGTGCTCTGTTATGTCACCTGTAATTTTAGGCTCTTTAGGAAAGGACTTTGGGAAAAATCATCTAGTAATTGTACGTGTGCTTGTAACAGCTTGGGCTGTAATCTTAATTACGCAAGTGAGGATAACATCCGGCACAATGCTGAGAATACTCCTCGCACTTATGTGCAGATGGTGCTATCATGGGACTAACCTGGTTTTAGCCTCTTCTTGGTTTCACTACAAGTTCATTGCCTCAAAACTGGAAAGTTTATAGGTCTTGAATTGTGTTAAACAACAGCGAATCTAACACCACTGTTTTTAGTTTCCTTGTTCACACATTTATTAAATTTAAATTGACTTTCTGGATGATGACCAACTTCTTAACTCTTCTGTTTGTATATCACTAAAGCAAAGCTAGTCCATACAATCAGTGACAGTTCAATGGCAACATATATCATAGACTTCATCCTTCCTCCAATCTTAATTCATAAAAACATTGCCATATCAACACAGTTCTCTATTAAAGTCATTATAAACATTTAGTATGGCACGAGTCAGTAACACATGTATAAGGTTCAAACTATTGAATATAGCTCTTATTCTTATCAGCCAAAGAAGTTTACAAAACTACTGAATGACACTTAGATGTTAGAATGACACTATATGTTAATTGAAGCAGTTTGGAAGACAGATTGACTTTCATTCATTTCACTACACAACAGGTCCGAGTGGTCGCGAACTCTCACAAATGAATAAGCTTGTTGATTGTTAACTGCAAACTTTTACACAGTTTCCATGATGCAAGCTGCGAATTTTCATTACGATGTAATCATGGTGATTACTTATGGGGAGTCATACAAAATCAGTAACAACTTACAATGAGAGGTACTGCATCATGGTACTGCTAAGATTCCCAAGTCAACAAAAACAAAACGAGGATAATGGAATGCAGTCAAATTAAATCAGATGATGGAAATGAGACACTTGCAGTAGAAGATAAGTTCTACTATCTGGGAAGCAAAATAACTGATGATGGTCAAAGTAGAGAGGATGTAAAATGTAAACTGGCTCGGGCAAGGAAAGTGTTTCTGAGGAAGAGAAATTTGCTAACATAAAGTATAAATTTAAGTGTCAGGAAGACATTTCTGAAAGTATTTGTATGGAGTGTAGCCATGTATGGAAGTGAAACATGGATAATAAATAGTTTAGACAAGAAGAGAATAGAACCTTTCAAAATGAGGTGCTACAGAAGAAAGCTGAAGAATAGGTGGATAGATCACATAACTAATGAGGAGGTACTGAATAGCATTGGGGAGAAGAGGAATTTGTGGAACAACATGACTAAAAGAAGAGATTGGTTGGTAGGACACGTTCTGAGGCATCAAGGGATCACCAATTTAGTACTGGAGTGAAGAATGAAGGGTAAAAATTGTAGAGGGAGACCAATGGATGAATACACAAAGCTGAATCAGAAGGATGTAGGTTGCAGTAGTTACTTGGAGATGAAGCTTGCACAGAATAGAGTAGCATGAAGAGCTGCATCAAACCAGTCTCTGGACTGAAGACCACAACAACAACAACAAGATTCCCAAACACAGACTGAAGATTTTATTTCACATAATACACAGTCCAGTCACATTAATGTGACCAGTACCTGTGTTTGCTGTCAGTGTGCAATAATCACTCACAGACAGCAGGTGACAGTACTAGCAGTGGAGGGTATGTGAAATGTGTTGGGGGATGACACAGAAAACAGCGCAGTCATTGTCATGATATGGAAATGGAATGATTTATATGCCATCCAAAAGGGCACAATCATTGGCTTTTGTGCCAACTTTGGAAGAATATCCAAATGGTTAAGCTTGTAAACTGTTCACACATTGCTGTGGTTAAAGTATACCATGCACGGCAAATTGGCAGGTATCCAAAACCGGCTCCAGGGCAACTGTTGTGCACCATCGGCTATAGATGACAGGGGTGAATGATGGCTATGGAGATGTGTATGAATAGAGGTGCCAATGCTGAGCAACTGACTGCCCAGACGAACCAAGGGCAACCAACAGTGTCTCCTCAATGACCATTCACTGAACATTGCTGTATATGGGCCTCCACAACAGGCACCTAGTTCAAGCACCCATGCTGACTGCTGTTCATCAGCAATGAAGGCTGGAATTTGCATACCAGTACCACCGTTGGATGTCCATTGAGAGGCAACAGATGGCCTCTTCAGATGTATCTTTTTTCAAGCTTCATTGGACAGATGGCAGTTGTGTGTAAAGTGTGAAATGTCTGAAAGCAAATGCTCTGTAACAATCGATGGAAGGGTCCAGGCCAGAGAGCATTCCCAGTGTGATCTAATCTTTATGGAAGGTACAATGGATCAATACAAGTATGAATCTATCCTTGGTGACCACGTCCACCACAAGATGCAGTTTGTTTTTCATTAACACTATGACAACTACCAGCAGTGCAATGTGTCACTCAGCTCCCATTGTAGGTGCATGGTTTAAAGGGCACCAGGATGAGTTTACTGTATGCCTCTGGACACCACGCTCCCTGGATTCAAACCCAATTGAGAATCTGTGGGACCAACTCGATCAGGCTGTTCACATCATGGATTCTCACCTGATAAACGTAGCACAGCTTTCCACGGCACTAGATTCGACATAGCTTCACGTCCCTGTTGGTACCTTCCAAAAACTTACTGACTCTCTTCCTGCACACATCTCACACTGCTAAAGGTGATTATTCAGGCTTTTGAGAGATGGCAGTGTGTATGGTCAGTTAACAATGTAAAAAAAATTACAAAATTATTTGTCATGCCTCAGTCTGAATTAACAATCTATAGGCACAATTTCTGTAGATTCTTATAATTAGTTATTAATTCAGTTCTAGAGGGTGTCTTTTGGTTCAGAAAAATGGAGCCAACAGAAGCATACTGTAGACTTTTAAAATTAAGCAAGTAAATGGCATGAATGGCAAAAATAAAATTGTATGTGTCTGAATTAATTACAAGTTAAGAGACAAACAGTCATGATTGCAGGGTTGTAATTATTATTTATTTACCAGTGATGCATTTTGCCTGATAAGGTACATTCAGATTGGCTGATATGAGCTGGGAATATTTGTCAAGAGCAGTTATCTGCTGGAACACTTTGTATGCTCAGTATCCCATGTGCCTAACATCATTTAACATCACCTGATCTGAAGATGCCTGAATTAGGTGAAATGCATCACTGGTAAATAACAATAATTACAACCCTGCAACAAAGACTGGTTCTCCATCATATTTTACTGCTGTGAATTGAAAATTGGTTTAGTTATGATTATCTTTTAAGTCAATTAGTTTTCAAAAACACGAATGTAGTTATTTACTGAGTGGTATGCATTCTCTCGAAACTAATGATTAGCTCATTCAGCTATGTCCATTAGATGAATCTGGCCTTGGCAGTCAGAGACTGTGGCTGTGTGTGGTGGGTGTGGGTGGGTGGGTGAGTGGGTGGTTGCGTGCGTGCGCGTGTGTGTGTTGTCTAATTCCAGCGGCAGCATTTTTGACCAAAAGCGTACATGTTTGACAGTCTTTTTGTCATACCTAATCGCAACTCAGCATTTCGACTGTGGTGAGTAGTAAACTATCCTTTCATAATATTGTCATTATTCCATCCTGGATTTTCCATTGTTTGAAAATGTGGGGAATGTGTTAATGTTGTTGTTGTTGTAGAGTTTGCTAAATCACTCATTCACTTGCATTATAGATGACATGGTTTACATCTTAATGCTTCTGGTAAGATAATACCCACATAGCTAATTGCAGAAGCCTGCAGCGATTTAGCTATATAATGAACAGTCAATGTTTATCTGACCGTGATGGTCAGATGATAACAATAATATTTACTGATCAGTTAGGTTCAAATAACAGAAGAAAAGTACTTTATCATGAATAATAAACAATTCCTTGTTTACAATGTTTACAGAGAAATGAAAAGAAGAATGCTGGGAGAAATTTATAAAGCAGATACCATTGACAAAAAGTTTAACTGTTTCTTAACATATTCCTGTGGAACTTTGAGCATTGTTTTCAACTATTACAAATAGAACAGAAGCAATAATAAGTGATGCATATCTCCTATGACTAAAGTATTATGTTCTAGGGAGAGAGATGTCTACACAGTTTAGACAATAAGCAGTAATCAAGATTTCAAACTCCATTATGATCAGTTTTGGAAAATTCTCTAGTCTGTCACTATCTCCTATGACTAAAGTACTATGTTCTAGGAAGAGAGATGTCTACACAGTTTAGACAACAAGCAATAATCAAGATTTCAAACTCCATTATGATCAGTTTTGGAAAATTCTCTAGTCTGTCACTAAAAGAGCAAAATGTAGTACTACACTGACAAATTAAAACACTCCACAGATAAGGCAAAAATAATTTGATACATTATTAATGTGATCAAAATGAAATAGAGACTCCAGAAAATAGCTCTAATACAAATGGTTTGCTTATGATGCAAATGTAATAATCAAGGGCCCAAACTCAAACTCTGCAGGCACAACTCAACTGATAGCTGAACATGTGTACAAGTGATTCACAGCTAACAGTTTAAGTTCTGATCTTACAAAGGATTATATTATGCATTTTCACAACAGCTATAAAAGACATGTTACTACCAGAAGTAGTCATTAATGCTCATACAATAAAAGACACACACTGTGTAAATTTACTTAGGCTCCAGCTAGATAATAGGTTAGCAGACACAGACACAATGGAGTCAACAGAACTATATTACTTAGGGACCCAGGAATAGTAACGTGTATCCAGTTCAGGTTGCCTATAAAATGGCTTCCAGGAGCAACAAAAATTTTATTTTCAGTATTTAATATAATTATTGAGTGAATTTAAAAATTTAAAATGCTGTCATAATCTAGTCATTAAGATTACAGGTTTAACACAGTAAGACAAGTACTATACTTAGAAACTGTGTATATATATCTTGAGGAAGGCTAGCTCACGACCCAAAAATAGCGGGACTATATTCATCCAGTACTTGAGAATGAAACCATTTAGTATCTTCTGACATACTTAACACATAATTTCCTATTTTCAAATTTTTTACTGCTAACACACACACACACACACACACACACACACACACACACACACACACACACACACACAGATGATGACAGGAAAAAGTTTGTTTACTACATTTTCCATTTTTGCTGTATATGGGATTCAGGATTGAGGACAATATTATGGAAATGGAGGAGGATGTAGATGAAGGTGAAATGGGAGATAAGATACTGCGTGAAGAGTTTGACAGAGCACTGAAAGACCTGAGTCGAAACAAGGCCCCGGGAGTAGACAACATTCCATTAGAACTACTGACGGCCTTGGGAGAGCCAGTCCTGAGAAAACTCTTCCATCTGGTGAGCAAGATGTATGAGACAGGCTAATACCCTCAGACTTCAAGAAGAATATAATAATTCCAATCCCAAAGAAAGCAGGTGTTGACAGGTGTGAAAATTACCGAACTATCAGTTTAATAAGTCATGGCTGCAAAATACTAACGCGAATTCTTTACAGACGAATGGAGAAACTAGTAGAAGCCGACCTAGCGGAAGATCAGTTTGGATTCCGTAGAAATATTGAACACGTGAGGCAATACTGACCCTATGACTTATCTTAGAAGCTAGATTAAAGAAAGGCAAACCTATGTTTCTAGCATTTGTAGACTTAGAGAAAGCTTTTGACAATGTTGACTGGAATACACTCTTTCAAATTCTGAAGGTGGCAGGGGTAAAATACAGGGAGCGAAAGGCTATTTACAATTTGTATAGAAACCAAATGGTAGTTATAAGAGTTGAGGGGCATGAAAGGGAAGCAGTGGTTGGGAAGGGAGTGAGACAGGGTTGTAGCCTCTCCCCAATGTTATTCAATCTGTATATTGAGCAAGCAGTGAAGGAAACAAAAGAAAAATTCGGAGTAGGTATGAAAATCCATGGAGAAGAAATAAAAACTTTGAGGTTGGCCGATGACATTGTAATTCTGTCAGAGACAGCAAAGGACTTGGAAGAGCAGTTGAACAGAATGGATAGTGTCTTGAAAGGAGGATATAAGATGAACATCAACAAAAGCAAAACGACGATAATGGAATGTAGTCGAATTAAGTCTGGTGATGCTGAGGGTGTTAGATTAGGAAATGCGACACTTAAGGTAGTAAAGGAGTTCTGCTATTTGGGGAGCAAAATAACTGATGATGGTCGAAGTAGAGAGGATATAAAATGTAGACTGGCAATGGGAGTATAGATTTAAGTGTCAGTAAGTCATTTCTGAAAGTATTTGTATGGAGTGTAGCCATGTATGGAGGTGAAACAAGGACAATAAATAGTTTAGACAAGAAGAGAACAGAAGCTTTTGAAATGTGGTGCTGCAGAAGAATGCTGAAGATTAGATGGGTAGATCACATAACTAATGAGGAGGTGTTGAATAGGATTGGGGAGAAGAGAAGTTTGTGGCACAACTTGACTAGAAGAAGGGATCGGTTGGTAGGACATGTTCTTAGGCATCAAGGGATCACCAATTTAGTATTGGAGGGCAGCGTAGAGGGTAAAAATCATAGAGGGAGACCAAGAGATGAATACACTAAGCAGATTCAGAAGGATGTAGCTTGCAGTAGTTATTGGGAGATGAAGAATCTTGCACAGGATAGAGTAGCATGGAGAGCTGCATCAAACCCGTCTCAGGACTGAAGACCACAACAACAACAACAACAACATGGGATTCAGCATCAAGCATAACGTTTCAATTTATTACTTCTTTGCAACTAACTCTGTTCACAACAAATTTTGCAGTCAGTATACACAGATACCACCACAGTAAATTTTGCAGTCAGTATACACATATATCACTGAATGTACCTGCAAAATTATAATGTTGTATAACACAGGGTTCAAGAGATATGGCATCATAAACACTGAGATGTGTGAGAAACTAACTTTTGCTTGAAACAGAGTGCAAGTTACCGAGACCTTACAAAATCAGGGTTTGATAATGAGAACATTTAGTGACTTTCAAAAAACTATAAACATAATTTCTAAACTTTTCCTCACTTACATATTTAACATCAAATATTTAACGCATTGACTCATTCATAAAGTAATCAGAAGTTTGAAGCTGTTTTATTGATGGGAGCATAATTCTTTAAGGTATTTGGAGTTTACTGATAGATGAACTAATAAAGAAACTCATTTCAGCGTGTTATGCTCTTAGAAGCAACTCTCACTGTGTTGACTTAAAGGACAAGAATGTTGGCGTATGTAGCATATTTATATTCCCTGTTGTCTTATGGCATCATTTTGTGGTGTGGAATCATTTTCTGGTGCAGTGAACCTAATGTAAATAAAGTGTTTATTCAAGAGAAGTGATCAGTAAGAACATTGTGTAAAGAAGATAACCATACAGCTTGCAGAACCTTTTTAAGGATCTTGAAATTCTTTTACTCATTTCTTAATACATTTACTTCTTAATGATTTTAGTTGCCAATAATAAAAATGTGCCTCAAATGAATTATGATCTACACAGTTACAATACTAGACACAAAAATAATTCATGTGCAGACTATGTCTCCTTGTCTAGGGTTCAGAACTGGCTTATGTACTCTGGTGGCAAAACATTCAATAAGCTTCCATCTAATACAAAGCAAGAAGTTGGCAATCCATACCAGTTCAAAAGTAAATTAAAAACATAATATATCTCATTAGTCACACTTTCCATGAATTACCTGAATATTTAGATTCAGGGATTGAAAAGTTTTGTTAGCTACATTGCAAGTAGCAGTGTTCAGCTTCTTGGCAACTAGGGATGTACCATATTGTAAATAGGGCTCACAAGGGAATGGTCCAATAAGACATGTCAAAACCTACCCTGAAATTTTTTATGCAGGAAGAAGACAATGAAAGAAATGCTGTATCAAAACTTTAGCTGCTAAGAGGCAATGCAGGTATAAAAAAAAATAGCTGAAAATTGCCAAATACGTTGCTCAACAGGTGGTGCTAGAAATGTACACCCCCTACTGTCAGCAGTACATTTGTTAACAGGAAAACCGACACAACCAGATCGTAATTTGTAAAGGATGTTTCAGGTTAGTGTTTGTTGATAGTTTCTCTGACACTACAGTACACAGTTACTGTTCTCTCGAATTAGCCACTCAACCAACATCTATTACAAATTACCAGTTGCTTTTTGTGGTACTGGTAAGTATTGACAATACAGATAAAGCTGAATTAATATTTATTGTGCTTTCATAAGGCATACCTGCTAATAGTACCTTTTTTTCCTTCCAGTTTCACAGTAAGGTGAAATCCCACTAACATTCTCAGTTAAGCAATGATGAAATATGAGGAACATGGTTTCCAGCCAAAATCACCTAAGTCTGGCCCCTCTGAATTGCATCTGACATGAACACTGCTAATTTCCAGGCTTTGTTGACCTGGCTACACAGGTTCAAGAAATCGTACAAAATAGGAAGTCGCAGATTTACAAAGTTTACGCCACGTAAACATGTAGGGCAGTTGGCAGTGATAGGCAATGCAACAGAGAAATTCTTAGCTGAGAAATTCTTAGCTGTTGCCGTTATCCCCACAACTGCTGTTTGTAACACTGGTTAGTTATGTTTCATGAAAGAACTGTGTGCACACCGGGGTGAAAAAAAGATGGAGTTGGTTGCCCAATCAATGAGTGCAGTGACATATTAATATATAACATTGCCAGTGATAAGTATGAGTGGTTTACTGTTTCCACAGCTGTATATCTGTCTTCAAGAAGCACAATGCAAAGTAGGACCAAGAATAAAAAATGGACTATTTACGAGGGCCGTTCAGAAAGTAACCTCCGGTTGATTTAAAAAAATACACCAAGTTAAATAAAAATATTTTAATATATACATCTTACAACTACATCTTTGCACTATTTTTCTACATAGTCTCCATAGTGATTGAGGCACTTATCGTATCTCTTTACAAGTTTTGAAATTCCTTCTGCATAAAAATCACCCGCTTGTGCCTGGAGCCAGCCTGTGACCACATCTTTGAGCTCTTCGTCGTCATCAAACCGCTGTTTTGCTGTTTTGTGGAGAGATCAGTAGTACCAGGATTGGATGTGATGGCCCAGGAAATCTGCTTTTTTATGAGGCTGATGGGGTAATCACATGCAGTGAAAGCTGAGGTGAGAATGGTGGTGTATTGCTGTAAAGAGTCTGCATTCAAACAAATACGTTTGCCTCTGATGCCAAGGCTGTATGGGAGGGAATGTTTGACATGGAAAGGATGGCAACTGTCAAAATTTAAGTACTGCTGTTGTTGGTAGGTTTAATGTGGACGGAAGAGTGTAGCTGGCCTTCAGTGAGGATGAGATCAAAAAAAAGGAAAGTGGCATGGGATTTGGAATAGGACCTTGTAAAATTTAATTGGAAGAAGATATTCAGAGATTCCAGGAATTTTAGCAGGTCAGCCTCACCGTGAGTCCATATTTATCTCACACTCAATATGCAGGTTTCGAAGTACTATCTGAAAAAGCTTCACCAATCTCCAGTCAGACTTTGATGAGATATTGAAGTGGTGTAAAGATTGGCAACTTATTTAAGTGTTCAGAAATGTAAAATTATACACATCACAAAACACAGAGAAGTTGTGTCATATGACTATAACATCAATGAAACAATGAAAATTCCAGGGTGGACAAGGAAATTATTTTTGCTGAGTTCCAGGGCACATAGGCATCCAGGGTAACAAACTTTCTGATGCTGCTGCTAAGAATGCTTGCTTACTTTCTCCTCCTGCCAGCTGTTCAGTCCCTCTGTGGGCTGTTACTTCATTTATGACCAGGAAGGCCATATGTTTGTGGGTGTTCCAGTGGCTGAAAGTGAGGAACAATAAACTGCATTCCATCAAAACTTCAGTGCGACCATGGATCACCTCCTTCTGCTTGTGGCGGTGTGAAGAAGTAGCCCTTACTCAGCTCAGAGTGGGACATTGCCCACTGAGACACAGCTTCCTCTTATGTCGGAAGGAGCCCCCAGTATGTCAGAGATGCAGGACACGGCTGTCAGTACATCTTTTAACCAAGTGTGTTCTATATGATGACCTGAGGGTTGAACTGGGTCTCCCACAGGATCTTCTCTCTATTTTAACTGATAACGAGGCGAGCGTTGTTCGTGTCTTAAAATTTTGTGCGGTGTCTGGAATTCTTCCCAAAATACTTGGTGTGCAATCTTAATGTGTCACAGAGTGGAGCATCTTTACAGATATTTTCTCCATGATTTCGTTTAGTTATCCCACTGTGTCTCGCTGGGGTTTTATTACAGGCTTTTCTGAACCTCACTTTCCTGGTGTTGCTTTATTTTTCCTGTGGTGGGATCAAACGTAGTTTTCCAGTTAATTTATCTCCTTCCATAGCTTATGGAAATCTTTTTTGGTATAACATTAACACAAGGGCACTGATGACCTAGCTGTTTAGTGTCCTCTACCATAAATCATCATCATCATCATCATCATCCAGGGTGGAATAACAGCAGTGTGGAAAGGATAGACTAGTACTCACCATACAGGAGACACTGAGTTATAGACAGGACAATGAAAAAGAGTCAAACACACACACATTCACAACAGCTGGGCCTAAACACCCAGAGGTAGTGGCCATGTGTGAGTGAGTTGTACTAGTGGGAATGTGAGTCATTTTCTATTTTGCAAGGAGGACTTTGGCCAGAAGCTTAATATTTTAGCCTGCCAGAAACTTAATGCCTGGCCAGAACCTTAATATTTTAGCCTGACAGCAGCTTAATGCCTCCTCTTTGTGGTGAGTAGCAATCTATATTGTCCATATTGTTGTTACAGTGTCAATGACTCACCTGTGGAATCTGTCAACTCATACAAACGCAGGTGTAACAATTTGTAGAGATAGGAAATGCAGATGGCAAACTTCAGTTTGTTGGCAATATACTGGGAAAATGTAGTTAGTCTGCAATGGAATTACTTACAGAACATCTGTGTGTCCTACCTGAGGATATTTTTCAAGTGTGAAACTCATATCAGATGGAACTAACAGAGGATATTGAGAGTATAAAAAGAAAGACAGCACAAATGGTAACACATTTGTGTGACTAGTGGGTGTTAGTCAAAGAAATCTTGTAAACCCTTAATTGACTTACGCTTGAAGATACACTAATTATCCCACAAATTCCTAATTACAAGGTTTAAAGAACCAGTATTAAGACAATAATCTGAGGTGTCCTTCAGACATCTACATATTACCCCCATAGAGATCATAATGATAAGATTAGACGAATAACAACATGCACAGGGCATTTAAGCAGACTTTCTTCCTGCACTTCAGAGACAATTTGTATTGGAAGAAACCATAAAATCTAATATTATGCTAAGTAACCTCAACTGTGCATTTGTCAGTAGTTTTCTGAGTGTGTATATAGATGTAGATTTGTCAGCATGACCTAGAGGCATGAGTGGTGTGAGTCTTCTATTCAGTTGCTCTGAAAAGCAGTTCTTGCCTCTCACTATTGCATTTAATTGATATAATAAAGATTTCCATGTACCTTTCGTACAAGAACATCATCTATTGTTTTTTTGAGTATCTTTACCAGCTTGCATATGGTATACATACACCAATTATGACCTCATAATATTCAGTAAGTTAGCTCATTAAGCTTTTTTCCCCCTTATATTGCTTACAGAGATTTATTTAGTGACATGGAGAGCCTTCCCAAAATGATGACCTACAGAAATACTTGTCTCCAACACGTTTTGATATAATTTTCTGTAACTGAGGTTACTGACTAATATACAGGGTGTTTCGAAAAGAATTTACATATTCCAAAGTATTATTTTGTCCAAACTATCAATTGCTGCACCTCGGCTCAGTTATTGGAGAAACGAATACATAGTCTAGTTTTATTAATAGTCATTAGATGTCAGTTGTCTTCTGTTTTGCTTGGTAACCATCATATGTTTAAAATGGCTACTCTGTAGCAGAAATCATTTTGTGTTCTCAAGTTTGCAAAGTGCAATTCCATGATTACAGTGCAAAGATGTTTCAGGTTGAGGTACCAAACTTATTCTCCAAATGGGTGGAATATTCACAGGTGGTATCGACAGTTTCTAGATACAGGATGTGTATGTAAAGGAAAGAGTCCTGGCCGCCCTCGTGTTCCTGAAGAAAATATTGCACGAATTCAAACTACTTTCCAATGTAGTCCTTCAAAATCAACTCATCATGCCAGTCAGGAGTTACAGCTGCCTACTAAACAATTTGGCATGTTTTGAGACGTCAGTTGGTTATGAAGCCATACAAGTTACAGCTCTTACAGGCTCTGTGTCCTGATGACAAACACAAATGAGTGGCATTTTGTAACAAGATTCTTGATGCTATTGACAATGATAACACTTTTGCACAAAGCATCATGTTCAGTTGTGAAGCAACTTTCCATGTTAGTGATCAGATAAACAAACACATGTTCAAATTTGGGCTCTACGGAAACCAAATGCAGCCATTTAACATGTACGAGATTCACCCAAAGTTAATATGTTTTGTGCGATATCCTGATCATCTGTTTATGGCCCATTCTTCTTTGATGGAAACATGGTTAATGGTCAGCAGTATCTCACTATGTTACAAAACTGGTTGTTTCTGAGGCTGCACGAAGACAACTGCATTTTTCAACAACTCAGGATACCCCCTCACTGGAGTTGCCGACTATGTGAATATCTGGATGAAACTCTACTGAACCATTGGATTGGTTGTTAAGGAGCTGGTGACTTGGCATGTCTCAGCTAGGCTCCATGGTCACTGGATTTGACACCCTCTGACTTCTTTCTATGGGGTTTCGTTAAAGACAACGTTTATGTACCACCACAACCACAGAACCTAGGAGAGTTGAAGAACCGGATCTGTACTGGCATAACATCAATTATGAAGGATGTGGTTGCCGGAGTATGGGAGAAATTTGAGTATTGATGTGATATTTTTCGTGTCACTGATGGAGGACATATTGAACATCTGTAATCTGAACTTGAGAGGTTCGTAAATGGGTGTGTAAAGTTTCATATTTGTATGTCTTAAAGTTTAATAAATATATGCATTCAAATTACATATATTCTCTTTGAAACACCCTGTAAAATCTCTTGAATAAGAAAAATGTTTTTACATGTCATTTCATAAGGTTGCCTGTTTGAACTACTTCCAGGGTCAACAGAAAGTTGATTTTCAGTATTTCCTCCTGTGACTGAATTTAAACATTTGAAATGCTGTCATACTCTGCTTACTAAGAACTTTAAGCTTAAATTAAAGTTTTAAAACTATTAGTCAAGTATTAAACATAGAAACGGTGTTAACATAATAAGTCAGCATAACTCACAGCACGCAAATTACCCAGATTGTATCTGCCCATTATTTGAGAATAGAGACATCCGACATACTGTACGCACAATTTTAAACCTTTTTGAGATTTCTTCTCACTGATACTGCCACACAATAATTAAAGTAAAAGAGTAATAACAGTAACAAAGTAGGAAAAGATAGTTTGCTACTTATCATAAAGAAGACACGTAAAGTTGCAGAGAGGCACAATTAAAAGACACACAAAGTTTTTGGTCACAGCCTTCAGCAGCAAAAGAGAAACACATACATTGATACATGCCTCACACACACACACACACACACACACACACACACACACACACACACACGCGTGGTTGCCAACTCTTGAAGCTCGGGTCAGAATGGCATTCTACAGAAACGAGCGATACAAAGTGTAAAATAAATAACTGGACATTTTACAGATGCCTCTCCAGAGGCCTAGTGATTCTTACACTCTCATGCCAATATATGTACTCCCTAATGGTATTTGTCATTAATAACTATCTCAGCAGTTCACAGCCACTGGAAGTAGAAACACTAGAAGTGAAAATAAGTTCCATATAGATGTTGTTGTTGTTGTCTTCAGTCCTGAGACTGGTTTGATGCAGCTCTCCATGCTACTCTATCCTGTGCAAGCTCCTTCATCTCCCAGTACTTACTGCAACCTACATCCTTCTGAATCTGCTTAGTGTATTCATCTCTTGGTCCCCCTCTACAATTTTTACCCTCCACGCTGCCCTCCAATGCTAAATTTGTGATCCCTTGATGCCATATAGATAGAGGTATGCATTCTTGTCCATGGTTCAGAATGGAGTTTTATATTCTGTTGCAAGAGTATGTAACAAGCTGCCAGTGGATATCATGTAGGAAATTGAAAATCTCTGGATATTTAACCATAAAGTAAAAGAATACATCATTAAGCAAAACTCCAGGTTGGAATATCACTAATATTAGGAAAAGGATAGATAGCTACTCACTGTAAGAATGACCCTTTGAGCTGTAGTCAGGCACAATGGAAAGAATTCATTACCCATTCCCCCTATAGTTCATGAGAATACAGCTACTTGGTAATATAAATTCTTCATAACTCTAGTATTTGTGTTAGAGAGAGCCTGACTTTGCCAATATGTAGACAGCTGATAGCACTCTGTGTGGAATTATATAAATGTCTTCTTTGAAATATTGGACAAAAACAGCAACTGAAAGATGTGTGAGAAGGATCAGAGACTTTTTTTCTTCCAAAGCAGCTTGTAACTGTTTCTCTCCCAACATAAATATATAAAATAATCTGCAGCTAACTACCATAATTATCAGTTTGAGTAGGTTAGCACTCGTCATAATTTTTTTCAGTGTACTTTACGGAAGCATCCAGCAGTTGTTGTGTCTGTCTGATAGTTCACATCCCACAAGGCTCTCCTTCATGATGGGATTTACATAACACAACATGTGAATGAATGAGTTTATGCAGTTACTATTGATTTGAGGGTAAAAGCGTTTGACTTTAGTATTTTGTGTTGCACAGTTTCTTTGATGTATATATTTAAGGTCTGTTTATAGCTTATTTGACAAAGTTGATACTTATCTCTAACTAAAGTCTCTGGAACTTCTCTCTATATTGTCCAGATTCTGAACATTGTCTCCATCCATTGCTTCAGTTTATAAAACAAGTTAGTTTTTAATACATTTCTGTTTTGTAAATACACTCTAATATGAAAAATACATAGCACCACAAAGCAATTATCCGAATGGGGCAGAAATTGGATGTGCATGTACAGACAAAAAATGAATACAATTTCAGAAAAATTGGATGATTTATTTTATTCAAGGGAAGTGCTTCACAAATTGACCAAGTCAACAATTCGATGCTCCACCTCTGGCCCTTATCCAAGCAGTTTTTTGGCTTGACATGGATAGATAGAGTTGTTGGATGTCCTGCTGAGGCATATTGTGCCAAATTCTGATCAGCTGGTGTGTTAGACCATCAAAATACCGAGCTCGTTGCATGTCCCTACCCATATTACTCGAAAAGTTCTCAATTGGGGAGAGATGTGGCTACCTTGGTGGCCAAGGTAGTGTTTGAGCAAGATAGTTCCTGTTCACAGAGGGCTAGAGTTTCTGCTGATTGTCTTCATGCTTGCCAAACCCTACCTTGGCAAGCAAGGTAGCCATATCTCTCCCCTATTCAGAATGTTTGAAGCAGAGACCTTCAACCAGCTCAGGATCTAATGCACCAATTGGACAGAATTTGGCACATATCTCAGGAGGACATCCAGCAACTCTATCAATCAATGTGATCTGAATAACTGCTTGCATAAGGGCCAGAGGTGGACCAATGCATTATTGATGCAGCTGCATTTGCATGAATGTGGGTGTGTGTATGTTGTCTATTTCTATTTCTGGCTGAAAGCTTACATGTTTAATAGTCTTTGTGTTGTGCCTGTCTGTGACTCATCATCTCCACTATATGGTGAGTAGCAGTCTATCCTTTTCATAATATTGTCATTATTTCATCCTGGATTTTCAAGTGCAATTTCCTTTGATACAGTTCACTACTTTCTGTGCCACATTAAAGTTGAGTGATGGATACTGCACCAGTATTTATAAATGCTGCTGCTGTTTTCAAACTGGGATTGATGCCTGACAAAAAAAATTTCATAAGGCAGTAAATGTCCTGTGAGACTGTCAGTATACTAGTAATTTAAAGAGCTGTCTACAGGAATTTGTAGAGTGCACACCACATTTTATACTTATTACACGGTTCTGTTCATTGAGCACATTTTCCTGTGTTTCCCCAAACTGTCTACCTTGGTGGTCAAGGTAGTGTTTGACAAGCATGAAAACAAGCAGTAGAAACTGTGTGTAGCAGGACATTATCTTTCTGAAATGGTAAGGTAGTCACTGTATGAAAATAGGAAACGTAAGTCTACATTTTGCATTTCCATCTAAAAAATCATAATATTTCCTATTGTAGAGTTACAGAAATTATAAATTTAAGATGATCTGCAACATGTGACTTTCAGTTCTTATTCTTATCAATACAAACACATTTTTTTTTTTTTTTTTGTCATCAGTCTACTGACTGGTTTGATGCGGCCCACCACGAATTCCTTTCCTGTGCTAAACTCTTCATCTCAGAGTAGCACTTGGAACCTACGTCCTCAATTATTTGTTTGACGTATTCCAATCTCTGTCTTCCTCTACAGTTTTTGCCCTCTACAGCTCCCTCTAGTACCATGGAAGTCATTCCCTCATGTCTTAGCAGATGTCCTATCATCCTGTCCCTTCTCCTTATCAGTGTTTTCCACATATTCCTTTCCTCTCTGATTCTGCGTAGAACCTCCTCATTCCTTACCTTATCAGTCCACCTAATTTTCAACATTCGTCTATAGCACCACATCTCTTCTGTTCCGGTTTTCCCACAGTCCATGTTTCACTACCATACAATGTTGTACTCCAGACGTACATCCTCAGAAATTTCTTCCTCAAATTGAGGCCGGTATTTGCTATTAGTAGACTTCTCTTGGCCAGAAATGTCTTTTTTTGCCATAGCGAGTCTGCTTTTGATGTCCTCCTTGCTCTGTCCGTCACTGGTTATTTTACTGCCTAGATAGCAGAATCCCTTAACTTCATTGACTTCGTGACCATCAATCCTGATGTTAAGTTTCTCGCTGTTCTCATTTCTACTACTTCTCATTACCTTCGTCTTTCTCCAATTTACTCTCAAACCATACTGTGTACTCATTAGACTGTTCATTCTGTTCAGCAGATCATTTAATTCTTCTTCACTTTCACTCAGGATAGCAATGTCATCAGCGAATCGTATCATTGATATCCTTTCACCTTGTATTTTAATTCGACTTCTGAACCTTTCTTTTATTTCCATCATTGCTTCCTCGATGTACAGATTGAAGAGTAGGGGTGAAAGGCTACAGCCTTGTCTTACACCCTTCTTAATACGAGCACTTCGTTCTTGATCGTCCGCTCTTATTATTCCCTCTTGGTTGTTGTACATATTGTATATGACCCGTCTCTCCCTATAGCTTATCCCTACTTTTTTCAGAATCTCGAACAGATTGCACCATTTTATATTGTCGAATGCTTTTTCCAGGTCGACAAATCCTATGAAAGTGTCTTGATTTTTCTTTAGCCTTGCTTCCATTATTAGCCGTAACGTCAGAATTGCCTCTTTCGTCCCTTTACTTTTCCTAAAGCCAAACTGATCGTCACCTAGCGCATTCTCAATTTTCTTTTCCATTCTTCTGTATATTATTCTTGTAAGCAGCTTCGATGCATGAGCTGTTAAGCTGGTTGTGCGATAATTCTCGCACTTGTCAGCTCTTGCTGTCTTCGGAATTGTGTGGATGATGCTTTTCCGAAAGTCAGATGGTATATCGCCAGACTCATATATTCTACACACCAATGTGAATAGTCATTTTGTTGCCACTTCCCCCAATGATTTTAGAAATTCTGATGGAATGTTATCTATCGCTTCTGCCTTATTTGACTGTAAGTCCTCCAAAGCTCTTTTAAATTCCGATTCTAATACTGGATCCCCTATCTCTTCTAAATCGACTCCTGTTTCTTCTTCTATCACATCAGACAAATCTTCACCCTCATAGAGGCTTTCAATGTATTCTTTCCACCTATCTGCTCTCTCTTCTGCATTTAACAGTGGAATTCCTGTTGCACTCTTAATGTAACCACTATTGCTTTTAATGTCACCAAAGATTGTTTTGACTTTCCTGTATGCTGAGTCTGTCCTTCCGACAATCATATCTTTTTTGATGTCTTCACATTTTTCCTGCAGCCATTTTGTCTTAGCTTCCCTGCACTTCCTATTTATTTCATTCCTGAGCGACTTGCATTTCTGTATTCCTGATTTTCCCGGAACATGTTTGTACTTCCTCCTTTCATCAATCAACTGAAGTATTTCTTCTGTTACCCATGGTTTCTTCGCAGCTACCTTCTTTGTACCTATGTTTTCCTTCCCAACTTCTGTGATGGCCCTTTTTAGAGATGTCCATTCCTCTTCAACTGTACTGCCTACTGCGCTATTCCTTATTGCTGTATCTATAGCGTTAGAGAACTTCAAACGTATCTTGTCATTCCTTAGTACTTCTGTATCCCACTTCTTTGCGTATTGATTCTTCCTGACTAATGTCTTGAACTTCAGCCTACTCTTCATCACTACTATATTGTGATCTGAGTATATCTGCTCCTGGTTACACCTTACAATCCAGTATCTGATTTCGGAATCTCTGTCTGACCATGATGTAATCTAATTGAAATCTTCCCGTATCTCCTTCCCCTACAACTGCATTCCAGTCGCCCATGACTATTAGATTTTCGTCCCCCTTTACATACTGCATTACCCTTTCAATATCCTCATACACTTTCTCTATCTGTTCATCTTCAGCTTGCGACGTCGGCATGTATACCTGAACTATCGTTGTCGGTGTTGGTCTGCTGTCGATTCTGATTACAACAACCCGGTCACTGAACTGTTCACAGTAACACACCCTCTGCCCTACCTTCCTATTCATAACGAATCCTACACCTGTTATACCATTTTCTGCTGCTGTTGATATTACCCGATACTCATCTGACCAGAAATCCTTGTCTTCCTTCCACTTCACTTCACTGACCCCTACTATATGTAGATTGAGCCTTTGCATTTCCCTTTTCAGATTTTCTAGTTTCCCTACCACGTTCAAGCTTCTGACATTCCATGCCCCGACTCGTAGAACGTTATCCTTTCATTGATTATTCAATCTTTTTCTCATGTTAATCTCCCCCTTGGCAGTCCCCTCCCGTAGATCCGAATGGGGGACTATTCCGGAATCTTATGCCAATGGAGAGATCATCATCACACTTCTTCAATTACAGGCCACATGTCCAATGGATACACATTACGTGTCTTTAATGCAGTGGTTTCCATTGCCTTCTGCATCCTCATGTCGTTGATCATTGCTGATTCTTCCGCCTTTAGGGGCAATTTCCCACCCCTAGGACAAGAGAGTGCCCTAAGCCTCTATCCGCTCCTACGCCCTCTTTGACAAGGCCGTTGGCAGAATGAGGGTGACTTCTTATGCCGGAAGTCTTCGACAGCCAATGCTGATTATTTATCAAAATTTAGGCAGTGGCGGGGATCGAAGCCGGAATCGAAGACGTTTTGATTACGAATCAAGGACGCTACCCCTAGACCACAGGTACCACGGTACAAACATGTAAGAATTTAGAATATTCTGTCTCGTTTATTCATCTTCCCTCGTTCGTTATTTGTAATGGTCAGGGAGATGACTTGTGTGGAAAGAAAACAAAATCAGAAATTCTAGGGGAAACTGAATTTACTGGCAGAGATTGGGAAGTCTCATGGAATCCTGAGAGCTCTTTAGGTAGTTGGACTGCATGTTGGTGGAAATAAATGTTCTGAGTCATTTTGTAAAAAATCACTCTGAGATTCTGCATTTGGGTAAGAGACAGTACAGTAAATTTTCAAGTTTCAGTTGCTGTTTACTATTTTCAATGCAAAGTAGCACTTTGCCAAAATTGTTTCAGTGTCATGTTTCATGTTAACAAAGAACATAGTGTAAACAGCATCCAATTTGAAATATAATGTGTCATTGCTGTCAAAGTCTATTGCTATTACATTCCAGTGATGACCTTACACTTGCTGAGTTTATTAATGAAATATTATACATTCCTTTGTTAGATAAGATGAAACAC
Source organism: Schistocerca piceifrons (assembly GCF_021461385.2). Classification (NCBI taxonomy): domain Eukaryota; kingdom Metazoa; phylum Arthropoda; class Insecta; order Orthoptera; family Acrididae; genus Schistocerca; species Schistocerca piceifrons. Next base: position 51,331,106 of record NC_060144.1, on the reverse strand, counting down.
TGTTACCTCTTTCCACATCCCCCACTTTCATTTCCCCACTGGGGGGTGGGGGTGGGGGGGGGGGGGGGGGGCACACAGGTTAGGAGTGCGGAATACAGTTTGTACAAATTCAATGATGATAATGTAGAAGAATGGATTGGGAGGAGGTGATAGGACAGAGGAAGGGAAGACTATTGGGTAGATGGCGGGGGGGGGGGGGGGGGTGAGGGCAGGAGGATTACAGGAGTGAAAGCTATGTTGCAGGGATAATTTCCATCTGCATAGTTCAGAAAATCTGGTGCTGAGGGGGGAGGGGATCGACATTGCTGGTTTATGAAGCGGCCATTGAATTTGAGCATGTTGTACTCAGTTACTCAGTAGCATGTTCCACCAGTGGGTGGTCAACTATGGTCTTGGCCACAGTTTGGCCTTCATTTTGATAGATAGCTGGTTGGTGGCCATGTGCACTTAAAAATGCTGTGTGGAAATTCCAGCAGTGCAGTACATGACATGGCTGCTTTCACAAATGGCCCTGCCTCTGATCAGCTAGGATAATCCTGTGACAGGACTGCAGTAGGATATGGTGGATGGGTGAATTGGGTAGGTCCTGCACCTGACTCTTCCACAGACAGGCACTATTCCCATACCTAGTTCACAGACACAGTGCCAATGGCCTCCTCATCAGGCAATATAATCCTCGACTGGAGCAATTGAACCATGTCATTTTCCAGCACTCGCACTATTTAGCAGCTTCATGAATGTATATAACAGCAAATGACAATGACATATAAATGTGTCAGCTTGTATAAAGTAGACATGGTTTAAAGCCAAAACATCTGCACTTGATAATGGCCTAAGGCAGAGATTGCAATAGTGGAAATAAAAAGTTTAACAGTCCCTGGCATAAGCATGATGTCTTTCAAGAAACCCCACCATAGTGTTCACGAATTTTAGTGACTATGAGACTGAGGATCTCTGTAAACCCTCCAACACCTCTACGTACAAGTATTACAGACATAATCCCATCCCATAATTCCAACAGGGCCTCCAGCAGCTCCTCATGGCCTTTGGTCCATCCCAAAACATGACACCTCAATGCATCTCCCTCCTCATGCCAGCAATCACTCACCCTCCCTTCTTTTACCTTCTCCCCAAACTCAGCAAACCCAACACTTTAGCTCTCCCTGCTGGACATTGCATTGTAGCTGGGTACAATGCTTCCACAGAAGAAACCTCTGCCTTTGTTGATGAACACCTCCAAACTATTCTCTGTAACCTTTCACTCTACACTCAAGACACTACTCACTTCCTTCACCACATTTCCACAGGTCCTGCCATGTTGCCTCCAGTCTCTTTGTTGGTCACTGTGTGTGCAGTGTCCTTATACACCATCATACCCTATGGCCATGGCTTTGCAGCCTTGGAACACTGCCTTTCACAACATTGACTTGATACAATAACCACGACTTCTTTCCCAATCCTCCTAGCCAACCACTTCCTGACCCCATAATTATTTTACTTTTAAAGCCCAAATCTGTAAGCAAATACATTGTTCTGTTATTAGTACGTTCATTGCATCATCCTATGCCATCTGATTTATGGGCCATCAGGATTAATCCTTCCTGTCCAAGCAACACCCTAAACCTCTTGTATGGCTTGGATTCATTGATGACATTTTGATTATCTGGAATCATGGCAGGGGTAACCATTGCTCTTTCCTCCATAACATCTACACCTACTCCTAAATTTGCTTCATCTTCTCAACTCAATGAATCACCTTACTAGATGTCAATCTCTACCTCTTAAATTACTCTACAAATACATCTGTTCATATCGTGTTGTTGTTGTTCTTGTGGTCTTCAGTCCTGAGACTGGTTTGATGCAGCTCTCCATCCTACTCTATCCTGTGCCAGCTTCTTCATCTCCCAGTACCTACTGCAGCCTACATCCTTCTGAGTCTGCTTAGTGTATTCATCTCTTGGTCTCCCTCTTCGATTTTTACCCTCCACACTGCCCTCCAATACTAAATTGGTCATCCCTCGATGTCTCAGAACATGTCCTACCAACCAATCCCTTCTTCTAGTCAATTTGTGCCACAAGCTCCTCTTCTCCCCAATTCTATTCAATACCTCCTCATTAGTCATGTGATCTACCCATCTAATCTTCAGCATTCTTCTGTAGCACCACATTTCAAAAGCTTCTATTCTCTTCTTGTCTAAACTATTTATCATCCACGTTTCACTTCCATACATGGCTACACTCCATACAAATACTTTCAGAAACGACTTCTTGACATTTAAATTTACACTCAATGTTAACAAACTTTTCTTCTTCAGAAACACTTTCCTTGCCATTGCCAGTCTACATTTTATATCCTCTCTACTTCGACCATTATCAGTTATTTTGCTCCCCAAATAGCAAAACTCCTTTACTACTTTAAGTGTCTCATTTCCTAATCTAATTCCCTCGGCTTCACCCAACTTAATTTGACTACATTCTATTATCCTCGTTTTGCTTTTGTTGATGTTCATCTTATACCCTCCTTTCAACACACTGTCCATTCCGTTCAACTGCTCTTCCAAGTCCTTTGCTGTCTCTAACAGAATTACAATGACATCGGCGAACCTCAAAGTTTTTATTTCTTCTCTATGGATTTTAATACCTACTCCAAACTTTTCTTTTGTTTTCTTTACTGCTTGCTCAATATACAGATTGAATAACATCGGGGATAGGCTACAACCCTGTCTCACTCCCTTCCCAACCACTGCTTCCCTTTCATACCCCTCGACTCTTATAACTGCCATCTGGTTTCTGTACAAATTGTAAATAGCCTTTCACTCCCTGTATTTTACCCCTGCCACCCTCAGAATTTGAAAGAGAGTATTCCAGTCAACATGTCAAAAGCTTTCTCTAAGTCTACAAATGCTAGAAATGTAGGTTTGCCTGTCCTTAATCTTTCTTCTAAGATAAGTCGTAGGGTCAGTATTGCCTCACGTGTTCCAGCATTTCTACTGAATCCAAACTGATCTTCCCCGAGGTTGGCTTCTATCAGTTTTTCCATATGTCTATAATGAATTTGCATTAGTATTTTGCAGCTGTGACTTATTAAACTGATAGTTCGGTAATTTTCACATCTGTCAACACCTGCTTTCTTTGGGATTGGAATTATTATATTTTTCTTGAAGTCTGAGGGTATTTCGCCTGTCTCACACATCTTGCTCACCAGATGGTAGAGTTTTGTCAGGACTGGCTCTCCCAAGGCTGTCAGAAGTTCTAATGGAATGTTGTCTACTCCGAGGGGAAGATCAGTTTGGATTCAGTAGAAATGCTGGAACACGTGAGGCAATACTGACCCTACTCCTTGTTTCGACTCAGGTCTTTCAGTGCTCTGTCAAATTCTTCACGCAGTATCATATCTCCTATATCATCTTCATCTACTTCCTCTTCCATTTCCATAATATGGTCTTCAAGTACATCGCCCTTGTATAGACCCTCTATATACTCCTTCCACCTTTCTGCTTTCCCTTCTTTGCTTAGAACTGGGTTTCCATCAAAGCTCTTGGTATTCATGCAAGTGGTTCTCCTTTCTCCAAAGGTCTCTTTAATTTTCCTGTACGCAGTATCCATCTTACTCCTAGTGAGATAAGCCTCTACATCCTTACATTTGTCCTCTAGCCATCCCTGCTTAGCCATTTTGCACTTCCTGTCGATCTCATTTTTGAGACGTTTGTATTTCTTTTTGTCTGCTTCATTTATTTTTATGTTTTCTCCTTTCATCAATTAAATTCAATATTTCTTCTGTTACCCAAGGGTTTCTTCTAGCCCTCATCTTTTTGCCTATTTGATCCTCTGCTGCCTTCACTACCCATTCTTCTTCTACTGCATTTCTTTCCCCCATTCCTGTCAATTGTTCCCTTATGCTCTCCGTGAAACCCTGTACAACCTCTGGTTCTTTCAGTTTATCCAGGTCCGATCTCCTTAAATTCCCACCTTTTTGCAGTTTCTTCAGTTTTAATCTACAGTTCATAACCAATATATTGTGGTCAGAGTCCACATCTGCCCCTGGAAATGTCTTACAATTTAAAACCTGGTTCCTAAATCTCTGTCTTACCATTATATAATCTGTCTGATATCTTCTAGTATCTCCAGGGTTCTTCCATGTATACAACCTTCTTTCATGATTCTTGAACCAAGTGTTAGCTATGATTAAGTTATGCTCTGTGCAAAATTCTACCAGGTGGCTTCCTCTTTCATTTCTTAAGCCCAATCCATATTCACCTACTATGTTTCCTTCTCTCCCTTTTCCTACACTCGAATTCCAGTCACCCATGACTATTAAATTTTTGTCTCCCTTCACTACCTGAATAATTTCTTTTATCTCATCATACATTTCATCAATTTCTTCATGATCTGCAGAGCTAGTTGGCATATAAAATTGTACTACTGTAGTAGGCATGGGCTTCGTGTCTATCTTGACCACAATAATGTGTTCACTTTGCTGTTTGTAGTAGCTTACCCATACTCCTATTTTTTTTATTCATTATTAAACCTACTCCTGCATTACCCCTATTTGATTTTGTATATATATAACCCTGTATTCACCTGACCAAAAGTCTTGTTCCTCCTGCCACCGAACTTCACTAATTCCCACTATATCTAACTTTAACCTATCCATTTCCCTTTTTAAATTTTCTAACCTACCTGCCCGATTAAGGGATCTGACATTCCACGCCCCGATCTGTAGAATGCCAGTTTTCTTTCTCCTGATAACGACGTCCTCTTGAGTAGTCCCCACCCGGAGATCCGAATGGGGGACTCTGGAATATTTTACCCAAGAGAACGTCATCATCATTTAATCATACAGTAAAGCTGCATTCCCTCGGGAAAAATTACGGCTGTAGTTTCCCCTTGCTTTCAGCTGTTTGCAGTACCAGAACAGCAAGGCCATTTTGGTAAGTGTTACAAGGCCAGATCAGTCAATCATCCAGACTGTTGCCCCTGCAACTACTGAAAAGGCTGCTGCCCCTCTTCAGGAACCACACGTTTGTCCGGCCTCTCAACAGATACCCCTACATTGTGGATGCACATATGGTACAGCTATCTGTATCGTTGAGGCACGCAAGACTCCCCACCAACAGCAAGGTCCATGGTTCATGGGTGGGAGAGGGGGGGGGCTGTTCATCAGGTGCACCAATTTTCGTTTTGTCAGTTGTCACCCATTCCGTGTCAGAAAGTGTCTTCCTCACACTTTCACCATGAATGATCACCGCATTTACAGTGGAGAGCAGATACTGTTGAAATATACTGATAACCTTATCAGCCTTTACTGGCACACAGTATCCTGTCCTTCTCATTCACAAACAGATCTACCTTGCCATCTCCTCTTCTGAAACCAGTAAACCTGTTAAGCAGCTACTGACCAGCACTCCTCTGATCACCAAGCATCATTCTCACCTTGAAAATCTCAACCACTTCCTTCACCAGTGCTTCAATTACCTCTCATCATGCCCTGAGATAGGGATGTCGAACCCTGATCACCCATAGTTATGTCCTGCCTCCCATCCAACCTTGAAATTCCTTGTCCATTCCTACTCCAATCGTACTCCCAGTCCAGCACCAGATGGGTCATCCCCTTGTGGTTGATCTGGGTGGAAGACCTTTCCCATACTCCCACCTACCACCTTCTACCACAGTATAGTCCCAGATATTTCGTGTCCCATAAAAGGCAGGGCCATGTGTGAATGCAGCCAGCTTCAATTACTGTGCAGCGTTCTGTTCAGGCATGACAAGTAAACAACTGTCTCCTCATATGAATGTCCACCACCAATCTATGGCAAATCACAAACTTGATCATCCAGTTGCCAAACAAGCTGTGCACCACAACACAAATGACTGCTCTACTTGTCAGCCGTTTGGATAATCCCTTCCAGATCCAGTATCTATGAACTTCACAGGTGGAAACTCTCTTTCCAGCATATCCTCTGCTCTTGCAATCCTCCTGGTCTATTCCACCCCTGTCCCTCTCTTTTTCCTTCCCTTTCTCCTCCTTCAACTCTACCTTTCTCTTTTTTTCCCCTCCCTTCTACTCCCTTTTTAACCCCCAGTTCCCAGTCTTGCTGCATCCACAGATGTGAGTGTTTGCCTGTCTGTGTGATTCTGTGTGTGAATCTTGATATATCTACTTTTTATAGAGAAAGAGCAAGAGCTAGAAAGCTAATATAAATACCATATTCTGTTGAGTGATTCTTTGTGCCACACATCAGTGTCATTTATGTAACTACTTTAACTACTTACATTTCTACTCTTGCTTCCATCCATCATAGTTTTATTTATGTGCCCATCTACCAACCACTCAGTGGCTCAACTATACATTGTGTCATTACCTTTATTCTTCTCAGTAATTAACTTTTGATGAGTTGCAACTTTGTTGTGCAATAGCACAGAGATTTTTAGTGTACTGGTTTCACAGATTGTGTGTATTTGCTGCACCACTTCACAAAAAATTGTGCTTCATCATGGAGGGAAGTTTTTCACAAAACTATTCTTTTTCATATGCTGTGGAATTCGTGTAGCAAGTTCAGATTGACTATCTTTGTCCTTTGGAGATCAGATCTTGTAGCAACTGCAAATCATAAGATTTCTGCTTCAGTCATTTTCCATAAGGTCTTCCAAATGATCGGTTGCTCTGTTTATTGACAGCCATGGATTACATACGGCATAAAACTTGCTCACATGAGATTGATTGTTTCCATCATTGTAAGAGGGCAATGAATTTCCAATTACTGAGTCACGCTGTCCTCAAAACTGAACATACATTGCCAAGTGGAAATGGCACATGAGACTGAGAAACACATTCCTTACGATGTATTGTTTCAGTGTTATTTGACTGTTGGGAGCGAAATTTAAGTGCAATATAATCCCATCAGTGCCTGTCACTGTCTTTACTAATTGCTGCACTCAGGTGGAAGTAACAGGAAATTCTTGGTCTGACCATGTAGTGTTGCAGTTTTGTATCAAGAATGTACAACTGTGCTACAGTGGTGAAGCCACTTGAACCATTTATGAAACCTCTGTATTTTTGTACAGTGGCAAGCTCATCTAACATGTAGACTGAGCTTTTGTCCACCTGTTTCCATTTCAAAGATTGGTCAATCATCAAAGACACCATCTGGATCCATGATAATTTTATATTTATGCTATTGGTATCCAAGCAGAAACATTTGTTTCATTCACATTAGGTGCAGAAAGAGTATTTGCATAATCAAGTGTTTTCGCTTTTTATAACTTGTTTTAAAAAGGTTCAAATGCTTATTTTCAAATTTCAGAAAATACGTTTCTTAGTCCGACCAACTGGTGACTGGGGCCCAGCACATTGCCGTGCAAGCAACCCTCCAACATATGAGAGTGTGAGGAACACTATTGTTTTGGTCAATGGCCTTCCTGTGATAAGAGAATCTGCTTCAGCTGCTGCTCCCGGACATGACCCATCGGATCCTTTAGCGGACAATCGTCTCTGAGAGTGGGCCCCACCCGGGCCAGCACCGCAGCCCGGGCCTAGTATCCTCAAGAAAACAGCTGTATCAGGTGTGCGAGAAGCGACTGAAGCCCATCCAGTATAGTGATAAAATTAAGTACACCAGCAGAACTACAAATGATTAATCTTTCCCCATTATGGGATACCGAGATTATTATGTCTCACTTAATAAGTGGGATAACATTAAAGAGAAAAGACATACATCATCTGATGAAATATTTGTGTATTTTTGGGATTTGTTTGAGGTACAGAAGGGAAGTAAAGAGTTTTCTTTTCTGTCCCTCTAACAGTCAGAGCTAGAAACATTTTTTTATTTATTATTCCACTTCCTAACCATTGTGGACATAATATTGAATTTATATTTTTACAGCTGCTGGAAGTAGATGTTTGAATTGACAGAGTTGACCGATTGTTGTTATCTTCAAGATATTTATGTGTGGCCTCATTATAAGACTTGTAAAAGTGAACAATGTTCCAGTATTGACTCCTTCAGTGTGCCTATGTGCACACATATTGTGGGAGCTGAAAACAAATCAGGAATTACATGTAAAGTGTTGCAGAGTGGTTAATTTCTGTGGTGATATGTGATAATATGAGGTGTCACGTATACCTCCTCCTAGTACACTAAATGTCTGTGTACTACACATTAAGTGGGTGTTAGGTGCTACTGTAGGATAACTAGGGAGCTTATTCAACACTACAGTAAGAACCTGAAAGGTTCTTTCATCAAAGATGAAACATTAAGAAAGCTCCATGAAGAAATTGTGGATCATATTTTGAGAGCTATCATTTTTCAGCTTCTGAGGTCAGGCAATGACTTGCAGCCATTACAAACACCACAATACTGGAAATCTGGAGATAAATGTGGTTTGTCATTGCAGACAGTTTCTATTAAAAGAAAACAATATAAGGGTGTCAGTGCAGTTAGTAAATAGCAGTGCAGTGACTAACAAGCTCTGGAAAAGTTTTACAAGTGAACTTAATTTGCATCAGTTAGTAAGTACCCTGTAGATTTACAAGGTACAATTTGTCAAATAGAAACCACTGTCCCATACCAAATAGAAAAAAATAATCCTATCCCTCTAGGCACAAGTGCTACATATTTGGTACGAAGATAGAGAAGTGATTCATTAGTGAATCAATTAACTGTGCTGTGATCAAATCATCTCATTATCGAAGTTAAAAGAGAAAGTAGAAAGAACACAATTATTTACACTGCTCATAATAAAATAAGGATAAGGTGACTTAAGATATTCTAGGAGAAAGTATAGATTTATATGTAGACCTTCACTGTAAGAACTGGAATCGAGTAATTAATGTGTTAAACTACAAAAAATTTTATGGAGTTGTTGCTAAACAAAAGATTAAGGAGTTTATAGGAATGAGTGGAAAGGCTAGCATTGTTATCAGCTGTAGGATCAAATAGATGATTGTTGAAGTTATCAAACGTATATATGTATATATATATAGCCTTTTATTTTGTGTGAATCAGATGGTCTGTAATAATAAATTATTGTTGACATGGAGGAAACCAAAATACATAGGAACATTAACACTGGAGATTTGTGAGCAAGAACAAGTTAAACAAAAAAATCTATATTTGCCATTTATAATAAACAGCAGTGAAGAGCTGAATGTAAATATGAACCCATTTATATGGAAAAGTGACTAGTTTTATCCCTGTAACAGATAACTGTCAGAGGATTTCATAGATATTGGTACAGATTTTTATAGATAACTGTGTTATCATTTCAAATATTCTGTATGTTATTTAGAGAAATAAATTTATTGTTTTTGTTACTGTAAAACTTTCAGTTTGACCCATGCCAATAAATATATATACTTTACATAAAATTACAAGGACAGTAAGTTTTGACTACACCAAGTGAATTTATGAGATTCTTGGTGGTATTCATTATTATAAAGAAAAAGAAAGTGCAATGTTATTTTCTGATGTATTTGTTATGATGTGAATGAAATTGTGGAACATCTGTTTCTTTTCTGAGGAGTACAGTTGTGTGAGTGGTGCACACTTGAGTATATTTACTAGCATAAATGTAGAGCTAATGAAAGTTATATTTCACCATTCAAATTTGGAATAAATGTTTAATACAGATTCTCATATTGTTGGTATACTGCAGTGGAAAAAGATATCAATATAAACAAATGACAAACTTTTTAATGACAAAAGAATATAAGGTTACCTTTAATGAGAATAGAGCTGCTTTCCTTCAACAGCAAAGGATTACATCATAATTAATCCTGAGGCTTGTTGTATAATTTTCTTTGTACTTTATTTTATAGCCATATTGAGGCAAAAAGTATCTCAGTTGCCTGATGATAACTAGCACAGGTGTCGTTGTATTGTACATTTTGTCAGATGATGGAATTCTGTTGCTCAAAGCACATACTAAAAAGAAGATTAAAGCAGTCACTTTCAACTGAAATTTTTTTGTTGCAGAGCTACATGTAAAAAGTCTTTTTTTGAAACACAATTTTGCATGTGAGTTTTTTCCCTTTGATGTGGAATTGTAATACCTAATTGTGAGGTAGGCAAAAAAGGGAACTAATTAAAAATGTAACAGTTATGTACTTGTTGCTCATATTTGAGAGATACTCTTCCTCTCATATATCGACTCTTTCTTATGTCATGCAGTTTATTTCAGAATTACCCATGGCAGACTGCCATGTGAAGTATTGTTGTATTATAGAGATCTTATAAGGACACCTGTAGTAACATAGCAGATAAGTGAAGCACAAAAAAAATAGCTCTAAAAGCCTTGTGTGTGATCCAGAACTAGACTAGAACAGAAGGGAATTGTAATTATTCTTTTATTTTTTAAATTTCTGTGCAAGGGAATATATACTAATCGTAATCTAACCAACCAGTTTAAACCTACCATTTGGGTGTAGAATTTGATATAAGCTACTTAAACTGGCAGTCATCTTTAAGATCTTAAGAGACTTGATTTACAATATGTGTCATTTCAATATAACATTCATTTAAATGGTGCTGAAGTCCTGAGAGCTAGAAAATGTTCCTTTTTTTGTACTCTCAAAATTTTTTCAGTTTGATGGGAAATGTGCTGAAAACTTCATAGTTAGTGTACAATGCGAACACTACTACTGTTTCTGTTTGTCTAGCTCTACAATCCTCTAGCTTTTCTAACAGCAGAGGTTTCAGTGGGTTCAACATCACTTGCAGTGATTTTTATACATTTCAAGCTGACAGTTTACTGCGAGTTAGTATTACATGCTACACAGTTAAAAGTACAGTTACATATACACTTCTTATCACATTTTACAGAAAATCAAATTTTCTGATTTTTTCCTTAGTTAAAGTATTCCAATAGGAAATCTGAGTGCAAATAACTGACCTTGGAAAGAACAATCTGACTAAATTTAAGGTACTGCAGAAAAAAATGTGCAGGTTTTCCACTGCAGTAGTACTTTTGTGGAAAGATAAATATGTGTGAGACAGTGTCTCAGTTGCCTGTGTAACAAAAGAGGCTCCTAAATTAGCTATATTTTAATGCTTTGTCATCAGTTATGTCACACATAACAAGTATTATTTTTTATTGCAGTTTGTGGCAGCACAAATGTTTCAAGGCTGAAGACACGGGTTCATTACTTTAATGTGTGTAGGTTACAATTTGCATAACTAAAATGTGCATAAGTAAACTGGAAAAAAATCAGAGTTTCACAGCTAGTATTTACATATATATTTATATGCAATTTATGTCATGTTCTAAGGAATGTTTTTGTGCCTGGCACATTGTCTCCTGCTTGGGACACCCTCAGAGGCTGTACACAATGGTTCCTTCGAACAAGGAGATGTCACAGTTGGAATGTATTTTCACAAAAAATATAACAAATTTCTTTAAACTGTGTCTTACATCAACTCACTTATAATCAAACAATGAATTCTTTGATTAATCTTATGACGTGGTTATGAAGAACCGACTCAGAGCAGTTGTAGCAAATTTCTGTATGGAGAAATTTGAAGAAGCAGCCCTTTCAATGGATGAGAAGAAGACTGCTCATCAGTTTGATGGCACTTTTATTATATGGCCTCATGGAGAAAACATACAATTTATAAATTTTCTGTGTTCTATTAATTACAATCTAAAGTTTACAATGGGGAAAAAGAAGGGAGGTCAAATTTCACTTTTATGCATACTGGTACTCAGAAAAACTGACGCAACTTTATGGCTTAACTTCTACAGAAAGCTCACTCAGACAGATAGAGATCGTCACAAAGATCCCAGTCTGCATCCCAAGCAGAAAAGAGGAGAAATTAAGAAGTTGGTGGACTGGGCTGAAAGAATGTGTGAGCCACAGTACTTGTAGGAAAGGCTCAAAATCATTTAAGAATTACTCTGACAAATAGATAAATAGGGCACTTCATACTAAAGATCTGGACCTTCTAAAGGCAAAGTGTCCCTCCTATTCACAAAATGGTCACAGATCACATCGCAGAGTACTGAGAAGACAGAGTATTGATACAGCTTTTAAGCCAACAAGAGAGGTGCATGAATATTTAAACACCGCAAAAGATGGATGCCCAACACTTGCCACAGCAGGAGTACACAAAATCCTTTGCACATCTGCAAAGTGGACATTGTAACTACTAAAAGTAACAGCAATACCCAGCTTAAGAACACAAGAACAGCCATGGTCTGGGAAACCATTCCTGTGTACTGTGTCCGCCACTGTAGTTAATTGGTTGAGTGTGGTGCCTGTGACATTAAGGACCTGGGCTGAATTCCTGGTACGGCCAGGGATATTTCCTGGTGGGAGGACTGGAACGGTAAACACCCAGCCTCGTGATGCCATATAAGGAGCTGTTTGAATGAGAAGTAGCAGCTCCAAAGTCTGCAAAATTGACAGTGGTCAGGCAAATTGCATGCAGATCCCATGCCCAACCGTACTGTATCCAAATGCCACCACTGGCCGAGGATGACATGGAGCTTAATAATTGCTATGCTAGGATCTATAGAAAGGCTGTAGAAATTCACACACACAAAAGTCAAGTTTAACAGATAAGAAGGAGGATTAAAATTATACATCTTCATCTCATATTTTCTGCGGTACTCATCTCTTATCTCTTCTGAAGTACAAGCTCCATAACACATGTTGGCACTGTTCCACAATCTCAGACAGTGGTTGGATGAGGTCTTGACCAGACCTAGTTATGGATAAACAGTTCTGCTACTTTCTTTTGTTTCAATTTGAAAATATTTGGCCTTTATTATCTCTGAGTATGCCCCAGCATTATGCACAGGATCTTGCACTAACCATGGCCTAATGCCCTTGTTGAAAAAATCACAAAGAACATAACAAAAAATAGTCACAGCATTTTTTAAGCCTGAATTACTTCATCACTGTCTGTGGAAATAAATCAACTGTTTCAAAGGAAAATTCAGTCAAGAAAACTAATAAATTGTGAGACAGAATTGCTAGCCAATGTGTATCTCCAAGAGGCAAAATGTGTAGTGCTGCCATTGTTGTTGTTGTTGTTACTGTTGTTGTTGTTGTTGTTGTTGTTGTTCTGGGCTTCAGTTCAAAGAATGGTTTTATGCAGTGCTCCATGCCAATGTATTCTGTGCAAGTCCACTTCATCTATACATAACTACTATGACCTACATCCATCTGAACGTGCTTACTGTATACAAGCTTTGATCCTCCTATGCAGTTTTTACCCCTCACACTTCTTTCTGTTACTAAATTTATGGTTCCATGGTGCCTCAAGATGTGTCCTATAAACTAATCCCTTGTTTCAGTAAAGTCATGAAAGTTTACTTTTTTCCCCAATTTGATTTAACATCTCATCATTAATTGTTCAACCCACCCATTTAGTTTTCAACACTCTTTTGTAGCAGCACATTTCAAAAGCTGCTATTCTCTTCTTGTCTGAGCTGCTTATCATCCATATTTCACTTCCTTACAAGGTTACACACCACACAGATACCTCCAGAAAAGAGTTACTAACACCTAAATTTATATTTTTCTCTTTTTCAGAAAAGCTTTTATTGCCATTGCCAGCCTGAATTTTATATCCTATATACTTTGACACATCATCAGTTATTTTGCTTCCCATGTAGCAAAACTCATGAATTACTTTTAGTGTCCCATTCCTTAATCGCATTTCCTCAGCAACCATTCCATCACCCTTGTTTTGCTGTTGATAGTATTCAGCAGATTACTTCTTTTCAAGAACTATCCATTCCATTTAGTTGCTCTTGCAAGTCCTTTGCCATTTCTGAAAGAACTAACACTTCATTGTTAAACCACACAGTTTTTCTTTCATCTTTCTTAACTTTGATTCCCTTTCCAAATTTCTGTTTGGTTTTGTTTCCTGGTTGCACAGTGTACAGATTGAATAACATTAAGGAGAAGCTATAATCCTGTCTCACTCCCTTCTCAACTACAAATTCCCTGGCATGCTCTTCAATTCTTGTAACTTCAATCTGTTTCTGTGCAAATTGTAAATAACCTTTTGGTCCTTGGAATTTCTTCACAGTATATTCAGAATTTTGAGGAGTGTATACCAGTCAACGTTGCCAAAAGCCTTTAAATCTGCATGTGTATAAACATAGGTTCAGCTTTCATTAATTTGTCTTCTAATATTAGTCAGAGAGACAGTATTGCTTTGTATGTTCCTACATTTCTATTGAACCCAAACTCATCTTTCCAATTGTCAATTTCTATCAATTTTTGCATTCTTCTGTGAATAGTTTGTGTCAGTATTTTGCAACCATGACTTATTAAATTGATGGTTCAGTAATATTCTTGCCTGTCAGCACTTGTCTTCTTTGGAATAGTAATTATTACATTCTTTTTGAAGTCTGAAGGTGTTTCACTTGTCTAGTATATCTTTCATGTAAGATAGAATAGTTTTGTCTTATGTGAATTTTAAAATTTTCCCGGCGAATTGACTGTTCAAACAATAGTTGAATAGTTTTGTCTTGGGTGGCTCTGTCAAGGCTTTCAATAATTCAAAAGGAATGTCAATTACTCCAGAGCCACATTTTGACGTAGGTCTTTCAGTGCTCTGCCAATTCTTGTCATCTCCCATCTCATCTTTACCTACTTCCTCCTATCTTTCTATAATATTGCCTTCAAGCCCATTTTCCTTGTGTGGCCTTTCTGTCTGTGCAGAATTATACCAGGAAGCTTCCTCTTTCATTCATTTCCCCCAGTCCATATCTTCCTATTACTTTTCCTACTCTTCTATGGAATTCCAGTCCTCAATCACAATTAAGTTTTCATCTCCTTTAATGGTATGAATGATTTTTTTTATCTCATTGTACATTCTTTCAATCTTTTCACCATCTGTGGAGCTAGTTGGCATATAAATTTATACTTGTGTGGTAGGTGTTGGCTACTCATCTATCTTGGCTATGGTAATGTGTCCACTATGATGCTGATAGTAGCTTATCCCCTTTCCTATTCTCTTATTCATTATCAAACTTTCTTTAATTCTTTACCCCTAGCTGATTTTGTGTTAATCCTATAATGACTTGACCGGAAGTACTGTTCTTCCTGTCACCACACTACACTTTCCCCATTTTAAATTCTCTAACCCTCCTGCCCAATTCAGGGCTCTAACATTCCACACTCCAGCTTGTAGAACGGCAGTTTTGTCTTGGAATATTATACCCAGGAGGGTGCCAAGATCATTACGCCATACAGTAGAGCCACATGTCCTTGGGACAGGTGTGGTTCCTCGCATTCAGACATTCACAGCACCAACACAGCAAGATCATGCTGACCCCTAATGATACAAGGCCAGATCAGCCAATCATCCTGACTGTTGTCCCTGCAGCTGTTGAAGGAGGTGGTTACACCTATGGTATGGCTATCTGTATCATGTAGGCATGCAGGTCATCCCACCTTCACAAGCACCATGGTTCGTGGAAGGAGTACTGCAAGTAAACACACATAAAAGTAAAATAGATGCAGTGCCAGGCTTTTGAGACTAATAGTTCCTTTGTCAGATAGGACAGAGTGATAGGTTGAAAAAGATCTTCTCTCAGAAAAGGTCTGAAACTAAAAGGTGTGTTACTTTTAATGTGAACATTGACAGGACTACACATTATGCCTCCTGAAGTTAAATAATGGCCAGCAGCTCTGTCCAATAATTTGTCATTACATGGTCTTTATTTTATTAGTCAAGACTTGTACAACAATTTCATGGTTATCTGAAATTGTTTCAAAACAACAGATCAAAGCTCAACAGTGTTAATTTTATAAAAGAAAATATTTTGCATTTGATGGGTGCATGTTTGAATTACACTGAAGCATACCATTACATCTGTGATGTCCTCACTAAGTTGAAATTTTGTTATGCAGCTAGGTTCCAACAGTGAGTTTGCAAATTTTTGTCCATTTCATTCTATGTTGTATAGTGTGATTTACATCCTGAGGTGGTCAAGTTGGGCTCTGACAGTTTAAAGCCAATGCTGACTAGGGAAATTTTGCAAATGACCATCTACCAAATACTTCAGCTTTCATCTCATGCAAATCTTCATTTGTTGGTACTCACATAAGATTATGCATAATCTCATTAACCCAATTTTTTTATAATGATGCACCTTGCAATTTACTGCTTGTGTACATTTACTTATTAATATTATTTCTCTTTCTTCCATTTAAATTAGTTTCTCACTGTGTCAGAGGTGACCCAATAATATAGTGTTTCTTGTCACAGGTTTTTCTATTCAGTGAAAAAGAAACAACCTATTTCAGAAGATAAACAGGTTATAATGTCCATGTCGAACCACAGCACATGGACAGAGATTACAGAGTCATTGGTGGATAAAAGATTTCTTTAATTTGTGTTCAACAAAATATAAAAAATGTACTAAGCAAGTTAGATGAAAGGAAGTAACACCATAAACTCTTGGGTGGTATACAAGATTGGCTTCAACTCTTTTCATATATTTCTAAATTCTTTCAAAATTCTAATCACTTTATTGTTGACAGGATGTTACACCCTAATCTTCCCTCCTTGAAAGCAAAACTTTGAACCATAAAAAATGGAGAGGAAGATAGAGAGAAAGAGAGAATTTGGAGGGAGGGGGGGGGGGGGGGGGGAGGGGCAACCTGAATACTTAGTAACTTACATTTGTCATTCTCAGCATAAATTTTCTTACCCTTCTCTTTTATTATCAGCCCCAGATTGTTCTGATAAAGTTAAACTGAAGGTACCTAAATTCAAAAACATTCTATTGAATTTTTAAATGCCAATACAAATGGTTTAGGAATAAGGAGGAACTCACTAAACAGAAAAAGCATTGAATCATCAAAAGGGCACAAAAAAAGAATTAAAATTTTAATGTACACACACACACACACACACACATACACACACACACACACACACACACACACACACACACACACACACACAATGTGCAGCCACATTGTTGTGGCTGAAAACGCACAGCTGTAGTGTGATACATCTTAAAACATGCTTTAATATGAAGACATGGACATTGTATACAAACCTTGTAGTAAAGTAAAGCTCTTTTTTTCTGCATGATGTTTTATGACTGCAGCATGAAACACAAGCTTTTGTCTTCTTGTCATGGAATAGTTATATCTGGTTTCTTATCCATTCCTTTGTATCCAGAGATCACTAGTGGTTCTTCTTTTTGGAACGTTGCTTCAACCGTCTCGAGCAAGGTCCTCAACTAATGTTTTCCTGTACTGCATGGGTGGACACTTTTTGGCATCATTGTTCTTTTGGCACTTCTTGTACAATATGAAATTATCTCCCACAGACACTGTAAACAATCAGAAAAATACTTTACTCAGTCACTTCAGTAATTTTATGACAAAACCGTACTTGCCAATGTAATGGCCAGCTTTATCAACAGCTATGACTAATGTTGATTTTTAAGTTATTATTAGGCAACTACATGTTCTCTTCCAGTAAAATACTGTTTTTTATGTCTGCCTAGGAACCTCTAATTGCATATACTCACCGTCAGCATGTTACTCTGATCTTGCCATACTATCATTCTTCTGTCATCTTTCAGTAACGTGCATACATCCACTTTCTTCAGTTTCATTATATTTTATATTTCTGTAGATTTTTACACTGTTTTCCTTCTTCATTTCATGTGCCAAAACTACGCTTGTGTAATATCTATCCATGAATATGCAAGTAATAATTGGCCATTTTGGCTGCTTTGTTTCCTGTGACTGTCATAATGAAGGATATTTGTGTGTACTGCAACCAGTCACAATTTTTAAGATTATTGATATTATGACATTAATTTATTAGTGATACATTTTAAGCCAATAGTACTCATCATCAAGCATGAAGGAAACCTGAGTCATCAGAATTATGCAAGAGTTCAGTACACAAGTGCAAAATGTTTAATGCTGTCAATGGAAAGTTTGGTCCTACAAGTACCTTAGTCATAAGATCATCACCATACAGTTAAAAACAACTAACATAAGCTGTACCACCATGAGCCAAAACACACACACACACACACACACACACACACACACACATATGCACCATTTCATGTGTTTTGTGGATTGTAAATTCTAGAGTTGAGACATAGTTTGAAAATTATTGCACTTTTTGTCAGTGGCATAATCATGGCTGAAACTAAAGTGTTCCAAAAATTTTCACTTCAGCTGGAATACAAACTTTGGCTTTGAAGCCCTTTGTGAGCATGATGGCAGCTGATACAAAGCAGCTAAATTATTTGCATGAATCTACAACATGAAAACACCTGCAAATAAAACAGAGTGTAATCAAACAAGAATCTGAAAAGTAGGATGTGATGTTGAGCTTTATAATGACAGCCATGCTCAGAATCACTCCCAGGAACACATGTATTTCTGTGTACAGTCATATTTCTTCAGTCATTCTTGGCAGAATGCTTCTTCAATACAGATTAAACAAGTTCTGAGCAGGACACTTGTTTGGTTAATTTACAGTGTACTGCAATTCTTGGCGCCAAACAGCTGGAAAACTTCACAGGTGTTTTAGATAATGGGATTCTTTGAATGTCACTATCACTTCTCTGAACAGTAATTTTTTGGATATAATGATTTTTTTACTGCATCATGCAGCTTTATCCAACCATCAGCATCTAGTTCCTCATTGATTAATTCACTGCATACACCACTCATTTCATCATTTTGGAGAGAACCATGATCCTTGATGTAGTATCAACTTACTCATATTAAACTAGACTTATTCCGCTGTTTGAATCATAACTTGCATTGAGATGTTAATCAATTTTATTCTCTCTAAGATGAACACACAATAACAAAACAACATATCTGCTGACAGATATTCTCCAGTCACTGCAAAGTAGTAACAAAAATAACTTTCATGTTTAAACTTTTGCACAATATAGTGAAATTCTTAAAAAAAAAAAAAACCTCTGTGCTGGAAGAATAGCACAGGAATAGTCACAGAAATCCTATGACCCCAGTGGGACATTAGACTGCAAGGAGTTGAGATAATTCTTTCTTAAATACTTTTCTACTTCATTATTTTTTGTAGTTTTTGGTCTGACATTAGGTTTTAATCCATCTGGCTTCTTCATTGATGCAGCTCTCCCTATTACAAACAATGCTCTTCTGAAGGTCATACATATTAATTTTCAAACATAAAGGACACCTGCAGATACTACACTAATGCTTCTAACATTCTCTATAAACAGATGTCTGTGACTACTTTATCACTAGCAATACACTGCATAAATCTGAGTGTTTCCAGAGATCTCTTTTGACATTGTAGTTTATGAGATATTCATGCATAAATAAAACAACAGCAAAGAGAGAGGGGCTATGAGCTATGCAAACAGACACAGTATGTATATAACAAACATCTATGATAACCTGTTCTCATTTCATCATAACCAAAACATTTTGCACCAAAGGAAAGTACATGAAATAGGATTTTTCATATTATAGTGACTAACTTGAAAGATTAGGACTGCATCACCAATTCCCGTGATCATTGAAATTACACCACACATCCAATCTACTCTTCAATTGTTTCCAGCCAATTGTGTAAATCATTCCCCATTTTGACTCCCAGTCCCCATCTGACCTCTTAGGTTCATCATAGTATTTTCACTTCCTCTCTTTTATCCTTTAACAATTTTTCCACTTCTTTATATTCTTCTGATAAACTTCTTTCGTTTCCACTCCAGTGACTTTCAATTTACATCTTCTTTCATGTGATTCCTCCATTAATTTTGTTCATTCAGAGAAATCACGGCTAAAGCTGCAAAGCAAGATATTGCAGTTTTAAGAATACACACCCTGCAGATGAAATATAGGTATCAGTTTTTATTTTTAAACTCAGTCTCTTTGAGTGATCTCTGAACTACATGGTGAAAATAACATCAGTAGTTTCATGGTACCCAAAAGTCTCTAAAAGTGTTTACATAGACAAACAGTTGTTTTATTTTCAAATAATTCAGTAGAACAGTTCCAACAATTTTAATAGTATGCAGAAAATTCAGTTTTAAAGTTAGAGTCTTTTAGTTTCATAAAATTAATTTTCATTTGAAGTGCCTCAGAATACACGGCATAGAAAAATTGATTTTCTGACTTATCATTTCCTGAAGACAGTCACTTATATGGGTTACTTCATTTCAGTTGTTTAACACTTCTCACATCTTTTTCTACTTCTATCTTATATTCATATTTAATCTATCCTATGATACTTAACTCCAGTTATAGTGGTTCTAGTCTTTATATCACATTTCAGGTGACTTCCACCTTACATTTAAATATCTTCAGGAAAAGATTGGCACTGACTTTGAAAGCCTAAAATTCATTCTCACTTTTTATTATTTCTGTTACTTATCAATTCCTCAAACAGTCCATTATATAGACATAATACCATTTTGTTGAAGCAAAGACTTTTTACATGTTGTCATTGCCTATAACAGAAGTATTATTTTTATAAATTCACATTACAGGAAAAGGAACACGATTTCTTGGTAATTATTACAAATAATCCTAAAATGCCTGTTTTTCTCATTCGAAAACCCTACAACCACACATACGTATATTGTGTCAAAGAATATTTTCTTACAAATCTGTTTCTTGAAGGTGTGAGAAATAATGACAAAATAAGGACCACAGTATACTTGTATGGAACCAAAATCACTATATGACAAATACTTTCCATTCTCTTTGCAAATTTCTAGGTATGTCTGTAAGATTAGAGCTGTGTTGCATGTGCCGAGATTAACATTTATTCACACTCCATGCATTCTGAGTTTCTGCTGCAGACGCATTGTTTTGCAAATGTAGTCTGTTTTCTTTGTATAGCTTACAATCATCTATCCAGAATACAACAAACAATAGGATCTTTGCATATATATTAAAATGGACTGCCCAACGAATGGAAACAACCCGTTTGGTTTTAATGGATTTCTAATCCAAAAACAATGAACTTAAATTTACCTTCTGCCTGAATGTTCCATCCCATATTTGTTCTCAATGTAAGTTAGATATGTGTGCAAAGAAATTATAATCAAAATAAAGCTGCAACCAAATAGCAATAACAAAAATAGATATTTGACTTGTCAAGTGGTGCTACTCATGTGCCCTTGAGAAACGTGACACATATGCCACATTTGACAATATATATTTCCTTTGTATATGATAACAAAATACATGGAAGGTCTGGAAGGAATGGGTATGAATTAAATAAGAGAGTTACTAGTACATTAATCAATGTAGACATAGCAGGACAGGGTGAGAGTTAAACCAAAATCCTCTTACTGTGCCATCTTTGAGCAAACGTTCTTGGAGATTTCCCTAGTTAATCCCTAAACAACCTCATGTCCAACAGCTGTTTCTTTTCTTTTGTGATATGAGAAGAGTACTTTGGACTATAGCCTAGTATTTTCCAGCTTTTGTCAACATGTATGTCTGCTGTAACCTATATAGTAGATATTTATGCCCTTAATTGTAATATCAAAGTAGCTACATGTATATGCAAATTTTGTGGTGGCTAGTTCAGGAGGCAGTAACTGTTCTTTCAGATTATCTTTCTTAGTTAAGCTGACACTATCATGAAATAATTAAAGTACCAGAGATAAAGAACAAAGGATGGAAAATGCTAAGTAGGCATAGAAAAACAACACATTTCTTCCTTAGATTACAAGGATCAAAAGACATTTTATTTCTAAACAACATGATTTTGCATTGTAAGTATGCTGATTATATTTTATCAGTCACACATTATTAATATGAATCAAAACATTATCTTCTGTTCTCAGAACAGCAAGTACAGTTCATAATATATGAGGAAATCAGTCAATAATTATAATCCTTTTCCTGTTTTACTTTACATAAATCTATTCATAAGGCTTTCAGATTGTCTGTGTAAGGACATGTTGGTACCAAAATTTATGATTGTGCTATTGACAAACTTTTGTCTAAACAAAAAAATTGTGGTTCACATGTTATCATTGGTTCTTTTAATGTGTTTCTACTATAACCAAAAATATGTAATTAAATGCTCTGTCTTTCCATTAGTCAATTCTCATAACTCTTCATTAAGTGTTTTTAAATCATAAATGCTGCTACAAAGGCAGTACAGTAAATCACTTACTGCAAGTCCCTTCACACGGACTGATGAGGATGATTGGTTTTGTAAACATTGTCTTTGGAATTCTGAGCAATAAACTGTTCATTAATGTCAACAGTAACTTTTCTTTCTCAAAACTAAACAAAGTAAATTCATTTGATATAAATTATCACATGTCATCTAATAATAGCCTATGGAATTAGAGGATGAGCATTATTAATTCTCTCACCACTTTGCTTTCTTCCCCTGCCATTCTCATTGATTTTATTTGCAGCACAAATACTGTAAAGTACATTCTCAATCCTATGTTATTCATTACAAATATTTGAAACTGGCCTTAATCTCAATGGAGGAATCAAAATTTTACCCATATTTCCCTCAATATTCATTTGTTATTTTGTGCCAAAAGTCGATATAATATATTTGTAATATTTTTCATTCATAGCTTTCCACCCGTCTGTTCTCATTTGTATGATGATAGCCATCCCAGCATTCATCGCCCTCCTTTATGCCATTTTGGACATTAATGCTTTTATATTTTATGCTAGATTGTTAATAATTTTTGTGATAATAGTTGCAGATTATATGCCAGTCTCATGCCAACCACATGAGTACAACTTTTCAGCTGTTGTAACTACTATGTCTGCTTTAATGTATATGCTATTGAAAACAAACTCAAATTGTATCCTGTTCAGTGGTATCTTAGTCATTATTCTTGCTGTGCCATTTTAAGCCAATATTTGGCTTAAATCTCATGGAAATTTACTGTCTGTTACTTTGGAAATCTGTTACACCAATAACGACAGGAGAACCTGATCTCTCTATATCTCCTCTCTCTTCCTTTATCACTGGAACCACAACATTATTTTCCAGCTGTCACCCTCATAAAACAATTTTAGGTGACATTCAGATTAAGATCACACAGCACATTGTGATTTATATTCTCTGCTTCCTTCTCAGGAATTTGATCAGAGAGTTATCCTTTTTTAAAATAATCATTTCCATAGAGCTGCCCAGTAGCACTGCTATGCATTTCATGGTTATCTT
The DNA here is from genome assembly GCF_021461385.2 of Schistocerca piceifrons. Lineage (NCBI taxonomy): Eukaryota > Metazoa > Arthropoda > Insecta > Orthoptera > Acrididae > Schistocerca > Schistocerca piceifrons. Next base: position 51,307,953 of record NC_060144.1, on the reverse strand, counting down.
TGACATTTATTGTTCCACATACTTTTACTTCAAACTTCTTTGTCACTCCTTATACTCTTCAACAATTCCTCCTGAATGACATATTTATAACTTCAACTCTATTTCTCCCTTCTCTTAATGTACATGCCTTGCATTCATATAGTAGCAAACATCACACAAAAGTTCTCATTTAATATCAGTACATCTTATCTCATTATGTTGGTGTCACTAACAGCCACCTGTTTCCTCTTCTCCTGTCTCCCACTCACTGCTGCAGACCCTCCTTGCTCACACATTTTACAGTGCACACCTGTCACTTTTTTCTTTCATTTCCCATCCATCAGACTGCACAACAACTCATAAATAAACAGTGTGTAAGTGTGTGCATGTGTGTGTGTCTGCATGTCATTTTTATTTGTTGTTTCCATACTGTAGTCTGTATTATCATAATGTCTTTTTGATTGCTGCATGTGACCTCTCTTGACACTGTATGTCTCAAATTTCAGATTTAGTAGCAACTTTTTTTAAATTTTCCTTGTTTGATTTTTTTCTTCCCTTTTATATTTATCTTCCTGTTTCCAGTCATAGTATTTTTCCTTGCGATTCTATTTTTAAAATTCCTTAATACTAATATTTCTGTGGTGTTTTCTCGTTTGCATATCTCTGTCCTGTTCCAGTCAATCCATTGAGACTGTACATAGATGTTTTTCTCACTCCAATCTTGTACACATTGATTTTTACTTCCAATTTGAAATGATATAATGTTTTTAATCAAAGATCCTGTTTTCCTTGCAAATTTTGCTTTGCTGTTGTGAGCTTTCTCTGTAGGAATGGTGAATACATTTTCCTCTTCAGCAGTACCATCCAGGCAGCAAAACTCTTTATATCTTCTGTCTTTGTAATGAGTGTATAAAGTCATTTTGTGCTTTTGTTCTGTACATGAGCTGAAATATATTTATGGCTCAAATATTTGTTTGTAATGCCAGATGACAATGACAGTTTTCTCACTGGCTGTTTAAATATACTAACGAGTACCCATGAGATAGTAACACTTTTTCTATTTAAGTGATAGAAGTAACATATTTTATTGTTGTTATTGGTTGAAAATATTTACTGTCCAAATAAAAGATCACAACTAGAAAGAGACCAAGAATTACTTACACATCGTGAAACATAAGCTAAATATGATAATGGAAAGTGGTAAGTACAGTATGAAAAGTGGAAGGAATAAAGAAACATCTCACTATATAGTTGAGGTGTTGAGTAGTTGATAGGCACATGAAAATGTTGCTAAGCTTTCAGATGATATCCTTCTTCAGAGCTGATACATTGAATTAGTGCTACAGCTTGGCTGCAGTAAGGGATTGTGGTGGGCAGAATTGGTGAGAGGACAAAAGAGGTTCTGAGGAGGAGGAGTGATGAAAAGCTGATGGCTAGGAGGGGGAAGATAGGAAAGTGGCACCTGTGAACTCATTCTTGCACAGGCTAAGGGAGCTGTATGTGGCACACAGAGAAGTACAGAAGTGTAATGGGAGGGGGGAGATATTCACAATGTATTACTCTTTCCTGTCTGCAGTCTCCCTATTATTCTATAGCAATACACTATGAAATCAGCAGAGTTTGTGATGCTGGGGACATGGCTTTACATGGTTCAGAAGCTAGCAGAGGTTTGAGGCCAGAAAAATTACAGAATCAAAGGTAACTTGCAATAACAAGTATCATCTATGTAATTAAAAATAAGCATAAATTATGCAGCCTTTGAAGTCAAATATATTGTGGCAAATAGTGTGTTCTGCCACTATGTGGTCAATTGTGTGTAACGCCATTCATTCAGGTGAACAGCTCATTGGTGATTGTGCTCATATAAAAGAGTATGAAAAAGTTACAGCTGAGCTGGTGTTATATTTTATCTAAAAGCTAGCAATGTTTTCAGTCTTGTTTCTATTATCTCCTCAATGCCTCAACCTTTTGATGAGTTGTTACATTTATTCCTTCCATTATTACTAGGATAGAAGCTATTAGTTTCCAAAAATAATGTGGACTCACTTTCCTATTACACACCCATTATTCACTGATACTGAGAAAGGGCTAAAGCAACTAATTCTGTTTATTTTTAACGGGATGCGTTACCTTGGTTTGTCTGCTTTTGTTGAAAGGGAAAGTGCCAGGTTCTCCAAGTCAGTTAGTGATAATAACATTATCTCCTCCATCAGTAGTCCTCCAGTTAAATTTATGTTCTCATAATGAGAAGTTTCTTAATTTTTTAAAAGATGTTACTTTCTTTGTCAGAATAAACTAGCTGTCTTTCTTTTATGCTATTTTACCTTCACTCATTTCTAGAAGCAGGATAAACAAACAAGAGAGTTATTTTCCTGAAATTTATGGGTGGCAGCAGAAAGAACATAACATTTGTTGCTGATGCCCTTCGGCATTGCGCTGAATGGTATCTCATACATCATGTACTTTGCAATATTTTGAGAGGGCACCTGGTTACCCCCTACAGGAAAATATGTTGACTGTTGACGAATGCCTCCAGGAGGGTCCCAATTGTCTTAACAAAACATATAATGTGAAGGCACCAAGAAATGTATTTTTAATGTGATGCCAGGTTAACATCAACCTCTGTTGAAAGTTGGTGGATGCAGGCCATCTAGTGCACCGCCAAATCTGAAGGTGCAAATAATAGACTGTTTATTTTTCTTGTTTTACAGTCCTCTGTAATCAAAAGTATTTTAGTATGATCAGCAATTCTGAAGAGCCTAGGAAGTTTTTATTTTGTCAAAGCCCTAAGTAGCACAGTACTAAATTTTATTACAAGTGTAAGATATATATTCTTTTATCTCCATGCAACTGTTTGTTTCATCTATGTGGTTTACATGTGTGTTGGTGAGGTTTAATTCTAGATAGTGATTATGAAAAGCTACTTATTCTAGCTACCATGTAGCTGCATTCTCAGCTCATATACTTTGTTCATCATACATTAATAACACATCATCGTCCATGACACAAATGAAGTTATTTGCTATTGTTGAGATCCTAAACATTTTTATTTCTTAATGTGGATTTCAGTTACACTTATCAAAGTGCTATCTTTTCTTTCATTTTTTTGTCCAGTGCCCTCTCTTTCTTCCTGCACCCCCTTCCCCTCCCTCCCCCCCCTCCCCCCTCTCTCTTTTTCAATAAGGAAGTTAAACACCGAGTGCTCACCAAATTATATATAGTGAATTACAATTTTTTATTACATCTTGTAATAAAATGTAAAATACTCAAAAAGATTATCTTTTCCTGTCACACACTTAAAACCTGTAATAATGACGGAAACATTCAACAATCAACAATTCATACCTCTCTCTCTCTCTCTCTCTCTCTCTCTCTCTCTCTCTCTCTCTCCCCCCCCCCCCTTCCTCTCATGCCCCCCTCCACCCCCCCAATTTGAGTAACCTCTCTCTCTCTCTCCCCTCCCTCCCATGCCCCCTCCACCCCCCCCCCCCCCCCCCAATTTGAGTAAAGAGCTTTTAGAAACAAAACAAGAAAAAATTTTCAGTAAGGAAATTAACAACTGAGTGCATATTATTTATAATGAATTACAATTTTTCATTACATCTTGTAATAAAAATATACACAAAATTTCTCTTTTCCTCTCCTGTAGTTGATACCTATAACAATGAAGGAAGTGCAAATTCATACCTTTTAAATGTTTAATTTTTTACTTGTGCATGTCACAAAATAGAACATTTTTACTAGTACAGTCTGTGAAATCATACCTTAATTCGGTGTAAATATTTATTCCTACAATGGGATTAGTGTTAAATGACAACTATGTGATATGCAGTTGTGATGAAGCATACTGTCTTTTGCAGAATACATTCTTACATACATACTATAATGTTGCTGATTTCACGAGGAGTGTAATAAATTATATGCAAAAATTACTTCTATCGAGAAAATAATTTAATTGTATAGATAAAAAATCTACTCACCAAGCATTGGCAGAACATACACATAAAAGAAGTTTATAATTAGCAAGCTTTTGGAGCCAGTGGCTCCTTCTTCAGGCAGAAGGGTTGAGGGAGAAGGAATAGGGGTAAACGAAAAAGACTGGAAAGGTCTAGGAAAAGTGCTAGATTTTGGGAAAGCTACCCTGAACCATGGGCCAGGGGAGACTTACTGCATGGGATGAGAAGATTGCCTAATTATTATCTTCTTTAATGTGTGTGTTCTGCTGCCGCTTGGTGATTCAATTTTTTTTCTATTCAATTAAATTATTAACTGTAAGAGAAAGTTGCTATATGTATATATTGAAAATATATAAGTTCATAAGAAATGATTGGTATTTGTTAAGAAGAAATCAATATATTGATGTGTTTTCAATACTGAGACTGACAATGGCAGCTACATTTATAGTATTCATGAACTTTTCATAACAACAGTCCACACTGTCTGCCTGCTCATATTCAAACTTGGGTGCCCATGGCAATAGATAATTTCTGATTGAACAAAATAGAGCTTCTCAGGATGCCAAAGTTTAAGGTCAAACTGGAGACAGAGACTTATTACCTTGTAAAGAAGAGAACAAATTTGGTAATGTGCACAGTATTGAATACCCTATATATTTTTTGTGCTCTCATAAGTTGAAATTTTGTAACTGAAAAATTTTTCGGAACTAGCCTTACATTTTCACAGTAAATTGGGATATAATGAAAACTGATAAGGAGTATTATACTCTGAAGAGCACCATACTTCATTCATCCCCACCTTAATGAAAGTTCTGGGTAAAAAGAACTGTGTCATTGTAACAAGGATGTGGGTGAAGAGAATCTGTTTTCTGTCAAATTATAATTGGCCAGTCAGCAATTCAGTTACCTCAGTTGTATGGATAAAATATTTACAATATAAAACTGAAATAAAAGTTCAAGACCTCTTTTTATTTTAAAAAAATTATATATACATCAGTGTGTGTGAGTGTGTGTGTGTGTGTGTGTGTGTGTGTGTGTGTGTGTGTGTGTGTGTGTTGTTGTTGTTTTGTGTGTATGTGTGTGTGTGTGAGAGAGAGAGTAATTATGAGAATGAGGATGTTTGTAAGAGAGAAATGCCACTGTATATTTTGATCTGTCTGGACGATGAACCTCACTGAAAATGTTAAAGCTTTATGCTTTGTATAGCTCCTACACTAAAAATGTGTGCTAATGTAACAGATAACACTGAAAAAAATGTAGGCCCTACAGCAGACACTCAGACCAATATAACAGAAAACTTAAAATATGTGTTTGAAAGAAGAATACTCTACTGTCCCTCAGTCTTGATTGAAAATTTGTAATTTAATGTTTCAGTATCTGTTGTAGACTTAATACAAATTATGAAAGGAGCCTTTCTTTTTGCATGTGTTATTATAATCATCTTTTTCAAAGGAAAATTCAATCAAGAAAACTAATAAGTTATGAGGCAGAATACTGGGCAGCATCAGATGAAAAAGCAGGTGGCAGAATGCAGATAAAAATAAACTGAGAAAATACTGAAATTTTTTGTTTGTGTACTGAAATTTTGTATTGCACATCTAAGGTTTTCTTCTTCCGAACCTGGCAATGAAAGAAAATGAATGAAGAAACAAGAAATTTTGTATTGCACATCTAAGGTTTTATTCTTCTGAACCTGGCAATGAAAGAGAATGAGTGGAGAAACAAAATATCTACAAAAAATGGGAAGACAGAGTGAGAATGTAAAAAAAAGTAAACATGGGCCTCTAAAGGTATACCACTAGGGAGTATTTGAGACTGGGAATCCATTAGACAAACAGTACAGTGAGTATGCATGGGTGGGTGGGTGTACATGTGCACATGCATTTTCAGGCTAAATCCCAAAGAAGGAAACCTTAGATTTGCAACAAATGTTCAACATTCACTGTTCAGTAAAAGTACTATTTGCTCAGTAAGCTTTCCACCTGGAGAAAGGAAGATAGTACGCATGCAGGTCCTGAATTATGAACTATGTGAACTGACTGTTTAGTTCCTTTTGAGGACTCTTTCCTGGTATTATGTACAGAGTGACTATGGAATAAAACATTTGTTTATGCATACTAGATTTTAAAATTTTATGTAAATGGCTATTCTGCATACCATATGAACATGAAAAGGTAGTAAGGCTAAATTGAACTGAAGATACTGACATACAGAAAAGAAGGAGTATTATATTCCTTTTTTTAAATTGACATGTGCCTTTGACAGCATATATAAAGAAATTCTACTCTTTTATTATTTTTCATAATTTTGTTCTCCTACTACGATTAAAAATTAATTTATTCCTTGAACATTAGACCATTCTCTATTTTACAGTGTCACTGTAACTCCATTGACAGTCTCTGCTGTGGTTACTACTGCTTGTGTTCTTCCTTCAAGCTTTTATTTTTCATTTTAAATGAACAGTTGAGATTTAGCATTGTGTAACTTCCTTTTCTTACTGAAAGTTTTGAATGTTTGTAACTGATTGTCTTATGTTTTATAAAGCCATACTCACAATGTATATCTCAGAGAATATTGCTGATTTAGATAAATGTGCAAAATAGTGGAGGAATCAGTATTTATATTTTTAAACATGTTTGTGGCAATCAAAATCAATTTACAAGAGATTTATTCCTCAGTTTCATTTTCAAATGGGGTCTGTAGAATAGGTACTTCAAATGTCATTATAAGAATTCCTTACTAATTTAAGATGTGTTTTAGAACATTCTATCATAAATGTTGCACAGTTTCTAACTGATGTAGTACTTTATGATCTGTAGAACCTTCATAATGAAATAATATGCCACAAGACAACGAGAAGCTGAAACATCTATAATGCAATTAACTGCAAAGAGAAGTTATATCCTAATAAAAAAAGGGAAGCATCTTGCAACAGGAATCTGTAAAGAGACAGAGGATTGGAGGCTGAAGTTTAGAGTCAAATCTCAGAGAAATGAAATCCATTGCAGGGACAAAATTCATTGCTACTGACTGACAACTGATTGACAGGAAGATTATATGATGCATAACTTAGAGACAAATATCAGTAAATGGAATAGATAAAACTATCCGAGTAAATGTGAGACAGAAGATTGAAGTGAAGAACAGTAAAACCATTGCAGATAAATTAGAAATAATGTGAGATATATTACTCTTATCTACTGCAAATCATTGTAGATTCATAATTGTCACCAGGATTAGTGTTCTATTAAAATGTGACCTTGAACCACTTACCAAACAGATATATACTGATTCATGGGACTGTGGTAAAGATTGAAAATTGTAAAGATGCAGTAGTAAGAAAGAACAAGAATGTCAGACTTGCAGACTAAAAACTGGCAAAGAGAGGAAGAAAAAACAATGAGAGATGGTGTGACAACAGTACAAGTTAGTGGAAGCATCTTTCAATACTGTGCTTTTCTTCTTCCAACATCCCTCGCTAATATCTTTCCTGATTCTGCATCTTTAATATGCCTACCATTATTCTACACTATACATTGAAATTCTTATTCCATTTCTCTGCTCCTACTATTGTCTGTTTTCCTGTAAATTACAAGTCCCTTTTCTTCAACATGAACTTATCAGACCAGTTGTATATGCGGACAGTCAGTATATAATCATGCTCCTCTCTTCAAGCCAGAATTTATTGCCACTAATTGGGAAACCTGAAATAGTAATTGACTTCATTAAATGTGTTCTGTTCATTTATTGTTATGATCTGATTATGTAAATAGTAATCTATATTCTTCAGTTGATACAAACATATTAACTTTAATAGTTCATAGTGAAGTTCAGTAGCTAGAGTAATATAAAAATTCATTAGTCTCTCAAAGATGTGAAATGAAATATATTTGTACCTAGCTGATACAAACTGTAATTTAGTTAATTTACTGAAGCAAACTTGCACAACTTATTACAGTGACATTACATCAATTGAAAAAAATATAAGAATTTTCCTACATATGCTTCAAAAGGCATTATAATGGTCCTAATGTACGGAACAAACAAAAATATTGTTCAAGTCATGACTTTTCTGATCCTAAACTCAGTAAAATATTAAGCACCGAACTGTGATAGTAAATATATACTAATTGCATAGTTAGGTATAGCAGTAAAAACTGAAAGTAAAACAATATGTTATTTCCATTGTTTCAAAGTCAGGACATTGACCTACTAATCTGCAATGACTCACTCTGAATATAGTAATGACACATTTGTATCAAAGTACATTATGCAGCATGCAGGATAAGTTAAAAATATGTATAGTTTTAGTTTATGAAGAAACAAGTTTTTTAATTCCATCTCAGGCAATATTTTGATTTGCCAAGATATATGAGAGAATGAAAGAACAAAATCAGATAATAATATTAATCTAAAGTATTCTCACTGCCATATTGCTTTGTTGTAAAAACAAATGCAGCATCTGACAAGAATCTAAGATGCTTACAAAAATCCACAAATATGATCTTTATCATAACATTGTCAGTAATATGACCTACAATTAATGCTGTAATAAACTGTCTACAGCTGTTGTATATTTATGTAAAATATCAGTATTTGTGCTGTTGCTGAGTAATGGGAACTAATTATGTGGTGGAAAATGAACAAACACCAGAGGGTTATTCACAGGGTATACCAAGAAGAAGACTGATAGCAGAAACAAGACTTTCCAAGGGAATATGAATAACATTAGCTGTAGTAACCACAGCATAACTTTCAGAAAGCATCTGTACACTTGTCACATTCTTTACATTTTTTTTTTAATTGCTTCCATTTCCCAAAAATAGATACAAGACAGCTGTGACATGAGTTGGTAATTTTATGCAAGACTGACCTTTCTGCATATAACTGAAGTATTTATTGGACCATTCTATATCCATATACATTGGCAAAGAAGTAAAAGACTTGCAGATCAAAAATCTGTTGCTTTTCATCTGTGATTGCATTTAATTCAACTAAGACATGAGATACATCCTTGGCTGTCCTTAAGTGAGTATTATGAATACTTGTATACATATTTTAAATATGTAAAAAACTCCCACCATAAGGCATTTGTCTCATTTAAAGCAATAAACAAAGAAACTGTGAATTTATAAATAAAAGCTAATCATGATAATTTCTGGTATTACATACATATGAGACCTCTCAAATAATTAACATATTTATTTTCTACCATTGTTTGTACCTTATCTACTTACAGAACTGTTTACATTTTCTTTAAAAACTATCATAATTAATAGAAATACAGAGACTATGTTACATGTCTTCATCAACTCTACATTAACAGCCATTAATTTTCTCCCGCCTGCTTTTCAACTCTATTTGTGACCTTTTGTCTATGTCATATTGAGCACATTATAACTATCTCTATTAACCAATAATTGTGAAAATTATAATAAGTATCTGGCTACCATTATTTTAAACAAATTCTTTACAAATGCAACTAAAAAGTCTCGTTTGTAAGTTCACACCATAAAGAAGCAACATGTAAAAACAGAGCTGAGGATATACATGAATATAAATAATAATGATCATGTATTTGTATCTACAGTGCTCAAATTTTTGTGTACCTGTGACTGGGTTTCATAAATAATGCTTTGTGTCCAGTAAACTACTACATAATTGTAACACTAGCACCAATTACTTATATTTAATTGTTAATATTTTTATCTATGTGCTGTTCATCTGTAAAAATATTGTATTCTGAGCTATGTGAATAATGAACAATTTCTGTGTGTACAAATGATCATGACCCCAGCTGTGAAAGCAGCAAATGGTAAACTATTACTACATAAATGTAATTCATCACTGCAAATAAATTGTTTAGAATAAAATGTAGCAGTTATAAAATGTAGCTGTTTGTTAGACTTGGCACTCCAAACACCATTATGTAACAATGTCAAATGCATGACCATTATGTACAAATCTTTCAAACTCTGTAGTTCACTATTTTAAATTCCAGATATTTACCATGACTGGAAAAGCCACAACAACATCGTGCTGTATGTTTTGACATATTTACAATCGAGTTACATTAAAAGTGAAGATTAACACTGTGGAGATCGTGAGTCACTTCTCCTTGTAAGGTTATGTTTATGTAACTTACTGTTCTTTTTAAACTATGATGGCTGACAAGTATTTTGTCCATAATTGACAGATTGTCAAGGGCTACCAGTCGTTAAGGAGTAAATTAATGATCTCCATGGGTACTGTGATTTATTGTTGTCAACATAATTCATAAGAGAGCAAATCTATTGTCAGGCTGTTGTCAGTATGGTCAAATGTCTATAAAACATTATAGGGTGACCACCACATAATTATGGTTACATTTTTCTTCCTCAATGAAGCAATGCACCAGAATATGATGATATAAGCCATTAGTGAGTAAAAATAGGAAAACTAAGATAATTTTTTGACATTTTTTCCAATCTAAAATCAGTATTACCTGTCATGGGAAAGTTGCAGAACTTACAAAGAGAGGCCAGCTCCTGTGACCTACAAAGTTTGACAACTTTCACATATTAGTTAAAGGACACTAAAAAGTAACTCCCCAGAACAGTATGTTTTGAGAAAATATCAAAGTCTTTGTCATGATGCAATATCTTTTCCAAGCCACATGCAGTTGTTAGGACACTAAATTATACCACAGAAGTTTCCAAGAAATCCAAAAATTGATGATTTTAATCTGTCCGATATTTTAAAGAAGCAAAACTGAGGGGATGGCCACATGATTTATGGTCTGCATTCAAATTATGGTTACTTTCTTTTCACATACATTTGAAACACATTTTTTGCATTGCTTTTTACTCTTTGTGGAGGTAGTAAATGACATGAAACATTTTTGAAATTGTTATGTTAAATAAAATAAATTACATAGTGAACAGGAGAAGCCCTTTTCAGCATACACTTGTGGGAACAAGACACATTACTGTTTGTGTTAGTATGTGTCTGTAAAAGATTTTCTGTGGTAATATTGGCACAATAGCATTATTATTCTGTGGCTTCTGATAAAAATAGGAGGCTGTTACCCTACAGTTGTTGTAATTCAAGTTTCATTGTGTGCAAGATAAGAAAATAAAATGAATGGACAAGTCTAGATTAAACTGAGTCCTTAATAAACTTGCAGCACAATAAATTGGTGACCCTGATGTGGTAGGTGAGATGACAACATTTGAGATGTGGTTTGCAGGAAAATTTTCAGCTTGATTTTCTTTTAACTTGAGCTCATGGCGTGCTGTGTTTAGAAATATGCAAAATGTCAACAGAAAATGGACATGAAGGGAATAATCTTGATTGGAAGCTGGAAACTGGTTAGGTAAGCTTTAAGCTAATGTAGCCTTGGATGGAAAAGCAAGACATCTGGTTCTGTCAAGCTGGAGCACTATTTACAATGACTGGTATAGCTACAGAGGCATATTTTCATCTCACCTATCACATCAGTCACCAATTTATTATGCTGTAAGTTCATTAATGACCCAATTTAATGTGGACTTCTCCATTCATTTTGTTTTCTTATCTTGCACACAATAAAAATTGTATTACGGCAATCATAGAGTAACAACCTCCTTTTCTGGTTAGATGTCAAAGAATTGCTATTTGCTCATTCAGCTGAATCCAATTTTTTTTTTTGAAAATAAGTGGCATGTAGTTACAAGTGAGGAGAACAATAAATATTCTCTGGCAAAAGAACAGCTTTTGACCATATTTAAAGATAGTCAAGAGCATCAAATTTAAAAAAAAACTTGAGTAGTTTAAAACTTGGTGATATGAACTGTAGCCAATTATTAAGAAAAATGCAGGGCTACACAAGCACAAATGTGTCAGATGAAATCTTAAAATCTCTTTGATTTGATAAACTTCCTAGTAGCATTTGAAATATTTTACTTATATCTGATGAAACAATGGATAAGGTAGCTCAAATGGCAGATCATATGATCACAATGCACTATGTTTAGATGGTTCAGTTTGCATCATTTCAGTCCATTCCATCATCATCATCATCATCACCACCATGTCAGTCCAAGATCTTCTCTTAAGAAATAAAGAATTGGAAAATGATATTAAGTGCTTCAAAAGCAAGTACACAAGGATCACAGTAGAAGTAGAAGCAGAGCAAATTTCAATAAAAGTGGTAAGTATGGCTATTATTTTAAATTTGGCACATGGTGTAAGTCTGAAAAATGCATCCAGCCTTGCCAATGGCAAAATAAGGAAAACTAGAAAGGGTAGACACAACAGTGGCAGAGCGTTCTAGCACAGTACCCACATCACACCATTGATATCGCTTGTTTTTTATAGATCAAAATTGTGGGAGATATTTTATGATAGATTGTGGCACACATTTTTCTGTTATGCCAGTTTCAAAACAGAAGAAAGTTAAACCCTCTGACATAATTTTGTGTGCTACAAATGCCTCAGAAATAAAAACTTATGTTTCAAAGCTGTTAATCATTGATTTAGAGCTCAAACTCAATTTAAAATACACTCCTGGAAATTGAAATAAGAACACCGTGAATTCATTGTCCCAGGAAGGGGAAACTTTATTGACACATTCCTGGGGTCAGAACATCACATGATCACACTGACAGAACCACAGGCACATAGACACAGGCAACAGAGCATGCACGATGTCGGCACTAGTACAGTGTATATCCACCTTTTGCAGCAATGCAGGCTGCTATTCTCCCATGGAGACGATCGTAGAGATGCTGGATGTAGTCCTGTGGAATGGCTTGCCATGCCATTTCCACCTGGCGCCTCAGTTGGACCAGCGTTCGTGCTGGACATGCAGACCGCGTGAGACGACGCTTCATCCAGTCCCAAACATGCTCAATGGGGGACAGATCCAGAGATCTTGCTGGCCAGGGTAGTTGACTTACACCTTCTAGAGCACGTTGGGTGGCACGGGATACATGCGGATGTGCATTGTCCCGTTGGAACAGCAAGTTCCCTTGCCGGTCTAGGAATGGTAGAACGATGGGTTCGATGACGGTTTGGATGTACCGTGCACTATTCAGTGTCCCCTCGATGATCACCAGTGGTGTACGGCCAGTGTAGGAGATCGCTCCCCACACCATGATGCCGGGTGTTGGCCCTGTGTGCCTCGGTCGTATGCAGTCCTGATTGTGGCGCTCACCTGCACGGCGCCAAACACGCATACGACCATCATTGGCACCAAGGCAGAAGCGACTCTCATCGCTGAAGATGACTCGTCTCCATTCGTCCCTCCATTCACGCCTGTCGCGACACCACTGGAGGCGGGCTGCTCGATGTTGTTTCGCCGATACCCCAGGAGCAACAGTGTCCCTAATTTGCTGGGAAGTGGTGGTGCGGTCCCCTACGGCACTGCGTAGGATCCTACGGTCTTGGCGTGCATCCATGCGTCGCTGCGGTCCGGTCCCAGGTCGACGGGCACGTGCACCTTCCGCCGACCACTGGCGACACCATCGATGTACTGTGGAGACCTCACGCCCCACGTGTTGAGCAATTCGGCGGTACGTCCACCCGGCCTCCCGCATGCCCACTATACGCCCTCGCTCAAAGTCTGTCAACTGCACATACAGTTCACGTCCACGCTGTCGCGGCATGCTACCAGTGTTAAAGACTGCGATGGAGCTCCGTATGCCACGGCAAACTGGCTGACACTGACGGCGGCGGTGCACAAATGCTGCGCAGCTACCGCCATTCGACGGCCAACACCGCGGTTCCTGGTGTGTCCGCTGTGCCATGCGTGTGATCATTGCTTGTACAGCCCTCTTGCAGTGTCCGGAGCAAGTATGGTGGGTCTGACACACCGGTGTCAATGTGTTCTTTTTTCCATTTCCAGGAGTGTAGCTGTTCACTGTAGCAGATGTATCAAAAGACATATTGGGCGTTGATTTCCTTCTTCATTATGGATTACTCACTGGTCTCAAAAAAAGGGTGATGGACAACATCAGAAAATCAAGATTTCAGGAGAGGTAACTACTATAAATGTTAAAGACTCAGTATGCTCACCCTACACAACATACAACTTTTGGAGAAATTTCATGAACTAAGAAAACTGGCCATGGTACTAAAGTTGTTGAACCACAAATGCAACAATATGTCATTATATGTAGCGGTCCACCAGTATACAGTAAGGCTCATCAATTAGACCACAGGTGGGCAACCAGCGGCCTGTAGGCGAGATCAGTCTGCGATTCATTTCAATCTGGCCCACGGACAATATCTGCAGGAGAGGACAAGATGCTCACTCTGTACAGGACACATTTTCGGTTATTCCTGCCAATGCTCAGCTAGGTTCAGCACAGGTTTGAAGCTCATGATGCAAACCAGTGAAAGTCTTGCTTAAAGACTTCACCAGACAGAATGCAGCCTGGTGACACATCTCAGGCCGGGGCGGATGGCCGGTGTTTATAAGGCAAGGGACACCACACAGGCAAGATCAGGCCTCAGTGACTGGCTGTTGGTGCATCAGCTGTTGCTGTGGAAGTGGCTGATACCTCATCAGCACTTTGTATGTGTAGCGCACTACAGAGCTGCCTCCCACCGCCTGTGCAGCCCAGCAGTCAAATGTGCACGGTATTTATCACCTACATCTGAGCTACACATTGATAAAGCACAAATACTTGTAGCAGACAACTATACCACTAAAATTACCAATGCCAGCATCTTGTTTTTTACGTTGACTGTTTTCGTTTGTTGTTTTCCATTCCGAAACTTTCATTTGTATATTTGCTTCACTCTGTGTGTTAGTTTTTTTCTGATAGCACACTGAATCTGTTTTTGCACACGATATTAGAATCAGTCAATAACTTTCTTTGAGAATTTGACAGTTTACTTTTCACTTCCGGTATGTTTGGAAGTTCGCGATTTTGAGGAAAGTTTGATCTGTTTACATGCTTTTCCGCTACCATGCTAGAGTTGTTTGTTTGCACACGTTTTTGTTTACTTTCAGTTCCTTGCAACAGTTTTTCTTCAGATGGCTGTATTCCATGATTTACTACATTCGATTTTTGCAAACTGTTTTTTGGTATTAAAGTTACACTGCTTCTTTGAGATTTATCTTCTTGGATAGAGTTTTCTTCAGTCACTGATTCCCATTTTCCTGTGGAGGCCATGTCTTCTTGCTTCCCGTATTTTCCTGATTGAAGTTCTTTTATATCCTGTTTTAGAGTACTGATTATGAATTGTTGACTTTTTATACGTTCATTTAGCTTTGATATCTCGTCCTTACAACTCATACACGATTTCTTTTTTCCATCGAATTTTACTTTTTTTCGTGGAGATACACGATTTACTTTAACACTAACTGCCATCTTACTTCTTTACCACAAGGTTTTCTGATTTCAGGAATGCAGACAGCATGTTTGCTATATTTATTAACATTGTGATGTAGAAATGCCTCCAGAAAACCTTCAAATGGAACTTATTGAACTTCGTGAAGATTTGTCTTTGAAATCTAAATTTGAAGAAGTAAACCTGGTCAAATTTTATAAACCTTATTTGCCCAAAGAGAAATATCCACAACTGAAATCATTTTCAAGAAGGAAAATTTGTCTTTTTGGAAGACACATAAGTGTGAACAACTTTTTTCTCTTATGAAAACAAATAAATGCAACGCACGTACAAGGTTAATGGACGACAACCTGGAAAATACCTTAAGACTCAGTATAAGTGACACAAATCCAGATATCAACAATCTGGTGTTAAAAATTCAAATTCAGAACTCTCATTAATCTGCTGTTGAATATTTTTTAAATTCAATAAACCACTGTAAATACATTTATTAATTTTAACTTTTCAGCTTACCTATTCGCCAATGGCAAAATTTGTATGTTCAGTTTACTGGATTTTGACAAAGTCACACAGTTTTCTGTGTAATCATGTGATCTTGAATTTTTATTTTGTAATATGATTTTTTGTGATGAGCTGTAAGGAACCAAGACACTGAGTTAATGTACAGTGCAAAAATAAATATAAACTTCTGAAGATGGGGTGTTGTGCATTGACACAGTCATAGACCACAAAATTCCACCTTATCACTGGGCAAGCTGCTGTCAAGTCAGGTGAGTTTCCTTTTGGCTGTAAGGCCAAGTTCTTGTATTTCACTATGTATGATAATATTCATGTTCTCTTGAAAAGCTTAGCAGTGGGTCCAAATATATTATCTGCAAACCTTCATGTCACAAATGTCTTCATACTTAAGCATTACAGCTGCTGCTATTGCATCACATGAGTCCTGTCTTCTTATTGACTGTACAGTCTGCAAAACTTCTGCTGTCATTGGTGTGGGCAGTTTGGCTTTTTCATGCAGTGTAAACAATATACGATCTGTGTGTACCATTAGCAGTGATACAAATTTCACACAGAACTCACGAGGTCCACATATGTTATCTTATTGTTAATACTATAAATTTTGAGGAACAGTACTGATGCCATCCAAAATACTCTCAGTATTACCAACAGGTATTGAGCATGTGAGGACAATTATTTTCAGTCTGACAAATCGCCATTCTGTTCAAATGGTTTACAGTTCTTTCTTGTATAAACATTAGCAACTAATTCTTTTCTTTGTGGATGTATTAGAGCACTGCAGCTGTGGAAACTGTGGATAATTTATAATGAATTAGCTGCAACCAGTTACTTTTATAGGAATTATTTCTCTGATGACATTTCAAGATGCCTGGCATCCTATCTTCATATATTTCATTTATTTACATGCCATGAGCATAGTTCCTTTACTAACGGTGTAGCAGAATTTTCCAATCGAAGTTTTAAGCCAGCTATTGGAAAAAGTCATAGATAAAGACATTGTTTATGGCACACAAATAAATGAAAATGGGAAGATTGGGTGAATATAAACTTACATTCAATAATGCTGTTTTCAAGTCAAAATTTGTGGACATGGCATTTTGGGAAAGGGGTATCGTTCATATCAGTCTGTTACCCATAAACATTAATGTCGCAGATCCATTAGTTTTGACTTCAAGTGTTAGGAACACTGCTGTCACGTCATGTAACAATGAAGTCCGCAAGCTGATATATATACGTGAATATGGCCCACAAGTCACCAAAAGTTGCCCATGCATGGATTAGAATCACATAAATTGCAAATTGCTAAAAAAGAATTTCAGTTTCTGTTAAATAATGATATTATCCATCTATCACAATCACAATAGGCTAGTCCACTACACCTTGTTATGAAGCTAAATAGTCAGCGGTGAGTTTGTGGAGATCATTGTCACCTAAATGATATGACTCTCTCATGCCAGTACCCAGTTCTGTGACTTGGTTATGTAAGCTTTATGCATCAAAATAAAAAGATATTCTCAAAGACTGACCTACTCAAAGCCTATTACCAAATTCCATTAGCCAAAAAAATAAATCAAAATCATCTATTATTACATCTTTTGGACTTTATGAATTTAATTATATGGCCTTCAGACTTCATAATGCACCTAAGACATTTGAGAGTTTTATACATGAATTCATAACAGAACTAGATTTGTACATCCTGTATTTGGATAATATTCTAATGGCATCTGAATCTCCAGAGCAACATGTTGAGCTTCTAAATTTATTATTTAAACAGTTGAATAAATATGGTCTTGTAATAAATGCTGGAACATTGCTGTTTGGTGTACAAAAGCAAAAATTCTTAGGATATTTATCTGCACCTGTGGAAACAAAGCCAAATCCAGAAAGGGTTGTGACAATAATGAACTACAAAAAACCCAAAATAGTTTTTGAACTTAGAGCATTCTTAGGGATTATCAATTTTATCTTCGGCATTTGGAACATGCTGCTGAAAACCAAGCTTTGCTGAATGATTACCTAAAAGGAATAACTAAAAATGACTGAAGGTGTATTGACTGGACTGAAGAAGCAATTACTCCATTACAAAAATCCAGAGAAGACATCATAATATTTGTGGATGCATCAGATTTTGCAGCAGGTGCTGCATTGCTGCAGTGTAGATGAACTGGATATTTTTCAAAAAAGTGCGCAGTGACACAGAAGAAATATTCCACATATGACACAGAGCTGCTTAGTATATACACTGAAGAGCCAAAGAAACAGGTTCTTCTGCTAATATCATGAAGGCTCCCCACGAGCACTCAGAAATTCCACAATATGACATGGCATGGACTCAACTAATGTCTGAAGTAGTACTGGAGGGAATTAACACCATGAATCCTGCAGACCTGTCCATAAATTCATGAGTCCGAGAGGGGTGGAGATCTCTTCTGAACAGCATGTTGCAAGGCATCTCAGATATCCTCAATAATGTACATGCCTTGGGAGTTTGGTGGCCAATGGAAGAGCTTAAACTCGGAAGAGTGTTCCTGGAGCCACTCTGTAGCAATTCTGGATGTGTGTGGTGTTGCATTGTCCTGCTGAAATTGCCCAAGTCCATCAGAATGCACAATGGATATGAATGGGTGCAAGTGATCAGACAGGAGCTTGCATAGTGTCACCTGTCAGAGTTGTATCTAGATGTATCAGGGGTCCCGTATCACTCCAACTTCGCACACTCCAATCCATTACAGAGCCTCAACCAGCTTGAACAGTCCCTTGATGACTTTTTAGGGTCCATGGATTCATGAGGTTGTCTCCATACCCATATGCGTCCATCCACTTGATACAATTTGAAACAAGACTTGTCCAACCAGGCAACATGTTTCCAGTCGTCAACAGTCCAATGTCAGTGTTGTTGGGTCCAGTTGAGGCACAAAGCTTCATGTCGTGCATTCGTCAAGGGTACATGAGTGGGTCCCTGTCTCCAAAATCCCATATCAATAATGTTTCATTGATTGGTTTGCACACTGCCACTTGTTGATGGCCCAGCACTGAAATCTGCAGCAATTTCAGAAGGTTTGCACTTCTGTCACATTGAACAATTCTCTTCAGTCATCGTTGGTCCTTGCAGGATGTTTTTCTGGCTGCAGTGATGTCAGATATTTGATGTTTCACTGGATTCCTGATGTTCATGGTACACTCATGAAATGGTCATAGGGGAAAATCCCCACTTCATCACTACCTCAGAGATGCTGTGTCCCATTGCTTGTGTGCCAACTGTAATACCACATTCAAACTCACTTAAATCTTGATAACCTGCCATCGTAGCAGTTTTAACCAATCCAACAACTGCTCCAGAATCTTGTTGCCTTATATAGGCATTACTGACTACAGCACCATATTCTGCCTGTTTACATATCTCTGTATTTGAATATGCACGCTTATACCAGTTTCTTTGGCACTTCAGTATACATGGCTGTCAAATTTTTCAAATATCTATTAGAAAGATTAAGCTTCACTGCTCCGACAATAGTGGTGTTATGTGTCAACACAAATAATTTGCTCTTATATTCCTGAACCATTTAGTTAACCCATTTTACAACATTATAATAATTTTGCTCAGTCTGGGATTAAGACTACTATAAACATTATCTCATCAAAGTTTCTCTGGATCAATATAATAAAAGTTGTCTGAAATTGGGCAAAAATATGTGCTGTTTGTCAAGAAAACAAAATATCATGACATGTTCAAGTGCCATTAAGACACTTTGCTAGTGATGACAAATGCTTCAAAATAATTCATCTTGACTTGATAGGGCCAACTTCCTTGTGATGAATATACATATTGTTCAACATGAGCTACAAACTGGACAGAAATAGTGCCTCTTCAAGACATGCAAACAGAAGCAGTAGCACAAACATTTTTCAGTTGTTGGATCACTAGGTTTGGAATGCCATACCAAATAGTGACCAACCATGGAATACAGTTTAACTCTGAGCTATTCCAGGCACTATAAAACATACGTGTTTGTAACCAAACTCAAACTGCAGCATATCATCCTCAATCAAATGGAACAAATGAAAGATTTCATTCGACACTTAAAGCAGCCATCTGTGCCCATGCAACTGCTAAATGGATTCAAATAATATCTGTAATCCATCTTGGTGTTTGATGTTCCATTAGAGAAAACACTAATGCTACAAATGAGTACTACATGTGCAAACATGGGTATGTGACCAAAAAAGAAAAACTGAGTTAGAGCTGCCTTCTTGTATGGTTTTCCACTGGCTATCTAAAGCTTCATTTCTCATGCTGCAAAAGTGACTCTATGACAATTAAAATGAGGTGGGAAAATCACACATGGGTGAAAAGATGACCATGTCTTCAATGCATGGGTAGCAAAATCCACCAAATCCTAATTTGTTGCAAAAGAGGCCAAGTCTTAAGAAATCATGGCTACCAACAAAGGGTATGCATGCAGAACTGGATATGTCATCTTGCCACACGTTACACTTTATAAAAGTTGCTGTTTTTAGCAGCCTGTCACTAAAATGTTGAGGTTGACAATATTTGAGAGATTGTCATATGTTTTTGTTTCTATAGCTCCCTCATAAGAAGAAAGGCATGAAAAAACATTGTCTTGTGATAAACTGGCCAGCTAGCATGCTCTTTCCATTTTTTATTTTAGAAATACTTTGTTTTCAGTTTTACTATAGGATAGCATGAAATAAATGACAATAATGAAGAGGAAACTTCTACAATTGAAGAACATGTCATTAGCCTGATGAAAATACTGCTGAGAGCAGCATTAATGATGACAGGGTTGAGGCCATGAGAAACTGTAGCTCCAGAAAGGGAAAGAAATGTAGAGCATTGGAATGAAATGTCAAGAAAAAGAAGAGGTAATGAAGACCAGCTCTTATAGTAATATTCAAATATTTATAAGTTACATGTTTAATATTGTTGGAAGTAATAACCTAGCCACACGACTTAACTTATTTGTTGCCGGGTAACCTCTGCAATCTAAAATACAATTTTTGCTTAAAACACGTTTCTCAGTAATTCAATGTATCTGAAAATAGAAACACTAAACTTTTGACTGCTGTGCCATACAACCAGTATTTGTTGGGTTTCAGTTTTGTTTTCCACCTGTCTTAGGTGCCAACTGAAAGGGTTTCTGCAGGTGCCCAACTGTAAACATCCTGCTGAAAAGCTGAAATGTGACTCACTATGCAGGACATATAGAGAATCCATGAACATTTTTACAACAAAAGTGACTGGGACTGGCAGAGTTGCCTCCTTAAAGCCAGAGCATAGAGGAGAAAAAGTGTCAATAAAGCAACTAATTATGTCCTTTGTACTCCCAAAAATATGTGAAGGATTTTCTAAAAAGATAAGGGTTTGCAGAGTGGCTTTCATGGGAATTTTGCAGGTAAAAAAAAGGGACTCAACAAAATTTGTCAGAGTATGATGAATGGTTCCTTAACTGCAACAGCTAAAAAAGGGAAGGTGACAGAAAAATGAAGTTGTCAGAAGCAGTGAAGAATTCAAGTCTATCAAAAGTCACTATTCTGAAGAAAAAATGCTTTATCACCAATATTTGAGCAGTAAGCTAGATGTAAAAGTAATGTGGGAAATGTTCTATGACAAATATCACAATATGGAGATGAAGTATGACTGCAAAGTCAGATTTCCTTGTAAAATTGAGCAACTGAAAAGTAAAATTTGGAGCAGGAGCTCATGGCTCACAAAATTTGGAATGATATTTTTTATGAAAGGCACAGGGAAGATACTGGCAGTCAGTTTATTTTAAATTATGAGTGCCAGAAGAATTTAGTCCTTCCAAAAGCTCCAGATCAGCATCCTGTTATTCAAGACAAATGTACTTGTATAATTTCACGGTTTGCCGAGATTTCTCTATGACCATTCAGATGAAAGAAAATGTGACCTCATATATTTGTCTGAAGAATGAGTTTGTGAAGGGGTTGAACCAGATTGCTTCAGCATTTCATCATCAACTGCTTAATGCTGATTTGAATGGTGCCACCAATCTATGCCTCTTTTCGCATGGATGCGATGGGCAAAATAAGAAAGAAACGGTGGTTGGGACACACTATTGTTTTCTGTACAATGCTTCAGTTCACTTAGAAAACACTGAAGTGTAGTTCTCTATCATTGGTCATTTGTTTCTACCCTCCAACAGAGTTTTCAGAAACATGAAGAGAAAATTTTTCAAACTGAGCATAATTGAAAATCCTGCAGACTACATTGGCATCATGCGGAAATTCACCACAGCAGTGCCTTGGGGTCGGACAACTGCAAAGTGAGAGAATGTAAGCAGCTCACTGATGAAGTCATCAAATCTGCTGGATTTAGCACATTCAGTTTAAAAAAATAAATAAATAAAATAAAATAAATCATTCTCATGAAGACACCAAACAGAAAGTCATGCCTTCTGCAGGGAGAGCCATTCTTCAAGTTTGAGATCAGAGAGCCAAAATCTCTTTTTAAAAGAAACAAATTTCACAAAAAATGCTGAGGAGATTCCAGAAACGGTCCCACTGAAGAAACCTAAAATTATGGACACCAGGTGGCTCCTAGCACTTCACTGGGGAGAGACGTGACCCAAGGAGAAAAAGTTAAAATTCTGCACTGACATTTATGGGTAGCAGGAGCTTGTGGAAGTGGATAAAAATCAAAATGGTGAGGTTGAATAGGTTGATGTTGAGCTTTCAGATGACAACGATTCCCCAAACACTATTTAATGCATTTTACCGTGTCATCATTTCTTTGAAATATTTCATTTTCCAAAGATTTGTTTCCAAAGATTTCCCATTTTCATGATAGATGTTTTTAACTTTGACTCTGTAGTGAAAGATAAAGACAGACTAAGATTATTACTGTATGTTGTAATAGTTCAAGTTTCATATGTTTATGTAAAGCTTTAACCCTGAATGAGATTTTCACTCTGCAGCGGAGTGCGCGCTGAAATGAAACTTCCTGACAGATTAAAACTGTGTGACGGACCAAGACTCAAACTCGGGGCCTTTGCCTTTCGTGGGCAAGTGCTCTACCAACTGAGCTACCCAAGCACGACTCATGCCCCATCCTCACAGCTTTACTTCTGCCAGTACCTCGTCTCCTACCCTCCAAACTTTACAGAAGCTCTCCTGCGAACCTTGCATAACTAGCACTCCTGAAAGAAAGGATATTGTGGAGAGCTTCTGTAAAGTTTGGAGGGTAGGAGACAAGGTACTGGTAGAAGTACAGCTGTGAGGACAGGGCGTGAATCGTGCTTGGGTAGCTCAGTTAGTTGATCACTTGCCCGCGAAAGGCAAAGGTCCCGAGTTCGAGTCTTGGCCTGGCACACAGTTTTAATCTGCCAGGAAGTTTCAGCTTTAAACCTCTTTAAACAGTGGAACCAGGATGGAATAATGACAATATTATGAAAAGGCCAGAGACACTGATCGTATCTCTCTCTATCTCTCTCTCTCTCTCTCTCTCTCTCTCTCTCTCTCTCTCTCTCTCTCTCTCTCTCTCTGTGTGTGTGTGTGTGTGTGTGTGTGTGTGTGTGTGTGTGTGTGTGTGTGTGTGTGTTTTGTCTACTTTAGACAAAGATCTTTCAGCCAAAGCTCACTTGTTTAGCAGTCTTTTTGATGTGCCCGTGTGTGACTCAACATCTCCACTATATGGTGAGCAGCAATCTATCCTTTTCACAATATTATCTTTAAACCTCTTTAAAGATTTAAAATAAAATGACATTTCGGCATTTTGTTCCTTTAAGCATCTTCATTTGCATTATTTTAAAATACTACTGTAGTCTACTATACTTCTTGTCATAGCCAGATATGTACCCAAATTACTTTTGTGGCCAGATCTGCAACTGATTGAATTTCCATAACAGCTGGAAGAGCAGTTGCACAAGTGGCTTACTTGACCATTCAGCTGCAAAATGGGTTAAACATAAAAATAATAATATAGCGATTAATGTAGGATTGTGCAGACGTTCAACATTTGGTTATTTTTTTCTTTCTTGTTATTGAGAAAGTAATCACCTTTATATCACTGCATGAAAGCAAAACATAGAGTTAGCCATCCTTGTGCTAGGGCTATTCAACTGCAGAAATGCTCTATGTCTCACAAATCAGGATACCATGTGATTTTTCTTCAAGAGTATGGCACAAAAAGGTATGTAGACTTACCTGAATTTGTTTCACAATCATCTTTGTGCTTTAATAGTTTAGTTTCTTGAGTTTCTGGGTGTAAATTTAAATCTAATAGCCACAGTTCTCATGTTTTCATTTGCATCAGAAAATAAACCAATTTTGTGATATATTATTAGTTCCTTATCAGGTGCAAATTATTTAGTTTCACCTGAGTGCTTCAGTAGTTCGGTTCTTGAATATCTGCATATTACTAGACACAGTTCGTGCATTTTTGTTAGGGCCTACATTAGAGTTGCGCAGCACATGCTGATAGTCGGTTTATCTGCATAGTTTAGTTTTCCACAGTCTTTGGTATGGATAGGGACTGCGACTGTTGTGTGCTGATGTGAGCCGAGTTGGTAATACTTCGCTCTCAGCTTCAGGCTGTGATGGCTTCGGTTTCACAGCTTGAGGCTGCAGTGGATGGACACCACTGTTGTGGGCTGGCTGTGGGGATCCAACAGATGTCCAGTGCATCAGAGTCCTCTGATTGGTCCTCACCGGTGGCCAACCCAGTTACTGCTCGCATTGAGGCTGACCTCTCACCTGTGGTCGAGTGGGAGGTCACCCCAGGGCAAAGCACGTGGCAAAAGACTTCCCAGGTGGCCGCACATAAGGCCTCCCTGGTTTGTCTTATAAACAGGTTCCAGGTGCTGTCTGTGACTGACACTGTCGCTTAGCCGGATGCTGTCGCCCGTCCTGTTTCAGAGGAAACCACTCAGCCTGCAAGATCTGGGCAATTGCAGAGGGTGGGACTATTGGTAGTTGGGAGCTCCAATGTTAGGTGCTTTATGGGGAGCCTTAGGGACTTGGCTGACAAGGAGGGTAAGAAAACCAATGTGCTCTCTGTGTGCATAGTGGGTGGAGTCATCCCAGATGTGGAAAGGGTACTCCTGGATGCAATGAAGAGCACAGGGTGCAGGCAACTGCAGGTGGTTGCTCACATCAGTACCAATGATGTGTGTTGCTTTGGATCAGAAGAGATTCTCTCTGGTTTCGAGTGGCTAACAGAAGTGGTAAAGGCTGCCAGTCTTGCTTGCAAGATGAAAGCAGAGCTGACCATTTGCAGCATAGTCAGCAGGACAGATTGCAGACCTCTGGTACAGAGCTGAGTGGAGGGTCTGAATCAGAGGCTCAGACAGTTCTGTGACCGTGTAGGCTGCAGATTCCTTGACTTGCGCCAAAGGGTGATTGGGTTTCAGGTTCCGCTGAATAGGTCAGGTGTCCACTATACACAGGAGGTGGCTACATTGGTAGTAGGGGCTGTTTGGCATGGACTGGGCGGTTTTTTTGGTTAGAGGGTCTTGGGAAAACACAAGATGGGCTTCAGTCACAAAGAGTGCAGGATGAACACAGGAAGAACATAGATACAGGAGCCATTGGTATAACAGTTGTAAATTGTTGTAGCTGTGTTGGGAAAGTACCAGAGCTCCAAGCACTAATAGAAAGCACTGATGCTCAAATCGTTATAGGCACTGAAAGCTGGCTAAAGCCGGATATAAGCTCAGCCAAAATTTTTTTGAAGACCCTAACGGTGTTCTGAAAAGATAGGCTAAACATGGTTGGCGGTGGTGTGTTTGTTGCTGTTAGAAGTAGTTTAACTTGTCACAAAATTGAAGTTGATACTTCCTGTGAGTTAGTATGGGCAGAGGTCATTGTTGGCAACTGGAATAAAATAATAATTTGATCCTTTTACCAACCTCCCAGTTCATATGATACAGTTGCTGTAAAGTTCAAAGAAAACTCATACGATAATAGTTGGTGGTGGCTTTAATTTACGCTTGATGTGTTGGCGAGAATACATGTTTAATTCTGGACGTATGCATAAAATATCATCTGAAATTGTGCTAAATGCATTCTCTGAAAATTATTTCAAGCAGTCAGTTCATGAGCCCATGCGAATACTAAACGGTTGTGAAAACACACTTGACCTCTTAGCAACAAATAATCCTGAGTTAATAACCTGCATTATAACTGATATAGGGATTAGTGAACACAGGGTTGTCATAGCAAGATTGAATATTGTAATCCCCAAATCCTTGAAAAATAAGCTAAAAATATATTTATTCAACAAAGCGGATAAACATTCACTTGACGCCTTCCTGAGAGACAATCTCCACTCATTCCAAATTAATAATATAAGTGTAGACCAGATGTGGCTTAAAATCAAGCAATTGAGAGGTTTATACCAAATAAACTAACAAAAGATGGAGCTGATCCTCCTTGGCACACAAAACGGTTTAGAACACTGTTGCAGAAACAATGAAACGGACATGCCAAATTTAAACAGATGCAAAATCCCCAAGATCAGTGATCCTTTACAGAAACTCAAAACGTAGCACAGAGTTCAATGTGAGACGTCTATAACAGTTTCCACAATGAAACTTTGTCTCAAAACCTGGCAGAAAAACCAAAGAGATTCTGGTCATATGTGAAGTATGTTAGTGGCAAGAAACAATCAATGCCTTCTCTGCGTGACAACAATGGAGATACTATCAAAGACAGCCTTCAAAAATGCCTTCACAAAAGAAGACAAAGTAAATATTCCAGAATTTGAATTGAGAACAGCTGCCAACATGAACAACATAGAAGTAAATATCCTCGAAATGGTGAAGCAACTCAAATCACTTAATAAAAGCAGGTCTTCTGGTCCAGACTGTATACCAATTAGGTTCCTTTCAGAGTATGCTGATGCATTAGCTCCATACTTAACAATCATATATAACCGTTCGCTCAATGAAAGAACCATACCCAAAGACTGGAAAGTTGCTCAGGTCACACCAATATTCAAGAAAGGTAGTAGGAGTAATCCACTAAATTACAGGCCCATATTGTTAACGTTGATATGCAGCAGGATTTTGGAATGTATTTTGTGATTGAACATTATGAATTACCTCAAAGAAAACGGTCTATTAACACACAGTCAACGTGGGTTTAGAAAACATAGTTCCTATTAAACACAACTAGCTCTTTATTCACATGAATTGTTGAGTGCTACTGACAAGGGATTTCAGATTGATTCTGTATTTCTGGATTCCCAGGTGACACTGCACCATACAAGCGACTCGTAATGAAATTGCATGCTTATGGAATATCGTCTCAGTTATGTGACTGGATTTGTGATTTCCTGTCAGAGGGGTCACAGTTCGTAGTAATTGACGGAAAGTCATTGAGTAAAACAGAAGTGATTTCTGGCAGTCCCAAAGGTAGTGTTAGAGGCCCTTTGCTGTTCCTTATCTGCATAAATGATTTGGGAGGCAATCTGAGCAGCCATCTTTGGTTGTTTGCAGATGACGCTGTCGTTTATTGACTAATAAAGTCATCAGGAGATCAAAACAAACTGCAAAACTATTTAGAAAAAACATTTGAATGGTGTGAAAAGTGTCAGTTGACCCCAAATAACAAAAAGTGTGAGGTCATCCACATGAGTGCTGAAAGGAACTCATTAAACTTCAATTACATGACAAATCAGTCTAATCTAAAAGCTGTAAATTCAACTAAGTACCTAGGTATTCCCATTATGAACAACTTAAATTGGAAAGAACACATAGAAAATGTTGCGGGGAAGGCTAACCAAAGGCTGCAGAACACTTAGAAAATGTAACAGACCTACTAAGGAGACTGCCTACACTACGCTTGTCTGTCCTCTTTTAGAATACTGCTGTACAGTGTAGGATCCTTACTAGGTAGGTCTGATGGACTACATCGAAAAAGTTCAAAGAAATGCTGCACGTTCTGTATTATCATGAAATATGGGAGAGAGTGTCACAGAAATGATACAGAATGTGGGCTGGAAATCATTAAAAGAAAGGCATTTTTCGTTGCAACAGAATCTTCTCACCAAATTCCAATCACCAACTTTCTCCTCTGAATGCAAAAATATTTTGTTGACACCGACCTACATAGGGTGGAATGATCACCATGATAAAATAATGGAAATCAGAGGTTGTATGGAAAGATACAGGTATCCATTCTCTCTGCACACTATACAAGATTGGAATAATAGAGAATTGTGAAGGTGGTTCAATGAACCCTCTGCCAGGCACTTAAATGTGATTTGCAGAGTATTCATGTAGATTTAGATGTAGATGAAACAGTATATGATTCATCTGAAACCTGTACAATATCCCCACAAAGCAAAGGAAACACCATTTGTACACAAGGACCTCAGCAACTTGACACATTTGTTTGTATGAGTTGACCGAATGAAGAAGGAAATGAGGCCTCCATACAAAGGCCCATGTGAAGTAACTGAAAGGACCTCAAAAATTTTTGGACTTAAAATGAAAGACCAGGTAAAGAATACCTCCACTGATCAATTAAAACCCACATACCTGATGAATGAGAATGACAAAGAACCTAAACACACTCCAGTTGAACTGTCAGCCCAGGCCCAAAAACCAGCCTCTGCAGAGATTGAAAAATAATAACAACAACAATGCCTGGTTGTAAAATTC